>NC_139158.1:3448145-4048145 GCF_964270905.1 Leucopleurus acutus
AGGGACCACACATGGTGTGATTCTGTTGATATGAAATGTCCAGACCGGGCAAATCCTTCGAGAAAGAAAATAGGCTGCCAGGGGCTGGGGGTTCAAGGGAGTGGGCTGCCCACTGTCACGGAGTTTCTTTCTGGGGTGGCGACAGTGTTGTGGAATGAGGTGATGGTCACACAACGCTGGATGCACTAAAAACCACTGAATTGTACACTCGAAACGGGTGAATTGTGTAGTGTGTGAAGTCTAGCTCAGTGAAGCTGATAAAACTTGTATGCGCTGACACCTTTATCCAGTAGCACCTCAGAGCGGCTGCAGGAGCAGTGGCCAAGTGTGTTCTACGTGCCATTGGGAGCCGGACAGGCGTGTGGGCCTCCGGGTGGGCCTCGGAGCCCTTACACGCCTGGTGAAACCAGAGCCCGAGGTCAGCCTTAGCGTGGCCTGGGGCTGCGAATAATCAGTTCGTAATCCAGCCACATCGACGCTTTTTTTTTTTTTTTTTGGCGACGCTTTTTAAGAAAGAAAAATGTTTTGGTTTGTACCTGGAGGTCTTCATAAAATAGATATAATTCCCAGTAACATTTTGAATAAAAACAGTGGCCAGCAGGCTGAGCTAGTGCAGCAGCTCCACGTGCTGCGGCCGCCTGTGTGTTAGGAGGCGCCGGCGGTTCTGAAGGGGCGTAGATGGTGTCACTGAGCAGAGTGAGGCGGGTGTCCCTGCGCAGTTCTGGGAAGTCGTGGCCATGTGACTGTGGAGACCCCGGGCCCGAGTGGGGCTGGGGCGCCAGGGCGCTCGCCTCTGGTCTTCATCCGGTAGAACAGCTTTGCGGGGAGAGTAGTAACTTTGAGACGGGCTCTTTCACTCTTGGGCCTTTAAGTGTCACAGAAAAGGATTTCTGTTTACATCCGTTTATCTTGGCGCCGCGGAATCCGATTGCCCGCTGGAAACCTCAGAGGCCCTTGAGGTTTTGCTGCCCAGATCCTTTTCCTGCGCGCCCGGCGCAGGCGCGGGGCCGGCGTGTTTACAAACAGCTGCCTCCCCCAGCCCCGCCCGGGCACCCTCCCTGCGCCCGTCGCCCATAGCAGGTCCCCGGGGAAGCGGGCGGGCTGGGAGACCCCGGCCGGCAGCGGCCCGCGCCCCGGTCCCCGGCCGGGTCCCCGTCCCTACGCCCGCCCCCTCCCCGTGGCCCCCTACGCAATCCCCGCCCCGCCGCGGTCCCCATTTGGAGCGTCTGAGCCCGCTGCCCGGTTGGCCCGCTCTCCCGGCGGCTCAGCTGCAGAGGCTCGCAGGCCTCGGCCGGGTCGGCCTCCTCCGGCTCTGGGCCCGTCCTCTCGAGGTGTGGGGAGCGGCTGCACCTGTAGGAGCGGCCCCGCCCTCCCTGCTGACCCGCCCCCTCCCTCCTTCCCCAGGTGGCCGGGCGGGGGCGGGGGCGGGTTCTGCGGGCTTTTTCCCCTGCCCTGAAGTCCTCCACCCAGAAAATGAATGAACTCTCTTGTTAAGAAAAATGCTGAAATTCAACCAGAGAAAGGGAGCAGCACAGAAGGAGAGCAGCTAATTTATACTAAGTTTTTAGAAGCTATTTCTTGAGGAAGGCGTTTCTTAATTTTTGTAATATAGAGATCAAAACCAAAAGTAATTTGTTTTGTGGAATTTGGCCAAGGTTAGCGGAACCCTGTAGGAAATAAAAATTAAGCAACCAACCTCAGAACCTAAACCACTTTTAACCATGACCTTCCAGCCCAGTCCTGCTTCACTGCTGCGCGAGATTCAGCCCTAACTCACTTTGCAGCGTTAAGTGCCTTGAGTTGGGAGGTTGTCGAGTTGGCTGTTGGAAGGTCTTTGTGTTTCTGGCAAACTTTGGATCCTTCCTTGAGAGTGATTTATTCTGTTGCGAAGTTTCCAGCTGCAGCGTTGCCTCAGTTTCCCCGAGTGACCCAGAGAGGAAGGTGCCTGCACAGTGGGGAGCCCTGCCTGGCTGGTCTGGGAGACCCGCCGTCAGTGGGTCCCGCACCTGTATCTGCACCCGTGGCCCTCGCACCCCCCCAGCCCCACTCACACCCACCTGGTCCCTTTCCCCATCTGAAAACTTGGGAGAAATAAAAATTGGTTCATCTGCACAGAAAGGTGCGGCCCTCCGTGTCCTTTATAGTTTCCTTCTGCCTGCATCCGTGCCCGGGTGTTTCTGGGCTTTAAATTGTTGAGAGGAGGCTGGCTGGGCTTGTGCTTCAGTCTCGTGTGCATTGGGGCAACTGTTTCCCTGCTCTCGGGCACGTCTTCGGGGGATGGGCACCGTGTAATGTGTTCCTGGGTGTGCCTTCTGGGCGAGGCCCGGCTGGGTGCCCTGCCGCTGAGAGCCCTTCCTTTCCAGATTGCGGCCCTGGGTTTCCGGAAGCAGGCACAGCCTGGAGGAAGACCTGAGGGAGGCATGGGCCCCCCGCCCGGATCTGCCCTCTCCTCAGAGGGAGATGCACTTGGTACTTCTGGGCTCAGGCCTGTTCGCTTATTGTTCTCCCTGGGACAAGGTGTGTTTCATAAATGAGTTAACCTTTTAAAATAGTGTCCCGGGATTTCACAGCACTGAGTGTCTCTTAGTGAGCACAGGTGTTCTTAAGAGACTGGCCTCTCTTTCCCTTTATTTTCCCCCGGATTACAGAAATATTACAATATACGTGCACTCTACAAAATTGAAATGTTTCAGAAAATAAAAATCGTGCAGTGACATTCTTGGAGAGAAGTCCACGTTTGCAGGTGCATCTTCTCTGAACGTGCCCGAGAGCTTGTCTGACGGGTGTGAGTACTTGTGGCCCCTCCCCAGAAAGGCCCCGTGGAGCTCAGAATGTCCTGCAGCGTGCTTTTTCTCCTGTCCCTCTGTGTCTCGGGCTCCTTTCTGTGTCACTGCATCGCTCGTGGCTGCACAGTGGACTGTTTGACGTGTCCTGTATTTGATTGACCAGTTCCCCACCGAGGGCCAGGCAGCTGTTTCCAGTTTCTTAGTCTCCTGGACCTGAAATCGCCTCTCTGAAGTGTCTAAACGGTCCGTGCTGAGGCCATGAAACCCTCAGGTTTGATTATTTTGGTTAAAATACACTTGTTAGGGTCGTGAGCCACAAGATTTTAAGAACAGTGATAAAAATAGAGCTGTGGGCTTCCCTGGTGGTGCAGTGGTTGAGAGTCCGCCTGTCGATGCAGGGGACACGGGTTCGTGCCCCGGTCCGGGAAGATCCCACATGCCGCGGAGTGGCTGGGCCCGTGAGCCATGGCCGCTGAGCCTGCACGTCCGGAGCCTGTGCTCCGCAGCGGGAGAGGCCACAACAGTGAGAGGCCCGCGTACCGAAAAAAAAAAAAAAACAGGGCTGTTTCTCACATACACGCCGGACCTGTGCGGTGGGCTGGGAGCTCAGTACATCCGTTCGCCTCCACAGTGGTCCTGTGCGGTGTTGCTGTGTGGTGTCACAGCCTTGCCGTCCCCACTTTGCAGATGGGAGACTGAGGTTCTTCTCCAGCAGAGCGGGTAGAACGGCTGGGCTGCGCGTTCAGCAGCCTGACGGTGCCCACAGGGAGAGAGGTGGTACTGATTTCATTCGTGTTTTTTAAAGGTTTATTCATATCAAAGTAATATGTGCACGTGATCTAAGAAAGCAGAAGATTCTGCAGGGCTGGTGAGGACAGAACAGCCCCTGGCCACGCCCAGCCTGTCCGCACGCCCCTCGGCACCTACCCACCTTCTGGTGTCTCAGTTTCAGGTCATCATACGCTGACTTCCTGTGGGATGGAGGACTTGGCTTTCCCTCCCACCCCATCAGCCCAGCGAGGCCACATCAGAAGTGTTGGTTGACGGCCTCAGTGCGGCTGTGTGACGGCTACACTGCTCAGCCTCTCCCCGGCCTGCGTTCCCGGGAGTTGCAGTGGCCCCTTCTCTGTTTGGTCTCCTGGTACCTGGGCGACTGGCACATCCTTCCCGTTTACATCGTCACCTGGGACCCAGGCCTCCTCCCACCTGGCCCCGAGGTGC
Organism: Leucopleurus acutus; assembly: GCF_964270905.1. Classification (NCBI taxonomy): domain Eukaryota; kingdom Metazoa; phylum Chordata; class Mammalia; order Artiodactyla; family Delphinidae; genus Leucopleurus; species Leucopleurus acutus. Next base: position 3,452,153 of record NC_139158.1, read on the forward strand.
AGGGGGCGCCTCTGACCCTGGGATCATCTTCCACACCATCCTGGGCATCCCCTCTCTCCCAGCTCCCCAGTCTTCCCTTTCCTGATCTGCTCCTTCCTTTTATTGGACAACATCTTCTAGTCCTGAGGAAGGGGACAGGAGAGGCAAATTTTTTAATAAAAACTTCCACATCTGGGCTTCCCTGGTGGCGCAGTGGTTGAGAGTCCGCCTGCCGATGCAGGGGACACGGGTTCGTGCCCCGGTCCGGGAAGATCCCACATGCCGCGGAGCGGCTGGGCCCGTGAGCCATGGCCGCTGAGCCTGTGCTTCCGGAGCCTGTGTTCCGCAACGGGAGAGGCCACAACAGTGAGAGGCCCACCTACCACAAAAAAACAAGAAACAAACAAACAAACAAACAAAAAAACTTCCACATCTGAAAATTATCATTATTCTCCATTCACACTAGGTAGATGTTCATCCTGGGTAGAGAGTTCTAGGTTGGAAACGTTTTTGCTCAGAACTGATGTCGCTTTCTAGCTTGGAGTGTGTCTGTTAAGAAGTCTGATGCTCCTGTGATCCTGGCCCTTTTGTACATGGTGTGTCCCCCTGGGAGCGGTGGGGGGGGGGCTTGGGTCTCTGGCATCTGCAGCACCGGCCCCGTCTCAGCGGGGTGCCTAGGAGGGGGCTGGACGTTTAATGGGACCCTTTGGATCTGAGGACTCACTTACTGCATTTCTAGGAAGTTATCTTCTTCTGTGGCGTTCCCTCCCCCTGCGTACTCGTCTTCTTTTCCCACCTTGTTCTTCCTCTGTCCGTCCCTTTCTCTTTTCTGCTTTTCTCAAGTTTCTCCTTCCACCCTTTATTGAGCTTTCATTTCTCCTCTTTTTAAGACTCGTGCGAGCATTTCCTCGTCCTCCGGATGTTCTAGTTGTGTCCTGCTGTTGCGAATGCAGCCTCTTCACCTTCGGGGCCGTGGTCTGTGATCCTGCCGCTTTGTCTTGCCCTCTCCCCGGCAACCCCCCCCCCCCCCCCCCCGCCGTCTGGCGTCCTCCGCGAGCCCCTCCCCTGTGTGCTCCCCATGTCGTCTGGCCCAGCTGCCCTCCATCCAGGCAGACGAGGCACAGGGCCAGGGCGGAGGGGCCACGCTGCCCCCGCGCCTGGGCGGCCCACGTTCCCACCTCCATTTCAGATCCATTCCCACTTCCTTGTTTTTTTCAATTATTTTTTTCTGTTGAAAAACCCTGCTACAACTTGGAATCGATTTGAGGCAAATTGTGCCATGAGCAGATTTTCTTTAAGTGGCTGAAGCGCTTTATAAACAAGTAACAACGAAAGAAAATGTTTCTGGTGCGGGACCAGCAGGACTTCCTTCCCGGGAGGCTGGCTCGGGAGGAGCAGGACCCAGAGCCTCCCGCCTGCGCGCTTTGCTGAGGCCCAGCCGGAGCCGGACCGCCAGGCGTCTGAGCGGGGCAGCGAGGGCCACGCCGTGGGCACGGCAGGAGCCCGGACGAGGCTCAGCGCGTCTCTGGGGACAGTGGCCTCTGGTCAGATCTGCTTTTCTCAGCTCAGGCTCTCACCCTCGCAGTGGGCCTGGGCGCTCTCTCTCCGTCAGGCTGCTGTGAATACAGGGTGCAGAGTGGTTCCAGGTATGTCTTGGGCGGTCACAGGAGTCATGTTCTGGGCCTGGACTGTCCCAGGGCCCGGCATGTTTGTCCTGGTGAGACAGTGGCCCAGATGCAGGGCAGCCACTGGCAGGACAGGCCAGCCATGAGCCATCTCCACTGCTGACCCGAAGCCCTTCTTGCCTGAACGGAAATGTGACTTAGGAATTGTTTTTCCGTAAAAGGGGGGTTGGGGGGGGGGGGTCAGTGACTGACGTCCTAAAGTGCGTCTCCCACGTCGTTACCACTTTCAACCTCAAGGTGGGAAGAACGGTGTTTATCATGTGACGTCGGGTAGTTCCAGGCTGCTTGGCCTCTGCTGCTTTACCCCGTCCGCAGATCAGACTTCCCCACCCCGGGCGCTTGGGGGGCCCCTGCAGCGGGCGGCTCTTTGCTGAAGCCTGGCGTCCCAGGGGGCCCGGCATTTCCTCTCCCCCACCCATCTAGAGGTAACGTGTGTGTTTATACTGTAGGAATCTTTCCTATTTTGCTGATTGTCAGGGACTTTGCAGAGGACTAGGAAACTCCCTCGGGGGGCACTCAGTGTCTTGGTCGGTTTCCCAGGGTGGGACATGCCCCCCAGACGCCCAGACACACCCACACACACACCCACACACACCCCCACGAGGCCCGCCTTTGACTTGCGTGTTCTCAGCCCAGAGACGTCCTGCTCACCTCCTTCCACCTCTGCTCCTTCCCTCCGGACGTGTGACGCCAGGGTGGCTGGGTACCAGGCACAGCCCTCTGGGCCGAGGCCAGCCTGCAGTGACGGCTGAATGGGGTTTATTGAGGTCTGTGCGGCGGTGTGCGCGAACGCACGTTCTCCAGGCCGGGCCTGCTGGGCCCTCTGGGCATCAGCGGTGCCCTGTCCCCGCGGACGCTTCCCCAGGAAGGGTTTGCCAGCACAAGCTGGCGCACGTCGTAGAAAGTGGCGTGGAGCTGCCCGGCCTCTCCTCCCGTTTGCGAGCCTGCTGTTCATTATTTCCACTGGAAATCATTCTGTGGGGATGACAGACTTTTCTCTGGGTTTTGCTTTCTGAGGGTTAGATAGAAATTTTCTATGATCCTTTACAAAATGTGGACTTGGGACAGGCCATGGCTCCCCGGTGCCCAAGCCCGGAAGTCGCTGTCTGTCGTCTGCACTGGGCAGGGTGCCCCGTGGGTCACACAGGCCAGATGTCAGTGAGGTTTTCCCAGATGAGCCCTGCACTGTCTGTTTCCACCAACCTGGACGTTTCCTGATCTGTCCTGAGGCCAGTGTGTTTTCGGGGGACGGTTCTCGCCCCCTGTGGTCAGAGCATGGGCCAGGCGTGGTGTTTCGGTTCACTTGTGTGCAAGTCCAGAAGGGGTGCTGAACGTGTCTGGGACTGGAGCTGGCGAACCGGCGCTTCTGTGCTGGCACGTCCTGCAGCACCACGTCGTTGGAGGAAGCAGGGCAGAGAGTCTTCAGGGACCCCCTCCCCCCAGCCCCCATCAGGGTTGCACCTTCATTGAACCACCGTGTGCCATGGCATTTGGTCCCCAGGTGGATGCATTTGGAAGACCTGATACTGAGTGTGTGAGCATGTTACTAGTAAGACGCTTCCTCTCCCCTCCTACCTTACTTTATAAGCTGGGGTTTTGTATGTTTCGTTCAAAATGAAGTTCAGAAAGAGCTGCTTTTATTACCGCATCCTACCTTACGGTCGTTGGTTAAAATTTCTATACTCACAGGACTTACTGTCTCCATGTTTGGGGAGTCTAGGGGAGAGGAGAACAAGAATTCTCAAAAAAAAAAAAGATTCCTGGGCTTCCCTGGTGGCACAGTGGTTGAGAGCCCGCCTGCCGATGCAGGGGACGCGGGTTCGTGCCCCGGTCCGGGAGGATCCCACATGCCGCGGAGCGGCTGGGCCCGTGAGCCATGGCCGCTGGGCCTGCGCGTCCGGAGCCTGTGCTCCGCAGCGGGAGAGGCCACAGCAGTGAGAGGCCCGCGTACCGCAAAAAAAAAAAAAAAGATTCCTTAAAATTTCTACATAGGTTGCAGATTCCTGACCGAAAAGGGGTAATTACTGACTGTAGTGGAATTCACCATTCATATGAGCTGCCAGTGTTTTATTTTTTCGTTCTTCCCTTCCCGTGTTTACTAACTATCTCCTGAGCCCCTCCTTCAAAGCCACAGACGGCTCCCCCCTCTGAGGAGCTGGGCAGGGAAGCCAGTGACGGCAGCCCAGCCGGAGACGAGGCTCTGCGTGTGTGTCCGGGAAAGTGGCACAAAGAGCTTTCACATGAGCTTGACTTGTGGGGATTTGGGGGGCGTCTTGTCATTCGGACAATGGCGGGAACGCCTGGGCGCGTTGGGAGCATGGAGGGCGACTTCCGGGGGTGCTGGTGGATGCGGGCAGACGGGGATGGGCAGAAGGAGGGGGGCAACCCCAGGCTGTCTGTCAGCTCTCAGCAGGGACACTTTTTACCTGGGTTTGGGACCCACTTTCAGAGCTTGTGAATACTTGTAACTTACAGAATTAAAATTCCGACATGGCTTGAAGGCCGCGGTCTACCTTGTTAGCAGCAGGAACTGGGCCACGCGCGTGGCTGGCGGGCCCCGCTGTGCCAGCTGCAGGGCAGCGGGCACAGACCGCAGACGGGTCGGGCCGTGCGGGCTGAGACTCGGAGTGGGATCCCCGATGTTTCCCGCCCACCGATTGGCTTGCAGCTTCCAACCGGAGAGGAGCTCCCCTCCCCCGGCCCCGGACCCGTGGGTTGAGGCGGCGACCGTGAGGGTGGGCGCCGCGGGCCTGGGAACCGGTCGGGGAGGCGGGCACTGTGCTTCCCCACGTCCTGGCCTGTCCTCGGGCGCCATCGTGTGGCCGCCACCTGCCCAAGTCCCCTGGCCGCCCTCGGTGCGGTGTCAGGACAGTGGGGATGGGGCAGTGCCATGAGCTCCGGCCACCCGCGCCGTCCGGGGGTCCGGGCGTCCTGTAGCACCGGGCCCACCTCCTCGGCTCAGGGTCAGAACTCAGGATGTGTCCTTTCTCTCCGCAGCGTCCCCAACTCCTGCCCGGCCAGCCCCCGAGGGGCCGGGTCCTCCAGCTACCGCTTCGTCCAGAACGTGACCTCGGACCTGCAGCTGGCGGCAGAGTTTGCCGCGAAGGCCGCCTCGGAGCAGCAGGCCGACGCGTCCGGAGGGGACAGCCCCAAGGTCTCAGCCCTCGGCGCGTTGGCCAGTGACCGGGCGTGGGGTGCTGGCGTCCCTGCCCCTCCCTCCCTCGTTCTCCCCTCGTCCCGTCCACGGGGACGGGATGGCTCCGAGCGTAATTACAGTCTCTGAGAAGAATGTCAGGCTCTCGCCTTACAGCCTTGTCTTAGTTCGTTCCCATCTGACAACTGTTTTTAAATCAGTTTGCAGAGGAGGTGAGAAATTTCAGAATTAAACTATGAATAAGCCTAATTTTTACCCCCACGAGGGAGACACAGCTCTTCCTAGCTTAAACCTCATGGATTAAACCAGAGGAGGTCGTGGGGACTGGTTTTAGCGGATACCCTGCAGATCTGCGCACTCACTGGAGGGTTTTCTCTGTGAGCAGGTGGCCTGGGGCGGGGGGGGGTGTCGGACCAGAAACGTCTTTCCGGGCTAACCCCACGCTGGCTGTGTCCTCAGGACGAGTCGAAGCCGCCGTACTCCTACGCACAGCTGATCGTGCAGGCCATCTCCTCGGCACAGGACCGGCAGCTGACGCTGAGCGGCATCTATGCACACATCACCAAGCATTACCCCTACTACCGGACGGCCGACAAGGGCTGGCAGGTGCGGTGTGCCCGGGCCCCAACTCCACGACCCCCGGGGGCTGGGGCTCGTTCCCCGGACGGCCGTGTCGTGTCCAGAGTGAGCACCCGCCTGGGTCCGGAAACGTTCCCACACTTGGTGCACCAGCTTCTCCTGAGCTAACTTGGAAACACGCTGTCCCTGCTCTTTCCAGACGGTTTCTTGTGTGGGTTCACAAGACCGTCGCCGGCCTTGGCCACAGCCAGCATGTCACAGCCGCTCAGGCCTCCTCCGTGGCCACTCTGTCCCGTTGGCTGGTTGGTTCAGCACGAGCTCTGAGCTGGGCGTCTCCCAGGCCAGCGTTTGTCCTTACGTTTCACTTCCTGTGTAAGGGGTGGTCGTGAGCCTGTGCTGAATTTTCACAAGAAAAACCACTGTGAAACCCCTGTCCTTCCCCAGTGAGCGGCCCCCCGCCCCCGAGGAGGCCTCTCCGGGCCGGACCTGGGGCCGTGCTCTCCCGGCTGCTGTGCTCAGGACCTGGGGCCGTGCTCCCCCGGCTGCTGTGCTCGGGTCTGACCCGCCGTGACCAGACTCCCTCTGCTTTGCCCACAGAATTCCATCCGCCACAACCTCTCTCTGAACCGCTACTTCATTAAGGTCCCTCGCTCCCAGGAGGAGCCCGGGAAGGGGTCCTTTTGGCGGATAGACCCCGCCTCCGAGGCCAAGCTCGTGGAGCAGGCGTTCAGGAAGCGGAGGCAGCGGGGCGTCTCCTGCTTCCGCACCCCCTTCGGGCCGCTGTCGTCCAGGTAAGTCCCCGCCCCTCCGCCCCGGGGGCCGTGGCCACTCAAAGCTCTTCACTGGATTTTGGGGAGACCGGCTCCGACCCGGCCAGTCCTGTGACAGGGCGTGAGCGGGCACGGCAGCTGGCCGTCCACGTCGGCTCTCGGACGCTGGTGCACGGTGGGAATGGGGGGAAACGGAGGAACGGAGGCGGACGAGGGCCCCCTCCCACTCCCCTGACTCGACCACCTCTTACAGGCCCAGTCTCCAAGGAAGGCCCCCTTCTGAGGCCCTGGAGGGTAGGACCCCAGCATGTCTCTGGGGGACACAGTTCAACCCCGTGACCAGCACTGCTTGTCACGTGTAGACAAGCCCGCCGGCCAGCTGGGGATAGTGACGGGGCCTGCGCTGCGTGTCCAGCGCTGCCCAGGGAACCCTGCGTAAAGAGTGTCTGTAAGGGGGCCCGTCCTCAAGGTCACACTGGCCGCTGGGAACCTGCTCTTGTGCTGGTGGAACTTGCACTGGGGCGGTGGGGCTCGAGAAGGGAGCCCCCAGGCCAGGAGGAGAGCTCAGCCAGAGCTTGGCACGCGCCACGTCTCAGGGAGAGAAGGCAGGGGTGCCTGTGCTGCGGGTGGAGGAGCAAAGCCAGATTAGACGGGCCCCGATGGGGGGTCGGGGCCGCCACAGACGTGAGGGTCGGAGAGTGACCCGGTGGCCGCCAGGTTGAGCGTCAGACCAGTCAGATGAGGTGTTAGGCCTGGGTCGGGGACAGTCTTGCCGTCCAGCCCATCCCGGCAGTGCTCTGGGCAGGAGCCGGGCAAGATGCTCGATTTTAGACCCAGGCCAAGTGCTCTGTGGATTGCTATCTGTGCGAGACAGAACGGCTGGGCTCCCAGCGTGGGCTTTGCTCTCCGCGTGTCGATTTGTCCCGGGGGAGGTTGGTGCCCATCCCAGCAAAGCTGCTGGTTTCCACCCGGAAGCCCGAGCCGCTTTCCTGGGAGGCCGGCCCGGGCCTTCAGGAGGTAGACGCTCTGGATCGTGGCCTTCGCTGGGCCTTCAAACGCCGGGCGGAGTGCCAGGGTCGGAAGTCCCTCGCGAGGACAGAGGAGCATCAGGAAAAGTTGGGCAAAGGCAGCGCGTAGGGCACGGGCGTTGAGACGCCTCCTGTTTTGATAAGTGCCGTCTTCGTTTCTTGTCATATGTACTCACTGCTGTGGTCCTGTCTCCCCACTCCTAGGAGCGCCCCAGCTTCACCCACCCACCCCGGGCTCATGTCCCCGCGTTCCAGCGGCCTGCAGACTCCAGAGTGCCTGTCCCGGGAGGGCTCACCCATTCCGCATGACCCTGACTTCGGGGCAAAGTTAGCTTCTGTTCCCGAGTATCGGTATTCCCAAAGCGCACCCGGTAAGAAGGGTCTTGTCCTCTGGTCTGATGTGGCGGAACTCGGCGCCACGCCCCACGCAGGAAGGGGGCACGCGGGGGTCTCCGCTGACCCGCATCCTCCTCCGCAGGCTCTCCCGTCAGCGCCCAGCCGGTGATCATGGCCGTGCCGCCCCGACCGCCCAATCTGGTGGCCAAGCCCGTCGCCTACATGCCGGCTTCCCTAGTGACGGCCCAGCAGCCCTCGGGCCACGCCATCCACGTGGTGCAGCAGGCGCCCCCTGTCACCATGCTCAGGGTGGTCACCAGCTCCGCCAGCTCTGCCAATGGCTACATCCTCGCCAGCCAGGCCTCGGCGGGGGCGGCCCACGAAGCGGCGGGCACGGCCGTGCTGGACCTGGGCAGCGAGGCGAGAGGTAACGTCGCCACGCAGTCCCTTGGCGGGGACGTGGGTCTCCAGAAGGTGGAGCCGTCAGCTTGGGCCGGGGGGCTGCAGAGCCCAGGCGTGGGGCCCAGGCTGTCTCTGGGGGACAGTGGCTCCCGGGCTGCGGCCTCTCCGCCCCACTCCTGTTTTTCGGGAAGCGCGTCCCATGAAGCAGCACTGATTGTCCTCTGAAACGCTGCTCCCTGTGCGCAGCACCTCAGATGCCCAGCGCCCCCAGGTGCCCCTGAACTAGGTACGGGGCCTCAGCTTGGGATCGGAGGAAGAGTCCTGTAGAACCCCCAGCAGGGGTCCTTAGGAGGCGTTCAAAGTCAAAAACAAAGTCCTGAGTTAGAAATCTGGATCCCAGGGAATTGATGAGGTAAACGTTGAAAATGCAGCCAGTGCTGTCAGAGACCCTCGAGGGAACGCTTCTGAATCAGGCGGCACTACTGGCCCCTGATGGCTGAGCTCAGCGGCTGCATCTTCTGTAAGACCGTCCTAACGACACATGCGTTTTGGGGAAAGAAAACAGTTATGGCTCCCAGTGCAAATCCTTTCATTCCAAACGATACGCTTTTTTTCTTAGATTAAACTTGCTTTGGTTAAAGCGCAAGGTATTTAAATTTTTTCCTAAAGCCCTATTACTTGTTTTTCTCTTGTTTCATAACATTCCATCACTGGAAGTCTTCTGTTGAGAACCAGGGTCTTTTCCCAGTGTCCCTGCTTCAGGGCCCCCTTCCCCACGTGGACAGGCTCAGGCTGAGACGCCTGTGAGTACCACCGCGGGTGCCATGAATGTGGCTCTGACGCACGCTGTCCCCGCAGGCTTGGAAGAGAAGCCCACCATCGCGTTTGCCACCATCCCTGCCGCCAGCCGAGTGATCCAGACGGTGGCCAGCCAGATGGCCCCAGGGGTCCCCGGACACACGGTCACCATCCTGCAGCCGGCCACACCAGTGACCATTGGGCAGCACCACCTTCCGGTCCGGGCCGTCACTCAGAACGGCAAGCACACCGTCCCCACGAGTAGTCTAGCCGGCAGCGCTTACGGTGAGGCCCTGCCCGGAGTCCACTTCCTGGCCTTAAGCTGTGTGGTTTGACCAGGGTCAGTGCAGCAAGAACATTCTCCCAGTTAAGGCAGTCATCCGTTCAGTTTGTCGAGCACCTGCTGTGTGCCGGGCACTGGGATACGATGCCAGCGTAGCCCCGAGGGAACAGGCAAAATCCCCAGCTCACGGGGCTCATGCCCTGCTGGGGGGATGGAGGTCAGAGGGAAGTGAAAAGGCACTGGCACCCTGAGCGCCACGCAGGAGGGTGTGGGGAGGGCTGGGGAGAGCTCCTGGTGCAGGCAGGCCCTGCCAGAGGGGAGGCGGGAGCCAGCGGGGTGTCTCGAGGGATCCGCACACAGAGGCAGCAGCGCGAGGAGGAGACAGGGACGGAGGCCCCCGGGGCGGGGAGTGGGCCGGGGTCCGGGAGGGGCTGGCAGCCAAGCGCTGCTGCCAGCTTTGCCCAGAGGCGCCCAGCGTGCCGGGGAGCTGGGCCCCTGCGTCCCTCGGCCCTCGTGTGGCCACGCTGGCCTGTGTTCAGGACAGACGGGCGCCGCGCCCAGCCGGCCTCCCAACGTGACTCTTTCTCCTCCGCCCTAGCCCTCGCCAGCCCCCTGCAGCTCCTCGCGGCTCAGGCTAGTTCGTCCACCCCGGTGGTGGTCACGCGTGTGCGCGAGGTGGGGCCTGAGGAGCCGGCAGCAGCGGCAGCAGCGGCGGCCACCAGCACCGCCGCCACCGGCGCCTCCGCTTCTCCCCCCGGGGAGCCCGAGCTCAAGAGGTCCCGAGTGGAGGAGCCCATGGGGACTGTGACCACGCAGGCCGGGGCGATTGCGGCCGCCGGCCCACAGGGCCCCGGGACCGGGGAGTGACGTCGCCGGCGTGGAGGTGGAGTGGGACACACGCCAAAAGGAGTTCCGGAGCTGGGCCAAGGCGGCCGACACCACCGCCGCTCGGGACCGAGATGAGAGGGCTCCACGCGGACCGAGCTCGGTGCCAAACGGGCAGGACGCCTCCGTCCACGTGCACCCGGACACACTCATCCTCCCGGCGTCTTATCTCCTGCCCCTGCTCTGGTTTAAAACAAAAACCCATAAAAACGTTCAGACAGCTGATTGTACGGTTCTGGGAATTCTTTGTTTTCGTTTTCTCCCCCCAGCAGCACCTTTTCTCCCCATGCCTTTCGTCAAGGGCGTGGGGAGAAGGTTGTAGCTCAGCGTCTCCAGGACCACGTCCAGGCGGCCCCGACCCAGCACAGGAGCCAGGCTCCCAGAGCAGCCTTCGCCCCGAGGACGGGACAGAGATGCAGCCTGGTGCAGACGGGCCTCCAAAGGAGAGCACGGGCCTGGGGATCCAGCCCTGTTTGCAAGAGATTGGAAAGAGCGAGAGAAAGGCAGCGCCGCCCGATTGCAGACTGTCCTGTGGTTTCTTCTCCTAAAAGTGACGTAGAAAGTATTGGCATTAATGGGACGGAGGGGAGGGGCCTGGTCTGGCTTTGGGCCCCAAGTTTCTGGTTTTGTTGAAACACGGAATTCAGGCTTCATCGTCAACCTGAGACAGACACAGAAGGGATCATCTGTTTTTGCGGTTTTCATCTGTAGGTAGTTTAGCGGCCGTAGGTCTGGGCTTCTTACTGGCATTAATCCCACGGAGAGTAAACCTGCCGCTCTGTCTGTTAACTTCAAGAAAGACTGACGGCCTCCCGGACTGGTGTTCAAGGCAGAAAGCTGTTCGCACGAAGGTCCACCTGAGCCGGTGGCTGCAGCGTCTGACCTGCGTCCCGGCCACACGGGGGACATGCGGCCACTGGTCCTTGGGGGAAGGAGGTGGCCGCCCGACAGGACTGTCACGTCGAGTGGCCCCCGTTTCCCAGTGGCTCTGATGGCCGGCTGCCACGCGGCCGCTCACCAGGCTTTATCCCCAGGTTCCAGTGTCTTCACTGCCCGACAGCCTGCCTGGCGTTTCCCATCGGAACCGTGTCTGCTGCCCGCGGCGCCGGAGGCCCTGGGCTCGGCCTGCAGCTCGCGCCGGCTCGGTGGGACCCCCTGCGCCCCCCGGAGACGTGAGCAGACCAGGGGGAGCCCGCAGGCCTTCGGCTTCGCTGGGAGCACGTTCTCAGGAAATGTTACGCACGTCTCTGTGAAAAGTGGCTTTCAACTTGGCCTGGCGCCCCACGTCGGACCTTCCGCACAAGCTCCAGGGGCCCAGGTGGAAACGGTTCCTCACTCACGGAGCGCCATCCGCATCAGGGCCCCGACGGCAGCGCCACCGCGGGGCCAGGTGTGGCCAGGTGCTCTAGCTGTCGCGGTTGTCCCGCATGCCTGGCCCGGGAAACGCCTGGTCCGGCGTCCGCGGCACTGAACCCCACGTGGGAAGGAGCTCTCCTGTGACGTGGCCAAGACAGGGAGGGGTGGTGCCTCGGCCCTGTTCCCGCCCGGTGGTGAGAGGCGCGCACGACCCGCTGACGTTCTGTGTTGTGTCGCGTGGACTGTGTCTTTGGCCGCGCCTGGTGTGTGTGGGCGAGTGTGAGAGCGAGTGAGGCCGAGGCGGGTGCCCCGACGCCGGTGGCCTGGCCCCGTGGGTCCTCGGCCAGGGCTCCGGGGCGGCCATCGCTTCCTTCCCCTTCGTTGCTGCTCGGTCCCGGGGCCGCGCAGGCCTCCCGCAGGGGCCTTTTGCTCGCGAGCTGTCCTCCTCGGGAGAGCTGGCGCCCCCCACGGAGGACAGACGCCCAGGACAGCTGAGGCCACGGGACGCCCTCAGCCCCGGGCCTCGCTGCTTGGTCTGGCCAGTCTGGCCCTGACCCTGTGCTTTCCTGACTTCTGAGCTGCTTTGGTTTCTGTCTGTTATCAGCGGCGATCCCACTGTTTATTCTGGCCGTGGTTCAGGGAGAAGGGAGTGGAGGGGGCGACTGGAACCGGAAGGGAGACAGGACAGGGTATCCTTCGGTGACATTCTGCCACGTGGAGAGCTTGTTCCTTTTTTGCTGCTTCTGGGAAGGAGAAGAAGGGACCCTGTGGAGCCTGGCCTCGGGGGACCTACCACTCCAGGTTCACGGCATGCTTCCGGATGGGCCTTTGGTCACCTGACCAGATGGCATGCGTGGCTCCTGCCAGCACTTGTCCTGGGGCTGGTAGCCAGGGGGCCCAGGAGTGGCCAGCTCCCCAGGGAAGATGCATGTCGCGGCAGGAAGGGTCGCCGATGTCCTCAGATGGTTCCACACCCCCTCCCCCCGCCAGACCCATCCAGGGGAGCAAGGGCGGCAGGCCAGAGCGACAGCGGAGCTGCCGCCCTCAGGGCCCGGCGCCGTGGCCCGCCACAGGCATGCGCTGCGGTGCGTGGGCTGAGCCGGCTGAGACTGGGACAGGAAGCGCAAGCAAGTCGACCTGGCCTGATGGTCGTGTCACTGCAGCCTCAGGGCGCCCAGGGGCTGGGATCTGCGCAGAGGATCAGCCAGGCGGGTGCAGCTCGGGGCGGGGCACTTGGGCCCCTCTTGTCACAGCGGCTCCCTCTCTATCCGGGTACCTGGGTCCACCTGTCTGGCTGTGCTTGACGAGTCAGCACCTTTACCAGTGCCAGATACGGGGAAACATGCTCTGCACAGGAAGGAAGTCACGAAATCACTGCTCTTAAACAGTTGAGCGTCTCCCCCAAGACAGTTGGGTCCAGCGTCGGAAGTGGGAAGGGCTGCACCTAGGAGCTCATCAGCTGCGCCGGAGTGAACACCGAGTGTCCCTCGTCTGCCACCTGCAGCTCTCTCTCCACGTGAAGCTCCCAGTCACACAGCGCCGTCGAGGGCAGAACCTGTGATCAGTGCTCAAGACAGTCTATCCAGCTTCACTTCTTCTTAGGTCCGTAAAGGGTACACAGCCTGCATTCCCCATGAGATGAGAGTCGTGCTGGGGGGCGGGGGGGGGGGGCGGGTCCCTAGGCCGGGCACCGTCGTCTCTGCCTGCATTCCCCATGAGATGAGAGTCATGCTGGGGGACGGGTCCCTAGGCCGGGCACCGTCGTCTCTGGCTCGCTCGCTGCAGGGGGCCTTCGGTCTCCCTCCCGGGGCCTGGCTGGTTCATGTTTGGGGTTTGCTGTTTGTGGGAGTTTCATGAGAGTGGATTTCTGAGTTGCCAAACGTGCATCGGTGATTCTCAAGCTGGAAGGGAATGGGTTTGTGGGGGGCCCCCGGGCTGCCTGGCCCCTTCTCTGGACCTCACTGGTCCTGGCAAAAGACTAGTTCAAGGTCGCAGACATCGTTCAGCTAATGCTCTTACTTCCTCTAAAGGTAGCTCTGCGTGGACCATTCCGAGTGAGCTGTGCATCTCCTGGGGCGTGTTGTGAGATCTCTGTGGACAGAAACCCCTTTCTTTAGCCGCTTGGAGTTCAGAAGGAGGAGAAAGACTTTTTTTTGGCTTTTTCTTTGGTCGGTTTCTTCCTTTATGCAGACAAAGAACAGACCAAACGTGAGAGCGTGTTAGAGAAGAGGGGTTTGTTCGCGGGGCTTTCAGGCTTTAGACTTAACATCCAGTTGATGCAGGGGAATGAGCTGTTTTTCTCCAAATGCCTCAAGTTCTGCTCTGCCCTGGGATGGCGTCATCTGGGATGAGGGACCGTCGTGCCCCCGGGAACGGGCTTCGGGCGCCACAGACCATGGCGGCCGCCCCTCGCTTCAGTGCCGAGTAAACAGTGCGCTGCTTGTTCTAGAATAAGTTACCCAAGGTGATCACGAGGCTCTGCAAGTAGAAACGGCCAGAGGCGCTAAACCGAGGCCCCGTCCCCGCGTGGCTGACAGTGAAAGTGGCTTCTCCACGGCTGCTCGAAGCCGCCCGCGTGGTGCCTCCGCCAAGAGGCCATGGTGTTTAATGCGAGCACCATTTAAACCATTCACGCGCGCTGCTGTGAAGGCGGGCGGGCCCGAGAGGCAGGGAGGGCGGCCCGGGGCTGGGGTGCGGCGGGCACAGCGGTGGTTTCTGTCCGTGTCCTCGGGTGGCTGCCCCATGGTTTAGAAACTACTCTCATCTCCCAGGTCGCTTTCTCGAGGCCTTGTTTCCCACGTTGGGGTTCGAAGTGCTCAGGACGCAGCCCCCGCCGTTGCGCGTGTGCCCGCCCTTCCTGCCGGGGCGCCTGTGGGTGTTCTTTTACCACCAGAAGCTGCCCCTCAGGGTCCAAGGGCGGCGGGTCTGGGCCCGACGCCTGCAGGTGTCCTCGGCCGTCGGTAACTGCGCGGCCCCTCGGGTGACCTTGTCCGACTGTGAGGGTCTCTGCGGAGAGCGGCCGCCCGCTCCGTCCGGCCCCGGAGTCACAGCCGCTCTGCAGCGCGGGGTGTGTGACACGCCACCAGCCTTTCCTCCGAACGGGAATAGAAAACGGGCCGTCTGCCGAGTGTGTTTAGGGAAGGTAGTTTCTGCTCATACGCTGCAAAGAAAGGACGGTCACTTGCCGAGTTGTCGTGCCCCCAGCACTGCCGGGCTGTCGGGGGCGTCTCTGCGGAAGGCCTCCCAGCCGGGCTCAGGCCGCAGCTCAGCCCTGCCTCCGCAGGGACGGTCCCCTCCTGCCATCAGACCGCGTCCTGCTGCGCCACCACCATCCCCCGCCGCCCCCACCCCGCGCCTGCCCCGGGGGCACAGGGCGACGCAGCAGAAGAGAGAGGTTGGAAGGATTCGTGCCTCTGGGTGTGACGAGACGCCCGTGTCCCCAGCACATCCGAGTGGACGTCTGAGCAGCTGCTGTGGGAGGGCCGATCTGTCGGGAAAACTGTCCCTGTTCCTGCCCCGAGCAGCACGGTGCCCCTGCCGCCTGCCGACGGGAGGCCTCCTGCGGACTGGCCGCTGGCCAGGAGCAGGGCGCTGGTGCTGTGTTCTCACGCGGGGCTGGAATGAAGACCTCCTCGAGCGAGGGAGCCTCAGGACCCTCAGTGTCTTTTCCTTTCCCTAACGGTTTTCGCTGCTCAGTGTTTTAGAAGACAGTGAAGGCAGCAGTCACTTCGTTTCTAGGCTTCTTTCTTTCTCTCCAGGGAGGAGCCCCACTCAGAGGATTTCGTTCATTCCTTGTACCTGCTTACCATGCTGGTAGCGATTGGGAAGAGGTCGAGAGAAGACGAAGCGGACACGCTTCTCCGCTTGGGCTGACGTGCCCAAAACTGGCTGCGTGGGGCCCGCACCCCCGGCCGGAGGAGACAGGGTGTCTTCAGTGTATGTCTCTGGGTTTTAGCCTCCCTTTCGCGTCCAAGGGAGACGTGAGAGGTCTCCAAACTACTCCCGCCTTTTTGCCCCAACCCGGTTATTTTAAGAGTCAAGATAGAATTGGAAGAATTCTAGTTCATTATTCTTTATTTGAGAATCTTTTCCGGAATCGTTGGCTCGTTTGATTCGTCCACATACTTATTGGTGGTTTACTCTGTGTCAGAAACAGTAAAAAGTGCAGGGGAGGCCAGACCCTAGAGGGACAGGGCCATTTAGACCTGCGACCCCACCCGCGGGGTTAACGTTCCAGTGGCCTGACACTAAAAAGATTCTGTGCTTCCTGTGCAATTTCTTACCTGCAGTAATAGGACTTGCTCCTCTGAGCTGTTGCCCAGAGCCACGAGGAGTGCTGTGACCTGTCCCCACATCCTGAACGTACTGGCTGAGCTGGGATGAGGCCTGTGCCTCTGAAATGGAGTTTTTGTGCATGAAGTGAACCGGCCTAAAGGGGGTCGAGCTACACCTGTGTCCTCTTAAGAGCTTCGCCTCTGAATTTCTGGGTTAACTGGGCCAAAAAAAGTTTTTAATAAGTAAAAATAGGGTTTAAAACTCCCAACACTTCAAGTTTGGCCCTTACCGCCTCCCTTCCCAGCTTCCTTTCAGGAAGGGCTTTCTGAATACCTAGTAGCCCAGAACTGGCTCGATTTCTAGCTCAGGACGGGGATCCGGGAGGAAGGAAGAAAGCGTGTCCCTGCTCGTGGCTTACACGCGGGCCCTGACCTTGGGCAGCTTGGTGCACGTGGGGGAGGGTTCAACCCAGCACGGATTGTTCCTTCTTCTCTGACTGAGAATTCTCCTGTAAAGATCATTTGAGGGGGGCGGGTGTTGTCAGGGGTGTGTCTGTGCGAGTGGTTTTTTTTTTTTTTTAATGGTGTCTGTCTAGAGTGTTTTTCACGATATGTTTAATCATCAGTGCTTTAAAAAGTGGTGGTATCCTGTACAGTGAATTAGGTCCCAGAGCGTTGGATGGTAGAGTGTGATCGTGCCTGTGGGACACCCAGGAGGGTCGGCACAAACCCCGGCACGGGGGCGAGAGGACGGGGTGGGGCCCACCGCAGCTGGGCCGGCCTGCGTTTTCATTTCAAATGGGATACAGTATTTTTTTTTTTTAAAGTTTGAGATCTGAATGTGATTTCTAATTGTACCAGACGTTAATGTTTTAAAGCTATAACAAAGTTTAAAATTTCTACTTTTTGTTTCTCATTTATTTTAACTGTTCTTTTATCTATTAAATCGTTGTATGTGGATGGGGAAGTTTTGTTTCTCCTCTTAGCATTTGTTTCTATAACCAGAAATAAAATTATATATTAAAGAAACGACACCGGGCTCTGTGTGGTCTTGGGAGCGGCAGCTCCGCCCCCTCAGCTGCGGGGAAATCGCCACCTGCTCTTTTCGGGGTGCTGCTGGATTGACAGTCACCGGAAGGGGGCGCTTGGGCGTTGGTGCCGCACACTGGCTCCGACCTGGGGTTTGTCACAAATCCATGATCCTCAAGGTTCCCTCATGTTTGTGCGTGGGACTCATCCCCTCGTTCAGCTGATAACGTGCCTTTCTCAGATTTCACAGTGGTCCACGGTGCTGACTGAGGTTTGAGCACTTCTCTTCCTCTTGTGCTCCATCACCGCCCCAGCTGAAGCCTTCATACCACAGTGTCAGATTAATCACAGGCTAGGATTTCAGCTAGAGAGCAAGCAAGAGGGAGAATAATGGGTTTTAGGAGTTATATTGGCTAATTAGCATCGTTTTTAACAATTTCCTCTTTTATTCATTTATTTATTTTTGGCTGTGTTGGGTCTTCGTCGCTGCGCGCGGGCTTTCTCTAGTTGCGGCGAGTGGGGGCTACTCTTTGTTGCGACGCATGGGCTTCTCAATGCGGTGGCTTCTCTTGTTGCGGAGCACGGGCTCTAGGTGCGCAGGCTTCAGTAGTTGTGGCTCGTGGGCTCAGTAGTTGTGGCTCGCGGGCTCTAGAGCACAGGCTCAGTAGTTGTGGCTCGCGGGCTTAGTTGCTCCGTGGTACGTGGGATCTTCCCGGACCAGGGCTCGAACCCGTGTCCCCTGCATCGGCAGGCGGATTCTTAACCACTCCGCCACCAGGGAAGCCCTTAATTCGCATTTTTAAAACTGTTTAAGTTTTTTAAGTTTTGTTTTTGATTAAGACAATCATTTCTCACTAGTAAGACCTTAAAATAGCATTTTACACAAATGCACATTTTGTAAGAAATAGTCAAATATTACCCTTGGTAATATGACTTGGGGTGTGTGTGTGAGTGTGTGAGAGCACATAGTTCTCAATAAAAGTTAAGCTACCCTATGAACCTGCGTGAGTACCAAAGACAAGTGAGTGCATATCCCCACCAAAAGCCAGGTTGTGCCTCGCAGCTGTAACCGTTATTGCCGAAATTTGGAAACAAACCAAATATTCGTCAAGAGTGGAATGGAGAAGTTGTGGTAAACTCATACAGTCACACACTGATAAGTACACGGCAGTAAGAGCTGCTGTCATCCTACAACAGATGAGCCTCACGGCATCACCGTGAAGGCAAAATGCAGTACTGTGGGTTCCATTCGTATGAAGCGTAAAAAGAGGCAAACCTGATCTCTGGTGAGGAGAGTGAGGCTAGCGGCTGCCTCTGGGGAGGGGAGCCAGCGGGGAGGGGGAGGCGTCCCGAATCCTGAGTCCTGGCCGTGGCCACTCAGGTTCACAGCAGCGAGTGCTGGTGCCAGCTTGCGAGAGCTGCATGTTCAGTTTTCAGGAATTCTGAGAGCTAACTGTTCACCAAAGCCATTATTAAAATTTTACTTACATAAACTTAATAATGTAAAAAAATTACGTTAAGACCCAAGGTAATAAATACTCAATTCACAGCTCCCTATTATTTTACTATTACTGCTGCTCTCGAGGTTGTTCGTGTGGATTGGGCCCGCGGGGTGGACAGACTGTCCAATGGGGTGCTGCATACTGTGTATCTGCTCCCAGCTGTCCAGCGACAGCACGCCGGCAGCTTGAAATCCGCCACTGTGGGAGTGTTCACACCACGGAAATGATCGAACGCTGCAGATGGGCCTCCCCACACCCACCGCAGAGCCAGTTAGCGGTTTACCAGCAGACCACGGAGTCACAGAAGTGAGACATCACTGAGCTCATTTCAGATGTGTGTGCCTTATAGATGTTTTACTTTAATAAACTGTGTGTGTGTGTGCGTGTGTGTGCGTGTGTGTGTGCGCGTGTGTGTGTGGCTGTGGAGCGGTATTCGGGCTCCTTTCCAGGTCTCACACTTCGTGGGTCCAAAGGCAGTTACGTTTGCTTTGATTTGTAGGCCGCGGCTCAAGTAAACCAGCAAATTCCCACCAAAACCACGTGTCGTCATGAAGCGACTGCCTGGTAGCTTCAGACCCAGCTTTCTGTGCTGTTCCACGATTCCAGGGCGGGGCCTCTGCAAGCCCGTCTCTGCTGTGCCGGCTCCTCCCTGGCGGGCGGCCTGACGCGGGGCGTTAGGCCGGAGGCTGCTTCCTGTTCTCCGCGGCTTTCTTCACCTCCAGGAAACGTCCAGGCAACAGCAGCTGACAGCAGTGGGTTGTCCCAGCCCATGGGGGCCTCCTCCCAGGTCAGTTTCAGCTCTGCGGGACCCCTCGGCCCAGCCCTAGGCTTTCACCATTCCACCCTCTTCCCCCTTGTTCCCCCAGCATTAGGAGCAGCTGCTGCTCCCTGTGCCCCTTCTGTTCTTCCACACCTGGTTGCAATTTTTTTTTTTTTTTCTTTTTTGCGGTACGCGGGCCTCTCACTGCTGTGGCCTCTCCCGTTGTGGAGCACAGGCTCCGGATGCGCAGGCCCAGCGGCCATGGCTCACGGGCCCACCCGCTCCGCGGCATGTGGGATCTTCCCGGACCAGGGCACGAACCCGTGTCCCCCGCATCGGCAGGCGGACTCTCAACCACTGCGCCACCAGGGAAGCCCATGCAATTATTTATATTGAATCTTGTAATGAAATACCTGCTTTGCATCCCCAGACGGGCCTCCGACAGACGCCAGGTGCACGGAGTCCGTGCTGACCTCGCTCAGGCCTCCCTGCAGCACCTGGGACTCCCGCTTCGCTGGCCACTGCTCAGCAGGCAGCGGGCAGAGCGGCTACAGGCGTTGACCTGGAGTCCGGGTGCTGGTTCCAGTCCCTCCTCCGCCTACACGTATGAGGGCCCTTAGCCAGTCTTTTAGCTTCAGCCAGCTCATCCTTCAAAATGATAACAATTACGCTCTCCTCAGGGCGAGACGGCCATGTTAGGTGAGACGGCCAAGGTGCGGTGCTCAGCAGGCTTCCCAGAAAGACGGCCTGTAACCAGGCTTCCTTTGCCAGTTCCCTTCCTCTTCACCCTGGGGCTCTCGGGGGGTGGGGGTGGGGGGGCGCCCGCCTCGCTCCATGCGCTCTCGGGGCAGATGCGTTCTCACCGCCTCACCCGCCGCCACTGGCTCCCGGCTCTTCACCCTCAGCTCCAGTCACCCGCAACGTCTCCACTTGGGCGCTGTAAGAGCATCTCACCACCCCGCCCCCGCCCCTCCCCTCCATTCTGGGTCTTCCCCACTGCTCACCCCTCCAAGGCCTCCCTGACCCTCCCTATCCAAAGAACATCCAACTTTCCCTCAACCCTCTTCTCTTACTCGGCTTTATGGCCCCTTCAGAGCATTTCACCACTAGGCTCACGTGTGTGATTGTATATTTGATAATGGTCGTTTTTGTTGGCTGTAAATTCCACGAGGGCAGGGACTTGGCCTCTCGCGGTCCCAGTCCCAGAACCTAAAACACTACGAGCACAGCACAGGGACTCAGTCGTTGCGTGTTCCTTGAATGAATGACTCAACAAACCTCCTCATCCTCCTGCCCCGAGGTCGAGTGAATGGCGCCACCCCATAAGCAGAAACCTGCTATTGCCTTTGGTTTTTCCGTTCTTCCTCTCGCCCAAGTCCATGTTACCAGGTGCTACAAATTCCCCCTGAACGGTTACTGAATCAGCCTACGTCTCCATCCACGTGGCCCTTACCTAGCTCAGGGAGCCTCCCTCCCTCTTCGGGACCAGCCCCGTCTCTCCACCCACCCACCCCCCCCACGGCCCCCCCAGTCCATTCTCTACTCTGCTGCCCAGCAGCAGGTTTCCCCTGAGGTGCATGTAAGCCACAGGAAGCAGGCCTTCGTGCTCCCTTCAGGAGCTCCGCCTAGGCCATCCCCTCCCACCCCTTGGTCTGACACCCTCTGGGCTCATCTTAGGCACCTGTCCTTCCCGAAGTATTCCTCCTGTTTTAGGCTGTAACAGCATTTACCACGCTGGATTGTCACTGCCCAGAGGACTGCCCTGTGTCCCCGCGCAGTCTGCAGGGTGGAAATACTGTGGCCAACACACCTCTCAGAATTACTAGAAATTGACCTTCCCTCTCTGAGCATGTTGCCTTATCTGTAAAACGAGATACTGATAGTCTGTGATTATGGTGGGGATTGAATACGATTTTTTTAAAGCAGCAGGTACTGCCTACGTTGGGTGCAAAATGAAATGGGAGCTTTAAAAAAGAACTTCTGACAGCTGCAGCTGTTCCTTGCAAACTGCAGGACACGGACCCAGCCCACGACCGCAGTCTGTGTAGTATATTCAGGCCGCACTGAACACGGGACCTGCAGGCGGCGGAGCGGACTGTGTTCATGGAACAGAACCTAGAACTGGGGCGATGAGCTGAGGCCCAGCGGTGACAGGCCGCTCCTAACAGCTCCCGGGCACCCAGCGCCCGGAGCTGCACCGGGGTGCCGGGTGCCGTGGTTCCGGGGTCTCGAGGTCCCGGAATCCCGCGGTCCAAAGTGCCGGAACGCGACCCAAACCCAGCCCCGACCGGCAGCCCTCGCGCTGACGGCCCCGCCCCCGGCTGAGACGCTCCGTCAAAGCCCATTGGTCGACGGCCTGTGCGCCCCTGCTCACGTGATGCACGACGGGACGCTGCACGGGACGCGACCCGGAAGCCGGCGTTGCTGCGGGCTTTTCTCCCGGAGTCGCCAGGGTGCGGAGCGCCAGGGCTGCTCTCCGGGCTGCGGCGGCGGCGGCGGCAGCGGCAGGATGTTCACGACGGGGGCGGAGAGTCTGCTCCGCCAGGCCAGGTGCGTCCGAGCTTTTCCCTTCGGGCACTTGGTGGTGGGTCTCAGAGCCGGGCCTGCGCGCGGCGACTCGAAAGAGCCCCCTTTGAACCCACTTTAGAGACTCAGGTCAGGGAGGCCACGCGGGCCAGGCACGGCGTGAGGAGGTCCGGGGAGGGTCGAACTGGTCCCCGGAGGAGGTGGCTCCTGAGAGCGCTCTGAAGGATGAGTGGAAATGAAGTGGGGTGGGCCCCCGCTGATGGATTGGCCAAAGGCTTGTCGGCTGCGGACCCCCACGTCTGGCAGGAAGTGGGGTCCAGAGCTGTCAGTTGCTTCAGGGTCAAGAAAGCTAGAAAGACGCTGGAGAGCTGCTGGATTGAGTCATGGCGAGCCCTGTGCAAAGCCCATGAGTTCGATACCTTGCGAGGGCTTTGGGGAGCCATGGAGAATTTTGTTATATAGAAAGATCCGCTCTCTTGTGGTTGCATTGAATGTATTGAGAAATTACCCAGCGTCTTAGGACCCCGAGCTGGCTCTGGACTCTCACTAAGTCGGTAGCCCCTTCCTCACCAACTAGCCACTCATGGGAGAAAGCAGATGTAAGCTCGGACTAAAACCCCATGACTTGATGCTACTTTAAGAGAAGAAAATGCGGCCAGAACCATGGTTTAAAAAAAAAAAAAAAAAAAAACTGGATTCGGAGCTGGACCAGTTGCTGGGAAGGATTAGGCTGGTTGAGGCTCCTCTGATGTTAGGGAAGCAAGATCTTGAATGCATATTAGTTTCAAAAGGCTGTAAACAGGGTAGACGTTTGATATGGTCAGAATAACCCCTGAAAGTGTGTTAAGCAAGTGTTTTGAGGATTTGTAGCACCGTCTCCCCACCAAGTCCAAAAAAGTCTGTATTTCTTTCAATCCTGGACAGATATTCCAATATTCAAGTTCCAGTATTCAAGTTTACTTGAATTTAGGAGAGCTGTATTAAAGAAAAATAGATATCTTTTTTCAAAAATTGAAGTATAGTTGATTTACAATATTAGTTTCAGGTGTACAACATAGTGATTCAATATTTTTATAGATTATACTCTATTTAAAATTATTCTAAAATATTGGCTATATTCCCTGTGCTATACAATATATCTATAGCTTGTTTAATACATAGTTTGTACCTTTTAACCCCCTACACCTATCTTGCCCCTCCCCAATTCCCACTCTCCACTGATAACCACTAGTATGTGCTCTATATCTATAAGTCTGTTTCGTTGTGTTCATTAGTTGCATTTTTTAGATTCTGCATTGTAAATGATAACATACAGTATTTGTCTTTCACTGACTTATCTCACTATGCATAGTATCATCCAGGTTCATCCATGCTGTTGCGAATGGTAGAATTTCACTTTTTTATGGCTGAGAAATATTTCATTGTGTATATATATCTATATATAATCACATCTTCTTTATCCATTCATCTGTTGATGGACACTTAGGTTGCTTCCATATCTTGGCTGTTGTAAATAATGCTATGAACATTGGGGTGTATGTACCTTTTCAAATTAGTGTTTTTGTTTTCTTAGGATATATACCCAGGAATGGAGTTGCTGGATGGTAGGTAGTTCAGTTTTTAGTTTTTTGAGGAACTTCCACAGTTTTCCATAGCGACTGCACCAATTTACATTCACACCAGCAGTGAACTAGGGTTGTCTTTTCTCCACATTCTCACCAACATTTGTTATTGTGGTCTTTTTGATGATGGCCATTCTGACAGGTGGGAGGTGTTATCTCACTGTGGTTTTGATTTGTATTTCTCTGACAGTTAGCTGTGTTGAGCATCTCTTAATGTGCCTATTGGCCATCTGTATGTCTTCTCTGGAAAAATGTCTATTCACGTCTTGTGCCCATTTTTTAATTGAGTTTTTATCTGTATTGAGTTGTATGAGCTGTTTATATATTTTGGATATTAATCCCTTATCAGTCATATCACTTGAAAAAATTTTCTCCCATTCGGTAGGGTTCCTTTGCTGTGCAAAAGCTTTTAAGTTTAATTAGGTCCTATTTGTTTATATTTGCTTTTGCTTCCTTTGCCTTAGGAGATAGATCCAAAAAAAATATTGCCATGATTTATGTCAAAGAGTGTTCTGCCTGTGTTTTCTTCTAGGAGTTTTATGGCTTCCGATCTTACATCTAGGTCTTTAATCCATTTTGAGTTTACTTTTGTATATGATGTTAGAGTATGTTCCAATTTCTTTCTTTTACATGTAGCTGTCCAGTTTTACCAGCACCACTCATGGAAGAGACTGTCTTTTCCTCATTGTTTGTGTGTGTGTGTGTGTGTGTGTGTGTGTGTGTGTGTATATTCTTGCCTCCTTTGTCGTAGATTGACTGTAAGTGTGTGGGTTTATTTCTGGGCCCTCTTTTTTCTGTCCCATTGATCTATGTGTGTGTTTTTGTGCCAGTACCATACTGTTTTGATTACTGTAGTTTTGTAGTATAGTCTGAAATCAGGGAGCATGATACCTCTCTCCAGCTGTGTCCTTTTTTCTCAAGATTGCTTTGGCTATTCATGGTCTTTTGTAGTTCCATATAAATTTTAGGATTATTTGTTCTAGTTCTGTGAAAAATGTCGTGGGTATTTTGATGGGGTTGCATTAAATCTGTAGATTGCTTTGGGTAGTATGGAGATTTTAACAATATTAATTCTTCCAATTCATGGACATAGGATATCTTTCCATTTCTTTGTATTATCTTCAGTTTCCTCTGTCAGTGTTTTATAGCTTTTAGAGTATAGGTCTTTCACCTCTTTCATTAAGTTTATTCCTAGGTATTTTATTCTTTTTGACATGATTTTAACAGGATTGTTTTCTTGCTTTTTCTTTCTAATAGTTCTTTACTAACGTATAGAAAAACAACAGGTTTCAGAATACTAATCTTTTTTTTTTAAATTTATTTATTCATTTATTTATTTTTGGCTGTGTTGGGTCTTCGTTTCTGTGTGAGGGCTTTCTCTAGTTGTGGCAAGCGGGGGCCACTCTTCATCGCGGTGTGCGGGCCTCTCACTGTCGCGGCCTCTCTTGCTGCGGAGCACAGGCTCCAGACACACAGAGCTCAGTATTTGTGGCTCACGGGCCCAGTTGCTCCGTGGCACGTGGGATCTTCCCAGACCAGGGCTCGAACCCGTGTCCCCTGCATTGGCAGGCAGACTCTCAACCACTGTGCCACCAGGGAAGCCCTGAATATTAATCTTGTATCCTGCAACTTTACTGAATTTATTTATTCTAATAGTTTTCTGGTGGAAAATTTAGGCTTTTCTATATATGGTATTATGTCATCTGCAAACAGTGACAATTTTACTTCCCTTCCAAGTTTTATGCCTTTTATTTATTTTTCTAGTCTGATTGCTGTGGCTAGGACTTCCAATAGTGTGTTAAATAGACGTGATGAGAGTGAGCATCCTTGTCTTGTTCCTGATATTAGAGGAAAAGCTTTTAGCTTTTCACTGTTGAGTATGATGTTAGCTGTGGGTTTGTCATAAATGGCCTTTATTATGTTGAGAGATGGTCCCTCTGAGAGATGTTCCCTCTGAGAGATGTTTGATGAGAGTTTTTATCATGAATGGGTGTTGAACTTTGTCAAATGCTTTTTCTGCATATATTGAGATGATCATGTGAATTTTATCCTTTCTTTTGTTAGTGTGGTGTATTACACTGATTGATTCGCAGATATTGAACCATGCTTGTGACCCTGGAATAAATCCCACTTGATCGTGGTGTATGATTTTTTTGTTGTTGTGGCTGTGCTGAACAGCTTGCAGGATCTTAGTTCCCTGACCAGGGATTGAGCCCTCGCCCTCAGCAGTGAACGTGCAGAGTGCTAACCACTGGACATCCAGGGAATTCCCTATGATCTTTTTTTATTGTTGAATTTGGTTTGCTAATGTTCTGTTGAGAATTTTTGCGTCTATATTCATCAAATATATTGGCCTGTAATTTTCTTTTTTTGTAGTGTCTTTGTCTTGTTTTGGTATCAAGGTAATTGTGGCCTCACAGAATGAATTTGGGAGTGTTCCATCCTCTTCAGTTATTTGGAACAGTTTGAGAAGGATGGGTATTATCTCTTCTTTATATGTCTGGCAGAATTCCCTCATGAAGCTGTCCGGTCCTGGACTTTTGTTCACTGGGAGTTTTGTTTTTTCGGTTTTTTTAATAAATTTATTTATTCTATTTATTTGTGGTTGAGTTGGGTCTTCATTGCTGTGCACGGGCTCTTTCAACTGCGGTGAGCAGGGGCTACTCTTCGTTGTGGTGTGTGGGCTTCTCATTGTGGTGGCTTCTCTTGCTGCAGGGCACAGGCTCTAGGCACGCGGGCTTCAGTTGTTGTGACTCTCAGGCTCCAGAGTGCAGGCTCAGCAGTTGTGGCACACAGGCTTAGTTGCTCCGCGGCATGTGGTATCTTCCTGGACCAGGGCTTGAACCCATGTCCCCTGCATTGGCAGGCGGATTCTTAACCACTGCGCCACCAGGGAAGCCCAGGGAGTTTTTTAAATTACTAATTCAATTTCACTACTAGTGATAGGTCTGTTCAGATTGTCTGTTTCTTCTTGATTCAGTCTTGAACTTGTATGTTTCTAGAAATGTAGCAGTTTCTTCTGGATTGTCAAATTCGTTGGCATATAACTGTTGGTAGTATTTTCTTATGGTTGTTTGTATCTCTGCGATATCATTTTTCATTTCTCCTCTTTCTTATTTTATTTGGATCCTCTCTTTTTTTTTTTAATTGATCAGCCTGACTAAAGGCTTACCAATTTTATATTTTTAAAAAACAGCTCTTAGGGCTTCCCTTATGGCGCAGTGGTTGAGAGTCCGCTTGCCGATGCAGGGGACACGGGTTCGTGCCCCGGTCCGGGAAGATCCCACATGCCGCGGAGTGGCTGGGCCTGTGAGCCATGGCCGCTGAGCCTGCGCGTCCAGATCCTGTGCTCCGCAACGGGAGAGGCCACAACAGTGAGAGGCCCGCATACTGCAAAAAAAAAAAAAAAAAAAAAAAAAAAAAAAAAAAAAAAAAAGCTCTTAGTTTTATTGGTCTTTTTTATTGGGTTTTTTTTTTTTTTGATCTGTATTTTGTTTCTTCTCTGATCTTTATTATTTCCTTCCTTCTGCTGACTTCGGGGTTTGTTTCTTCTTTTTCTAATTCCTTTAGATGGTAGGTAGTTAGGATGTTTGAGATTTTTCTTGTTTCTTGAGGTACGCCTGTATTGCTATAAACTTCCCTCTTAGAATTTCTTTTGCTGCATCCCATAGATTTGGGAATGTGTTTTTATTTTCATTTGTCTTGAGGTATTTTTTATTTCCTTTTTGATTTCTTTTATGTACCCATTGGTTTTTTTAGTACCATGTTGTTGAGTGTCTACATGTTAGTGTTTACCCCATTTTTCTTCCTGTAATTGACTTCTCGTTTTATACAGTTGTGGTCAGAAAAAATGCTGGATATAATTTCTATCCTCTTAAATTTGTTGAGACTTGTTTTGTGGTCTAGCATGTAATCTATCCTGGAGAACATTCCATGTGCACTTAAAAAGAATGTGTATTCTGTTGTTTTTGGATGAAATGTCCTGTAGATATTGATGCCCAGTTGAATTAAGTCCAACTGGTCTAATGTGTCATTTAAGACTACTGTTTCCTTACTGACTTTATGTCTGGGTGATCTGTCCATTGATGTAAGTGGGGTGTTAAAGTCCCCTACTATCTTTATCATTACATAATGCCCTTCTTTGGCTTTTGTTACAGACTTTGTTTTAAAGTCTACTTTGTCTAATATGAGTATTGCTGCCCCAGCTTTGTTGTTTCTATTTACATGAAATGTCTTTTTCCATCCCCTTGCTTTCAGTCTGTGTGTGTCTTTAGTTCTGAAGTGAGTCTCTTTCAAGCAGCATATAGATAGGTCTTGTTTCATTATCTAGTCAGTCACCTTATGTCTTTTGATTGGAGTGTTTAGTCCATTGATATTTAAGGTTACTATTGATGGGTATGTACTTATTGCCATGGTGTTGCTTGTTTTCTAGTCGTTTTTTTATAGTTCTCCGTTCTTCTTTGTCTTTCTTACCTTGAGAGTTTTTTTGTTTTTTGTTTTTTTTCACATGTTTATTGGAGTATAATTGCTTCACAGTGTTATGTCTGTGTACAACAAAGTGAATCAGCCATATGTATACATATATCTCCATATCCCTTCCCTCTTGAGCCTCCCTCCCACCCTCCCTATCCCACCCCTCTAGGTGGTCACAAAGCATCGAGTTGATCTCCCTGTGCTATTCAGCAGCTTCCCACTAGCCATTCATTTTACATTTGGTAGTGTTTATATGTCAGTGTTACTCTCTCACTTCATCCCAGTTTCCCCTTCCCCACCATGTCATCAAGTCCATTCCCTACATCTGTGTTTTTATTCCTGCCCTGCCACTAGGTTCATCAGTACTGCTTTTTTAGATTCCATATATATGCGTTAGCATACAGTATTTGTTTTTCTCTTTCTGACTTCTCTGTGTATGACAGACTCTAGGTCCATCCACCTCACTACAAATAACTCAATTTCATTTCTTTTTGTGGCTGAATAATATTCCATTGTATGTATGTGCCACATTTCTTTATCCACTCATCTGTCGATGGACACCTAGGTTGCTTCCATGTCCTGGCTATTGTAAATAGTGCTGCAGTGAACATTGTGGTACATGACTCCTTTTGAATTATGGTTTTCTCAGGGCATATGCCCAGTAGTGGGATTGCTGGGTCATATGGTAGTTCTGATTTAGTTTTGGGTTTTTTTTGTTGTTGTTTTTTTTTGCAATACGCTGGCCTCTCACTGTTATGGCCTCTCCCGTTGCAGATCACAGGCTCCAGACGCGCAGACTCAGTGGCCATGGCTCATGGGCCTAGCTGCTCTGCAGCATGTGGGATCTTCCCGGACCGGGGCACGAACCCATGTCCCCTGCATCAGCAGGCGGACTCTCAACCACTGCGCCGCCACCAGGGAAGCCCTGATTTAGTTTATTTAAGGAATCTCCATACTGTTCTCCATAGTGTCTGTATCAATTTACATTCCCACCAACAGTGCAGGAGGGTTCCCTTTTCTCCACACCCTCTCTAGCACTTATTGTTTCTAGATTTTTGATCATGGCCATTCTGACCAGTGTGTGGTGATACCTCATTGTGGTTTTGATTTGCATTTCTCTAATGATTAGTGATGTTGAGCATCCTTTTATGTCTTTGTTGGCCATCTGTATGTCTTCTTTGGAAAAATGTCTATTTAGGTCTTCTGCCCATTTTTGGATTGGGTTGTTTGTTTTTTTTATATTGAGCTGCATGAGCTGCTTGTATATTTTGGAGATTAATCCTTTGTCCTTCATTTGCAAATATTTTCTCCCATTCTGAGGGTTGTCTTTTTGTTTTGTTTATGGTTTCCTTTGCTGTGGAAAAGCTTTTAAGTTTCATTAGGTCCCATTTGTTTATTTTTATTTCCATTTCTCTAGGAGGTGGGTCAAAAGGATCTTGCTGTGATTTATGTCATAGGGTGTTCTGCCTATGTTTTCCTCTGAGAGTTTTATAGTGTCTGGCCTTACGTTTAGGTCTTTAATCCATTTTGAGTTTATTTTTGTGTATGGTGTTAGGGAGTGTTCTAATTTCATTCTTTTACATATAGCTGTCCAGTTTTCCCAGCACCACTTACTGAAGAGGCTGTCTTTTCTCCATTGTATATTCTTGCCTCCCTTGTCAAAGATAAGGTGACCATATGTGCGTGGGTTTATCTCTGGGCTTTCTATCCTGTTCCACTGATCTGTATTTCTGTTTTTGTGCCAGTACCATACTGTCTTGATTACTGTAGCTTTGTAGTATAGTTTGAAGTCAGCGAGTGTGATTCCTCCAGCTCCGCTTTTCTTTCTCAAGATTGCTTTGGCTGTTTGGGGTCTTTTGTGTTTCCATACAAATTGTAAAATTTCTTGTTCTAGTTCTGTGAAAAATCCCATTGGTGACTTGATAGGGATTGCGTTGAACCTGTAGATTGCTTTGGGTAGTATAGTCATTTTCACGATATCGATTTTGATTTGTGGTTACCATGGGGTTCATATATGGTGACCTTTGTACTAGCTTATTTAATTAGTTGACCCACAGCGTTTACTATATATTTGCTTTTACTGGTGGGACTTTTCCTTTTCTGTAAATTCTTGTTCTAGCCTTTTCCACATAGAGGAGATCCTTTAACTCTTAGGGTCAGTGTAGTATTGATGAACTCCTTCAGTTTTTGCTTGTCTGAGAAGTTCTTTATCTCTCCTTCAATTCTGAATGATAACATTGCTGGGTAGGGTATCCTAGATTGTAGGTTTTTCCTTTCAGCACTTTAAATATATCTTATGACACTCGTTTCTCGTCTGAAAAGTTTCTGCAGAAAAATCCACTGATAGCCTTATGGGGGTTCCCTTGTATGTGATTGTTTTTCTCTTGCTGCCTTTAGAATTCTCTTTTTAACTTTTGCCATCTTTTAATTACGGTATGTCTTGGTGTGGGTCTCTTTGGGTTCATCTTGTTTGGGGCTCTCTTTGCTTCCTGTACCTGGATATCTGTTTCCTTCTTTAGGCACAGGAAGTTTTCAGTCATAATTTCATCAGATACATTTTTGACTCTCTTCTTCTCCTGCTGGGACCCTTATATGTGAATGTTAGTACACTTAACAATGTTCCAGAGATGTCTTAAACTGTCCTCATTTTTTTTAATGTGTTTTTCTTTTTTTTAAAATTAATTAATTTTTTATTTATTTATTTTTGGCTGTGTTGGGTCTTTGTTGCTGCACGTGGGCTTTCTCTAGTTGCAGCGAGCGGGGTCTACTCTTCGTTGTGGTGCGCGGGCTTCTCATTGCGGTGGCTTCTCTTGTTGCGGAGCACCGGCTCTAGGCACGCGGGCTTCAGTGGTTGTGGCACGCGGGCTCAGTAGTTGTGGCACGTGGGCTCAGTAGTTGTGGCTCGGGCTCTATAACACAGGCTCAGTAGTTGTGGCGCATGGGCTTAGTTGCTCTGTGGCATGTGGAATATTCCTGGACCAGGGCTCGAACCCGTGTCCTTAGTTCTTTATTTTTGGCTGCATTGGGTCTTCGTTGCTGTGCGCAGGCATTCTAGTTGCAGCGAGGGGAGCTACTCTCCGTTGCGGTGCACAGGATTCTCTTTGCGGCGGCTTCTCTTGTTGTGCAGCATGGGCTCCAGGCGCATGGGCTTCAGTAGTTGTGGCACGCAGGCTCTAGAGTGCAGGCTTAGTAGTTGTGGTGAACGGGCTTAGTTGCTCTGTTTTGGACCAGGGCTCGAACTTGTGTCCCCTGCACGGGCAGGCGGATTCTTAACCGCTGGGCCACCAGGAATGTCCCATGTTTATCTGTTCTTTTTCCTAGTTCAAGTAGCGTTCTTATTACTAATGCTTTCAACTCTTTATCTGGTAAATTATTTACCTCTGTTCCATTGGTTGTTTTTTTTTTTCATTTTTTTTTTTCTTGTTCTTTCATTTGAAACAAATTCCCCTGTTTTCTCATTTTGCTTGGCTTTTTCTGTCTCTGTGAAATTAGGTGAAGCAGTTAACCTATCCCAGTTTTTAAGGCATGTCCTTGTGTGGGAGCGTCCCTGTACGGTCTGCATGTGCCCGTTGACTTTGCTGGGAGAGCTGGAGCTGAAGTGAGGAAGAGTCATGTCTTCCCCCAGGCTGTGCTGGCAGCTGTCGCCTTGGTAGGGGGTGTGGCTGGAGATGTAAAGGGGCTGGAGCCAGAGCCAGGTGTGAGCTGGAGCTTCTCGTCTGTTCAGTGGCCGTGACTGCCCTGTCAGGGCGGGTCCCAGTTTGCTGGAGCAGCTGTCCTGAGGGTCGGGTCCAAGCTGGTTCTGTTCCAAGTGTGCGCTCTCCCCGCTCCCAGCAGCGGCATCTTTGCCCCCAAAGGGGAAGCAGTGCTGGAGCAAGAGGGGCCCGAGCAGGTGCTCAGCTCCGGCGGGGGGCGGGGGCGGGGCCGTGTGCTGGGGCGGGGGCTGGGGCGGGGGCTGGGGCGGGGGCTGGGGCGGGGCTGGGGCGATCCCGCAGCCAGAGCCCCGGGCAGGCTTCATCTGCTTCCTCCGCCTTATTCCAGGAGGAAGCAAGCCGGCGCCCACGCCTCACGAGTGGAGTCTAGGCTTCTTACAGCCCTGCCGTTAGTCCCACTGGTGTTCAAACCAGCCATCGTGACTCATTCTCTCGGTGTGGATCCTCAAGGCTGGGGTGCCCCAATATGTGGTCTGAACCACTCACTCCCTAAGGAGGAGCTCCAAGCCCATGCAATCCCCTCCTCCTCTGTGTCCCCTCCCAGGGGCACGAGCCCGGACGTGGTCGCTTTTCTTCCCTTCCTTCCCGAGTCCGTGCGCATCTTTCTCACAGCCGTGGTTGCACAGGAGTCTCTGCCAGTCTCCGGTTTGCTTTCAGTGTGGATGTATTTTTTATGTGTTCGTGGTGGGACGTGAGCTCTGTGTCCTACTCTGCCACCTTGCTCTCCTCTCCCTGAAAACAGATTATCTTTAAGTGCTAGCATCTCACTCAGCATGCGACATGCTTATTAGCCTAGAGGTCTTGCCAGGGGACGAGTAAGAACTGAGACCCACTCAGAACATCCAGCTCATCTTCTGTTCAAGGTCAGAAATGTATAGGCTGAAAGGCAGAAGGAATAGCCCTCACTATTTAATTCTTATTTCTCTGTCTTTCTGTCTCGGGTGGGTGGGAATTCCTCTCTGTTGGGATTTGAGGAAAGTTAATAACTATCAGTTGAGTCTTACTAGTTTTCACTATTTTTCTTTAATTAAGCCGGTGATTCTTGGTGGGACTTTAAAACAGATTACTAAAGTTTGGGAGTTAGGATTCGGAGTAAATTTTAGTTTCTCTCTGTATTTTTCAGAGATGGAAAGCAAGGCTGGGGAAAGTTATCAGAAGCATGACTTGTGAACTGCAGAACAAGTGAAGAGAGTGGGACTTGGGTTCGGGGGGGGGGGGGGAGCAGCAAGGCCAGGGGAGGTTTCCTGAAGGACAAGACAACTAAACAGAAGCTCAGAGTGCGTCAGCCAGCGAGGGAAGCAGTCGGGAGCGTTTCAGGCAGAGGGTCCGTGCCAGGGGCGGAAGCAGGAGAAACAGGACGAGCCGGCCTTGTGAGCTGTGCTAGCACCTGGGGGTTCGGTCTGACAGCAGTGGAGAGCTACTGACCGGTGTAGGCAGACTGCCTTTTAGAAAGAATCCGGTGACTTGGAGAATACATTGGAAGGGACTAATCTGGGGTACGGGCGAGGGGCACCACCGTTCTGGGACGGAGCCTCAGTTATGACTGACTGCGGGACGCGTGGCAGCTTGTCCCTCGGCCGTCGCCGCGGCGAGCAGCAGACCTGGACCCGGCCTCTCAACTCAGTCTCCTCCCTCCTCGTCCACACGCGCCTTTGCTTGTGTTTGTAGGTGGCTGAACCCCACTCTGGCCAGATTAAGTGAAAAAATGGAAACGGGGGCGGGAGGCGAGGTGAGGCGTGGTGGGGAAGCCATTGGGATTTGTCTGCCAGCCTTCAGGTGAGAACGGGAAACCCAAGCCGCCGCCCGGGACCCCCAGCCCACGGGGTGCTCGGACATTCTCCTCAGCCCCACAGCCTGGGGATGCGCCGTCTCTCTCAGGTCAGAATCGCAGACCCGGAGCTCGAGCAGAGTGGACTTGGTGGTCTTCGGGGACCCGCGGCGGGGGCCCAGCTGTGTAAGGGCCCTGCCAAGAGCCCCCCAGCAGCTCCCAGCGCGGTGGCTTGTGGCCACGTTGCTTTTTCTTGCCTCTGGGGCTGGAGTAAGGCTAGAACCAGGCTTCGTTGTGAGGCTGCTTCAGCATCTAACCTGTTATAAATGCTCAGTAGATAAATTTTTCAATTAAGTATTAATGTGTCATAACATTTGACCTTTCATTTTTAATTCTTGTTCCCAGAAGTTAAAGGCTCACTGAAGGGATCTTTTGAAAAGCAACTGGTTTCAGACTAAACCCGCCTTACTCTTGACTCGTAAACCAACCGGTTTGTGCTTCTGGTCCTGGAATAACAATCCGAACGCGTGGTTTGCCGTAGTAACTGCTGGAGTGAGGGTCCCCCGCCTGGTGGGGGGGGGGCAAGGACCCAGGCCGGGTACCCAGCCAGCGGGTTCGTCACAAGAGGCCCGGTGGTGCTGGAACCACTTTCCTCCACGACACCTGGCTTGTTCTCTGCTCAGCAGGGCCGGTCCCCAGCCCGAGAGCCGTGCTGTCACAGCTCAGGGTGGCGTTTCCGGGTCCCTCGTCGCCGGGTTGCCGACGCCGTCGTCTTTGTTTAGGGAGCTCCGGGACGAGGAGCTGGCGAGGCTCTGTGCCCGGGTCTGTGCGCTACTGCGAGAGGAGGACTGGGGTCCCGACGCCCCGGACGCCCTACGGAGGCTCTTCCTCATCGTCTCGGCCACGAAATACAACAGGAGGTGAGCGCACGCGTCCCTGGGGCATCGCGGGGTGGGGGGCACTGCCTGGCCCAGCCCCGTGGGGTGACACGCCCCCTCCCCCCAGGCTGGAGAGGCCTTGCCTGGCACTGCTGCAGACCGCCCTCTGCTCGCCTACCTGCCCCGAGCAGCTCCAGCTGCTCTGCGCCGCTGTCCTGAGAGAGATGTCGCCCTGCGACAGCCTGAGCCTCTCCTGCGACCACATCCAGAACACGCGGCAGCTGGGCCTCGTGGCCTCTGTGCTCTTGGCCCAGGTAACGTGACTGCCGCCGCCCTGCCCTTGGTGGCCCTGGGGCCTCGGTGAACCAGCAGGCCGCATGCTCCCCGTGGGGCGGGCAGGCTCGGCTGGGCCCTTGTCACCCAGCAGCCCTCCCCGCTCCGCCCCCATTCCGGGTCAGGGGATGAGCCAGGGCTGTGAGGCTGATTCAGGCTGCAGGGCTGGGGCTGCCCTCGTGACGTTCCGGACGCCCGAACCAGGTGGCATTCGTGACGCGCAGAAACACGTTCCGCTGTGGGGTTTGCAGGGTGACCAACAGCAGGTCAGGAGCTTGGCCCAGCGCGTCCTCAAGGTCCTGGAGAGCCGGCAGCCCGAGGGGCCCAGCCTGAGGCACCTCCTCCCTGTCGTGTCCAAGGTCACCAGCCTGGCCCCGGACGCCCTCCATGAAGGTCTGCACACACCCCGCCACCGGGGGCGAGGGGCCGCCGGGGCTGCTGCCGGTTCCTAGGAAGACCTGCGGCAGCCCAGGCAGCGCGAGCCTGCGGGACTTAACTCAGTTCCTACGGTGTCACCCCCGCCCTGCACAGAGCAAACCAGGGCGCTCAGCAAGCGGCTGGGGGACTGGCTCCGCTACGCCAGCGTCCAGCAGGCGGTCGCCCACTCCTCCGGGGGCTTCTTCTCCACGCCTAGAGCCCGGCAGGTGAGGCTGGGGCACTCGGAGCTCCGTGTCCCCAGGCTGCCTCAGCCGGCCTGGCCTGCAGGCCGCCACCCGCTCCTCCTTCCTGGTTCCAGAACGAGCGCGCTCTCCTCGCTCCACTCGGGCATGCGGGGGCGCCTTGGGTCACAGCCCCCGAGCCTGTGGCGCGCTCTGTGGGTTGAGGCCCGGAACACGCGGGCAGGGACCGTATTTGACCGAGGGCTGCGTTTTCAGCTCAAGTGCCTGCGCTCATGCACCCTGGGCGGCGGCGGGGTGACCGCGGTCCCGGAGGAGCGTGGGCGGCCAGGGCGGTGGCTCGCGCCCCATGCCGCCTGTTCTTGGCCCTTCCCGGGCCCTGCGGCGCCGGCTGACCTTCCTTGCCTCCTGCAGCTGGGCCCTGTCACCGAGGTGGACGGGGCAGTGGCCACGGACTTCTTCACGGTGCTGTCCACGGGCCAGCGCTTCACGGAGGACCAGTGGCTGAACGTGCACGCCTTCTCCATGCTGCGGGCCTGGCTGCTGGACAGCGGCCCTGGGGGCTCCAGCGCCCCGGATGCAGGTAGGACGCAGGCAGGACGTGCTGGGCCCCTGGGCGACATTGGCTGAGCCTCGTGGTCTCCAGCAGGCCTTTCCCAGATGTGCTGAGAAGCCAGATGTCGACAGGACTGTTGCAACAGCTTCTCCAAACTCTTCCTCCTCTGCGAGCCCACTAGCAGTTATAGACGGTCTGGGCTCATCTACACCACCGCGTCCCGTTGGGGTGGCAGCAGGCGGGACAGGGCGCAGGCCTTGGCAGGCGGCGACGGCAGCCCCCCTCGCACCCTGCGGAGTCCTTCTCTGTCCTGAGCCCTCGTTCTCTCTCCCAGACGACAAGTCGGAGCTGGAAGGCTCCACCCTGTCCGTGCTCTCGGCCGCCTCCACCGCCGGACACCTGCTGCCGCCCCAGCAATGGCTGCGGGAGAAGGCCTTCGAGTACTGCCAGCGCCTGCTGGAGCAGAGTAACCGGCGTGAGTCCCGGGGCCACCGTTCCTGTCCGCGGCCCGTGGCGCTCGGTCCCCACCTCGCGTCTGCGCTGCGGTCGCTCCCAGCTGTGGGCTCCCCGGCCTCTCCTCCAGCTTCCAGAACACGGGGCACCTTCTTGTTCGGCTGTTCTGATGGGGACACAGAGACCAGGTGGCTTTCTTCCCTCCCCCAGGAGCCCTGAAGAAGGCAGACTCAGACCTGCAGAAAGCAGTGAGTGCCCGGCGGGCGGGCGGGCGGGCGGGCTGGCGGGCGCTCCCTCCCAGCTCTGTCTGAGCGGCCTCCTCGGGTCCCCGCAGTGTCTGGTGGAGGCTGTGCTGGTGCTGGACGTGCTCTGCCAGCAGGACCCCTCCTTCCTGTACCGCACCCTCTCCTGCCTGAAGCCCCTGCACACGCGCCTGCGCGGGGACCCAGCCTGGGTGCGGGCGCTGCTGCCCGTCGCCCAGTTCTTCCTGCACCACGGTGAGCCTCCGCCCTCCCGTGGGAGCAGACCCGCTCGCGGGGAGGGCGGCTTTCCCCTGCACGCTGCCCCCTTCCTTCGTCTGTAGAGCAGCACTGATCTGATGAGCCCTTAGCACTTCGACGGTGGGAACTTTTAGATGGATTTAAGTAGCAAGTTAAAACGTTACCAAGTCTGTGTTGATCTTGAACTCTCTTTGCCACGAGAGTTTCCTGGAAGGTGCCGTGAAACCAGCCCCTTCCAAGGAACGATCCCCGTAGCGTAACCAGAGGGTGGGTCTGTGGCCAGAGACACCTGGGAAGACCCGGATCCGGCTCAGCTGGCTCTTCCCGTGCTTGCGAAGGGCGGACATGTCTGCCTTTGGTGTCCCGCAGACACGTGTGGCCCTGGAGGCTTGGCCCGAGGTTCGGGGGGCCCCCGGCACCACCCGAGGCCTTCTGCCCTGACGGAGCCCACTGCCTTTCAGGGGAGGCCGCCGCGGTGGATGCGGAAGCCGTCTACCAGCACCTCTTCACCAGGATCCCCGCTGAACATTTCCACAGCCCGATGCTGGCCTTCGAGTTCGTCCAGTTCTGCAGGGACAGCCTGCCTCTGTTCGGCAGAAACCTTGGCATTCTCAGGACAAGCTTCCCCAACCTCTTCAAGGCATGCTTGGTCATCCATGAACCAGAGCAGGGGCTCGGGGGCCTGGGGTGTGCAGGGCCCCTGGGGCAGTGTCCTGGCATGGGCTGGGGGCGCCCGTGCCCTCAGGAAGGCGAGGTCGGGCCTGGCTTGGTGGCTGGGCTCGCAGAGTTGGTGCAGGTTAGCATCTCTTCACTGGGGAGCGTTGCCGGGTGTGTTCAGCTGTTTGGCACCTTTGTCTTCGATGGGTTTTTTTTGGGTTTTTTTTCTGTATTTGGCTGCATTGGGTCTTCGTTGCTGCGCACAGGCTTTCTCTGGTTGTGGCGAGCAGGGGCCATTCTTCGTTGCGGTGCACGAGCTTCTCATTGTGGTGGTGTCTCATTGTGGAGCACAGCTCTAGGCGTGTAGGCTCAGTAGTTGTGGCACACGGGCTTAGGTCCTCTGCGGCATGTGGCATCTTCCCAGACCAGGGCTTGAACCCGTGTCCCCTGCACTGGCAGGTGGATTCTCAACCACTGTGCCACCAGGGAAGTCCTGATGTGTCTTTTGTGATTGGCGTGTCACTGCGTGGCCTTTCCAAAATCAGAGACTGAGTTCTTTAATCAGGAAAATAAACGATGATAAATGGAAAGTGATTTAGATGGTTGGTACAAAAGTGAGTGCAGAAGCAAAAAGAATGAGGGGGAAGAAAGTTGAAGGGCATATTTTCCAACTCCTGGGTCACAGTGAAACAGGAGGTGGCAGGGCTGGCCATGCCCTCCGGGCTCCCACTAGAGCTGCGCTGCTTGTCCCCACAGTTCCTGGCCTGGAACAGCCCGCCGCTCACCTCTGACTTCGTGGCGCTGCTCCCATCGCTGGTTGACGCAGGGACGGCCGTGGAGATGCTCCACCTGCTGCTGGACCTGCCCTGTCTGACCGCAGCCTTGGACCTGCAGCTCAGGTGAGCCCCTGCCCGGCCCCGCTGCTCACTGTTCTGACCGTGTCTGCCCTGTCCCTGTCCCTCCTTGCCCCCGGCCGCTCCTGCTGTCTCCCACGCAGAGTGTCTCTGCACCTCTTCGCCGCCCTGACGGCAGCCCCGGAGCCCAGCCTGTCTTTCACTCAGCCACGCAGCCACCCAGGGGCCCGGCCCCCAGGCCTTTTTGGGTCATCCTGCAGCTCCTGGCTGGGTCAGGGCACAGTGATGTTACGGTGACGTCCACTCTAGTCTCTTCCTGGCCAGTGGGTACCACGAGGGCAGGGGCCGAGTCCAGCTTCTTCTGGCCTGGGCCAGAGCCCACATGCGAGCCCGGCCTCAGGAGTCTCTCTGCTCGCAGGTCGCTGCAGGCTGCATCTGAGAGGCCGCCCTGGGACGTCTCCATCAGGGCCCCCGGCTGCCTGGAGGCCCTCCGGGACTCGCAGGTCCAGGGTCTTTTCCAGCACCTGCTGCGTGCCCACGCCAGCGGGACCGTGGAGAGGTAGGGCTCGCTGCCGGGCGTCCCAGGCCCCACGTGGGACACGAGAGCTCCCTGGTGCCTTCTGACCTGGAGAGACAGCTCTGGTGACCCCCCACCCAACAGGCGCCGGCCACGTGGCCAAGCGCTTCCTGGGCACCTGGCTTGTGGTCTGCTCGTTCAGTTTCCTGATCCCGTCCTTGTCGCCCTGTGGGGTAGGCACTGTGCTCACTCTTTGCCACAGGTGGGGAAAGGGAGGCTTAGCACATCCTAGGGGTGGGAGGGCCAGGACTGGACCACGGCCTCCTGCCCCCAGCCGCATTCCAGCCCTCCCATGTGCCACGGGAGCAGGGCGGCCGCAGAGGGAGCAGGCCGTGCATTAGGAGATGCACAGGGTGGCCTCTGATGAGGGCAGAGCAGGCGCTCCCAGAGCCGGGTTCCCAGGCGGACAGGGAACAGGCGTGTGCTCAGGGCTGGGCCATGTGTCCCCAGGTTGACGCCGCTCTACCGGCTGCTGCAGCCCCTGGCCGGCTGCGCCCGGGTGGTCCAGTGCGCTGAGGCCGTGCCCACCCTGCTCCGGGCGTTCTTCTCGGCGGTGACACAGGTGAGCCCGCTTCCTGGGGCCTCTGTCCCTGCAGCAGAGGGCCTGCTGGAGCTAGGACCCACAGGGCCCCAGCTTCCTCAGTGGCCAAGGGGCCAGTCCATCACAGCAGACAGGGCAGCTCACACCAGCCCCAGCCTGGCTCCTGTCCCTCCCAGAACTGGGGCCGAGAGAAGCCCCCAGGGCAGCAGCCAGCCAGGTCCGGCGCAGAGGTGTTCCCTGGGGGTGGGACGCAGTCTCTCTCTCTCTCTCTCTCTCTCTCTCTCTCCCAGTTTGCTGACGGGGCCCTGGCCAGCCAGCTGGCACTGCTGCTCCTGGAACGAAGCGACTCGCTTTACCAGGTCCCAGGGTACGAAGCCGGTGTGCACAGGTGGGTCCCTCCTGGCGGGCTTCGCCCCTCCTGCGGCTCCATGGCCCAGCCCTGGACGGGTTCACTGACCCCGCGCTCTCTGCCCCTCACGGCAGCGGTTCCCCAGCTGCCACCGACCCCAGCCCAGCCTCGGCACTTTCTCGGCCACCGTACGCGCCCTTCCCTGCCCACCCAAGCCCCTCTTCCACGGAGCCTTCCAGAACGTGTGTCCCCCTTGCTGAAGGCCCAGTTTATGCGGGCTCATCCCCGCTCCAGCCCAGCCTCTTCCCTGGTGGGGCAAGAGGTTCCTGGCGGGGCCGGGACTACCTTTACCTCCCCCTGGTGCTCGGGGGCTTCCCGCCACCGCCCAGCTCTCCTCGGGACGGGCCGCGGGGCTGGGGTCTGCGGGGCAAGCACAGCCCACGGGTCCTCTCGCGCAGGGTGATGAGCTCCCAGTTCCCGGCCCTGTGCAAGCTGCATCCTCCACTGGTGGTCGAGCAGGCGAAGGAGCTGCTGGAGTTCGTGGGCGGCCCCCGCAGCGGCGGGCACGTGCTCACATCCGTGGTGAGGCAGCCGCTGCCCCGCCCCAGCCTGCACCTGACGTGCGGGCCTGTCACAGGGCTGAAGTGCTGTCCCCCACCCAGGTGTGGGCCATCGGCGAGTACCTGTCGGTGTCCTGGGACCGGCGCTGCACCGTGGAGCAGATCAACAACTTCTTCGAAGCCCTGGAGGCCCTGCTCTTTGAGGTCACCCAGTCGCGGCCCTCCACCACCCTCCCCAAGTGTCCTCCGCAGGTCATCACTGTGCTCATGACCACACTGACCAAGCTGGCCTCTCGGAGCCAAGACCTGATTCCCAGGTACCAGTTCCCGGTGGGCGGAGGGAAAGCTACAGGCTTCCCGTTGGGAAAGGGAACGGCGTTGGAGGTTGTCCTGTCCCCCAAAGCCCTTCTGGTTGGACGCAGGTGGCGTGGGCTGTGTCAGCACTGCCGCCTCATCTGTCCCAGCCAAGACCACGCTAGCTGGGTGCTCCTGGCAGCTGGTCCCTCCACGACACCCCTGCCCGCGTGAGGGGTGCACCTGCAGCTGATGGGCCGGGACTCCCTCGTCCCCAGGGTCTCCCTGCTCCTGTCCCTCGTCCCCAGGGTCTCCCTGCTCCTGTCAAAGATGAGGACCTTGGCCCAGAGCCCAGCCACGGGCTCCACGCCCGGTGAGGAGGGCGTGGGAGCCATCCACACGCGGGCCACCGAGCTGCTGAACCTGCTGAAGATGCCCAGCGTGGCCCAGTTTGTGTTCACGCCCAGTGTGGAGGTGTCCGAGCCCCGCTATCACCGTGACACCAACACGGCCCTGCCCCTGGTCCTGCGTACGGTCAGCCGGCTGGTGGAGAGGGAGGCAGGCCTCCTGCCAGGGTGAAGGGACCAGGTGGATGCCGGGCAGGGCTGCAGGTTGAGAGCCTGGTATTACCGGCCATGGCTTCAGCGGTCAGGGAGGCTGTCGGTCTCAGCCTTTGGCCTG
This sequence comes from Leucopleurus acutus, assembly GCF_964270905.1. Lineage (NCBI taxonomy): Eukaryota > Metazoa > Chordata > Mammalia > Artiodactyla > Delphinidae > Leucopleurus > Leucopleurus acutus. The sequence goes on from NC_139158.1 coordinate 3,492,922, forward strand.
TGTGTGTCTTCTCTCAAGCCCCTTCCCCCGTGGCCACACTGAGCTGTGTGGCGGCACGGCGCTGATCCGCGGCTCTGCTCCCCTCGGGGCTGGGTGGGAGCTGCCTGGCCTGCGTCCTGCCGGCCCTTGTTTGGGGGCAAGAAGAGATACGGCGAAAATAAATCTTTACAAAATGGCTGCGTGAACAAGACGGGGTCTGTCCTTTTTCCCTCCACCCAGGAAGCAGGGAGCCCCACGGGCAGCCACGCAGCTGCTGCAGAGTCCAGGGGACGCAGTGCTGCTGGGCTGGGAGAGCTGGCCGTGGGGCTGGGAGGGGCCTTCACCTGGTGCTCTGCCTTCTCACCTAATCCCCATGTGTCAGGGCCGAGCCCCATTCAGCCCATGTCCCACATGGTACAGAAACCACAGATCACTAACACACACACACACACATGCGGTCAGTCAGTCAGAAAGGAAGCCGTGTCGACCTCCCCGAGGCGGCAGCTGCCACTGGGGAAATGGGTTTGGTCAGTGACATTTTTTTAGACCTTCTCCTGCTCCTAAGTTGAAGACGGTAAGGCTGGGGCTCTGGGGCTCCTGCTGGGTGGGCTGGAGGTGCTGTCACCTTTGCAGACCTGCAGCCTCCTACGACAGGGGGAAGGGCAGGGCACCCAGCAAAGTGTTCCCAGTAACCACCATACCTGCCGCCAGAAGCCTTACTGGGAGCAAGTCCGGGTGCGCTTTGCTCTTACACCAAGTGGGGGAGACACCCCCTCCTCTCAATCGCTTTCTACCACTGTTCCGTTCAAGTCAGGCCCCGCCCCGCTTGTAAACCAAACCCCAAGGCTGCGCCCCAGCTCCCCGGGCGCCTGGCGGGGCTCGGCCACCAGGTGGTGCTGCTGCTTCGAAAGTCCCAGCCCACCCGCTCCGCCGCGCCCAACATCCCGGCCTACTCCTGGCCACGCCCCCAGGCTCCGGCCCTGCCCCTCGCGGGCTCCGCCACGCCCCAACTCCGGCCACGCTCCTGGCCACGCCCCCAGGCTCCGGCCAGCTCCTGCCTCCGCCCCCGGCCGGTTTTGCCCCCCAGACGCCCTAAGAAACATCCGCCGCCGAGGAAGCTGATGGGGGCCGGGCGGCTGCCGCAGGGGCGGACGCCTCTGGCTGGCGTCCCGGCCCCAGGATGCTTTCCGAGAAGCAACAGGTGGTGCGCGGAGCAGAGCCGTGGGGCACTGGTGCGGGGCGTGCCAAAGGACACCTGACCCTCCCAGGATGGGACCAACCCAGCCCTGCGAGCCCCGGCGACACCCTTTGCCCGCCCGGGCTGCCCGGCCCGGCCCGGCCCACCCGGCCCTGCCTGGCCCTCCGGACTTGGGTCCAGGGAGGCCAGGGTTGAGGATGTGACACCTAGAGAAAATGCTTTTTTTCAATTTGCCAAGATGCCAATTAATGCTCGGCTTTCAGTTTTTTTCACGTCGTTCGTTCAGATGTTGCAAGTTTGGGTCTCAAACGTGCCTACGAACCAGTTTCAGAATACGAATTTTGAGGGGACTTTTTTCCCTGCTTCACACGGAGCCAAGGCCGCTCTAGAAACGTTCCCTTACCATTGTCTTTGCAGGGTAGACTTCTGTGGTGGCTGGGAGTCCAGGCCAACGACGCGAGTGCAAATCCGGCGGGGCTGGGCTGTCCCAGGCGTGTCAGCCGCAGCGGCAGAGCCGCCGGGGGCCTCGGAGGCCGTGAGGACACGGGCTGGGCTGCGGCCCGGAGGATGGCGCGCGAGCAGGGCGCACTCACCTGGGCCGGGCGCCCACTGCAGCCGCGCCGAGGGCGGACCAGGGTGGCTGCTTCCAGAGGTCGGGTTCTGTCGGGTTGTCCTCACAGCACTTACAGCGCTGGCCCACTGATGTAGAAAATGACAGTCCCATCGTGCTCCACTTTCCTCGTCTGCAAATGGGGATAATCACAGTGCTGACTTCAAAGAACATCCCGGGAATGAAGTGTGTCCTTCCCTGCAGAGGGCTCGGAGGGCTCTCAGCACCCGCTCCCTGCCAGCGAGAAGCGCAGCTCGGAGGTCTTCCCCCTTCCCTGGGGCCCCAGCCCTCCCAGGGGCCCCAGCCCTTCCCTGCCCGAACTCCGCAGTATGCAAGGGGTTCCCCCCCTACCCCATGCAGCTCCACGGGGGGCGGGGTGGGGTGGTGCTCGGCAGGCCTTGGGTCAGCCGCCAGCCTCCCTGAACTTGTGCCCTTGTTTCCGTTTAGGGCTTTCAGAATTTTGGGGGGTTCAACTGCCCATTTTAACTGACTTTTTAAAGTACATTTCATCCAGCGTTTTGGGAACTGCTTCAGGTCAGGTGGAATCCGGACACCTGGTACTGAGCACCCGCAGGCCCGGGCCCCCACCTGCACTCTCTTCTGCGCCCACAGCTGCCCGAGGCCCAGTGCCTGGGACACACCTTCCGGCCGCTGGTCCCTCCACGAGACCCCTTTCCACGTAAGGGGTATGTCTGCAGCTGCCTGGCCGGGACCCTCTCGTCCCCAGAGTCTCTGTTCCTGTCGAAGAGGAGGACCCCAGCCCAGAGCCCAGGGAGGTGCACGCTGCCGAACCTGCCGAAGACACCCAGCCGGGAGGTGCCCGCGCCCGCTGCCACTGTGACACCAACACGGCCCTGCACGTGGTCAGCGGCCGGTGCAGGAGGCGGGCCCCCCCACCAGGGTGAAGCAACGGCCACCAGGTGGACACCAGCCGGGCCGCAGACTGAGAGCCTGGGACCGGCCAGCCTGGTATTAGGGCCCAGCCATGGCTTTAGCGACCAGAGAGGACATCAGGAGGGGTGCGAGTCTGAGGGGGGAAGCCTGGATACCCACAGTGGGTCAAGACTCTCACTTTATAACCTTCTAGGGGGTTCCAGACCCCTTCTTTGGGACCGTGCTGAGTGTGGAATCACCGAGGGTGCAGCCCCCTCTGATGGGGGCGGCTCTGGCCCTTTCCCTCGGCGGCCGGGGGCTGTCTGCATCTCCCCCGCTGCTCCTTGTTTGCGGGCAGGGTGGAGGGCAGGCGAGGAGCAGTTAGAGCCATCCCGGCACCCCAGCGAGCCCTGTGTCCCCCCGGGGTCTCTCCCGCGCTGGCAGGGAGGGAGCAGTTCCTCGGAGGGCACCGCCCCACCTCCAGCAACCCTTCTAGGGGGCCAGCACGGTGCCCACCCAGACTCCACGCCCCGCCACCCTCTACAATACGAAAGATAGTTTATTGAATCTATACTTTAACACTCAAATCTTCAAACACGAAGGCTCTGTGACAAGCATCACAACTTAGTGTTATGTGTCATATCAATAAAACAAAATGTACACTAGGGACTGCGGCTAGCGTCCTGTGGGTGACGCAGCCACACCGAACAGCCTGGCAGAAGGGGCCGTAACCTGGGAGCCGCAGGCGTAGGTGCTCGGGCCGCCCCTGCACGGCGCCTAGGGAGGGGGCGTGCGGAAGCGGATCTTCTTGGCCGTTTCCACGTCTGACTTGGCAACCAGAAACCGCACCTTCTTTCCCCCGTGTCGGATCAGATCCACGGCTCTGAAAGCAGAGAAGGGGTGGGGACGGTGCAGAAGAGCCCTCCGGGTGAGGACTCAGTGCCGGTCCGGCGGGCAGAGCCTCCTGGAGGCGCTGGGGGGCGACCCACCCCCCCACCCCCCAGCTGTCACCCCAAATGGACAGTTACAGTCAGCAACCCTGAGCCCCCCGTGCTGTGACAGAGCATCGGGATCACGGAGCCTGCGCTCTCGCGGCCTGGTCCAGAGCCCGCCCCACCCCAAGGTGCCTGAGCCCCTGCGGGGACCGGTGTGTCATCGGAGGGCCAGTGCGGGGGGGAAGGGCGGGGGGTGGCCCTTGGGAGCCGGGCCCCACGGCTGTGCCGCCATTTACTCAGCTCCGACGTCCCAAGGGTGGGCGTGGCCTCCCACAGGCGGGGGGCGGGGCGAGGCGCGGTACCTCAGGTGGGCGTGGCCTCCCACAGGCTGGGGGGGGGCGAGGCGCGGTACCTCAGGTAGCTGACGCCCACCAGGCTGCTGCCGTTCACCTCCAGGATGCGGTCTCCCAGCGACAGCCGCCCGTCGGACGCTGCGGGGCTGCCCGGGAGCAGGGTCTGGATGTAGAGCCCTGGGGCGCCCAGGGGTGTGTGCTGGGGGAGAAGCGGAAGCCTCAGAGCTCCGTGGGCCCCTCGCACACAGGGGTCTCCAGGCAGGGCCACCTCCGCCCCTCCCCCGGTGGGGCTCCCTGTATGGTCATCAGTGTGTCTTCAAGGACAGCGCTGGACACCATCAGAGTCCCCGCAGGCCCAGGACAGACGCCATGAGGCCTGAGGGTGCAGGCGGCAGAAGCAGCTGCTGAGACGCCCCCACCAGCCCCTGGTCCCCAGGGCCATGGGCCTCTGCCCGCCGCCTGCCTGTGACCACCCCAGCTGTGGGCCCGTCTCTGGGAAAGAAGAGGAGCCTGGGGGCCTGCAGGAAGTGGCGGGGCAGCTCACTCACCATCCCGTCGACCAGGCCCATGCCCAGCCCGGAGGGGCCTCGCTCTAGCTCCACCACGAACATGTAGCAGAAGTCGTCCGTGCTGGAGCTGTGGCTGGAGGGGGCTGGAGGGGGCTCGGCCGCCGGGGCCGCACAGTCTCCTGGGCGGGCGAGAAAAATGCAGCAGGGTTAGGTAAGGTCAGGGGCCGGCGGCTCAGTCCTCTGTCCAGACTCTGCCCCAGGGGCCTGCGCCTGCCCAGGAGTCCGGACCCAGGGACATCCTGGCTTAGCTGCTCCAAAGAGACACGTGCTCACAGAGGTCCAGAAAGATGCCCGCCTGGCCAGAAGGGAAAAGCCAGACCTGGACCACCATCAGGGTGACGGGGGTCAGGCCACCCTGTGCTGCCCCGGGACGCCGGCCCCTCTCAGAGGCCGGGTGCTTCCGTAAGGTTGAGAAGGGGGCTCTGCTTTCCCTCCCCCTGCCCTCTCCCACCGCACTTCTCAGTGGTGACCCCACGTCTGTCCCTCCGGAGCTGGGGCTCTTTTCAGCTGGGCCTTGCTGCTCCCCACGCTGAGGGTCCTGCGCCCTCTCTCTCCCCACGAGGTCAGTCGTGGCGCCCTGCCGGGGCACCGCCCAGGTCGCTGAGAGGTGTCCTGCCTCAGGCCCAGCTCGGTTCCAGTGACCCCTGCCCTCAGGGCACCCTCTAAGCTTGGCGCGAGCACTGAGGACTCACCAGGGGCCGGGCGGGGCTGGGGGATGCTTGCCCTTCGTTGCCCTCCAGCCCGGCCAGCCCAGTGTCCACACGCCCAGGGCTCCAGCTCCCCCGCCCCGCCCCCCCACCGATCCCGCTGGCCTCGCATCGGCTCTGGGGCTCAACACACGTCACGGGGCCATCCTTCCTCTCCCCCAGGCAGAGTGACGCCCCGAGTCCCCAGCTGCCCGGGCCTGAGCCACGCGGTGCCCTCCCCAGCTGCCTCAGGAGCCTGTCCTGTGTCCAGGGCAACAGGCGTTCGTGGGCAACTCTGACAGCCCGGGCCAGACGCGACACCAGGGCCCCGCAGGGGAAGGACCCCAAGGCAGTTGCCCAGGAGCCAGCAGGGCCAGGACTGGGGTGCGGGCCTGGCTCGGGGCTCACCTTGTGGGGCTGCGCACCCCAGGCCGCTCGGCCCGTTCCTCCTCCCTTCCAGAAGCACTTCCCCACAGGCACTGCTGGCTTCTGGCCAGTCGGGGACAGCGGGTTCCAGGCTGAGTGGGGTGCCGGGAGGCGTGAGCAGGCACGAGGGGCCCCCGTGTGGGTCCCCGGCCTGGGCCCCCCCACGGCTCACGCGGCCTGGCGGCCTTCCCAGAGGGCCCTGTGCCTGGGGGTCCCCCGCGGAAGGAGGCGTGCGCTCCAAGCCGGCCTCACGGGCTCCCCTGCCGGGGTCCCTGGAAGCCAGGGGGCGGCTCTGGTCCTCAGGGTGGCCCTCGGGGCTGGTGTGTTGCGGGCCCTGGGGAGGGGGAAAGAACTCAGCACCAGGCAGCCCGATGTGCTGGGAGGACAGAGGGGCCCCCCAGGCCTCCGCGGCCTCGGGGGCCCCGCTCCTGCATCCACCCCGGTACCTGGAGACACTCCGGCCGCGCGGGCCTGCCGCCGGGGCTGGGCTTGCTCCGCGGGCTCCACAGGAAGTGGCGGATGTAGAGGAGGTGCTGGTGGAGGCTGTCGTCCAGGCAGTCGGCCTCCAGATCCACCTGGAAGCCCTCGCTCGGCAAAACGATGGGTGGGGGGTTTTCATAGGACTCCAGGACGTCCTCTGCAGGGGCGAGGGCGGCGTGACCCCCCGGCCAGGAGGCAGCTGCCCGGCCACCCCCGCCTGACTCCGTGGGACCCCGGGGACACGGGAGGGGCCGCACAAGCCCATACGGCGCTCTCACGCCTCCTGAGTCCCAGCGAGCACCCAGGATGAAGCCCCGGCGCCACCATTTGGCACTTGGGCCCCACGCCACGACCCCTGCCTGCGGCCCCCGGCTCCCCCGGGCCCACCGCACACCCCAGCCTGGAGCCCAGCTCACCCGGCCCAGACACCAGCACCCCAGGCCGCCACCTGCTCCTGCCGGGCCCCCGCGGCCACGCCGCCTGCACCGCGCACGTGTCACGGGGCTGAGCACAGCCTGCCTAAGTGCTGGCCTCCACACGAGGACACACGCGCCTTCCAGACGGAGGGAAGACGGCAGCCCCTGCCTTGCTCCCGGTGCTCAGCACAGAGCCCCCTCCCTCCCTCCGCGGAAGGCCTTGGACGTGAACCAGTAAACAGAGCGGGGGACGGCACCCAGGGCCCAAGCCCCAGGTGACCAGGCGTCGGAAGCCCTACTTCTATCTGGATCTTCCCCCGTCCTTTACTTTCCATTTTTGCTTGTGTTATAGTGTACATACTGCTAATGAGGAGATACAAAACTCATAAAAATATACACACACATATGTACGTCTGTCTCCACACGTAATACACCCAGGGCAAGATGGCTCGACACCGTTTCCCGACAGGTTGTGCCGTGGCAGCTGGTGTGGAGACCCTGCTCTCCTCCTGGTGGCCGTGCACCCAGCGAGGCCCCATGAGGGGCAGTGGGGACCTCTGACCTGAGCCGCGAGCCTGGGGGCAAAGGCGAGCCTCCGCCCTGGGCCGTCTTCCTCCTCGGGTGTCCTGCCCTGTCCCCCCACCTGGGGACCCAGGGACCTGGGGGTCAAGGAGCCCCCGGGCCACACCCGAGTTCTGAGCTCCAGCCGGAGGAGAGGCCTCACCTGACTTGAAGGCTGCGGGGCTGTCCTGGGCACCCGGCTCCCAGGCGCTCATGGGGCCCATGGCCGAGGCCAGCTGGTACTGGGTCAGCAGGCGGTGCAGCTGCGAGGGGCTCAGGGCAGGGAACGCGGCCCGCAGGTTCGCCCAGCTCATCTGCTGACGAGAAGGAGCTCCTGGTCAAAGGCCGGGGGCCCAGCCCGCCCCCCAGGGAGGGCCTGCCTTCTGGGAGCTCCGGCGGCAGGGCCCAGGGCTCCCCGCACCAGCACCCGCTCCGCCCTGGGGCGTCCGTGCGGGACAGCGAGGTCAGCGAGGCCGAGGTCAAGGCCGGTGCAGAGGGCAGCTCACCCCATGCCTGTGGGCGTCCAGGGCGAGAGCCGGGTCAGGTGGCGGGCGGGGGGGGGGTGGGGGGGTGTTCCCCGGAGAGGCCAGCAGGCACTGCGCCGAGTGCCCTGCCCACCGAACAAGCCCTGTCACACCACCTCGGGGGGCTGAGAAACGGGGCAAGACCACTGGGAGGTTAGGGGGCCGTGAAATAGGACCCCCGCCTCGTACCATGTGAAGGGAGTCAAGCAGGTCAAAGACCTGCACGAAGGCACGACGGTAGCATTAGGTGCCGCACGAGACTGCGGGGGCAGCCGGGGGCAGGGAAGGCGCCCTGGCAGAAGACAAACGGCAGGTCGCTGAGTTACCGTCTCCGTCCGTCTTGCTTCCTGGAAACCCGTCCTTCTGCTCTCGAGGAGCTTCCCAGGGAGGCCTGTGCTAGGGGGACGCTGGGGGCCTGGCGTGGGAGAGCGTCCTCAGGCCACTGTCCCCGCCATCAGGCATCAGGACTCCAGGCTCGAGCTGGCCTCGTAGGGAACATGGGAGGCAGCTCCTGCATTCGCTCCTGAGAAGTCGGAAACCATCCTGACCGCTGACCTCCAGACCCGAGCTGCTCTCCTTCTCTGGAAGCTCAGCGGCGTCTCTGCAAGCCTGTGAGCGCGTCTTGGGGCAGGTCTGTTTCAGCCACTGTGCTTTTCACCCACCGGCTGCACCTGCAGTCCGGACACTCGGGTCGAGCGGGCTGGGCAACTGTCGGTTTGTCTTCACTCCCTGTCGGCCCTGCCGTCTCTGGCCTCACGCTGCTCGGACGCGGGGCCTCACTTGGCCGGTCCCTTCATTTCCTTCTTCCTCCTTCCTCTCTGTCTCGCCCACGTTTGATTTTACTGCCCACATCAAGAGGCCTGGGCGGTGGTTGCCGAGTATCGACACTGAAGGGACAGACAACATCCTAAGCTACGTGGGGAAGGGGGGAGAGCGGCCTCTTCCTGACACCTCCACCCCAAACACATGACAGCGCAGGACGGCCTCGTCTGCCCGGAGGTGGTTTTGACTTTCATCCTAGAAGCCATGCTTCGCCACGCCTGTGCTTCTCCGAAGCTGGCGTCGGCGGGCGCCCCGACGGCGCTGAGCCGTCCCCCAGCAGGAGCGAGCGCCTCTTCCATCTCACTGGCTCTGCTTCCGGGTGGTTTCCCGGACTTTATCTTATTTACAGCATCCTGTTATGTAATGGTTACTGTGTCTTCCCTTATCTTTATGACAATACAAATGGCTTCTTAAGTAAGTTTCTCCTCGCTGAATAGTCCGTTTCGAGGGTGGCAAACTACGGCCTGAGGCCTCTTTGCCTCACTCCCTGCCTCTCTCTCCCTCTCCTGGCTGGTTGGCTGTGGAGGCCCAGTGTCAGCATCCTCCGTCCTGCCCTGGGCTGTCGCTGACCGCCAGCCCTGCCAAGTTGGCCGCCCCCTGCTTGGAGGGCGCAGGCCCGGGCCTGGTGGGTGAGAGTACAGGGCTCCAGCAATGGGGGCTCTGCCACCAGGGTGCTCCCTCCTTCAGGGTGAGATCCCGTGTCCCAACCTGGAGACCCTCGGTCTTAAATGCTCTAGAAATAGACCCCAGTCTTCTGCCAGAGGAAGGAGCGGGCAGCTCCCAGCCGTGCAGGGAGAGGCGCAGCTGAGCAGCTAGTGCGCCGCTGCTCCTTCCTTGCTATGCATTTTGTACTGAAGTACAAACACCACGGAAAACCACAGAAAACCATGCGAACCTGAAGCACCCAGCTCGGTAACTCAGCGGTCCCCAACGTGTTTGGCACCAGGGACCAGTTTCGTGGAAGACAATTTTTCCACGGACTGGGCGCCAGTGGGGGATGGTTTTGGGATGATTCAAGCCCATTACATCTATTGTGCACTTTATTTCTATTATTATTACACTGTAACGTGTAATGAAATAATTATACAACTCACCACAACGCAGACTCAGTGGGAGCCCTGAGCTAATTTTCACTTGCCGCTCACTGACAGGGTTTTGATATGAGTCTGCAAGCAACTGATTTATTACGGTCTCTGGACAGTCAAACCTCTGTGCTAATGATCTGCATTTGCGGCCCCTCCCCAGCGCCAGCGCCACCACCTGGGATCACCAGGCATTAGATTCTCGTAAGGAGCGTGCCACCTAGATCCCTCGCACACGCGGTTCACAGTAGGGTTCGCGCTCCTGCGAGAACCTGACGCCGCCGCTGGTCCGACAGGAGGCGGAGCTCAGGCGGTGACGCGAGCCATGGGGAGCGGCCGTACATACAGCTGGAGCTTCACCCGCTCAGCCACCGCTCACCTCCTGCTGTGCGGCCCGGTTCCTATCAGGCCACGGACTGGTACTGGTCCGTGGCCTGGGGGTTGGGGACCCCTGTGGTAACTGTTCGCCAGGGCACACGCCTGTGTGCCAGGCCCAGGGCAAGAGCAGTGTGCACAGCAGCGCCCCAGGGGGGACCCCATCTCGTCTTCCCCTCTGCAGGCGGGTGCTCTGCCCAAGTCTGAGCTCCACACAGTGGCTCGCGGCTGCCCGTGGTGGCCGCGGCTGTGGACGCCGTCACTGCCATGTGGGGCTTCTTGGCTGCACTCACGTCAGCTGGGACTTCACGGGGGCAGACGGGGCAGCCGGTCCCCTACGCGGTTCAAACACGGAGCAGCTCCCCAGGGCGTGGGAAGCGGAGTCCATGGGGCCGCCCTGCAAACACGCTGGCCATCCCCTGGGTGGGTTCCATGTCGCTGCCCGGTAGGAAATGGCCTGGGTAGCTTGGTCTCGCTGATTACCTGTGACGACCATGTCGCACAGCAGGTGAGGGAGGCAGGTGAGCTGGTGTCTGTTTCCTGCTGCTGTTCTAACAAACGACCACGAAGGTGGCAGTGAGATCAACGTGAGCGCAGTCTTACAGTTCTGGGGGTCGGACGTCCAGCACAGGTCGCACAGGCTAGAATCAAGAGTTGCAGGCTGTGCTCCTTCTGGCGGCTCCAGGGCAGGATCCATTTGCCTGTGGTTGTAGGACTGAGGTCCCGTTCCTGTGCTGGCCTCCAGCCGAGGGCCATTCCCAGCTCCTGGAGGCTGCTGTACCCTTGCCCCGTGGCCCCGTCCTCCACCTTCACAGCCAGCCCTTTCCTGTCTCTCTGACCCACTCTTCTGCTTCCCTCTTTCTTCTTTTGTTCAAGTATAGTTGACTTGCAGCGTTCTGTTAGTTACTGGTCTACAGTAAAGTGATTATATATATATACGATCCTGCTTCAGATTCTTTTCCATTATGGTTTATCACGGGATATTGAATATAGTTCCCTGTGCTGTACAGTAGGACCTTGCTGTTTACCTGTTTTATGTGTAGTAGTTTGTATCTGTTAATCCCAAATTCCTAATTTATCTCTCCCCCCGCCCGCTTTCCCCTCTGGTAACCATAAGTTTGTTTTCTATGCCTGTGAGTCTGTTTGTTTTGTAAATAAATTCATTTGTATCATATTTTTAGATTTCACACAGAAGTCATATCATATGGTATTTGTCTTTCTCCTTCTCTTTCTGACTTGCTTCGCTTAGTATGATAATCTCTAGGTCCATCCATATTGCTGCAAATGGCATTATTTCATTCTTTTTATGGCTGAGTAGTACTCCATCGCATACATGTACCGCATCTCCTAAGCCAGTTGTCTGTTGATGGACATTTAGGTGGCTTCCGTGTCTTGGCTATTGAAAATAGTGCTGCTATGAACACTGCGGTGCATATGTCTTTTCGAATTAGAGTTTTCTCTGGATATGTGCCCAGGAGTGGGATTGTTGGGTCATATGGTAGCTCTATCTTTAGTTTTCTGAGGAACCTCCATACCGTTCTCCACAGTGGCTGCACAGTTTACATCCCCACCAACAGTGCAAGAGGCTCCCTTCTGTCCACGCCCTCTCCAGCATTTGTTATTTGTAGGCTTTTGAATGATGGCCATTCCAACCGGTGTGAGGTGATACCTCACTGTAGTTTCAACGTGCATTTCTCTGATAACCAGCAATGCTGAGCATCTTTTCATGTGCCTTTTGGTCATCTGTATATCTTCTTTGGAGAAATGTCTGTTTAGGTCTTTTGCCCATTTTTTTATTGTGTTGTTTTTTGATATCCAGCTGTATGAGTTGTTTGTAGATTCTGGAAATTAAGCCCTTGTTGGTCTCATCGTTTGCAAATATTTTAAGGACTCGAGTGCTTAGACAGGGCCACCAGGTGCCCCGGGGTGACCTCCCCACATCAGCAGGGCCCCCTGTGGCCACAGCTGCAGGTCAGAGACTAGACACAGACATCCTGGGGCCGTTATCCTGCCTGCAGGTGGGAACAGCTGTGGACTAAGCCACTGCAAGCCCACTGAGCCCCTCCTGGTCTGCAAGCTGCTGACCCCAGGGCGACCGTGCAGGGTGCCGCCCCATCCTCGCTTCGCCCGCAGCCCCCCACCCTCCGTACCCCTCCCACCTGCACGAGCTGGGCACTGGGCGTGGCCAGCAGGCTGAGTGTGCAGGAAAGCTTCCGGAAGAAGCGCTCTCCAGCCTCGCCAAAGCCGGCATTCCGTGTCCACTCCAGGAGCTGCTGCAGGCGGGCACAGGCCTGGACGCCTCTGGGCCAGTGGAAGCAACTCAGAGAGGGCCCTGGGAATGGAGGGAGGGAACGAGGGTGATGCCGGGCAGCCCTCGCAGGGCAGGCATGCTGCCCGCCACCCCCCACCCCGAGGGAGCCAGGCCCGGCTGGGCCCTAGCCCTGTCCTACTCCTGAGCCCCCCCCCCCAACCAGGCCTCTGGACAGACGGAAGACCTTACGTCAGTTTCTAAGACAACTACCTGCTTCCAGACCCCTCTCTGGGCATGGGTGGGTGGGTATGGAGGTGGGAGGTGAAGGTGGCAGGGCAGGGAGGGGCGGTGACAGCCACGCGACCCCAAGTGCAGAGGGCCGTGGTCCAGGCTTCGCACGTGCTGTGGGCTGGCCCCGCTCTCCCTGCCCCGCACCCCAGCACTGCCTCGGCCCTGAGCGCTGGGCAGGGCGATGGAGGAGATCTGGGTGGCAGTGAGGCAGGGTCAAAGGCCACGTCACTTCCCTGAGCCTGCTGCCTCCTCGCTCACAGGGGCCCCAGGCCACGCGGGGATAAAATAAACCAGGAAAGGCCAGCGGGGCCCTGTGCAGACACGGACGGGTGGCTCCCGCTCCCACGGGGACAGGCTCTGCAGCACGTCCTCCCCCCGCGGCACCCGCCCAGACCCCACGGAGCGGGACGGCTCAGCCCGCTGGTCTCCGGAAGGACACGCTCAGTGGCCCTGCGGGCTGTCCGCCCCGGGCCCTCACCCTTGTCCAGGAGCTGGTTGAAGAGCAGCGTGCCGGAGAAGAAGAAGAGGTAGGCCAGCACCTGGGCGGCGATCTCGGGGTGCACCTGCAGCAGCCGCAGGAGGTCCAGGGTGGCCTGGTAGATGGACACGACGCGGTGCAGCTCCTCGGGCAGCTGAGGGGCCGAGCACCAGCTCTCGCGGCACTCCAGCTGGAAGGGGGGGCACTCCAGCAGGGCCGGGAGGCACACGTACAGGGACTGGGGGCGAGAGGAAAACACCGGCTGCTGTGGGCAGGGGCCCCGGGCCCGACCCATCCCGCTCACGCCTCGGCCAGACCACGCATGTCAGCGACCCACGTGTGAGCGCCGGGCTCAGCCAGCGGGAGCCGCGGCGGGGAGGGGGGTCGGTAAAGCTCCCAGCGAAGGCGCAGATGACACGGGCTGCAGGGCTCTGGCAAAGGGGCCGGACGGCACCCAGAGGACCCTGAGGGCAGGGGGCTTCGCCCTCTTCTTATTTTATCAGAAGGGTTTTACTGGACGGAGTGGGGGCGAGTGAGCCCCACTGACCCAAGGACACGGCAGAGCCCTGGGGTCCCCCGCTCGGCTCTGAGTCCCGAGACATGGCCGCACGGCTGCCCCCACCAGCGTTAGGGACGGCGCGGGCAGGGGAGCCGGGGCCACGGCAGCCGGAACCACCGCACGGCTGGCCCGCCGTCCGAGCCGCCTCCCCAGAGCAGCCGGCCCCGTCTCTCTCGCTCGCTGGCCCCGCCTGGGGCAGAGGACTCGCTCGACAAGAGCAACAGCAGGTGAGGGGGCCAGGGGCCCGAGGCCGGGGTCCGGGCGGGCAGAGGCGGCCAGGCCGGCACGCAGGTCCCCCGGCAGAACGCGCACGCAGAAGCCGTACCTTGGAGACGTAGTACACACACTGCTGGAAGGCGTACAGGATGACCTCCTCCAGCACGGCCATGGCCTCCTCACTGGCCGTGAGCGTGCAGGAGAACAGGGACTCCTTCGAGCCTGCGGGGGAATGTGGTGCCGTCACTGCAGGGCCAGGGGAGGGGGACTCGGGCAGAAACCTTCTGGAACTGCCGCGAGTTCAAACCCCCACCCGACGCCTCCTGAGGGCTCCGCCCAGCACCCTCCTCTTGGGTTTGGAAAACGTGACAAACCAAAGCCACGGGGCCCCCGGGACCTGGCCGAGGTGGCCAGGACCCCAGGCCCCGAGCTTCCAAGCCCATGGGCACCAACTCGATACCAAGCGCAGCAGACGCTCGCGTGCTAGCAGCTTCCGGATACGGGTCAGGACCAAGTGCCCAGCGCTGGCAGATCCTGGCCCGCAGGTCACTTCTCACTCGGGATACAGGTCAAAGGACACCTGGCCAGAGGTCCTAAGGAGGCCGTCACGACATTTTCCCGAGAAGGCCAGATGGCCCTCATGCCCCGTTCCCCCCCACTAGCGTCCCCCAGGGAAGACACTGCCGTGTCGCAGGCACAGAGCGGAGACCCTGGGGGCTCAGCACCTCGGGGGACGGGCCTCCCAGGCTGGGCAGCGGCCAGGGGGCTGCAGCTGCGGCTGGGACTGGGGGGTGTGAGCGACGCCAGCTGCCTCCCTCCCCCTGGGTGGGGCTCCTGTACGGCCAAGAGGCCAGGCTGGCCACGGGGTCCCCAAGACCAGGGGCCCAACAGGGAGGGGCCATCCCGAGGGCCTTCCCGAAGTTGGGAGGCATGAGGTGCCTGGTGCCAGCGGCCCCAGTGGCACTTGGGGAGGGACCGGACGGGACGCCCGCCTCCGTCCTCCGCTCGCTCGGTCCCTCGCTTCTCCTGATGAGGACGGAAGGCCGGCGGCAAGGCTTTCCTGCACTGCCCGTCCCGTGCGGCCTCTTGCTTAATGCACAGAGTGGGCCCCACGTCTGGGAACCTCCTTTCAGGGAGGGAGGGAGGGAGGCCGGGAATCGCCCTGAGCTCTAAGCTGGGCCTCCCAGGAGCACAGGGACGGGGCCGCCCGGCTACTGGGCCAACGGAAACGGTGTGCGCGTCCGTCAGAGACCCGCCCTGCAGACGCCAGCATGGCCCATCGAGGGCTCGGGGCTCCCTGACCCCCCAGGGCTCACACTCCAGAACCCTCCTGACCAGGAAGCCGGAGGCCTGCGGGGCCTCCCCAGGGCCCTTCCCGGAGCCCGGCAGGGTCTGGCTGCTCCCTGCAGCCCCCCTGGGCTTTGGGGGAGAAGCCAATCGGGTGACTGCAGGGGCCGCAGGCTCTGACGGCGCCAGCTTGTCTGAGAAGGAGACCTACGCCCCTCATGTGGGCCCGGGGGCTCTGGAGAGAGGGAGGAGGGGACGGACAGAGAGAGGAGGCTGGGGGTCCACAGAGCACAACCCCGGGCGGCTCCCAGCAGACGCCGCAGAAACACCCTGAAACCCTCCTAGCCGCGGTGCGGGCTCTGCTGGGGTTTCCGACTCAGCTGACGCCTGCACGCGCCTGTCAGAGGACCCGGGCCTCGTCCCCCCTCCCTCCCGAGGCCCCGGGGCTGAGGACCGCCCCCTGGGACCCCACAGTCCGCAGGCGCTGAGGCAGAGCCTCAAAGCCTTACAGGAGAACTTTAAATGAATTAAATAAACGTCCGCCCTGATGGGCTAATCTTTTATCTTCCCCTGTGAACGGGCTTCCTGGATAAGAGCTTCAAACAGAAAAGGTTGTTTGGGGAAGAAAAAGCTCTTTTTCCAGTTTTCAGGACATGACACATCTCTGTTTTTAGAATTCTTCCCACAGATATTTCCTGCTGAAGGTCAGGAGGCCAAACACGCCAGCTCTGACCTTCCCTTCGCCCCCTGGTTGATGGTTTTTTCCTCTGAGCTCTCCGGAGCCCGCACCGCCCCGGACGTTGTTTCCGGGACGCTCAGGCCCTGCTGTGGCTTCCCCAGCCCTTGTGGTCCCCGGGGCGGGCAGAGGTGGGACCCCAGCCGTCCACGTGCTCACTCTCCCAACGTCGACTGGGCTACACGACATCTGGGCCTTGGACCAAGAATATCTTCCTAAGAGCAGAGCCCCCCAGCAGCTTTTTTCATGAAAATCAGCCTGACTCAGGGTCTCTGTGAAGGATACGCTAACCCCAGGCCTGCAGCCTCTCAACACAGCATCTGAAATATGTCCAGACAAGGAGGGGCACTGGCGGGACTCGCCTGTGAGCACTGTGCCCGAAGTCGGGGTGACAGGGTGCCGTCTCCCGACCTGTGCCGGCCTCCTGGCTTCCGCACGGAAGGACCAGCCAGAGGCCGGGTGCTCGCCGGCCGATGCCACGTGCACAAGAGTTCCCTCCACTCAGAGCCCGCTGAGCGCTGCGGCCTCAGTCCTGGGGGGCTGGGGCCACCCCCCCAAAGGAGCTCAGCAGGGTCTGGGGAGAGAGGTGACAGGAAGCCTCTGCAGGCGCTGGATTCCAGCAGCGCCAGGCACGGGGTGGGCACGGGGTGGGCCCGGGCTGCTGCGCAGAGCGAGGCGCGTGAGCGACGGAGACTCGGGAGGTGTGGTCCTCGCGTCACGTGCGGGGCAAAGGTGGGTGACAGCCTGTGTCCAACCCAGGCCCGGTGGACAGACAGGAGCTGCCCCATCCTGGGGTCTACTGGACGTTGTTCACAATGTCCGCCCAAGGGGGACAAGGGAGGGAGCGACAGGCCAGCGGGCCTGCAACGAATGACCGACCACTGGGGCACGGAGGAGACACTGCTTCTGCCACATATCCACAGAGGCCCTGGGAGCCCAAGACAGTCCCCACTGCCCCTTCCCTGGGAAGTCGGGGGGAGAAAAGACTCAGAAACCACAACTGACAAGAGGAAGGTAGGCGGACCCCGTCTCCCCAGGCCTGGCCGGGACGCCCCAGGGCCTCGGCCCCGCCACCCCGTCTCCGAAGCCGGTGGCCAACTGAGCGCAGAGTGGGACAGCCCGCCCCTGGGCAGACCAGCCCCCTCGCCAGAGGCCGCCACGAGCCCCTCCCCTAGAAACCTAGCCGGTCAGCATCAGGGGAACCAGCAGGGCCCAGGGCCTCAGGCCGACTGTGAGCCTGTGTCCTGGGAGACACGGCCGTGCCCGTCCTGCCGAGCGGCCTCCCCACCGCTCCCCGAGGCAGGCAGGCCCCCGGCTCTGTCCTCGCAGGTCAGAGCAAGGCCGCACGGGACGAAACCAAGCCCCTGGTCCCCGGCTGCCACACCCGGTCCTGCTGCATGCAGCCCCGCTGCTCCGTCCCAGCTCAGTGCCAGGACGCGCTGCGGCCCCATCAGACACACGCCAGCTGACATCTCACACCCCCTCAGAGCCTGGCCGAATGCCACCTTCTCCACGAAGCCCTCCTAGACCGCCCCAGTCAGAGTCACTCTCTCAATGAGCGTTTTCAGCGCTTTACGCTGCGTTGCATCAGCTCTAGGAGGCACGTTTTCCTACATTTTAGTCTCTGAAGTCAACACGTGTCGCACAGTCTCGTAACTCTCACGAGCAACGCGCCTCCTTTCTGAGACTGCGGTGCGTTCTGGAGGGGCTGGTGACCAAGGGCTGACAGAATGCAGTGAGTGACCTGTGTCTCCCGGGCCTCCCCCAGTGGGGCTGCGTGAAATGACGGAGACAGAGAGCGCCGACGTGTCACAGACGAGAGGCACCGGGTTATAGCCCGACCAGCAGGTCACCTCCCTCTTTGGGGACGCCCCCGACCCACACCCGTCTCTGCTCTGGGGGCCACCTCTCCCCTGAGACGGCCCGGGGACGCTCACCACCTGGGAGCAGCAGCACGGCCATACCTGTGACATCCAGGTCCTCCTCCAGGCTCTGCATGTAGAGTGGGCACTTCTGCTGGATAAAGTACAGAAGCTCAACCGAGTTGGACATCCAGAAGAGGATGTGCTGCAGGTCCGGAACCAGGCCCGCCATGGTGAAGCTGGCCGTGGAGAGGGGCTCCTGGCTGCCAAGACAGAGACCAAGAGTCACGCCAAACCCGCCGCTCTCTGTGCGTGAGAACAGCAGACGCTCAAAACACCCACCGCGATCTGTCAGCCTGCCAGCGTCAGGCCGGGAACTGGATTCAGATCCATAACCTGTGAGAGGCACATCGCCTACAAACCCTCACAGGAAGGACCGCCCGAGGCCACGCTGGAAAAGGACTCTGGTAAACGGCTTCTTTTCACATCTTCTCTTTGAGAATCAGAGAACAGAGCGGCTGTGACCGTTCGGACGAGCAACAGGAATTGCCCCTCGTACTCGAGAGCAAGAGAGACGAGGGCGGGTGTCTTAAATGAGGAACGTAACTAACAGAGGAAGCAAACAGAGGCGCATCTCTTGCGGCGGTGACCGGACAAGCGCAGCTAAGTGCAGCCGCATCCCGGCAGGAGGCGGAAGGGCAGCTAAGCGCCGCCGCGTCCCGGCAGGAGGCGGAAGACGACGGCTAAGGCAGCGCCAGGAGGCAGGGATCGCGGGCGCTACTGGAAGACTCAGAGATACCGTTAGGAAACCCACAAACGACCTCACTCACGGGGGCTGCCTGGCCGTGTCTGGGGCCGGGCGGCGGACAGAGGAGAGGGGCGGGAGGGGCTTCCAGGCGGCGGCACGGAGCTAGGCCCTTCCCGGCCCTCCAACCCCATCCCACCCTGGGGGACGGCCGCCTGGGGTAGAGGGCCCGTGGCACTCCCTTTCCAGGGGACACTGGGCACGTGGGGGGCCGCCTGCCTCCCTCGATGGGAGCCTGCGAGGTCAGCTCCGCCCATCTCAAGCCCCTCCTCCCGCGTCTCCCGGGCCCCAGCCACCAGCATGCAGGACCTGGTGTCCGAGTCGCCTGCAATGTGACAGAAGCACCGCGCTGTCCTCACCAGCCTCCTGGGGAGGCCGAGGGGCGGGTGCGGCGAGCAGAGCTCCGGGCGATTCCTCCCTCTAAATGCCAGTCGGTGTCTCACCGGCACGGTTCCTCATCCCGGCAGCAAGCCCGTCGGTGGGCCGTGCATTCTGAGAGCATCCTCACACCGGAGGGTCCCTGACCACACCTGCCAGGTGCTCTGACAGGTGAGCAGAGATCCATTGATAAGCAAATCAAACCACCCAGAGGTAACTGGGTCTGTCTGGGGGTGACGCTGGGCTGTGCCTCTTACTGGCGGATTCTGGGGGGCAAGGAGGGCGTCTGCGGGCATCGCGCGAGGACGGCGCTGTCCCTAGGCTCTTCATCCTGCCTGGAGGGCTTGCCGGCGCCCGGAGCAGCTCAGGGACTCCGGCTGTTGCAGTGACCATCGTGCCGGGGGTCCTGGCGATCAGGCCCACGCGAAAAGCCGAGGGGCCATATCAGCGGCAGGGTTGGTGCGGAAGTGTCGGGCGGGCTGCAGCCTCGGCCTCCTCCGCGCCCCACGGGCCTCGGGCTCCTTTCCCCACGTTCTCCTTGTGCCTGCACTTTGCTGCTCTCTCGGACGTAACTTCACTTTTGTCCACAGACAGCATGACCCCCCTCTGTCCTGCTCCTGGGGAGGGACAGGCTTCAGACGCGTCTTCTTGTTTCCACTGCTTATCTTGCTCCTCTCGTCCGTTCTCCTCGCTGGTTGAATTACACACATACGTGCATGCACGAAGAGCTTTATGTCGTCAAAAAAGGATGAATCTGCTCGTCAGAGCCTAGCTCCATTTTGTTTTCAACATTTATTGCCCTTCTCCATTCCGCCCAGAACTCAACGGGACAGACAGGCAGGCCTGCACGGAAAAACAGTCCACCAGCTACTGCCAAGAGGAGCTTTGGTGTCGGGTCCCAGCGAGGTCAGTGCTGAGGACGCGCCACCGGCCAGCCCTGCCGTACCGTGGGGCACAAACAAGGCGCAGCGGCCTGGCCCACCCGTCCGGGCAAGCACTGAGTAGGCACGACGATTTCAGGGACATGACACCAAAGGCGCAGGCAATAAAAACACAAATAGACAAGCGGCGTTACGTCAAACGAAAAGGCTTCTGTGCAGCAAAGGAAACCATTAACAGAATAAGAAGGCAACCCACGGAATGGGAGAAAACATTTGCAAACCACGTATCAGATAAGGGGTGAACTTCCCAATACACATAAGGAATTCCTACAACTCAAAACCAAACAAAACAAAACAAAACAAACCACTAATAACCCTATTAAAAATGCGCTGAAGACTTGAATAGATATGTCTCCAAAGTAGACAGCCAGCCAGAGGAGCATGAAAAGGTTCTCAACATACATAATCATCAGGGTAATGCAAGTCAAAACTCAAGCAGCTGCCACCCCACACCTGTCATGGTTTCATGAAAAAGACCAGAGTCAACAAGTATTGGTGACGATGTGGAAAAATCAGAACCCTTGTGCACTGCTGGCAGGAATGCAAACTGGTGCAGCCACTGTGTAAAACAGTACGGAGGTTCCTCAAAAAACTGTAAGTAGAACTACCTTATGATCCAGCAATTCCACTTCCTGGTGTTTATCCAAAAGAATTGAAATCAGGATCTCCAAGAAATATTAGCACCCTGGTGTTCACTGCAGCACTACTCATAATATCCGAGACGTGGAATCAAACGCAAGGTCTACTGACGAATGAATGAATAAAGAAAATCTGGTTTATAACACCATGGAACATTATCCATTAAATAAAGAAGGAGGGCTTCCCTGGTGGCGCAGTGGTTGAGAGTCCGCCTGCCGATGCAGGGCACACGGGTTCGTGTCCCGGTCCGGGAGGATCCCACACGCCACGGAGCGGCTGGGCCCGTGAGCCGTGGCCGCTGAGCCTGCGCGTCCGGAGCCTGTGCTCCGCAACGGGAGAGGCCACAACAGAGAGAGGCCCACGTACCACAAAAAAAAATAAAAAATAAAGAAGGAAATCCTGCAATATGCAGCGACACGGATGAACCCTGAAGACATGATGCTCAGTGAAATAAGCCAATCCCAGAAGGACACGTACTGTGTGACTCCACTTACATGAGGGACCCAAAACAGTCAAACTCACAGAATCAGCGAGCAGAGGGGCGGTTACCAGGGGTGGGGGCAGGAGGGCAGACAAGAGAAACTGCTCATCAATGAGCATAAAGTCTCAATTACGCAGGATGAGTGAGTTCTAGAGACCTGCTGTACGACAGTGCACCTCCAGTTAACGATACTGTACTGCTCGCTTAAAAGTTGAAGAGCATAGCTTTCATGTTAAATGTTCTCACCACAGTAAAATAAATTAAAATAAACCAAATCAAATCAATGATGTTCTGATATAAATTTAAAAAGAAATCATCTGGGGGACTTCCCTGGTGGTCCAGCGGTTAAGACTGCGCTTCCACGGCAGGGGGCGCGGATTCGATCCCTGGTCGGGGAACTGATCCCTCATGACGCGTGATGCGGCCAAAACATTTTTTAAAATAAAAATAAAGATCATCTGGGACACCTGTACAAGAGAAATTATTGCTCTTCTATATTATTATTAATAATATATTATTGATTACTGAAAATAAAATTTAAAACATTTTTGTTAGTAAATAAAAAAATGAAAAAATTTCAAAAAACTTTCTAAACAATTCATGAGTCAAAGAAGAAATTAAAACAGAAATTATGCAAGGATAAGGAAATAATAAAGAGGTAAATGGAATAGAAATCAGAGAAAAGGTAAACAGAAAAAACAAAATTGGTTCTTTTAAACAGTTGATAACAGACAAATGCCTGGGAAGATAAATCAAAGGGGGTGGGGAGAGAAAAAATAGGACCACAACAGGAATTAAATAAGGCGATATCACTACAAATATATTAGAGATGAAAGAAGTCCTACAAGAATATAATGAACAATTTTATTCCAGTAACTTTGAAAACACAGGCAATAGATAATTTCCTAGGAAAGCAAAACTTACCAAAATCAACACAAGAAGAAACAGAAAACTAAACAAACCATAAACATTAAAGAAATGGAATCAGCAAACACAGGCGCCGCCCAGACGCTTTTCTGGGCCGCTTCCAGGAGACCTCCGCGGCCCAGAGTCCTCAGCCTCCGACAAATCGACTCAGAGAACTGAAAGCAGAGAAGGCTGCCCAATTCATTTCTGAGAACCTTGCCATTAAAATCAGACAAGGACAATACAAAACAATAAGTGAATTCACAGGCCGATTCTACTTATGAATTCAGATGGGAAAATCCTGAAGTATCAACAAACCGCATCTCGCCTTGCTAATGACAAAATCAACAGTCATGAGAGGTTCGATCCCGGGAATCCAATCACGGTTCAGAAAACCTCCTGATGTAGGACCCACACTCAGATTCAAGGGGAAAATGTGTGACGATCACAGACGCGGAAAAAGCATTCAGGAAGAGTTAACGGCCACTTACAATTTTAAAAGCAGCACGCAAGAAAGACCTGAAGCTAATGGGGCAAAACGTGAATCATGTGAAATTCAGGTGTGGGTTCAGGGGTAACTGATACGCTCTGTACTCTTCTGTATTTTGAAAGTGATTCATAATTTTTAAAAAAAAAAAGCATTCGCTGGGATGGAGCCAGGGCTGTTTTTAGGCCCTAATGACACAAGGAGCTGCTGAAGGAGGGGCTGTTTCCTCCTGTTTAAGGGCCAAGGCCCCAGCAGACAGGCACCAGTGGGAGGATGCGCTGGAGGGCGAGGGCAGGGTTCTCCTGAGGACTGCTCCCTCCAGGCCCGCCTCACTCTGGGGACGGGATAGAGCCTCGGGTGAGGCTACCACACCTGTCACGGGGTGAGGCTAGCTCCCTCGCGGACTTCCCCTCCCGTTCGGAACCTGAAGGATGCAGGGCTTCTCCGAGCTGCCTGGGCCTCAGCTGGTCCCTCCATGCCGGGCCAGCTGTAGGCTGTCTTCCGTGGGGCCCCCCGCCCGGGGCCTGGCCTGTAACAGCACCCCGCTACCCGCTACCCTCGAGCAGGGCGGCAGCCAACAGAGCACATTCGTGAGCGACAGGGATTCTGCTCCACTCAGCCCGGCGGGAGCTTCGCTGCTCAGACCCCGGCTTCCCGTCTCTGAGCCTCTAGTTCCCGGCTTCGGAAGGAGGGGATAATGATGCTTCCTCCCGACTCCCTTACAGCAGAGGTCTCCAGTCCCCCCCGCAGCCCCGGGCCGCACAGCAGGAGGTGAGCGGCGGGCAAGTGAGCGAAGCTTCATCTGCCGCTCCCCGTCGCTCTCATCACCACCTGAACCATCTCCCACTCCCCGCCCCGTCCGTGGAGAAACTGTCTGCCACGAAACCAGTCCCTGGTGCCAAAAAGATTGGGGACCGCTGGCTTACAGGACCACGGGCGGACGGTACCCCACAAGCACGGACAGCAACCATGTGCTTTATAAACGGAGTATCTTCTTCACGTGTCATCCTCACATAAACAGAAATGAGGCAAACCCCATGGACCGCAGCATGACTTAAGGCCCCTTCGTCCACGACGGGCAGTGACCACAGGCAACCTCTGCTCGGGCTGTCACCACATGTGCGTGTTCCTTCAAGGGGACGGACAGCTGTGGCCTTCAAGCCTTCACCGTGGCTAGGGGTCCGTAGCACAAACACAGGTGCCGCCGCCACCTTCTGCGAAGGCGGTTCTCGGTGGTGTCCGCTCAAGGGCAGGCGGGGGGTGTCCCAGGATACGCACGTCTTTACCGTTAATGCCAAATGGTTTCCTCAAGTCCCCCCAGCGGCGCGTAAAAGTAGAACCCGTACTTTCTATGAAAACCGACGTTGGACAGCGGAGACCCCCTGCCCCACCTCTACACCGGGAGGCGTCCACTTCCCCAAAGCAGCAGGTTCGCATTAACACAGCAATTACGGGAGGGCGAGGAGAAGGCTTCCCAGAGGGTCGTGCCCACTCGTCTCACAGATGCTCTGGAGAGACCTCCCCGACACAGAGCTGCCCAGGGTGGTGACTACAGACATGGAAACAGCCACCCTGAGACAGAAAGACACAGAGCTGACCCCAGAGGTTGCAGGGTGAGGGCTGCTGGGACTTGGCTCCTGGGGAACCAGTGGCCTGCTGGGTGGGTACAAAGACGGGGCCATACTTACAGGTGCGCCTGCTTCTCGGCGAGTTCTTTGGTTTTCTCCTACAATTATAAAGGGAAAAAAAGCAAAGATGAGACAAGCAGGACACCACTGACACAGGCTCCCATCTACATGAAACACGGCATCACTGCTCCGGGCGTCGCTCCAAGCTACACTGGGAAGACTGTTTTCCATTTGATCTGACCTCCTGGCATTCCGTTACTGCGTACGAAACACGCGTTTCCTACAAGGGCACCGTTTCACAGCCATCTCTCTTACGTAACAGCCGGCCACTTAGGGAGCAGTAAAGATGGGTCAAACGTATGACAAATGTCAGAACGAATGTTCTAGCAACACTCTTACGGTCAAGCTTCACAGATGCACTTTTAAAAGTCAGCCCCAGTCACGCGGAGCAGATGCACGTGGGCCTGAGTACACACAAGTATGTTTAAACGGCCCCATAGGGACTCAGGTCTAGCCAACATTTTCTGTCCCCTTTAATCAAGGACTCATTCTTGCTTTAGTGCCGTTATCCGGCTTAGCGTGGTCCTAACCGCGACTCCCTCACACGTTCTCTCAGAGGCTCACATCGGCCTGAGTTGACGAGACACGTGAGCACGGGGGGATGCAGAGGAGGCTGCCGATGCCCAAGAAACAGACAAATGAAGCTCAAGGCTCTAGACAGACTTCTCTCACCCCAGAGGGGAAGCCGTACGGGGGACACCCGGGCCCGGGACCCGGGGTGAGGGGGCCCCACCTCCACGAGCCCGTTTCCGAGCCTGCACGGGGGCAGGGGAGGGGGTTCGCAGGGCTGATCCCATGTGCATGGCGGGGGAGCCAGGGACGACGCTCGGGCTCGGGGGCATCCAGTTCTCTGCCCAGAGTCCCAGCACCCTCCTCTGCCCCGGCGTTCTCAGCTGTGACGTGGGACACCGCACCTACGCCGTCAGGGTGGTTGTGGGAATGAAGTCCAACAGCATCTGATTACTAGTAAGTGTCTGGCACAGAGCAGACTCGGAAAAGGACGGTGATTCGTGTGAAATTCAGAGCTTCTAAGCGTCAGGCCCCTCGGTCCACACTCTGCACGGACTTCAGATGCAGAGGGGAAGCGACCACACACACCAAATGCCACTCGGGACTCGGGGGGACGCGGCTCAGATACGCACGAGGCACACAGATCGCTTGCACAAACCTTTGGATGTGGCAGGCCAGCATGGCTTTTGCTTTTAAAGTTTCAAACGTTTTAAATGCAGATTTTAATCTGAGGAATCTATCCAGTGTCTACACGGCCAACTGGTTCCCTTTTCCCACGTCTGCCTCAGGGTGAGCACGGCTGAGACTAAGGGGGTCTCTCTGAAGGACTGCGTGTAACTACCAGCCACCCTTCGGGTCCCCAGGGAGTCCAGCCCCTGGAGGGGCAGGAGATGCCCGCCGGGTGCTCTGGTCCCAGGGGACGTCTGGCAGTGCCTGAAGCCGCTTCCGTGAGGGGGGAGGGGAGGGGTGCTGCCAGCCGCGGGGGGGCGGGGGGAGGCCTGCGGTGCAGGGGTCAGCCCCCCAGCAAGGAATTCTACCCGGACGTGCGTGGTGCCGCGGTCCAGAGACCATCCTGGGTGAAGTTTCAATGGACAGCATCGACCGGTCCTGTGCCCCCCCTCCCCCCTACCCGACAAGGGCTCTGCAGTGGGGTGTCGGCAGGGGCTCGACCTGCTCCCAGCAGAAAGCGCGGGGCTCCCAGGCCGCCTGGGCGCCGGCAGGGCTGGGCCGTGAGGAGGGACACAGGACCGGAGCGCACGAAGCCGAACCCTCGGCGCATACCCCAGCTCCGCCGGTGGCCCTGCCTATCCTGCTCGCCCGACAGCGACGAGGGCTGGTCTCGGTCAAGGGGAGAGCTCGCGCCCTCCACCCAGGCGGCCGCGGCTCCCACCCGCTCCTCTCCCGGCCGAGGCCGCCGGCAGCGAACCGCCCCCCGCCCCGCCACTGACCCAGACCGTCTCTCGGATCATCTTGGCCATCTTGAGCAGGAGCTGCCCGAAGGAGCCCGGCTCGAGGCGGGTGGCCGAGTGCTGAATGCAGAGGCAGAGGAGGAAGGCGGGGGTCAGCTTGTGGTCGTTGCCGCCCGGCTCGACCAGTGTCATGATCCGCTGCAGCAGCGCGTCCTCCATGTCGGGCTCGAACTCCAGGTGCAGCGGCCGCGCCCGGGGGGGTCCGGGCCTCGCGGAGACCGAGGCGCCCCGGGCCCGGAGCGGGGCGCCGCACATCCTACAGCTCTCCGGCACGGCCCGGAGGCGGGCCAGGGCCTGGGCGGGCAGGGGCTGGGCCTGCGCTGGGTCCTTCAGCAGCAGCAGGTAGTACAGGCCCAGGGAGAGCAGGTCCCCGTGGCGCAGCGCCACGGCGCGGCCCCCCACCTCCGAGAAGTTGACCGAGACGGACGCCCCGGGGATGGGCTCCAGGACCAGCTGTGCCCCCGCCTGAGCTCGGCCCAACGGCCGGCGCCTGCGGATGGTGCAGTGCAGGGGCAGGATGTCGGGGGCCGAGAGGCTGATGCTGGGCTTGCTAGAGGGGGTCCTCTGGCCCACCGTGTGCCGCTCCCGGTTGAGCACGTAGACCAGGCTGTCCTGAAACACAGACACCAGACCTCAGGGGCAGGACGCCACTCGGGCAGTTCCACCCCTGGTACCTAAGCCGCCCTGGGCAGCACCCCCCCCCCGCCCCCCGGAGCCCTTCCTGCCCCGCTGCCTGCCCACACTGGGCGCCCACCCCATCTCCCAGAGCAGCCTCGGTGGCAAACCAGACGCCCGGGGTGCGGTGGGGGGGAGGCCCCAGCTTCGAGACGTGAGAGGCCAGCCAAGGGCAGACCTGAACGTGGACACTGGTCTACAGACACGCCAGGCCCGCCCGCTCCGCCAGGTGACGGCGACAAGCTGGGGAGGCGGCCCTCCTTTGTGCGCCGGCTCCGGCTCCGGGAGGGAAGATGCCTCCCAGGACCTGAGCTGCAGAGCCCTGACAAGGTCACACAGCGTGCGGGGAAGGTGGAGCAGGAAAGGGAGCGGGGGACACACGGGTGAGCGAGAGGCCGGGAGAACAGCAGACCTCCCGGGGGCGGCAGCACGGGCAGGGTCGGCGGGGTCGCCAAGGGCGAGCCCCTTCAGGCCAAGAGGCCTCCGACGAAAGTGGTATGAAATGCGGGCGCGGGGCGGGGGCCTGCGGGACTCCTCAGAGGAAGCCGCCCCGCACACGCTCGAGGCCGCGGGAGGCCTGCGCCCCAGCCCACGGGGGCCATTCCCCAGGGGCCCGCCAGGCCGGGCAGGAAGGGGGCCCAGTACCAGGTAAGACCCACGCTGGGATCAGTGAGTGAGGAGCTGGGGGTACCCCCGCCCAAGGCCCTGCTGCCGCCCACTGCAGCCTGGACGAAAGAATGTTCTGGAAGCAGAGGACGGGGAAGCCGCCACCCTCCTCCAGCGTCTAGGGCGGACCCAATGGGGTGCTCCCCCGCAGCCCATTTCTCCGGCCCCCGAGCCCCCCGCTGACGTGGTCAGTAAGGAGCAGAGGGGCGGGGGCGCCAAGCCGAGAGCCTCCCACGCCCTGCTCGCCGCCGCCCCTCCCACCGCCTCGGGCCCAGGAGAGGGGCGCTCACGTGCTGCTGGCTGTAGCCCTGCAGGAGCAGCAGGTGGGGCGACTCGTAGAGGGAGCAGCGCATGGCGTCCTGGCCGGGCTCCTCGGGGCCCCGGGCAGTGGACGGCGGGGCAATGGCCGAGCCCAGGCTGGTCTCGCTGACCGTGCGGCGCAGGCGGGGTGGAGGGGGGCTCCAGGTGCCCCCCGCGGCCGGAGCTGGGGTTCCCTTGGCGCGGCTCCGCTGCAGTCTCCGGGCCTGGGCGTTTATCCCTGCGGCAGAAGCAGCGCGGGGTGAACAGATGGCTCGAGGCCGCTCGTAACACGGGTCGCGGCTCCGTCAAGCAGGCCTGCAGGCGGCCGCAGGACTCTGCCCACAGACCGCATCCTCGGAAGGCCGTGGCTCCTCCGGGGCTCGCCCCGAGAGCCAGGCAGCCCGGCCGTCCGAGGCCCCAGACGCCCCACAGGAGCCCGTGGCGCATCCCAGCCCCGAGACCAGCCAGCACCACGGCCTCCCCGCGGGATGCCAAGCCCACCACAGCCTCGACCCCCGCAGAGTCAGCGTGCTGGGGGCTTCGTGGGTACCACGCCGACCCCAAAACCTGCCCATCCCCTGTCCCGTCCTGGCAGCCCGTGTGTGCGTGCGTGAGCTGATTAGGTGACGACTGTTCATCATCCCCCCCCCATTTACAAGGAGGAAGCAGTCAACTCGCCACGTCACTCCAGCCCACAGGGCCGGCTGGTCTCCATCCAGAACACGGCTGCTCCGTCCCGGGGCACCTCCAACACGGCCAGGCACACGCATGCACACGCGCACACCCGTGCACACCCCACAAAAGCCTTACCCTTCTACACGTAGGAAGCGCTCTTTTAAACTAATGCCGCGTGAAAGCTGAGAAGCCACACGGAACTCGAGGGCCAGTCTCCTGTCACCGTCGCCTTCCCCGGCTGACCCAGGCCTTCCTCTCTGAGCCCCCTGCCGAGGGCCCTCCACACAGCCTCTGTCTGCAGCATCCCTTCCTATAACCGTTCCAGACAAAACCAGACAAAGCCAGGGCAAGTGAGGTGGGCAAGCGGGGGCCGAGGGCGCCCGGGAACACCGACCTGCCTTCCAGAAGGAGAAGGGGGCCCGGTCCCCGGCAGCCCACAGGGAGCCGGGGCTGCAGGAGGGAGGCCGCTCAGCCGCAGTGCAAGCCGTTTGCCGGGCGCCCGCTGCTCCCCGCCTGCTGCAGAGCCGGGCCAGCGACCGTCAGGCAGGGCAGCGGGCGGGGGGGAGGGATGGGGGGAAGAGGGGCGGGTCAGGGGAAGGAGGAGGCCGAGGGCAGGAGGCAGGGATGGAGGAACAGAGGTGGGGGCAGGCGGGGAGGCAGCCCCCAGCCTCACCAGTCCCACCCCCCGCTCTCACGGCTGGGGCATCACGGCACAAGCGGGGGCCCTGCCTGGAAGAAGACATTTAAAAACCAGTCCAAAACGACGCTCTAGCCCAGGCTTTTCCTCCCCCTAGGACGGGGCTGCAGGAGAGGATGCACCTCAGAACCACCTTGCACAAGTGCTGGGGCTCCCGGGCAGCAGCAGAGCCCATAAGGTCACCCTTTCCTCTTCGATTCCTGGGGGCCCGCAGAGGCCCTGGACGAGGCCCGAGCGACCAGGGCCAGCGTCCCTGGGACTGCAGCAGACGGGCGTGGGCGCACACTCTCGGCCGACTGGACACCACTTCTCCAGCTGGGGTCCCGCGTCCCCTCGCAGCTGACCCCCTCCCAGGCTAAAGCAGGGGCTCTCGCCCCGCCCGCGCTCAGGGCCGCCTGGGGAGTTTGGAACAGCGTCCAGGGCTCATCCGCGGGCCCTCAGGGTTGAAGGGCCAGGGCTGTCAGGAGGGAGGTAGCGGCAGCTCAAGGCCGGGGCCGCTGGGCCACCAACGCCAGCACGGCCAACAACGTGTAGAGCAACCCACAAGGTCCAGCCGACAGATCCGAGCACACCCTGCGGGCAGCACAGCCACGAGGACCCTCACACGCGTGGACACCTGAGCAAGGAAGGCCCCTGAGCCCCACGCAGCCCTCCACGGGGACTATCCTCGCACAGGGCAGAGATGCTGCAGGGAAAGCTGGGCCCAGCCTGTACCCAGTGGCGGGCGGAAAGGCAGATGGGGAGCAATGGGTAGGGTGTGGGACCTCTGTTTACATGCTGAAAAGAGCACACGAAACCCCGCGGCACGCTGCTCATGGTGTGCATATATGTGCACGTAAAGCTGTTTTCAAAAACGGATAGAAAAGGCACACAGTAAGTTCAAGAAATGGCCGCCTGACAGGTGGGGGTCTGAGCCCGGGGAGGTACGTTACATACCGTATTGGAGCTGCTAGAACACGTGTGATATCACATACTGCACGTGATAGGACATACTTTATGGATAACTCTGTGTGATGTTTTACTCGTTTTATTTTTTAAAACTCTAAATAAATGTGATTAAAAATGTTTATGTCAACTCTGGAAGGCAAGTACTCAGGTGTAAAGTAAAAATCATAAACACTCTGAGGTCCTCGCACGTGTGTAGGACTCTGCGGCTGCCCCGAGGTGGGCTGGGGGCCTGGCGGCGGGGGCGCCTGATGAGGCTGCTGGAGACCGACCGTTCGGCCAGTCGTCCTGAGGAGGGTCGTGGCTTCGGGTGCCGCGCCGCGTCTGATCCCACTTCAGCTTCGCCACCACAATCCACGTGTCCCAACGACGCGCAAACCCAGGGCGTGTCTGCCTGGCTCTGAGCAGAACCTCCTCCCTAAGCCTGGGATGGAGGCTGGGCGGCGACAGGAGGGACGTGTGGGCAGCATCACCCACAAGCCAGCGGCCTGCGGGGCGCGGCCTGGGGTTCTCAGCCTGGTCCAGGCAGACCCGCAGCCTCGTGGTCCAGGCTCTGCGCACTGGATCTGGGGCGTCACGGTGGAGCCCGCGTCCCGAGCAAGGTCGTCCCCGTGGCCCCTCCACCGCCACTGTGATGGGGATTAGGCAACAGACACACCACGGAGAAGCCCTGGCCCACAGGGGAGCGGCGCTGGCGGGATAACGTGACGAGAGTGGCCAGGCCTTGTACGGTGGTGATCTCACATGCCAGGTCACTCATCTTAGAGGAAAACGCCCAACCTTGCCACTGGGAGAAGACGACGCGCTCCATTTCTGGATCACGCCTCCCCGTGAGCTGGGCTGCACGGCCCAGCCCTGGACATCTCTCGCTACGCTAGGGGTGACCGAGTTGGCGAGGTCAGAGGTTTATCTGGTCCTGCAGGTCTGAGGGACACCCGGGAATCTGCATTCTTGTAAAAGCTCCCCAGAAGGTTCTGGAACTCAGCTAGGATAGGAACTGCCGCCAGGGCACTCCCCTCCCCCAGTGCCCTGTCTACAGAAAGCCCACGGGGGAGAAAGGGAAACCCCTGGGGCGCTCGGAAAACACACTCGAGCACCTGCCGCTTTTATCTGCGCTTTGGATTTCTAACTCTTTTCTCTAGATTAAAACGTTTGTCAGTTCCCAGGAAGGGGGCAGATACGAGGCTCTGCTCTTCCCTCGTCTTACCGCGCTTCACGGACACGGTGGGCTACAGACTGAGGGTCTGCGGCAACCCCAGCTGAGCAAGTCTATCGGCACATTTCTTCCAACCACGTTTGCTCACTTTGTGTCTCTGCGTCACACTGCGGTAATTCTCGCAATATTTCAGACTTTGTCGTTAATATTATATTTGTTATGGTGATCTGTGATCAATGATCTTTGATGTTACTCTTGTAATTGTTTTGACATTTTTTTAGTAATAAAGTATTTTATTTTTTTATTTATTTTTTAAACATCTCCATTGGAAAAATATGGAGCGCTTCACGAATTTGCGTGTCATCCTTGCGCAGGGGCCCCGCTAATCTTCTCTGCATCGTTCCAATTCTAGTATATGTGCTGCTGAGGCGAGCACAGTAACAGAGTATTTTAAAAGGAAGGTTTGTACGTTGTTCTTCTAGACGTAATGCTGTCGCACCCTTAACAGACCTCAGGAGAGCGTAAACATCACTTTTCTAGGCACTGGGAAGCCAAAAAGTTCCTGTGGCTCTCCTTACCGACGTGCCGCCTTCACTGCAGTGGTCTGGGCCTGAACCCGCCACATCTCAGAGCTGGGCCTGTATCTGTTCCCTGGTGAACGGGCAGAAACACACCCAGCAGAGGAATAAAAGGAGGGGTCTGGGTAACCAGAACCTGGAGAGGCCTCTGTGTCCCCCGCACCCAGGACACACATGGGACCACCTTACCGCCCAACACTGGGCCCCAGACCCAGAAGCACAATGACCACCTTCCCACGTCTTAGGCGGATAACACAGCCAGGAGAGATTCTGAAGCAACCCTTGCTGCCCCTGAACAGGCTCACAGTTAGGCCACAGGCCCCGACTTGGATGTTCAGGGCCGATCCTGCCCGCTCCTGGACTGTGCGTCTCTCCCACGGGAACTGGGGAAGGGGCCCTAACCTGCAGGAGGTGCAACCGTGACACAGACGACGGCGGCGGCCTGCACAACGGACGCGGGTAAAGAAAGGAGCTCGGAGCTTCCCTCTCCCGGCCGCTGCTCCGGCTCCCGCCACCGGAATCAAGGCTGCGAGCGGCTGACTCGGGAGGGCAGGGATCTGCGGTCCCTCATCCCCTCCATCAGACGCTCCTGGGCCAGGCAGCCGTCGGGCAGGGGGGAAGAGGTGGAGGGATGACACCCCAGGCCACACGGTGTTTTACGTGTCGGTGCCGGCATCCCCTCTGCGGGGAGAGAGGAAAGGACCCTGGATACCGGGGGGGGGGGGGTTGGACATTAATTCTGAAAGCAGCTGGCAGCTGTCATCAGAGCTCCCGTCATGGGCTCCAGCACAGCCCGGGAAAGAACAGCACAGCTCTCTGCCCGAACGCCAGTAAGTTCAGGACAATAAATTCAAGCGGTAGGTTTTACCCCCGGGCCCTGTTTGCTCTTCTCTCCCAGGATCGGAGGGTTTGAAACAGTGTCTCCAACTCGGAGAAGTCCCTGCTGCTCACAGCCACCACCAGGGCTGCAGGAGAACTCAGGGATGTGGTTTTCATTGACGGATGAGGCAAATGTTCCTGCATTCGGGAATTTTGCCGAAATTGGGGGAATTGAGACTATTTCAGTGATCCCTAATAACAGCTGGAGAGGCGCTGCTGACATAAACTCTGCAGTAGCCGCTGCAAAACTCGGAGGTCAGACCTGCCTTAAACAAGCCCTTTTAAACTAGAACGCCCCTTTCTGGGTTAGCAAAAGATGCAGAACGCAGCCCTAAGTTAATCAAGCAATCCTTGACGTTAATTTGAAGTTTTTTGTATTTGAAATGTACAACAACGACGACAAACTACCTAAGGACCATTTGGGGACGCAGCATCTATCTGCTACATGGCCAGCTTTATTCTGAGTGTTCTGCATTCAATTCCATTGCATTCTCACAATAAACCCTTCAAAGGGACTGCAGTGACATGGGAATATGTTACCTAGCTTTTTAGGATCGATCCTACCATTGGCAAATAAAATTCTAAAAAAAAATGTATATCATACCCCCCCCTCCCCAGTTAGGGACACAACACGGATGCCTGCTGACCACTTCTGGTCAACAGCGTCCTGGAGGTCCCAGCCAGTATGATAAGGTAAGAAAAACGAATGGAAAGGTAGGATTGAAAAGAAAGAAAGAAATTTGTGATGATTTTCAAGACGATGTGATTGTGTATACAGAAAATGCAAAAGAATCTACGGACAAATTATTAGAATTAACAAATGAGTTTAGCAAGGGGACTAGATAGGGTGAGTATGCAAATTCAATACTATTTTAAAATACTAGAAACAAAGAGAAAAGGGTATGTTTAAAAAGAAAGATACCATTTATAATAATGTCAAGAAACGTGAAACTAAGGAATAAATCTTCCAAAAGATGTGCAAGACCGTGTCACTGAAAACTACAAAGCACCACTGACGGAAGTCAAGGACGCTTAAGAGAAAAAGACGGACAGGCCGAGTGTGAGAGAGCAAGTGGGACGGTTAGAGCCCTTGCACACTGCTGGGGGAGGGGGGTGTCAACTGGCACGAGCGGCCTGGAAGGCACCGTGTGCTGGTGTCTCCTACCACTGAACCATCAAGTCCACTCCTCAGTGTACACACGATAGGAACACACGTGGGACCACGGGACGTGCACAGGAACACGGCCACGGTGGCATCACTCCTAATGGGCCCAAACTGGAAACACCACGTGTCTACCAACAACAGGATGACCAGATCAACTGTGGCCCATTCACATAATGGAATCCTGCACAGCAACAGTAATGAATGGACTCTTCTAAAAGCAAGAATAAGCCAAAAAAAAACAAAAAACAAAAAGCCAGACACAAAGAGGTACCCATAATACGATTCCATTTATAGGAAATTTACTTAGAGCCAAAACTGAACTATGGTTTTAGAAGTCAGAGAGGTTGGCTCAATGGCCAAGGACCAGAAGGGGGTGTGAGGGAGGCTGCAGGTGTCCTGATAATGTTCTAGTTCTTGCCACACAGGTGCACTCGTCTTCTGAAAACTCGTTGAGCTGTACCCTCACAATGTGGGCACGCTTCTGTCTGTACGCTAGTTTTCAATGAAAATTTTCCTTTTAAAGAAGAGGACATCAGATGTTAAGATTACCATACACAAATTATAAAATCATGCTTACACTGTTTAAAGAGATAAAACATGCCTTGAAATATATGTAGAGAACAGGAAATCATAAACAATAACATCAGCTTTGAAAAATAACCAATTAGAACTTCTAGAAACGAAACAATACAGTAACGGAAACTACGCAGCATATCAGACACAACGGAGAAGAGAATCAGTGAACTAAAAGGCAAGTCTAAAATGTCTAGGATGTGGTATAAAGTGACCAAAAAAGGAAGAACAAAGGAGACATGAAAGACATTAGGAGACAGGGAAGAGAGAGCGAGAGGCCTCACACACGTTGAAAGACAGCTCTGGGGGAATTCCCTGGCAGTCCAGTGGTTAGGACTCAGTGCTTTTACTGCTGAGGGCCCGGGTTCAATCCCTGGTTGGGGACTTAAGATCCCACAAGCCATGCAGCGCGGCCAGGAAAAAAAAAAAAGACGGCTCTGGGAGGAAAGAGGGCAAAGGCAATATCTGAAAAGAAAATACGTGAGCATTTTTCAGAACTGACTGAAGAAACCAATTGGCAGCCTCATGAAGTCCAATAAAAGAAAGAAGAGAGACATCACAAGAAAACTACTGACCAATATCCCGTATGTATAGAGATGTAAAAGTCTCCAAGATAGTAGCAAACCATGTTCAAGTGGGATTTATCCCAGGAATGCAAGAGTGATCTCACATACAACAGTCAATCACTGTACTATACTGTATTGATACAATAAAAGACCAACATGACATGGCCAGGTACTAAATGCTACTGGATTATACACTTTAAAATTGTTAATTTTATGTGAATTTTATTTCCATTTTAAAAGTCAGGCTTTAGGGCTTCCCTGGTGGCGCAGTGGTTGTGAGTCCACCTGCCGATGCAGGGGACGCGGGTTCGTGCCCCGGTCTGGGAGGATCCCACGTGCCGCGGAGCGGCTGGGCCCGTGAGCCACGGCCGCTGAGCCTGCGCGTCCGGAGCCTGTGCTCCGCAACAGGAGAGGCCACAGCGGTGAGAGGCCCGTGTACCGCAAAAAAAAAAAAAAAAAAGTCAGGCTTTAAAGACCCTAATGTGAAAGGCAAAACTATCAAGCTTTCATAAGAGAACGCAGGGACTATCTGTACAACCTCAGAGGCAGGGACGGATCTCTTAGACGAGACAAAACCAAAACAGAATCAAAAGCTTGACCATAAAGAGGAGAATCGACAGCGTCAACTATACGAACAATTTTATTCATCAAAAACTCGATAAGTAGAGTTTAGAAAATCAACTCACAGACTGGGAGGAAATCATTATCATTATAACACGTATTACTGATAAAAGACTAGAATCTCGGGACTTCCCTGGTGGTCCAGTGGGTAAGACTCCTCGCTCCCAATGCAAGGGGCCCAGGTTCGATCCCTGGTAGGGGAACAAGATCCCACACGCCGCATGCGTGCCGCAACTAAGAGTTTGCATGCCGCAACTAAGAAGTCCGAATGCCGCGACTAAGAAGCCCGAATGCCGCAACTAAGACCGGCACAGCCTAAATAAATAAATATTTTAAAATATATATTTTTAAAAAAGACTAGAATCTAGAATAAAGAATGCCCACAAATCATTAAGAAAAAGACCAAACAATAGAAAATGCAACAGAGCAGACCAGGCACTTGACGCTTCCAGTGGAATGGTAAACTAGGAAACTCTTTGACCCCATCAGGTACAGTAGAAATATGCACCCTCAGTGTCCAGCAATATCCCTACCAGGTGTGCACCCCTGAGGGACTTGTACGCTTAGGGACCAGGGTGCTCTGAGCTGCACGATTCCCAGACCCATTTGCAGACCTGCTCAGCATCACTGCACCCACGTGGCAGGACACGGCTGCAAGCAGCACGGGCGGGAGCCCCACAAGCACGACACGAAGGAGACGTAAATCCACCCGCATAACTCAAAACAGGCAAAGGGAAACTCGTAGGCAAAAATGCACAGGTGATAACACTAAAAGGAAACTGAGAAAACAGTCATTACAAAGTCAGGACGGTGGCTCCTTCCGAGGGGGAGGGGGAGGGGGAGAGAGAGGGTGGAGCTCAGGGTGACCCCGCGGGGACAGCGAGGCTCTGGTCGGCGGCTTGCTCGGTAATGACCTACCGACCCAAGCAGGCGGGTCTTCTGCCCTTTCCTGCACACGGTCCCTTCTACAGTTACATACCCGTCCGCAGCCTCACGACCCGCCGCCACACCTGTCCAGGGGGAGGGCGCTCTGAGGACACGCCGGGTGGGGACCGGAGCCCCCTGCCCATCCCGCCGAGGGCTCTGCCGCCTGGAAGTGGCCACAGGCTGTTGTGGCCCCTGAGTTCCGACCAGCAATAAGGACACTGCCTACACCAGCCGCTCCTAAAGTTGGATGCTGCCGGGAGGAGGCGCCCCGAGTGGCCGCTGCCCGCTGCCAGCTCTGCAGCTCCATTTCCCCCCGGCCCTGTCCCCCCAGCACAAATCCTTGTCCGCCACCCATGGAGGTGCCCGACGTCCGCCTTCCCGCCAGTGGCCCAGGGGTTCAAGTCCCGGGCAAAATGCAGATGTCCTAGGCTTCCCAAGCCTCCTCTCCACGGGCCTGGAAGAGAGCCACGAACACCTCCAAGGGGACCGCGTCCCCTCCGCACCCTCCGTACTCTGCCCGTGACATCTTATTTCTTAAGCTGGGTCATGGGTGCGCAAACAGTTCATTACACTACGCTGTATCTATTTCTTGTGTGCCTGAAGTATTTCAAAATAAAGATTAGGAAAGCAATGAGAAGCAGGTACAGATGACAAACAGATGTTCGTGAACATTCCAAAATCCGCTCCACCTCACAAATACTAAAGGAAACGCAAGCTAAATAATGAGGTACACTCTCCCTTCAAATCAGCAAAGATTCTTTGGTGATGGAATCACACGACGGTGAGGATAAGGAGAGACGGCACACTCAGAAACTACCCATGGGAATGTGAACTGGCATTGGGCCACCCCGATTTAAAAACAGCCAGCGGGGGGCTTCCCTGGTGGCGCAGTGGTTGAGAGTCCGCCTGCCGATGCAGGGGACGCGGGTTCGTGCCCCGGTCCGGGAAGATCCCACATGCCGCGGAGTGGCTGGGCCCGTGAGCCATGACCGCTGAGCCTGCGCGTCCGAAGCCTGTGCTCCGCAACAGGAGAGGCCACAGCGGTGAGAGGCCCACGTACCCCCCCCAAAAAAAAAAAAAAATATATATATATATATATATATATAAAAAAAACTATGTACATAGGTTGATTTAAATTATGTAAGAAAAGTAATGCAACAGTAAGAAAAGAATGAAAGGCACCAAAATGCTGAAAGCAATTCTCTCTAGGCGGTGACTTTACAGGTGATTTTTACTCTCTACCTAATACTTACCCTTATTTTCCAAATTTTCAATAATGAATATGTCTTATTTTCTTAGGTGGGGGGAAGTCGCATCTTCAAGTACCGAGGAGCATTACTTCCGTGGTAGAACTTGGACCTTCCCCTGCCAAGTAGGGCCCTAATCAGGGAAGAGCAGCCGTCTCTAGAAGGAACTAATAAGCTAATTAAGATAATGGGTAACTGAGGAGATCAAACGCCCAGACCATTTGTCAGCCAGTCACAGATGGAAACAGAGCCTTCCAGAACCATGCCAACGCGAGAGCAGTGTGGCAGAAGCAGGAATTTTCTTTAGCC
This sequence comes from Leucopleurus acutus, assembly GCF_964270905.1. NCBI lineage: Eukaryota > Metazoa > Chordata > Mammalia > Artiodactyla > Delphinidae > Leucopleurus > Leucopleurus acutus. The sequence goes on from NC_139158.1 coordinate 3,530,774, forward strand.
GAAACCAAAGGCCCCGTGTGACTCCCCAGAGAAGCCTCGAGCCCTCCCTGGGAGAGGATCCTGGTAAACCGAGCGACACCAGCCCACCCGGCGCCCCTGCTCACAGACCCACACGGGAGGGGCCGCCGACGCCCCTTCCCGGGTCCACCTGGAGGACCAGCTTTGTCGCGAAGGTCAGCACCCCCTGTCTCTCGCCCAGAGTGAGGAGCCTCCCTGCCCAGGAGGCTGCATCCCGAGGATGCCCGACGCCCCACTGCCCTGCAGTGAAATCCCTACGCTCGTGCAGGCTGGAAGAGACAGCCATGGAAACCGCTTTGAAAATTGGGCAAGACGACAAGAGAAACTAGGAGAGAAAAGACCCGGAAAACACGTCAGTCCAGGAGACGCAGAATCTGGATAACAGACGAACCAGAAGGAATGATCCAAGGAGGGATGTGATTTTTCAGAACTGAAGAACATGCGTTTTTAGCTTAAAAGTCTGACACACAGTAGAGGTTAAAAACGCATAAGGGGGGACTTCCCTGGTGGCACAGTGGTTAAGAATCCGCCTGCCAATGCAGGAGACACGGGTTCGAGCCCTGGTCCAGGAAGATCCCACATGCCATGGAGCAACTAAGCCTGTGCGCCACAACTACTGAGCCCGCGTGCCACAACTACTGAAGCCTGCGTGCCTAGCGCCCACGCTCCACAACAAGAAGCCAAACCACAATGAGAAGCCCCGCGCACTGCAACAAAGACCGAACGCGGCCAAAAATTTATAAACGCATAAGGGGTCAAAATATGCAAACAGCAAATTTTAATAACCTTAATACGATAAGAGAATATGGTCGTTATAAACAAATACGGTAACAGACACAACCATCACTTTTTATATAAAAAACCAAAAGTCTAGCAGAAAGGGTGCAAACACACCCCAACCAGGACACACACTGTGAGTCTGCAGAATGAGGCAGCGTGAAGAAATTACCCGCGTCTCCAGAGGGAGGAGAGAGAGATTAAGTCCAAAGGAGTGAGAGTCCCAACACGCCCCAGCCTCTCCCGGAGGCACTGGGAGCTGAAAGGAATGGACTGAGGCCTCCAAAATTCTAGGAGAGAGAAGTATTTTCATCTAAAGCTCTACGCCCAGCTAAGCTATTAATCGAGCATTAAGGTGGAGCAAAGGTTTTCAAGCAACTTCACCTCTCATGGACACTTTCCCAGGAGGCCATGGGAGGAGCCGGTCCATGTAAACCAGGTGTAAAGCGAGAACCAGGGAAAAGGGAGCAGAGACACCAGGGTGAGGACGGCTGAGAGCCGGCTCGAGAGCAACCGGCCCGACCTGAGCAGGCGGAAGGCGCCCAAACTGCATAAAACCAGCCACACACCTGAGCATCTTGAGAAGAGATACTGGCAGAGGATGGAGGAATGCTGAATTCGTGAAAAGTACCAAGAAAAAGGGCAAATAATACCAATAATTAATTCCAAAGAGACTGGAAGCTGGACTGGAAGGAAAGGTAATCTTTGTGTACACCAGGCCTCAGCTGTAAAAAGCTGTCTCTGGTCCTAAAAATGTAAACACTGATTACTAATCTAAACAAATTTACAACTGTCCTGAGAGGACAGGGCGAGGGAAGCTGATGTTTTCAAAGAGGGATGGTGAACAGAGCTGAATTCTCATCTTCATGGAAGGAGTCACTAGATCAGGCTCAAAATGTAAAAACCAAGCAGTAGTGGGATAAATGTGTTACTTTAAGCTGTGGAATTAAATGCCAAATAAGGAACAGTTCACAACTGAAACTGGCTCCCTCTGGGCAGGGCAAATCGGGAAGAGGGAAGGCTAGTGCAGGGACCGGCTGCTTCAGCATTTTTGCTTCGTTTTGTTATTTCTAATCAGCAATGAGAAAGTATCGCTTGTAACTGTGCACGTGTATGTAACTGGTGAAAGTAAGTTTTTAAACGTACATACTTTTCAACCTCCTAAACAAATGAATGAATGAATGCACGCACTTATGGTATGTATTTCATCAATTCCTAGACACACTTTTTTGCACATTTTAACATCTCTGAACGCATCCTGTGTTCTTGTGGAGTGTCCCAGGCAGCAGCTGTCATGTGAGAACTTGGCTATTGTTCCTGGGGGGCGAGATTCTTCAATATTTCAGCCCTTTAAGGGCCATTTGAAGAATGAATGAGCTCTGGTTGTCATGTGCAAACTTGCAGAATTTTGGGCCAACAGCTTGAGAGAACATCCCAGGGATAACAGTGGAGCACTTTCAAGAAATGCGGCATCAGCAATATTCTTGAGGGCGCAAAGAAGGGCACCGTGTGGAAATGTGCACAGTGACAGCTCGAGTCGAAAAGAAGACTTTGAATTTATTTCACTCCTAGTTATCTTTTTGTGTGTGCATGTGCACAGAACACTACAGATTAAAGTCCGCGTTTAAATAAATCTTCAGGTTTATTAGAGCTCTTTAGGTAAGTACAAAACTAGGAACCCCAAGTAATAATAGTAAGACATTGTGTCCTCGTTTAACTTGTACAATTTTTTATGTTAGTGGTAAGTAGGTATGGTGATCTTACAATCAATAACATCTTTTATGTGGTGAAATACGGTATATACAGGAATATGTATTGCAAAATTGTTCTTAATGACCCCCAAATATACACAGTGCTCTGACCACACAATGGAATAGTCCATAAGCCCTAGAATGAATGAATCAGAATGATAACAGATGATGTGCGGAGATTTTCAAAAGGAGTTTGTTAAGAAAAGATACAGAAAACTAAGTATGTGATCCCATTTTAAAATAATAATAACTGGGACTTCCCTGGTCACGCTGTGGTTAAGAATCCACCTGCCGATGCAGGGGACGCGGGTTCAATAGCTGGTCTGGGAAGATCCCACATGTCACGAGGCAACTAAGCCCGTGGGCCACAACTACTGAGCCTGCGCTCTAGAGCCTCCCCACTGCAACTACTGAGCCCATACACCACAACTACTGAAGCCCCCGCGCCTAGAGCCCGTGCTCCACAGCAAGAGAAGCCACCGCAATGAGAAGCATGTGCACCACAACAAAGAGTAGCCCCCGCTCACCACAACTAGAGAAAGCCCGCGCGCAGCAACGAAGACCCAACACAGCCAAAGATAAAATGAAATTTAAAAAAAATAATTAAAAAAAAACTGACTAAAAGTTTGCATGTGTACATGTTTACACAGATCTGTACAGGAGCATCTGAGCACAGAAAAACTATGGAAGGTCACGGTGGGAGCAGAATTCTAAGGTGACCCCATGATCTCTGCCCCTACGGTTACTCCCATGATTAAGTACATGGGCAAGAGAGATTCTGCCGGTATAATTAAGGTAACTGAGCAGTTGATCTCAAGATACAGAGACTATCCAGTGGGCCCAACCTAATCATGTGAGTGACTTCAAAGCAGAGAGTGTTCTCCAGCTGGTCACAGAAGAAAAGGGTCTGAACAAGGGGCTCCCCCTGCTCCGATGGGAGGGGCTACAGGAAAAGGAGCTGAGAGTGGGCTCTGGTCCACAGCTGGCAAGAAAAAGAAAGGAAACAAAACATGGAGATTTCGGTCCTGCACCCCAAAGAACTGAATTCTGCCTTGTCAGCCAAACTTGGTGGGAAAGTTGTCTATACACAGGCTTCCTCTCTTTTCTCCTATTCACCCTTCTGTATAAGTAGGAAACATTTCAGGCATCCAGAAGGGTACGAAGAACAAAATAATGCACCCGCTGCAGCCTGAAGAAATAAAGAACATTCTAGATATGGCTGAGCCTTCTCTCTCCTATCCAGAAATAACAGCTACGCCAATTTGGGGTCATAACTCCCATGTGCAGATTTATATTTTTTTCCATGTATTAAGTATGGCCAAGATATTATATACATACATAGTAAATATCTCTGAAAAATATATTTAATTTGCAATTTTTTAAAAAACTGATGAAATGGTATCATACAATATGAACACACCCACTTGCTATGTGTACCTCCAGCTCATTCGTTTTCAGTGCTGTATGGTATTCCATTGTAATATATTAAAATGGACCCATTTTTCCTGTTGATCAATGAGCAAGTCAGTCTCCAAGATGGCCCCTAGTGACCTCCTGCTTTTCGAGCCCTTTTGTAGTCTCCTGCCACCGTGAATAGGGCCCGTTTAATCACAAAGACACGGCGGAAGTGGCAGTGTGACTTCCATGGTCAGGTCATGTAAGACACTGTGGCTTGTGCCTGGCTCTCTCAGATCACGTGCTGGGGTTAAGTCAGCCGCCATGCTGTGAGGACACTCGGTCAGCCCTATGGAGAGCTGAGGCCTCCTGCCAACAACCAGCATCGACATGCCAGCCGACATCTCACATGTTAAATCATCTCGGCATTCCAGAGATTCATCAAACTTGGTCATGATGGTTTTCATATACATTTCTGGTTTGGTTTTAGTTTTCATAATCAACATTCATAAATAAATTTGGCTCATAACTTTTATCATGTTCCCTTTCTCTGGTTTTGATATGAAGGTGAGATTTGTTGTAAAAAAATGTTTCTTCTTTTTCTGTTTTCTGGAATAGTCTGATGTAAAATACTGGAATAATCTTGTCACTGAATATCAGTAAGAATTGGCCTGTACAACCTTCTAGGTTTTGTTTTTGTGAATTTACTTTGGTTTTGGTGGGGACATTTTCAAACTACTCATGCCATTTCTTTCAAGGTTGTAAGTCCATTCAGGTTTTCTATCCTTCAGTGAGTCTGGGTAGGTTATCTCTTTCTACGAGATTGTCCATTTCGTCTAAGTTTTCAAATTTACTGCCATAAAGCTATCTATAAGATCCTTTAAATGAAACTGAAGAAAAAAAAAAAACCTACCGTATTTGTAGCTATATCCCCTTTTAAATTCCTAAGATTGCTTGTGTACCATCTTTAGTCTTCCTCGACAATCTTCCCGGTTTTGACTATTTTATTAGTCTTTTCAAAGAACCTACTCTTCACTTTGTTGATCCTCTGCACTGCATGTTTATTTTGTCTTTATTTTCTGCTCTGTATCTTCTCTCACTGAATGTATATCCTTTTTAACCTAGCTCTGTAGGCACACAGCTCATCAACTGCCAGCCTTTACTCTTTTCTAGGGTAAGCATTTAAAGCCATAACCCTCCCCTTCTAAATACCACACTGGCTGCATCCCACAAGTTGCATTTTCATTACTGTTCAGTTCTAATTCACATTAAAGTGTCTTTTTTGATCCTGACTTATTGGGGAGCATTTGAATGTGTAAACGTATGAGTTCTGTGTAATTCGCTCTACCACTGCCTTCCAACACCCATCCTCTCCTTCTCCCATCGCATAATGGTGGGGAATAGTGGTCATGTAACCAGCTGATACAAACTACAACTTCCGGTCTCCCTCACAGGTAGGCAGGGCCTTGTGACTAAGTTCCAGTCAGTGAAAGACGAGGGAATGTCATCTTCTAGGGACTTCCAGGAAAGCTCCATAGGAGGAGGACACAGTCTGCAGGGACACCTTTGGCCTTGCCCCCTTCCTTCTTTCTTCCTGCCTTAAATGAAGATATGATGGCTATGATGGCAGCGGTCCCGCCACCATCCTGCACCTTGAGGTGACCTTGAGGATGGAAGGCATGGACTACAATGGTGGGGCTGAAAGTGCAGAAGCCTGGGTCCCTGGGGACCAGGAAAGCTCCCCCACCAGCCCTGAACTTACTCCCTCTGTAACGTGAGAGAAAAGCACCCTGTATGGAGTTCAGTAATTGTTATCTGGCCAAATGCAATTCCTAACCCATAAAGAGGTCTTTAAGATATCACTTTGATGTTGGTTTCTTGATTACAAAATACTTGACACACACACACACACACACACACGAAAGCATTTACAACTGAGACTAATAATAAAATGAACACCATTTCCTCCACCACCCAACCTGCAAAAAGTAGAACATTTCCAGTCTGCTTTCTTGCAGCTGCACCTCCCCTGCTTCTCCCCACCTCTCGCCCTTGCTATTCTGAATTTTATTTCACATTCCCTTGTTTTTCCTTTATAGTTATACCTCACATTTTTGTCACCCTAAATTATACTGCCCTATTTTGCTTTTCTGTAAACCTTATGTAGATTGTGCCACACTGTTTTTCTGTGACTGTCTCTTTCCCCTCAACACTATGAGACACACCTACCTCGAGGCATGAAGCTTTGGTCCATCTAATCTCACAGCTTTACGCTGTCTGCTGCACGAATACACTCTCTCCACTCCCCGTTCAGGGGTATGTGGGTCATTTCGAGCTTCAGGCTATTACAGAATGCTGCCGCAAACACTCCCCTACTCGTCTCCTGGTGACCCGTGGGACGGTCTTTCTAGGAAAGTGCTTCCTGACTTTTCTGATACCATGGCATGTGAGGGAAACGATGACATCCCCATGGCACGCTGGAGGTAAACCAGAGGGTGTGTAGGGTTCTGGACACGGCTGCAGCGGTGGCCCACAAACTCTGGCCACCTCAAGGGATAAAGAGACTGGTAAGGTTAAACCCACCAGTGCCCCACAGTGTGGGAGTGGAGCCCCCAGGGCAGAAGGAATGGAGCACAGGGTGCGGGCACGTCGGCCACACTAGACAACAGCCACCTTCTCCTGAAGGGACCAGACAGCGTGTAATCCCCCCGCCTCCTCGCCAAACCTGAATATTGTTAGGCTTCATTTTTGTAAAAGAAGAATAGCTCTGTGGTCTTAAATCCTATTTTCCTCACTAACAAGATCAAGCACCTTTCCATGTTTATTGTCCATTCTTAGTTCCTCTTCTGTGAAATACCTACGCATCTCTTTTGCCAGTTTATTGGGTTGTTTCATCTTATCCTTAATATGGCCTGGATAGTAATCATTTGTTTTATGTATTATGAAATCTCCCAGCTTACAGCCTGTTTTTCAATTTTCACTGTTCATTACTCAATATGATTAAGAGATTCCGTTCATCAGTCTCTTCACGGTGTGAGCTTTCTTGTGTCTTCTTTAGGAAATTCTTCTCTATGCTGTGTGTCATTGTTCCTAACTTACTGTTCTGCAGTCAGAGAACACGTTCTATGAATCAGATAACTTGAACTATGTTGAGTCTTACTTTCTGGATCTAGCATAAGGTTATTATTATTTTTTTAACATGTCCAAGTGCTGAGAATAACATGCATTTTCTAATTGTTGAGTGGAAGTTTCTATAACAAATGCCCAATAGATCAGGGACGACAAATGCCAGCCGGAGGGGAATGGGTGACAAATCCAGCCCTGGCCATCTGTTCACATATTGTCCAGGGCTGCTTTCACTCTACAAAGGCAGAGTTTGTATAGCCTCACAAAGCTGAAAATATTTCCTATCTGGCCCTTTACAGGAAAAGTCTGCCAAGCACTGTTGTTGTGTTCAAAACTGTTTCCCTTCTACTTGTCGTCTGCTTAGTATCAATTAATGAAAAGAGTCGTTTAAAAATCTTCTGTGACAATGACACTTTTGGCAATTTCCGTTAATCTTTGCTTTATGTTGAGGTTATTTTACTAGGTGCAAAAAAAATTAAATTGGTCCCCTTTCCTGCTGCACTATTTCTTCTCTCATTAATTCAGTGGTCCCTTTTGTCCCTGGTAATTATTTTTGCTTTGAAATGTTTGGATAACATTGTTACTGTAACAGCTTTCCATTGGCCTTTTTTCCATTCTTTATGTCTTACATTTTGGGTGTGTCTCTCATAAATAAAGAGCATACAGCTGGGCTTAGTTTTTCCATGGACTCTTGACAATCTCCAAATTTTACTCAGGAAGCTTAGTCCATTTATTATGTATATAGTGACAGATATATTTCGTTTCATTTCCACCACCTTAGATTGTATTTTCTTTCTACACCATTTTCTCTATGCTTCCCACCTCCCCCCCCCCCACCTCTTTCCTGCCTTCTTTTGGATTAAGATTTTTTAACTCCATTTTTTTTGTACCACTAGTGATATGAAGTTTTAACCTTTTCATGTTTTTTCCCTATTATAACATGAATTCTAGACTTCAAGTAAGTCGAAACGTTCATCGGTGACTTTACCCACCAGAACAACAGTATGAACATCTGAACTGTTATCATCAGATTTAAACCCCTCTGCTCGCTTCTTTCTTGCTTACTTTTATTGTGTTTTTTAATGGAGAAATACATCATCTGTTTCCAAAATAGTGCTTGAAAAATACAAGGAGTACAGATACTATAAAACAAAGCAAACTCCAGTCATGAGATACTATGCACACCATATGAAAAAAATAGTCTGATATTCAGGTAACGAAAACTAGAATTAAAAAGCTCCAACTTTCCAGCTCGGTAAAACAAGTACAGTTACACGAAACATTTAATAAACTAATTTTTCGCCAATGTGTGAACAAAATGACAAGACTAAATCTGTGCGTGGCAATTTCAAGGACACAATAGCTATTCCAAATACACAGGTACTGTACACACTTCACCTGATTTTATTGTGGTGGAAGGGGACTGCACAGGTAGTGGGAACACTGTGTATTAGGCGTCAGAAAGTCATGGTGAACAGAAAGTCTCAATTACTGCACAGCCCACAACAGAAATGACTATATTCCAACTTTGGGGGAAATTATTTAAAAGGATAGGGAAAGGGTTTAAGAAGCTGCAGTTTAACATGAAAAACGCACACGTGGTAGAAAGGAACACTGTTGGGGGATAGGAAGAATCAGCATCAGGCTATTTGGAAAATCTGTTAGGTTTGCTGTGTCCAGATTAAGAAAGACTGTTTTCATTCACCTACAACTGTTGAGAAACATGAATGTTCTGCTGCTAATTATGAGCTGTCTTTTTTGGTTTTTTTTAAAGAAAGGTTATTATTTCGAATCTTTTGCAGGATAAAACAAAAGAGTAGAAAGCTGACTAGATGTCAAGTGCTTGCTAGAAATTTCTGATGTTTCTACATGTTTTACTGATGAATTTTAGGAAGTCATTTACAAATAAAAATCGGTTTAAAATTCTGGAGAAAATGCTTTTTTGCTTACACGTTTAAATTAGAAATTAACTTTACTATAAGCAGGGATTCTGTGGAGTATACAAATCTTCTCTTATGTGGAGACCAAATGACCATCCAAGATGGATAACATGCTTTACAGGAATTACTTTCAGTAAAGCTTTACTAAAATATTAGCCATGTGGCCACAGGACTGTTGGTTTCACATCATGGTTAAGAAAATACTAGCATACTGAGTTTTCTGTGAAACGATATACAAGCATACCTTGTGCACACAAGCAAAGAGAAGGCGGTGGGGGCAGGGGACACAAAAAGCTCTTTTTCTTTTAGGGCAAATGATTAAGGACAAGAGAATATGGAGCTCTGTTAGCTCAGGACAGTATCTGCTGTTTGACTGCTGACTGTATGCACTCTGAAACAGTTCTTCAGATAAAACCAATCATTTCTTGATCCCGTCCCATCAAAACCAAACACTTACTAATTACTGTTTCAATGCCAAATATATACCCTAAGAGTTGACATTTCATTTTAAAGGGTTACAGCTCTCACAGGGACAGAGCTAGATGTACTTTATGCTTTTTCTGAAGTACAGTACACCACTGCACAATGGGAACCAATCTGAAGATTAATAATGAAGAACATCATTCAGGAAAAATCTGAAATTCATCAAGCTGAAAAATCTAAAATTTGTTCTACTGTCTAATAAAAATATAAAGTGCATCACCAGCATGGAATTCTGATACTAGTTTGTACTGCAAACTTTCCCCAACAATGCATCCAACATCAATCCAGTCCCAGTGTCAGTCATGGGCACAAACATAGCTGGAGGGTTTTTTTCTCTCTTTTTCCTCTTTAAGGGCAGGAGTCCTTCGAAATAGTTAGCATTTAACTGTGGCCGACACATAAATAATCTGACACGTTAATTAACAGTACTTCTGGCTTCACATACTAACCTGGACTTCTGATTAAGATAGCCCAATAAAGGAAGTCATCAAATAAGCCTAACAAAGCTATTCTGAACCATGTCTAGTTTGGTGCCCTTCGTCCTCCTCCTTTAGCATTTGAAGACAGCAGGCTGAGTTGGCAGATGCTGCTTACAGACCCTTGAGATCGTTCTTCTCAGTTCAATCTGTTTTACTGAATTCTTGATAATAGGAATAAGATTTGCAGGGAGAGCAGGGATACTGAGAAGGTCTGCACTGGATGTTCCCCATGAGGCCAACAGAGAAGCTGCTGTCTGAATAGTTTCCAATTGAGTCGCACCTGTCTCTTTATGAGACCGTTCCTCTTCTCTTTTGGTTTCCTTGGTCCTTTCTTCTTTGTGACGTGACAATGTCCTCTAGACTCCTATGATAGGGTTAGCTATGTTTGCTGCTGCGCTCCCTGAAGGCCTGGGTGGATGGCTGACCAGAGGTGTTGAGGAAACAACTCTGGTGACCATGGGCTTCGGCGGTGGAGAAATAGTTGGTTGTGGGGCAGTCTGAGGGACGCTTCCGCTGGACGCGCCCCCCGGGCTGTCGCTGGGATTTGCTTGTTGTAAGGAAACTTCAGGAACCTGTACGCTGGTCACAGATGCTGCCATCACAGCCGGGGCAGGAATGCTTCTGCCCTGAGCGCTGCCAGTCACTGGGCCAGTCTTCATAGAGCCAGGAAGTGAAGGCACAGACGTGCTGTCTTCACTGTCTACAGACAAGTCAAGGCTGCCGTCATCCAAAGCTGTCCATCTGACACCTTCCATCGAGTGTGTTTTCTTTTTCTGAAGCACGTGACCAGGTAGTAGTTGATGAAGTTCCTTTCTTCTCAAATGCATTGCAGCAATTTTCATATCCATCTCAAACATCTTACTATTTATCGCTTGCCTATAAACTGTATCTGTGAAAGACTGGATATCATAGGTGAGATCAATACTGAGAATGTCAGAGTTTTCTGGCTTTTTTAACACTAACCCAATCACCCACATTGTACGAAATTCTTCCCTGTCAGGATTTTCCTTGGGTGCTGGAAACGACTGAGGATTCACATGTGCCAGTGTAATAAATTCATTCTTCTCCAAGCTTCCAACCAGGATTCGGATTTTTGATTCCACCAAGCCCACCCATTCTAGATGTTGTTTTTCTGTTGGCGCACTTGCTAGAAGTACAATATAATGCTTGTACTTTTGAAAGAAGCTGGGAGCTTCAAAAAGTTTGGACCACTCTGCCTTACTCAGCAAAATCTCATGTGTAATAGCAAGCCCTTGCTTAAACTCCTCAATCATGACCATCCTTGTTGAAACAGACACGTTGTACGTGGAGTTCTGCTGTGGGTACGCTGGTGTAATTATAGGCATGAGATGGTACCTATCGCTGGGATTTACTCTTGGGTCCCAGACAGGCAAATTAAGATTCCGTTCTTCAGGCTCTTTCAGTAGCACTGGATTTGGCCATTCCCATTCAGAAAACACCAAGAAAAATTTACGTACAAGAGTTGATGCTATCGCATTTGGATAAAGCTGGCAAGTTCTTGCTACTAGCATCGCCCAGGAAACACCTCCTAGGAAACCTAATATATTGGAATAGATATTGTGGCATTTGGCCCACAACTTGATGGCTCTCAGAGTTAATCTGAAGTTGTCAATGTTTGGTACCAGATGTAAAATCTCATCAGTTACCCGGCAACCATTAAGACTTCTTATGCACCTAATATCTAAGTTTTTAAGCAGACTGTCATCTCTTAGGTCCAAATCTTCCGGAATAGTCTGCAGTGCTAATCTTGCAAACAAAATATCAATCTCTATCCCATCAAAACACAGTTTGATAACTGGTACAAATGCCTCTTCAACAGCCCTTAAATCCTTTACTTCTTCATGTAGTTTCAATTTACCATAGAAGGAGGTGAAAAAGTCGCTTCGATCAACATGTCTTGGTGCCACGCACAACGCGTCGATATCGGCACCTTTCGTATGCACCCCTAATCTATAAGAACCGAATGTAAAGATTTTCCCTCCAACGTTTTCTATTACAGCTTGTGGAAGACTCTTGCTTTCACTGATTTCTCGTATCCATTCCTTTACCAGGTTATTTAATTTCTCCAAAATTAAAATCCTGCGCTGTAGTTCCTCTTCCTCTTCAAAAACCCCAAAGGGCTTCAGGGTTTCAATTAATTTCTGGGTAAGTATGCAGTCTGTCTCCCTGGGGGGTGCTAAACTGATGGGGGAGGAGACGCCATAGTGCTTGGGCGGCGGCGGGGTCTGTTGTGATCCCGGGGTGGTCACCGGAAACGGCATCATCTCTAGCGCTGGCCCCGCCACGCCGTGTCTCCCGCCACCGCGACCTCCGCGGCCGCCCGAGTCATGATCCGCAGAGGCGGGAGGGGCGGGGCTCCTACCAGCCCAGGTCCGACCCGCTCCCGCTCCGCTCCCGCCGCTTCAAGCGCCTCTCCGCCGTCCCCTCGGCCCCAACATGGCGCCGGGGCCCTAGCTGCTGCGTTCTAGAACGCCCACGCACGCCACGCCGCGCGCCGCGCGCCACGCGTGCCACGCGTGCCACGGCGCATGCGCGCGCGCAGAGCCTCACGGGGGCTGTAGTTTCCAGGTCTCCGCCACGGCTTCTGGCCGGTGGGGGCCGGCACGGCTGCGCCCCGGGGTTCGGCCCTGTTATAACTGTTTTAGACGTTTGCCCAGACCTACCGTCCAACTCCTTGCTCGCCATTCTCTACACCCCGGGTCTCCTTCCTCTCCAGTGGCATCTTCAGGTGGCCTTTGCCCTCTGGCCCATCCTTTGGAATCCCTCTATGGCAGGGTCCGTTGGTGGGAAGCAGCTCCGTGGCATCCTCCGTGGCCCGGCGCCTGGGTGGTGGGGCAGCCAGGACCGCAACTCTGGGTTCTCAGTCCTGTTCTCTCCAGCTTTGAAGGCCCCATCGGCTGACCTCTGGTTTCTGCGGTTCCGGGTGGGGAGCCTGCTGCTCGCCTGTCTTTTCTTCTCGGCGACTGTAAAAATCTCTGAAGTGTCCTGCAGTATCACCACTAGGCAGCAAGGGGTAAACTTTTCGTTTATCTTACAGAGGAAGCACTGTGATTCCTGAATCGGAAGACTGCTGCTTTTCATCCCATGCTCCCGGATGACTCTCAGGTATGTCCGTGGAGCATGTCCTCACCCCATTCTCTTGATCCTCTTCACGTGGACATGTGATAGACCTTCTCATCCCGTTCCCCGTGTCTCTCAACCCACGTTTCTGTCTGCGTGATGCCAGGTCTACCTCGTCCTCTAATTCTCTTCAGTTATAGTTAGTCTGCTGTTTAAGCCATCGCTGAAGTAACCATTTACAAACTTGCATTTTTATTACTAAAAGCATTATCTTGTTCTTTTCCAAATCTTCCTTGCCTTTTGGGATGACATTCTGTTCTCTCCTGTTTTCTTTCTACCTTTTATTTCATTAAACATTTTAAAAATACTTACTCAATCTTTTATATCTAATGGTTCCAATTCCTAAGTTCTTGAGAACCTGATTCTACAGTTTGTTTTCTACTGACTCTTTTCAAGAAGCATCACTTCAAGTGTCTCGTCATTTTGGACTGTTAGCTCGTCTCTGGCCAGGCTTGGGATGCCTGTGTAGATGTCCTTCCAAAGAGGACTTACTTTGTTTCTGTCCGATGTCCTTGTACACTATCAAATTGTGTACACAGTAATTTAATTTCTTATCCAGTGATTATCCAGATCACTTAAGTAGTGCAATTTTGAACCCCAAACACCTGAGAGGAAAGGTGATTTTCAATTCTAGGAATAAGTAGTTTTTCCCACCCAGAGCCCAGGTCAAGAGAGATAATAACTCTCTGTCATCTCCTTTCACCAGGTAGCAGATTCTTCCTATTCTGTCTTTTCATTCAGTGTGTCACCCTTTACAGTTTCCCAATATATGTGAGGGTCTCAGTCCCAACTTTCTACTTCCTGAGGTCCCAAGGCTCTGTGTCTCTTTCTCGGACAGCTATTAAACTTAAATTTCTTGGTTATAAAGACTGGCAAGAGCCTGTGGGGCAATTGTAGCTTCATAATCAGCTAAGATTCTAACGTTTCAAGGTCCTCATTTTTTGTTTTGTTTTTTCACCCTTAGAGATTACTTTACTCTGGGGGGATATTCAGCTGTGCATCTAAAAGGAGAATTGCTATAGTTCAGCCAGCACTTCCAGGTACTTTATATAGAAAGATCTTCTAGAATAATTAATCCCACATATTGCCAGTACCAATTTCTCAACCTATTTCAACATAGTTTTACATGCTTATCATTCCAGCAGCACAGCTATCAGTAAGGTATTTGGTGACCTCCATGTTGCTCAATCCAATGATCTGCACCTTTTTGACCTACGGTAGCCTCACATTGGCCTCCACGGCACCACACTCTTTTGTTGTCTTGTACATCTCTGGCCTCCCCTTGGTCTCATTTGTTCCTCCATTACTTTGCCTCTACAGTTGGAGTTCTTCCAGTTTCCATATTAAGCCCTCAACTCTTCTCATTGTATATACATTTACTACCGGGTCATCTGTCAGTTTTCACAGCTTAAATATCACCTATTAACAGCTTAATGTAAGTTTACTCTTCCGAGCTCCAGATCCATACCATCTGACATCCCACGTGCCACCTCCGTTTGGATGTCTCAAACTCAACAGTCTAAAGAGAACTCTTACTCTTCCCTCCATAACTTGTTTCTCTCTCGGTGGTCACCACTTAGGTAAATGGCGTCTCCATCTACCCAACTGCTCATATCAGAAACCTGGGAGTCATTCTGGACACACCCCCCACTCTTTCTCATCTTCAACATCTAGTTCATTTACAAATATCGATGATTCTACCTCCAGAATACGTTTGGGATTCATCAACTTCTCTCTACCTGCTTCCCCATAACTCTAGTCCAAGCTACCATCAATTTTCACCTAGACTCCTACAATAAATTCATCTATTACTGACTTTTCAAAGTACTTTTTACCCAGTAGCCACAGTGGTCTTTTAACCCCTTCAGTGGCCTCTCATTAGTCTAAAGCCCAAAATACCTAACAACCCTGACCGTCTCTCCAGCTTCACCTCCCACAATCTCCCCCACCCTCCAGCCACGTCGCCTTTCGGTGCCTTGCATTTATTTCATTCTCTCTCATCTCTGGGTCTTTGCACAATGCTGTTCCCTCTGCCCAGAAAGCTCTTCCTGCACCACTTACTGTCTACTGCTCTTCACCTGCTTAGTTCTGTCAACTTTGAGACTGGCTTAAATTTCATCTCCTCACAGAGAATTTCCCTAACCTCCCTGCTAAATTAGCACCTGTACTTTTCTTTCATAGAACATATCACAATTTGTAAGTCTCCGTTTTTCGAGTGGTTGTTTCTTTGTCTTTATTTGCCACTGTAGACCCTTAGCGCCATGAGAACAAGATCTATTTGTTTTGTCAGCTGCTATATACGTGATCAGTACCTGATCAAGTACCTACCGTAGCAGCACTCAACAAGTATCTGCTGACAAATAAATAAATGAATAAGCACAACAAAGAAAATTCTTTCACCTTCACATCACTGGCTAATCAATACCCAAAAGACCCATCTCTTGAGTTTTAGTTTAGGTAGAGGGACAGTTTCAAAGCCACACACCGTGACTCTGGGGAAATCACTTCACGACTCGGTTCATGCTGCTTGCGTCCGTCGGCTGCAGGGAGTTTCTCTGGCTGCGTGACTCCAGCACCTCACTCTCCTGCAGCTCCTTTTGATTTTAACATATTCTCAGGGGGGATTTTCGAGGGTCGGGGGCTCATACCCAATGCTTAAGGATGTGGAAGGGCCACACAAGAAAGCACGCCAGTGTCGTGGCAGCCTTTCTGGAGAAGCTGCCGTCCCGCAGTGCTTACTAAGAAATGAAACAGACTATCTATAATCCAGAAACTCCATTCCCTGGAGATGACCCCCCAGAGAGCTCTGCACAGGCCCTCGAGAGGGTCATCATGCCATTGTCTGTAGTACGAAGGAGCTGGATGCAACCTGAGAGCCCATGATTAGGAGAATGGATAATGGGATATATACAAGTGACGGGAAACTGTGTCTCAAGAAAAAGCAAGGAGCTGGATTCACATGCAGCACCATGGGTAGAGCTAAACCTTAGCTATAGAATGTTTTAGTTAAAAACAAAGCTTCAACTTCGATACAGTCACATTCATCTACCTTTCCCCCTACGGTTTGCATCTCTGAAGCCTTATTTATGAAATCCTTCTTCTGGCTGTGTAACTTCACCTCTGACTTGCAGGTTTTCAATGCGTTTGGAATAAGGATCCAACCTGACTTTTCCTTCCCTGCAGCGTCCACCCTGGCCATACTTTGGCCAATTCCTATTATGTTTTGTGTCTTTCAAACATTTTACGCCACTTCTGATCTCCCCCTGTGTTTAGCACTGAGCCTCCGGAGGTTCCTTGGCCAGAAGTCTCCCGAGGGAGGACGGGGTGCTGCCAGCCGGGCCCCAGGTGGGCAACACCAGGCTCGGGAGAACAGGGCTGCTAGGCCTCCTTCCGACACCGCGCTTCTACATGAAACTGAAAACTATGAATTTTTTTTTTTAATGAAACTGGCTATTAGCAGCTAACCATTCAACTTTATGTTCTCTTTAAGTTGAAAGTCCTCAAAGATGTCTTTTAAGTTCAAATAGTTTTCTAGCTTTAGACTGATGGAAAAAGTTGGGCATTGTTTTGTTTCCCCCAAACTACATAAAATAAACATTTCCCTCAATGACTGCATCGCTGAGAATATGCCCAGAGGAAGCCTCACTCAACAGGCAGCTGCTCTTCAATAAAAGGAGAAGAGAATCCAGACCGCCTTGTTCATCCTGAGATAAGTGTTATTAAAAATCAGATTCGTGGCGGGAGGAGAAAAACATCCAAAGAAAACAGCACAGAGAGGTCGGGGGACTCAAGGGGACAGAATCCGCGGCACACAACCAGGAGATGGAGACAGCAGAGGCTTCGTGAGGCGCCTGAACATCCCTGTTTAGTCGGGGCTCAGGCCCATCTGCCCGTCTGTGGATGACGGCAAACACACCCAAAGTCAGGCACAGACGACACACCTGCCACCACTCCAGCCGGCCTTGGAAGAGAAGGGAGGCTGGCAGGTCACACTGTCGGCGCCAGAGCAGCGCACTCCTCACTCAAGCCCCCACCTGCACTAGTGGGCAGCCATGCCGTCTGCACGCCACTCCCACCTGCCCTCCCCCCACCCCACCCCCAAGCCCCCGCAAAGAAAACCAGTTCCAACCCTGGAGTCTTGGATGCACCCGGAAGCCGAGACTCACAGAGGAGCTTGCTCTTCTAATTGGCATCCACCCTTAAACAGGCGTTTAATGAGCACCTACTGTATGCCAGACCACACAGACATTGAAGGGCAATTTGTGACGAGCCCAGTGCTGATGCAGAGATGTCCCTGCAGAGAGAACCTCAAGCCTCGGTGGCTCTTAGAAACCCTCTAGCCTTGTCTCCTCGGAAGAGGGCACCGAGAGCCAAGGAGGCCCTGCCTTCCAGCATCCGGAGAAGGTCAGCCTCTGCGGGCCGGGGTAGGCCACCCAGGAAGGCGTCCACTGGCACAGAAAGAAGCTCGCACTTCTCCTCCTCAAGGCACCCAAGTCCCTCAGACGGCGCCCCCATGACAGCCAGCCTGGGCTGACGGTCCAGGTCCCGGGGCACAAGGCCACCGGCCCCTATGGGAGGCACAGGGCGTGGCCAACAGACTGAGTTCCTCCAAAGGGTCCAGGCCACCGGGTCCAAATCCGTGGTTCCCACCCGAGGGCGAGCTTGCCCCCAGGACACTCAGCAAGGCCCAGAGGCGGCCGGGCCTGGGACGTGGCTAAACGTCCTGCAAGGCATAGGGCGGTCCCCTACAGCGAGGAGCTGCTGGCCCAAAGTGTGACGGGACTGAGGCTGAGAATCCAGTTTACAAGCTCTCGTGCATCCTGGGAACACAAATAAACCCAGCCCTCTCGCCCTTCCCCAGCCGCTGACAAAAACCACATGGCCCGCCCTCCCTCCCCAGAGGGAGAAGTGATTACTGTCTTTATCTCGGGCACCAGCGCCCGCCCTGCGGGGCATGGGCCCCACAGCCAGCCCTCTGGGAACACGCTGGCTCCGCAGCCCCGCCCCCACCCGCCGCGGCCCCGGGGCTCACTCGGGATGTTCTGATCCTCTGGAGACCACTGAGAAGCTGGCAGCTGGGAAAGGCGATATTTATGGAAAACAAACGCCGAAAGTGCCTGAGCGCATTACCACGGGCGCAAAACCACAGTCCAAACGGTCCAGGGGAACCGGGTGGATTCTTCCTTCAGTGCCCTCGGGAAGTGCCTGGTACAGCCGCTTCTGCCACCTGCCCTGCTGGGGCCTATCCCAGTTCACCCAAGGGCGCCTGCGGTGGGCTCCCAGCCCCGAGAGCCTAGCGGACGCTCGCAGTGGGCTTTTAACGTGAAATCAGCGAGCCCCAGCTCACCCACACGTGGTGGGTCTTCTGCCGTGGGAACGATCCGGGAACGATGAAGATCACTGTGACCGTTCAGTAACCTGAAGCCTGGGGCGGCCGGCATTCGTTCACGTGCACGCACACGCACGCGTGCCCGCACAGGCGGTCCCTTCCTTTTGCACACTTTGCCAGGGGAACGGGGACAGCGTCACCCGTTCTCGGGGAAGGAAGAAGGGAATCAGGGTGCCTGGAGCCTGCTCCACGCTGGGTCCCCATCTTCCTCCACAGTAAAGCCCCCACCCCGTGGACACCGCCGAGCTCACCGCAGCCGATGCCACCTCACAGCGACGCTCAGGCCGCTCGGGGCGCCAGCAGCATCTGGGGCTCATCGCAGGCGGGCCGCCCAGGAGGTAGGGAGCCCCCTTCCCTGGAGACAAGACCACAGGTGTCAGGAACGTGGGCGGGAGCCGCGGGGTGGGGGTGGGGGGGAAGCGGCCAGAGGGGCTGGAGATTCCTTCTCATCATCAACGTAAGGCGGCTGGCACCCACCCGACACCAACACCCTTCACTCCTCCTTCAAGTCTCTCTGTGGTTCCCACCGGCATGAGGAGGCAGGGCGTCTGGGACCTTGGGGGCGCGCTGGGAGGTGAGGGGCATCTGCAGATCGGGAGGGGCCGCATCGGATTCTTTACACAGGGGAACAATGCAGAGCGTGAGTGTGTGTTCACGTGCGTGAGTGGGAGAGCATGCGTGTGCATCCTTGTATCATCAGGATCCTCAGACAGACCCTAATGCAAAGGTCCCGGGCTCTGGTGATGCTCCGCCAGCAACCCGTGGAGCAGGGCTGGAGCGGGCGGGCCCGGCTGCAGGGTCCCCAGTGCCGGCTCTGCGTCTCGGTAGCTGGCGAAGGGGACAGCACGGCCAGGAGGCACAGAGCACCCAGGCCACACCCAAGTCAGAGGCCGGCCAGGAAGGCCAACTCCCTGGGGCCCGGGAAGCCTGCCCCAGGCAGGTAACACAACCCACTTCCAGCCCAGAGAAGTGTGTCAGTGAGACCCGCCCGCTTCAATAGACTCTTTCTCTGAAAGGTTTCGCAAAGCCACCACCAAGTTGAATATGTCGTGGGCCTTCTCCTGCCTGGACGAACATACAAGGAACAGGTCCAAAAGGGGTCTGTGAACAGGAGAACAAAGCCCTGCTCCCCGCAGATAGCGTCTAGCCTCGTGGTCACCCTGCTCCCCCCACCCCCCGGCCAGAGCGATCACCCACGTGACACAGAGCAGGCCTTCCAGGGCCCACCGGGACCCGAGGCACAGCGACCCGCAGGACAGGCAGGGCTGGCCCGGCCCACGTGCTCTTTGCTCTCCATTCAGCAGAGAAAAGACTGGGCAGGACAGTGACCATGAGCTGAACACCCGCCCTCTCCACCCATGTGACGCAGCCCCTTGCAGGCCTCCGAGAGTGCGGAGGGGAAGGGACCAGGCCTCCAGAGAACAGCGAGGCGGTGTCAGGACGAAATCCAAACCCCTGCCACCGGGCCTGTGGGTGGGGCGTTCAGGCGCTTGTCCAAGGAGAGTTAAAAACAATAACGCAACACTGTAAATCAACTATCTTCGATAAGATTAATTTTTTTCAAATAGTTAAAAAAAAAACCCAAACAAACAAAAAACAACCCAGTAACATCAGCTACTCATTGGTCAGTTTTTCCTTATCCCCCATGCCTGCAACTCTGCACAACGTCGGTGATAAAACACTCCACCCCCCCCATCAGAGGGACCCCAAACCCGCCCTTGGTCCACCCCTGCCTGTGAGCACACAGGAAAACCGCGTGCAGGAGGCGGTCAGGACGCACGGCCGATCAGAGAGCTCCGCACACACCACTGCACCGGCCCTCGGGTCACTGGATCCTCCAGATCACGAGACTGGGGCCAGAAGGGCCACCGAGAGCCCACCGCCGACCGCAGTGGCCCCGTCAGGCCCCGGCCTGCCACACCCTCGTCTTCACACCCCAAAGGCACAAGGTGGGTTTCGCGCCAGAGGAGAACCGGAGAACATGAGCATTCGCGACACCTGGGGACGCACACAAAACGTCAGAGCTCCAGCCCCTCGACCCCGCAGCACCACGAAACCGAGTGATGAGTCTCCTGAGGCCACTGAACGCCCTCTGCTCTGAGCCACACGTAAGACCAGTGCACGTGCTCGTGTGAAGCCACCAAAGCCAAACGTGACCTGAGATGCGCTGAAGAGTCTGTGGGCGTCTGAAAAACACCCATGTTTTATGGCGCTTCCCTATTAAGACAATGAGCTTCTTTCCGCCGAGTGAGCAGAGCAGCGTCCCGCAGGGCCTGGAGCGCCCCGGCCCCGGGCAGGGGCTCAGCGCTGCTCCCAGCACGACCTCCACTGCCCCGGCGCGCCCCCCAATGCATCGCACCTCCGGAGACCCGCTTCCTCCACCGCCTTCGCGTGCGCTTGCCCCTGAGATTGCCCCGGCGCCTCGGGCACTGAGGGGCTTTCTGCACCGCGTGTGCCGCCTGCACGGGACAGGGTCCTCTCTGCGGCCAATGACACGCATGCCAGCCCCCTGGACGGCCATCTTCAACCGAAAGCAGAAATCGCCCCACGGCACTGCAAGACGCCGTGAGGAGCGCGGAATGACCACCAGCAGGCGCCCTGCAGACAGCCCCGCAGAGCAGGGAGAAGAGTCCGTCCTGAGCGCCACCGCGGCAGAGGCCCACTGGCCTCCTCAACAACACGCCTGCCCGGTGCTTCCCGGAGCGGCGGCCGCCCCGCGCCTCCTCGCGCCCCTCCTCACCTGCCGTCACAGTGTCCACGTCCCTGGCTGCCAGCTCCTCCATCTCCGACCTCTTTCTCAGCTCAAACCTCCGGGACAAGCCTTCTCGGGGTTTCCATAACTCCTGGATCAGGAGGGGCTTCTCGTTGTCGCCGAACACCCGGAAGCCCTCGGCCTGCCACTGCCGCCCGGAGTCGCCGGCCTGGCCCACCACGTCGCACAGCACGTACTGGCCGGCACGCTCGGGGCTCAGGGCGTAGCGCTCCAGGGCCTCCCTCACCAGCTCCCGGGCGCTGGACGTGCCGGTGGCCAGGACGCTCTTGTAGTGGGTGCCCGTGCACACGCTGTCCCCGAACACCTTCAGGACCCCAGGGGCCGAGAGCTGGGTGGAGAGCTCGGCCGGGTCGTCGCTGGTGCCCAGGCTGGAGCAGGTGGTGTCCAGGTCACGGTACTTGTAGCTCAGCGTCCGGGACAGCACGCTGGACAGCAGCTGGCCCTGCCGCTTCAGCTTGCTCTTGGCAGGTGGGGACATGATGAAGTGGGTCCCATAGAACATGGTGGGCCCGTCTTCACGGACGAGCACTGAGGGCTCTGGCCAACAGCAGGGAAAAGGCCGCGTCCTGGGAGAAAACGAAAGGCGGGTTACCATCGACCAGCAGAGCGACAGGAGCCCACGAGGCTCGGGGGAACATCAACAGACTGGACCGGCCGTCTAGGGCCCGGCGCCCCAGCAGAAGCTGCGGACACGGCACCTCGGCCGGGTCCAACAGTGAGGATACAGACGAAGCCGGCGGAACCGAAGGGGACAAAGCAGGTTGGAAGGGGCTGAAATGCCCTTCAAGGCAAGCCATTACTGGGAAGCACGGTGAGGTCACCCAAAGCCAAGACACGAGAAGCCTGGGCACCATGCGCTCCGCACAGCAAGCTACCAAGAAACAGGGCCGGCCAGGGTGGGGCTGGGTGGTGCTCACAGGGTGGAGTCCCGGCGGGGCTGCCCGGCCTCATCTGAGTCAGCCCCCATCTATCCCATCGCACCCAAAGTCATAAACAACTCTGAGCGCACAAGGCCGTGTCTTCCTAAACGCCACCTCCCCCGCACCACAGCCTATGCTACAGAAAATTCATCACAAACAGCAATGGAACTAGGCAATCAGGCCAGGTGGCAGCCACACGAGCAGGGCAGTAAGCGACCGGGCATTCAAAACACCACCCCCGGGATGCTGCTCCCGGATGACTGGTCCTGGCTCTGAGGAGCCACTTCCCTGGGACGGCGGCACTAGAACGGACACATGACCACAATGCACACAAAAGGGCCCTTCCAGAAGCAGTGGAGGCACGGCTGGAATGCATGTGTCCACCCACGGCGTCCAGCCTGGCTTTCGGGCACTGGCCAGGCCGGAGAGGCAGTCTTGCCGGGTAAATTAGAAAACAGCTCTGGGGCAACAAGGTGTGTCATAAAGTCATGACTCTCGTGTGCTTAATGCCCCAAAGGCGTAGGGTTCCAGACAGAGAGTTCGTCAGACCCCCACACACACCCAAAGCTCCGGGGCAGCAGGCGGGCAGAGTCAAAGGAAGATGTCCTGCTTCACAACGAGTTGGTGGAGGCTGAACACCGCCCATCTCCTGACTCTGTGCCCCACTTCCAGGCAGACAGACCAAAGAAGAAAGGGCCATTTTCTAGAAGCTCTGCAAACAGTGGCCCAGGACCTGGTGAGAGCAGCTCTGGGCACCTGCCGTGGATGAATGTCAGCACTGAACTCCGCTACGGTCCTCTTTTCAGCTCTGACTCACTCGTGGTCACAGGCATTAGGAGAGGCTTTCGGGAAGCGGAGGGGACTGCCCAGGGCGGGAAAAATGCCTAGGGAGCCCCCCAAAGAAAAGGAGCGACCCGACCCCGAGGGACCCAACAGGGCAAGTGGCCCAGCCTCGACACTGACACTGAACTGGGCTCTTCCCGGCTGGCCCCTGGGCCTCGGTCACATCTGCGACGTCATCACTCCCACCAGGGCTGTCGGGAACGAAGGCTGAGCAGCAGACCCGCCCTTCAGTTCCTCTAGAACCAGCCACCTGACATCCTCGGCGAACCCTGCACTGTTCAAGATGCTCTGACGACTTCACGCACCAAAGACTGGGTTCCGAACACGAAGGTCTGCCCCATGGTGGGGTGGGGGGCGGCACTCCTCCTGTGCCAACAGCGTGCTTCTCACCGTTTACCACGCAGAGCCTTTTACTGCGGACCAGCCTTCCGAAGCCTGAGCCTGCTGAGAACAGCCAAGTGTCCCAAGCAGAGGAGCACACGAGGGCCTCCGGGCTGGGGAGTAGAGCTAGAAAGCAGTATCTAGCCGGAGGCTGCTTCCCCTCCCCCGAGGAAAGTGCCCACGCCTCCCTGTCAGCCGCTGCGGAGCCCAGAGCAGGTTGCGGCTCCCCCCTTGGCCCCATCCAAGGCCCCGGCCAAACTTACAACAGAAGCGTTTCCAGTAGCCCTCACGTGACAAGCACACGGCTTTGGTTCGCACATCACATCAGCGGCTTCAAACCACGGCGCCTTCTGAACGTCACACAACCCGCCTCAGAAATTCCCAGCACGTGCCTCTGGCCACCACACGTTCTCGGAGGACCTGACCCCTCCACAGACACCTGGCTCACGTCAGGCACGGCCCCGGTGGTCCCGACCCAAACCCCCAGGGGCCCCCAGGGCAGCCCCTGCCACCAGGCAGCGTCTGGCTGGGAAACCTCTGCCTTTGGAGGTAATGCCGAGGGTAAATTTAAATACAATGTGGAAAACGGCGGAAACAGTAGAAAACCAGGTCTCAGCAGAAGCCCAACTCCCAGAAAAGTCACAAAGTAAACACGGGGATTCAAAAGGTCCTCAGATACAACGGAGAAGTAAAATGCTGTTTTGCACCCAGGGGTGAACCTTACAGGCTCTGTAAGGTCTGAAGCTTATACAATTCTGCTTTAATTAAGAAAGAAATAGAAAATTACAAATACGCAGCTGCTAGGTCCCCTCCCAGGGCCTTGGAAGAGAGCCCACTCCCTCCTTTTCTAGGGCAAAGTTAGCAGCATCACGAAAAAGGGGTAGAAAATGTAGGACAGACGGTGACTCTCTCCCTTCCAGTAACTGCTTCATAAGCCCAAAGAAGTCCCAGTAAACACAGACCCTGATCTACTCGATCCGTTTTAACAGGAGGCTCTCTTCTCCTCACGGTCACTCCCTCTGTGGCCATCTTCAGAGAGGAACCACAGAGTGTGGCCATTGCTCATGTGTGCCCTTCCTCCACAACCACAAAACGCAGAGCACGGCCTCTCCGTCAAAATGGGCCAGATGCGTTTGTGCAAAGGGCAAGAGGAGTGCAGGAGTTTCCTACAGAGCCGAGCACACCCGGGGTCGCCAGATCTGTTTTTTCGGAAGCATGACCTGCCTTTTCCTTTTCTGCTCAGTTCTCTCCTCTTTCACACAAATACTCGGAGAAACAGGGGCCCAAGGCTGTAGGTCGCTTGCTGTTGCTTCTCCTGGAGAATGTTTTTCTCTTGTTCTCAAGGAAGAGTCCGATTTCTGATGAAAACAAGCCCATGTCACAGCAGCGAGTGAGGTCACTGTGGGGCTGACCAAATGGGTGGAGGGACACGGCCATTCCAACACTGCAATGTGGGATCCATTAGAATTTCCACCAGGGCAGGAAGGGAAGAGGGTAGCTTCTCAGGCTCTGCTTTATCCCCACCGGCCATAAATCCTATCTTGACAACTCAAGTCAGAGTAACGCTTTTAAATACAAAAATAATTTAACCAGATTTAAATCTGACATGCTAGCCCCTTGAGAGGAGGCGGAATTTTTCTGCCAGCGGGATTAATGGCTGATTCCTCTCTGGAATGAAGGAGAGGTGGCCTGTGCTAACGGGAGACACCTGTAACTAACCAGAGACACCTGTAATCACTGGTGGGCGGGGACTCAGAAAATTCTTTTCAGCAATTCAGATTAATCAAACACTTGACCAGGTGCTGGGAGCCCAAGTGTCTGGGTCTGCAGCCCCTCCCCAGCCCCAGCGACTGGCTCCCTAATGGGAAACAATCCAGTTTCTTCTGAAGGGTTCCCCAGGAGCCCCAGCTCTGCATGTTTCCTTAGATGCACTACTTGTCGAGCGGCTGGAAGTGGTACAGAAATAGCTGGGAGACAATGCTTTCAGCTGGCACACGAGTGGGGAACGCGCTGCTGTGTGAACAGGAAAACCGGGGCAGGCTGTGGGCCGGGGGATGTCCCCCCAACCCTGGAGGGAAGGTACAGACTCCGGCGCCTTGTGCCCACCTGCAGACCTCTCTCCAAGGGGGCCAGAGAGACTGAGGCCCGGGGGACCCCGCCGTTGAGATGCCAGGCTCCAGGGGTTGCAGGGGGGTGGCCGCAGGTGACCCCCTGGAACCCGCAGGCTGGGCCGCCCTCGCCCATGTAGCCAGCCTGTGGGACCCGCCCCCCGAGGCCGCGCCCGGGTCCCCCCCCACCAGGAGAGCCGCCTGTTTTCATGGCAACCGGACAAGCGGAGCCTGGGTGGCCGGAGAAATGCCCCGTGCGGGCCCAGAGGCCCCAGCGCGCGCCCGCGGCCTCCCCGCCCGGCCAGCCTCTGCGCCCCGGAGCCCCGTACGCCACGGAGCGACCCCCGCCTCCGCCGCCGCTCCTCTCGCACCCCGCACTCACCTCCAACACAGCCCGCCGCCGCCGCCGCCGCCGCGTTCCCGCGCGGCTCCCACACCCGCCGTCAGCTGGAGCCCTTGCTCCGGACCCGCGCATGGCGCGGCGCCTCCTGCCGGCAGCCCAACAGACCAGGCGGGCCCTCGGGGGGGCGGGGCCTATGTGGGCGGTGCCTCGTGCTGGGCGGAGCCGGCGGCTGGAAGAGGAGAGCTCGGGCTCCTCCTGCGGCCACCCAATAAATGGAGCGGGGCCTTGGGGAGGGGCGGGGCCTCCGAGGGACTAGCTACAGGCCCAACGGACTTGGAGGAGACCTCGAGGGGGCGGAGCCTCCGGGGATGGGCGGGGCGATACGAAAAGGGCTGGGCCCTGGCTCCTCCTGCGGCCACCCAACGGTCGTACACAAGACTTGGGAGGGGCGGGGCCTAGAGGGGGCGGAGCTGATGAGGGGTAGGGCTGAGCGCCTGCACCACCAGCAGACCAATTAATGGGTGTGAGCGTGGCCTTGAAGGCAGGGAAGGGCGGGGTTGGCTGCGGAGAGGCGGGGCTGTGCGGCGCGCCCCTAAGCTTCAGCTCAAGGGGCGGGGCCTATGCAGGGGGCGGGGGCAGTGCTAAGCTCCGGGGCCACGTGCCAGCCTCAGGCTGGGGGCGGGGACTGGCAAATTGTTTTGTCCCCACCTTCTAGTCCCTAGGCGGACAAGGCCAAGGAAAAGAGGAAGCAGGGTAAGGCAAGCGCTGATGAGAAGGGGGCGGTACAGAGCTGTGACATATATGAACATCCAAAACACAGAAAGAGGACAAGGGTAGCAGGCTCCATCTCCCTTACAATCTGTCCCCCACCCAGCAGCCAGAGTCTTAAATGACAAATCAGATCATGGCACTCTTCTGCTTAAAACGATGCAAAACGGGGCCAGGTCAGCTCCGGGGCTCTGGCCCAACGGCCCTCCTCGGGTAACTTGTTTTAAAAGAAGTTCGTGTCCTTAGAGCTCACTTTGGCACCGGTCGTCGGGCTGGGGTTTCGCCTTGGAGAAAGGCTTCTCACAGACAGCTCCCTTTGTCTGCTCATGGTCTAGACCTGGGGGATTCACGTGGCCTCGGATAAAAAGATGAATTCTTGAATTCTGACCCTGAGAGTAAATCTTTTTGTTGACAGTGGTTGGGGTATAAAGTTATATGGTAATGACCCCAAATTTGCGAAGGGGAAAGTGGGGAGGAGGGAACAGACATTTATTGACCACCTACTGTATGCCAGACTCTATGCCAGGGGCTTCACGTTGGTCATCTCATCTAAAGCTCCCATCAACTCTTGTGAGGCAGACGTTGTTACACCCAGAGAGGTCAAACAGCTAGAGGTAGAGCCAAGCATTGAGCCTCGGACTGTGTGATTAAAAAACATCCTTTCAGGGCTTCCCTGGTGGCGCAGTGGTTGAGAGTCCGCCTGCCGATGCAGGGGACACGGGTTCGTGCCCCGGTCCGGGAAGATCCCACATGCCGCGGAGCGGCTGGGCCCGTGAGCCATGGCCGCTGAGCCTGCGCGTCCGGAGCCTGTGCTCCGCAGCGGGAGAGGCCACAACAGTGAGAGCCCCGCGTACCGGAAAAAAAAAAAAAAAACCTTTCAGGACTCCCCATAAATATGTACAACCTACCCCACTCTGAACCCAAAGAGGCAAATATCAGAGCTGGAAGGAGAGCCTGGGTTTAAACCTGTGTTTTCCTCCTAAGGCATTCCTCACCATGATCCTGTCGCAAAGCCCACCCCTCCCAGCAACCCTCTTCAGCAGGGGTTGGCAAACTCCCACCTGTGGGCCAAATCTGAGCTGCTGTTTTTGTAAATAAAGTTTTATTGGAACACAGCCACACCCCTTTGTTTGTGTATTGTCTAAAACCGCTTTCGTGCAACAGAGACTTTACAGCCCCCAAAGCCTGAAATATTTAGTATCTGGCCCTTTACAGAAAAATTCATGGGCCCCTGCTCTTCAGGATCTAATGATGCCAACTATTTGCTATTACTACGCCGTTTCACACATCTCTATCTTTGCTCAGGCCACCCCCTCTGCCTTTTCCAAGGCTGCCATAACAAAATAGCACAGACTGGGGGCTTAAACGGTGGAAATTTATTTTCTCACGGTTCTGGAGGCTAGAAGTCCGAGATCAAGATGCCGGCAGGGTTGATTTCTTCTGAGGCCTCTCTCCTTGGCTTGTAGACGGTCAGCTTCTCCCTGCGTCCTCACACAGCCTTTCCTATGTGTGTGTCTGTGTCCTAATCTCCTCTTATAAGGACACCAGTCAGACTGGATTAGGGCCCACCCTAATGACCTCATTTTAACTTAATCACTTCTTTGAAGGCCCCATCTCCAAATACAGTCACATTCGGAGGTGCTGGGGGTTAGAGTTTCAATGTACGGATTTTAAGGAAACACAATTCAGCCCCTAACGCCAATCTTCATCACCTGGCTAATTTCTACTCATCCTTTAAGACTCAGATTAGGTGTTACTTATGTAGTTGCTCCCCTCCAAAGTGGCCCACAGTGATTCACACCTTCTAGTTTTCACACCTGGGTGTAGTCCCCTCCCAGGTTGAACAGGGCTAACCTGTTTAAACAGTAAGACGTTGCCAAAATGACAGTGTCATTATAAAAGACCTGGCTGGGCTTCCCTGGTGGTGCAATGGTTAAGAATCCGCCTGCCAAGGCAGGGGACACGGGTTTGAGGCGTGGTCCGGGAAGACCCCACATGCCCTGGAGCCACTAAGCCTGTGCACCACAACTACTGAGCCTGCGCTCTAGAGCCCACGAGCCACAACTACTGAGCCCGCGTGCCAAAACTACTGAAGTCCGTGCACCTAGAGCCCATGCTCCGCAACAAGAGAAGCCACCGCAATGAGAAGCCTGCGCACCGCAACAAAGAGTAGCCCCCGCTCACTGTGACTAGAGAAAGCCCGCGTGCAGCAACAAAGACCTAATGCAGCCAAAAATAAAAATTAATTAATTTTTTAAAAAAGACTTGGCTTCTGCCCTTCTTGGACCATCCCCTCTGGAGGGAGCTAGCCGCCATGCTGGGAGGACACTCAAGCAGCCCTAGAGAAGTCCACGCGGTGAGAAAACCAACGCCTCCCGCAAACAGATATCACCAACTTGCCGTCGGCGTGAGCCATCCTGGATGCAGGTCCCCCAGCCCCAGCAAAACCTTCAGAGGGCTGCAACCCTGACCAACATCCTGACTGCATCTAATGAGGGACCCTCAGCCAGGACCACGCAGCAAAGCTGCTCCCACATTCCCAACCCTCAGAAACTATGTGAGATGATAAATGTTTATTACTGACTTGCACCACTAAGTTTTGGGGCAATTTGTTATGCAGAGATAGATAAACGAACACCCCTTATCCAGAAAGGCCTCCCTGACCCCCAGACTTGGCTATATGCCCCTCCTCTGTGCTCCCACAGACTTTTATTTTTTACCTTTTTATTAACCAAGTCCACACTTTATCAAACCATGTTCCTTAAATGCAAATCAGATGTTGTTCCTGCTTGGCCTGGAGTCCTCTAATCGCTACCCTTCCTCCAGCTGGCCCCTGCGGACCACTCCACCTGCTCTCTCCCTCCACCACGGAGCCCCAGCACGACAAACTTCTGTTTTCGAACACATTAAGCTCGTTCCCTCCTCTGAAACCTTTCCCCTTGCTGTGTCCTCTTCCCCAAATGCTTGTCCCGTTGTGTTGGCGTGGTGCCATTTTCCTCTCATTAAAACCCATCTCCACTATCATCTCCTGACCATTCTCATGGTGGCCACCCCTGTGGTCATTCTCTGTCTCATAACCTGTCTCGTTTAATTCACAGGCCTTTATCACTATTCTTGTGTGTGACACTTGTGTGTGATTTTTGTGTGTATTTAACACACACTAGGATTTCAGTTCTGTAAAGGCAGGCGCCTCATCTCTCTACTGCTACGCTTGGCACCAAATAGGGGCTCCATAAATATTTGTTATAAGAATAAACAAAGGAATGAATAGATTTCCACCTATCTCAACCTCTTACTCCCTCCCTCAACTGGAAGCTTCTCAAGGGCAAGTACTGAATTTTATTCATCTTTGTATTCCTGCACCTGCCCCACTGGCAGGTGAGCAAAACAAGTTTTTGAACTGGGAGGTTAAATATCTTTGGAAATCCATGGGACAAAAATGGAGTGTTGAGCGGCCCTCTGTGGCCACCAGAGGGCGGCAGAGTCCCGGGACTCAATCTAGGAAAAAACCAAATGAGCGCAACGGAAAAGCATCTGGTTAAGGTCAAAGGGCAGGTTCCCACGGGATGGCCGGTCCCGGGGCGGAGAGGCTGGACTCTCGGAGGCCAGGAGAGAGGAAGGGAAGGAGGCAGCAGGCACAGGGAGGACGTTAGATCCCAGCCTTTCTTTCAGAGACTGTTACATCCGCATCCCTAGAAGGGGCTGGAAACAAGTGGTTTAACGCTCAGGATTCATGCTCAGTGATGTCGGCACCACTACCCAGAATGGCAGTGCTTCGGGCCTGGTCATTCCCCGTAGGCTCATCTGGCAAACGCCCTGCAAGTGTTATTTTTCGTCCCACATCCTCTGCTGAACAACTTCCAGTTGACAGTGAGTACCTCCCGGCACTGGTATGGTAACGTATGGGACGCCAGGACTTCAGAGTTGTATCGTTACCCACCCGGGTCCTTGGGCTCTTTAAGCAACAGAAATTGACAAGAGGCCAGACGAGGAGTTCAGGCCAGGCTGCCGCACAAGGGAGTGAAAGCAAGTAACGGTTGGGGGAGGGGCAAGGGGCGGCCGAAGGGGCGGCTTAGGTGGGCTGCCCACCCCCTTGCCCACCCCCTTGGTGGTGCAGGGAACATGCCCTGCTTTTGCTCCAGGCGCCTCAGAAGTGGCAGTTGGTTTGTGGCCTTTTTGTATCTCATTGTTCCTAATTTGCCCCGTTTGCGCATGCCTGCAGTTATTTTTAGTTCCTTTTAGTTTCTTTGTGTTCTGTTGCTTGAGGAGACCCTTGTCCAGGTGCCAGCCCTTCAGCAGAGGGTCCCAGCCTAGCTCAGTAGGGGCTGCCAGAGCTACAGAGTAATATATAGGGTGCCAGGACCACCCCATTAAAATAGATCACGAGGTCAAGTTACTTTACCTTTTTTTTTTTTTTTTTTTGCGATACGCGGGCCCCTCACTGTTGTGGCCTCTCCCATTAGCAGAGCACAGGTTCCGGACGCGCAGGCTCTGCAGCCATGGCTCACGGGCCCAGCCGCTCCGCGGCACGTGGGATCCTCCCGGACCGGGGCACGAACCCGTGTCCGCTGCATCGGCAGGCGGACTCTCAACCACTGCGCCACCAGGGAAGCCCAAGTTACTTTACTTTTTAATGCCAGGTCTGTTGTAAAGAACTTTGAATCACGTTTAATTAACTGTTAAAAATTTTAGGCTGGGTGGGATTTAAGAAATCATCTACCCCAGTGATTAGGAAACTTTTCAGTTCTAGTTTCTAGTGCTCTTGGGACTGGGAGTATGTTGAAAAGTTATATTTCAAGCCATGTAGGTATCAGGATTAATTTCATTAGCCAAAAACATGACCATGTGATAAACACAAACTCACAAATATGGGCAAATATGGCCTCAAGAAAACATACTGTGGAAGAACCAAGTGTCAGACCCTTGGTTGGTTCTGACATTTCCATGAAAATTAATTTTTTTTATTGTTTACTTGATTTGTTACCTGGAAGCATTTTTTTAGAAGGTACCATTTGGCTTATGATGTATGTTTGCAAAAACTAATTAAGATGGAGAAAATACTACATATTAACTTCTATTTTTAACTGAGACTTGAGAACACGTGGCCATTTTTCAAATTGGGGACGAAAGAGCTTGGTCCAGCTGGACATATTTTTCTAGTACCCAAGGAAAGAAATGTGTGAGAGCCCCTGATGTAATCCACCGTCTGCACTGATGTGGAACAGAAGCCAGGAGAGGCTAAGGGACTTGTCCAAGATCACAAAGTTTCATTACCAACAGATTATTCCTCCCTTGTAATATAGCACATTCAAAAACGTGGGCAAGCAGGAGAGTAGGGAGTTTTCAGTGATTACTTCTGGGCCATGGAGCTTGTGGCAGATTGCAATTTCCAAAGATAGCCACGTCAACACGCCCACAACAGTACATACCCCATCCCACACAGTCTTCTTACTCAGGACCCTCCTGAACCAGGTGGTGGGCAGGAGGTCTGCCTTCCCTCCCCTCGGTCTTGGCAGGATCTTTTTGGCTGTGTCCAACAACAGAACATGGCAGCATGGACGATGCAAACTTCCAAAGCTAGGTCATAAAAGACATTATGTCTCCTGCCTGCCTCATTCTTGGGACCCAGCCACAATGTTGTAAGGAAGCCCAGGCCACGTGAGGAAGACGCTTGTGGGTGTGTATTAAGTATGTCTTTTCTTCTGATGTTTTGACATATGGGGCCTTTGGGACCATGGGGAGACTGCCCCTTGCAGAGTGGAGATAGTAAACCATCCCTAGAGCTAGTAAACAGTTCACCTGTGAGCACACCTTGCATATGCAAATCAACCCACCTGGAAACCACACCTCCCCACCTTCTCTATTGGACTTTTATACTCTAGGCTAGTATTCCCTGTCCTCGTCACCCCAGTAAAAGTACCACAACAATAGGGACAGCGCCTACACCCCAGAGCCCACTGAAATGATTCAAACTAGCCAATACCAAGACTGCTTATACTGCCTCTCTCATTGCTTCCCAGGAAAACCACAATAAAGGCTCTGGCCCACATCCCCCCCCCCCCCCCCCCCCCCCCCCCCGCTCCCTCTGCCTCCTGACCCACCCTGCTGCTTCCCTGTGTGGCCCTGCCTGGTATCACAGGCCCCCTTCTCTTGGGAATCTGTGAGTAACAAACTGTCTTTTCAGTGGCAGTCATCTCCTGATCTTTTGGCCTACCTGAATAATAATAAAATCTACGTTTTAAAGCAGGGTGTTTGGCCAAGCTCCCCAGTGAGGGCTATAGTTGGCTCCCAGCATCAACCACCATGTGAGCGGATACACGTTCGGACGAGTCTCCTCTCCAGCTGAAGCCCAGATTCTGAATTCCTGACTGACAGAAGCCATGAGAGGCATTGATGATTATTTGTTGTTTTAAGACTGTATTTTAGGATAATTTATTAGACAGCAATAGACAGCTAATACAGGGTTTTTACTTTATACTTTCCTAAATATTCCAAGTTTTCTACAACGAACAGTGGCTGCTTTTATAAAAAGATTCGACCCATGTTATTTTTAAGAAGACAACTGGGCAAGCATGAGGCATCTTGAATTTTTATTTATTTAAGTTCTTTCTACTCCACTGGAGACATTCACCAGCAGGGTTATTCTTCTTAATACAAATGTTTATCAAATATCTTGTTAATACAAAAATGGCAAAATCTCACAACCACAGAAAGGGTCCAATACCAGCAGGACAGTTTTTAAAAGTCATGCCACAAATGCCAGTCTCAATACTGTAGACACGATAGGTATATAAAAGTCAGTAGGAAAGACAATCAGAGCTCCTGTTCCCCCCTCAAGAAAGGCCTTAACAAGTAGCAGGACCTACACCTGCACAGAAGGAGGCAGATTCCTCTTGAAACCTGGTGGCAACGAGGCCCCAGAAGGACATTAAGAAGATGCCTTCACCTGCTGCCCCAGAGCTCAGCCCTCGGGAGCAAGACAGCCCAGCACCATGGGAGGAGGAAGATGCAACACCCAAGGACCACGACCTGGATCCCAGGCCCTGCCCCGCTGGACCACCCTGGGCAAATCACTTAGCCTCTCTGAGCGGTCTCAGTCTCCCCGTGTAATACGCAAACAGTAATTTCATCTTGCCAGGTTTTGCAGGGAGAGATATATGAGAACACGGATGAGAATGAGCACGTTTGTGATTGTGTGTATCTGACCTGTTAATTATGAAGAGGGGACGGAACACAGAAAAGTGTACATAGGGTGAAGGCTGCAGCTCCCTGGTAAACCAGCTTCCAAAAACGTTAAGCTCTGGTGTGCAGCCTTTACCGATTTCCACGGTGTAAATATTCCCACCCTGACCAGTCTCACACGAGCCATGGTTTAAGGACTTTCCAAGTTCCTGAATACCTAACATTCGGTCTCCAGGGCGCCACACGCATGTAAAGCACACCGGTGCCCTCTGTGACGTCTCACCTCCCACCGGCGGTTGACAGTGTCAAACAGGGTGGCGTCTGCAGCATCCCCTCCACCACCGGCACGCATCTCCCTCCTGTGACACCAACCAGACCACCTGCAGGACAGACACACGCCCCCTCCCTCCTCCACAGCTCACACCTTACGCCAGGGTTGACTTTTCCTAACCTCCCAGATAACCCAGCTCTCTGGCGGCACCCAGGCAGGAGGTTCCTGGATGCCCAGACTCCCTCGGGGACGGGGACAGGGACAGTGGTCAATTGTAGGAAATCAGCAGCCCAATGACAGCAGGAAGGTGGCGGCCAGGACTGGGCGGCCCGAGAGCAGGAAACAAATTTCACCTATCGTCTTCGTGTGGCCTAAAGAAAACGCGCTCAATATGAGGGAAAACTTCATGTCGAATGATCCTCATCACAGAGCTATGTTTATCACGTGAATTAAAAGCATGATTAGAGAAATTGTGGTGGGCTTCCCTGGTGGCGCCGTGGTTGAGAGTCCGCCTGCCGATGCAGGGGACGCGGGTTCGTGCCCCGGTCCGGGAGGATCCCACATGCCACGGAGCGGCTGGGCCCGTGAGCCATGGCCGCTGAGCCTGCGCGTCCGGAGCCTGTGCTCCGCAATGGGAGAGGCCACAACGGTGAGAGGCCCACGTACTGCAAAAAAAAAAAAAAAAAAAAGAAAAGAAATTGTGGTACACCCGCTCAATGTAGACTTTTAAAATAATGTTTATAAAGGGCTTGAAATAATAAGAAAAAATACTCAGAAAGTTAAGAAAAAAGGTAGGGTGTAAAGGTGTCTATAGCAAGAGAAGAAAACACCGAAGTTTAAAAGTACACATTGAGTGGAGAGAACAGAAAGAAACAGGTGAGTGGTTGGTTACCCGAGGCAGACACTGTCAACTATTTTCTACCTGTCTAGCGTTTTCTGAAATTTTTATAGTAAGTGTATTTTTTTCCAAAGCTTTTATTGATACTTTATTTTAAATGTATTTATTTTTGGCTGCGTTGGGTCTTTGTTGCTGCGTGCGGGCTTTCTCTAGTTGCGGCGAGCAGGGGCTACTCCATCGCAGCGCGCAGGCTTCTCATTTCAGTGGCTTCTCTTTGTTGCGGAGCACGGGCTCTAGGTGCATGGGCTTCAGTAGTTGTGGCGCGTGGGCTCAGTAGTTGTGGTTCACGGGCTCTAGAGTGCAGGCTCAGTAGTTGTGGCGCATGGGCTTAGCTGCTCCACGGCATGTGGGATCTTCCCGGACCAGGGCTCAAACCTGTGTCCCCTGCACTGGCAGGCAGATTCTTAACCACTGCACCACCAGGGAAGTTCAGTAAGCATATATTTTTATAATGAAAACATCTTTAAGGAAACAACCCCCTTCCAAGTCACTTGGATATGTACTCCCGCAAATGAGTCTCAGGGTCCCTCCTCAAGGCCACCCTGACATGTGAAGACCTTGTCTGTTTCACCGGGGTCCTGTCTCCTTCACCCTGGGGGCTGCAGACCCACTCAGGGCAGAGGCCAAGCTCGCTACAAACTTGAGTTGGAAAAACTAGCCCGAGAGCCTCCCAGGAGCTCTCCGAGGTATCTCCCAATGTGCAGAGACACCGAGAGTAAAGGCCAGGGCGGTCAGTGTCCCCGCGGACCCTGGTAGTGAACTTGCCTCTTCCGGCCCCAGATGTAAAGGGACCTAGACTACAGGAGGCTCCCTCGCCAAGCCTTCCCAGCCTCAGGGAGGAGGGGGTGGGCCCCAAGCCAGACCAAGCTCAAAGTCGCCCGTTCCTCCCAAGCACGTGTCTGCACACCTACTAAGCGCTGGGCGCTCTGCTGGGCACTGGGCATTGCCAACAGTCGACGGCCACGGGGCCTGCCCTCAACATCGAGAGGGCACCCCAGACCACTGCTCACACCCCTCCTGCCTCTCTGTCCTGCCCACGTCTCCAGGTTCAGCTAAAATGGGCTAAAATTAGACAGCATTGGTCTATGATAAGGACCGCTGACAGAGCGTCCCCAGATGTAAAACAAAGGGGACAACTCCGGATCCAGCCCTGGTTCTTTTTTTTTTTTTTTTTTTTCTGGCGGTACGCGGGCCTCTCACTGCCGTGGCCTCTCCCGTTGCGTAGCGCAGGCTCAGCGGCCATGGCTCACGGCCCCAGCCGCTCCGCGGCATGTGGGATCTTCCCGGACCGGGGCACGAACCCGTGTCCCCTGCATCGGCAGGCAGACTCTCAACCACTGCGCCACCACGGAAGCCCTTAGCCCTAGTTCCTAACCACGTTTAGTCTGGGCCCACGGGCCCCCCAAGACCCTTCCAGGGGGTTCCCAAAGTCAACCTGTTTTCATCACGATCCTACGACATTATTTGCCTCTTTCCCACCCATGCTTTCACGCAAAGCTCTCCAGAGGCTACGGGATGGGTGATGTCAGAAGCCACAGAACCAAACGCAAAAGCAGACGGGAGACTCGGGGGCCCTCCGTTAAGCCAGACGTTCAAGAGATTTGTAAAAACACAAATGATGCCACGCTTCCCCCTAAATCTTCTTGTGTTTGGAAACAATACCGTTATCTTTAATAGAAAAATGTTACTTATGTTAACGTGTAATGAGTTTATGAATTAATAGGCATTTTAGAATACTGTCGGGTTTAATTTCTCATCCTGTATGATGAATGTTCACAGATAGAGCCCATAAACAAAAGTTCTTTGGGGTCCTCAGTGGTTTTTAAGAGTTCAAAGGGGTTCCAAGCCCAAACAGTTTGAAAACCACTGATCTACCAGCATTATCCAATAGAACTTTCGGCCACGATGGAAATGATCTATGGCTAGGCTGTCCAAAAAGGTAGCCACTGGCCCCGTGGGGCTACTGAGTACTTACGATGCGGGTAGTGTGACTGAGGCACTGAATTCTTTGTTTTATTTCATTTTAATTGACTTAAAGAGCCACCTGTTTAACAGCTACCATACCGGACAGCATTGCTGTTGACGATGTCTCTTATTTCTCTGTCCATTCGGGATTCTTTATTTCTACTTTCCCTTCGCAAGTTACTTCACCTCTCTGAACCACAGTCTCCAAATCAGTAAAATGGGCTCATACCTACCTCTCAGAGTGACGGTAAAGACCATGGACATCACACAGGACTTGGGACTGAGCTAGCAAAAATCAGTGACAGGACCCAGTTTAAGGAATGGCCTTGAGTATAAACGCAGGCTGCTGGGAGGGTTAACGTGAAACCCCATGAAAAAGAGACAGCGAAAAGCAAAAGCAGTGGTTAGGTCC
Source organism: Leucopleurus acutus (assembly GCF_964270905.1). Lineage (NCBI taxonomy): Eukaryota > Metazoa > Chordata > Mammalia > Artiodactyla > Delphinidae > Leucopleurus > Leucopleurus acutus. Next base: position 3,568,137 of record NC_139158.1, read on the forward strand.
CCAGCCCCTGGACACGAGTTCTGTCCCCTGGAGAACCTCACCACTAACAAGCAGGGCCGGGCCTCAGAGAAGATGAGCTCCAGAGCAGGGCTTCTGGAACCAGTGTCCAAACCACCCGGGAGTTTGCTGGAAGTTCCGACTCCAGAGTTCCAACTGCCCTTCCACCATGATCCACTGGCTCAGCATTCTGGGAAGTGGGTGGGGATCTGGGGTCTGCAGTTTAGCATCTCCCTGGGTGGTTTTCTGCAGTTTAGCATCTCCCTGGGTGGTTTTCTGGCCAAACCCTAGGGCTGAGAACAGCTGCTCTGACTTCTTCCAGCACAGCCATGGCCTTGGCCCCGCAGTTAACAGGACAGGGCGGTTCCGTACACCAATCGCAAGCTCCATTTTACAGATGAGGAAACTGAGGCACGGAGAATGAGGACCGGCCGGGGGCCTCGCACGCAGGCCAGTGTAGGGCTGGACTGACTCCAGATTCCTGAGGCAAAATTTCTGTGTGTCTCAGTGACAGGCCTGACCCCGGGGTCCTTCCGAGCTGCATCCCTGGCCAGCCTCCGGGAGGAACACCACCGGGAAGCAGGGGGCAGTGGTGTGCTGGGCCTGGCTTGTACGCATCTTCAGGAACGTCACTCCGGTAGGGTGAACCGGGCCATGGTGGGGGAAGGGGGGTTGGTATTTACACCATGGAAATTGGCTGCAGGCCAGGGTGTGGGGTTTCTTTGTTTGTTTTTAATTATTGTTAAAATTTTTGAGCGTGGCTTTCCTCCCTGGAGGAAAGACTTGGGGGTAGTGGGTTTCCTTGGAAGCAGGAGATCTGCTCAAGGGACGTGACGGTTGGGGGTTAGAGAGTCCTGGCTTCAAAGCTTCGCTCTGCCGGTTCGAAGCTGGGTGCCCTTGGGAAAGTCGCCAAACCTCCCTGTGCTTTGGTTTCCTGCTTTGTAAAACCAGACAGTAATCCTCGCCTCACGGGGTGGGAGTGAGGGTGCACGTCCGTCAGTGGAGAAAGCATCTCTGAAGCCACTGGCACAGAGACCAGTCCCCGGGAGGAGTGCCCTGCAGGTAAGCCCCCACCTCCCTCAGCTTCCTGCTCCTCCCGTGAGCACACCTGAGCAGGTGTGCACATGTGGAAGTGGCTGCTGGGGTTTCCACGGGCACCTTCCGGACCCCACAGACCCCGCGATGCTATTCCCAGAGGCTACATCTCAGCATCTGGTTACACAGTACGTGGCAGCAAATTTGACAGGTGCCTTTCTGACCAGGTCTCTAGACCCATCTCCCAGCCTCTGAGCTCCACCTGCCCCTCTGAGCACCCGTGGTGCCTGAAGTCAGCGTGGGTCTGTGGGCTGCCTGAGCAGCCCCTCCGCGTGTTCCCCACGGAGGCCCGGGCCCCAATGCCGGCGCTCAGGCAGAGCTGCAGGAAAACATTCAGAACACTTTGGCTCTGGCAGACAGGTCTGGAAAAGAGCTGGCTAAGCTGAAGCCCAGGACTGCCACCTCCTAAGTCACCCCACTGTGCGGGCTACCGCAGAGCTCCAGATCCAGGCCCACCTGCAAGCCCCATCTCTGTCCCCCTCCGCGCCAGGGCTTTCCTAGGGTTCTTTCCCAGCCTGAGCCCGAGGAAAGGAGGATGCTCAGCCCTGTTCCCAGCATACGTTCAATTTCCAATCAAGACAGAAAGGCAGCTCTGGTCTATGATATTGATTTCAATCCCTCCCTGGCCTGAGGGGCTGGTGGCCCTAGGGACAGCCCTGAGCAGGTCCTGCTCTGGGCCTTTCAGGGAAACCCTGCCGGCTGGGGACCAGGCCTCCACCAGCAAGCGCGCCTGCTCTGGTTTGTCCCGACCATGGCCAACGGATTAACTAAGCAGGTGGTCAACTGCAGGCCTGGCCGCCAGCACGGGGTGCCATGGGACGTGTGCTGTTGAAATGGGAGCCTCTGCCCCACCCGCTTCACCTCCAGCCTCCGCATCAGCTCCCACCCCTCATTGCGCCCCGGCAGTGCCCAGCTCAGGAGCACTTGCCAAAGTGCCCGGAATGTCAAACAGGCCAGTCCGCTGCCAACTGCTCCCCTGGCTCCTTGGGGCAAAACAGCCGCCATGCTAGGTCGTCCTGGCACATGACAGCTTCAAGGAAGAGGGAGCTGGCGGGCATCTGAATTTCCAGTGTCGTGACCTCTCCACTCCACATGCCCAGGGCACAGCCTAGAATGCTCCTGGGACAGGGCCTTACCTAAGAAGAGACCGGCCTAAGGAACGTCTTTTCCTTTCCTGCAATGTTCGTGATACATCTGGAGGAGGTCCAGGGTCTAGGCTTGGATTAAATGGAATCCTGGGAAATTCACTCTCAGAATGATGCTGGGGAAGAGAGACAGTTCATGGGAAGCAGGTCCTGAATTGGAAGGGGGTGGGGGAGTGTGGTCAAGGCCGCACAGAACACCCAGAATACCCTCCAGTGTCCTCACCAGCCTGTCCACAGTCAGAAATTCCACCATTAGTGATTCATTCCTTTGGGCAGCACAGGCTCTGTCCCCTCATTATCATTAGCAGGGGTTGCCTTCCAACCAAGGGAGCTGATTAGGACACCAGGCCCGATGTTTTACAGTCATTATCTTGCTGAATCTTCAAGCAACCCTGCAAGGTGTAGCCTTATCACACCCATCTTACAGCAGAGGACACTGAGGCCCAGAGAGGTTAAGGAATTGGCCCAAGCCCTCAGCAAGGGGGCGATGCCGCAATTGGTCCCAAGTCTAGCAAGACGCAGTCCCTCCCTCCAGGAGCTCCTGGGTTGGGTGGCAGGTGCAAGTACCAGGGTGACAAAGGACAGGGCTCCGAGTGTGGGCAGGTGAGCCCAGGGGCTTTGGGGAAGCAGAGGAGGGAGCCCCTAAGTCAGAGGAAGGTCGGAAGTTCTTCAGTGCTGATGCCCGAGTAGGGCTTTGAAGGATGTGTAGGAGTGAGTTGGGTGAATGACGGGTGAACAGAGTCCCCATCAGAGGAACCGGCAACCCAAAAGGTGTGGGAGATAACAGGGCAGGCTGTCTAGGGGAAAATGTAAGACCCAACACCCAGGAGGAGGAACAATGAGACGCAGGTATCAGAGGAGTTCAGCGGGGGTTGGGGGGCCAGTAAAGAGAGCCCGGGTCAGTGTCCCAAGCACCCAGCATTGGCCCTGTCACAGGGCTTTGGTCCCCAACAACCCCTTGATGACGGGACTGTCATCTCGGCCTGCCATGGTCCCACGCTTTGGGAGCTTTCCTAAACAGCATCCCAGAACCCACGTGACCCCTCCGCACCTCAGGCTCAGGCAGAGGTCAGGTCACAGTGTCCCTGCCCCCAACCAGGGGCAAGCCTTGCCCTCCAGCCTGCCCTTCCCCCGCAAAGCTTCCCCTCCCCCCCCAACTCCAACCCTGACCCCAAATGATGGGAAGTACTTGGTGGGCTCCACAGGGCAGGTGTGCAGAAGAGAGGCAGCTTCCAGGGTCTGGGAGTGTCAGTGTAGAGACACACACACACACACACACACACACACACACACACACACACACACACACACACACACACACACACACACACACACACACACACACACACACACACACACACACACACACACACACACACACACACACGGGCAAGAGGACAGAACTTCCCCAAGGCATCTCCCGGCTCAGAACCTGCCTGCCTGAGGAATGTGTCGGACGATTTAATACCGGCTTGGATGTGGGATTCCAGCTGCCGGAGTCCTGAAATACCCTGGAATGTACGAGAACTAAGCATAAGGCATCTTGTCTCTGCCCACTTGACTCCGCTTGGGAGTCGTAGGATGAAGCCTGTAGAATGAGACCGATCTTGACCCAGAGAGTCTGAGATTCCAGGTCAGACCCTGGATCTAGGCCTGGATCCCTCCCAGTAAACGTCCCTGTGCCGGGTACAGATCGCTGGCCCAGCCCTGGGAGGGGGCCGAGGATAGGCCCCTGGAAGCCTTTTCTTTGGGCTACTGGGGGATTCAGAGGCTGGCGTGACCCAGTCCCTCTGCCCAGACCCCTATCAAATTAGCCGAGGCCTTCTCTCTAGGGCTCATCGGAGGAGACCGCAAGGGCCGCTGATGGGCACCCGGTAAGAACCTGAACCACAAACCCTAAGCCTGGAGCAAGTGCGCAAGTTCTGGGGTCGGCCTGCCCCTCCCCATGCCCACCCCACCCCAGGGAGTGGCTCTCATAATTTCTCTGGACTTTTCGGCATGAGAACAAATGGCCAAGCGACAGCTTTCCCATCCCCAGCCACCCGTTCCTCTGCACTGAGAACCAGCTACGGTGCAGTAGAGCGACAGGGGCTGCTCTGGGTACACTCGGTCTCCCCCCACGGGCCCAAACCGGCCCCTCTAGGGGATAAGCCTGCTCCCTGACATGGAGACACTGAACTGGTCTGGCCGTGACCCCAGTGCAGAGCACACGGGGCAAGCAAGGCCAAGAGGTGCCATCATGAGTGCCAAGTCGATTGGTAGTGGCTTCCCAGAGCAGTCTTGGGAAGGATCCTGATACCACGCCACGCTGCAGTTGATTGGTGATGTCTGCCACGGTCGTGGATCTTCACCAGCCCTGTTCTACAAGCTGGGTGACTTTCCCTGAGCAGGGGACAATTCCCCAGCCAGGACTTTGGTAGCAGAGAAGGAGGCCCTGGCCACCCAGGTATAACTAACCCACTAGACTCCCTGATAGATTTCTCAGGACCTTATAGGAAGCTCATATTGGCCCATCATTCCTCAATTGGCCAGGACCACGTCTGCCCCCTTTTCTGACGATGTTGTATTAGGAAACATTTGTCTAGAATAGAAACACATTACAGGGTTAATTTCTCCTCTGTAAAAATGACTAAATGCTTTCGTTCTCACCTAGGACCCAAGGGGTGGTCTGGCTGTCACCAGAAGTAACCTTGGACCCATCAAAAAGCTCTACCCATAGGAGGGAAGACGAGGGGCCTGGGCGCTGGGCGCTGGGCTCAAGTTCACAGAAGCACTCCCTGTGATGCTCTGCTCCAAAAGCCTAAATGTCCTGTGCAGGCTGACACCTCATTTGGACACCTTGGCCTGCAGGGTGCTGGGCAGATACAGGTACCTCCAGATGGCATAGTAGTGGGTACCAGCACCAAATGCCACAAAGAGATGCCAGATGGCGTGGGCAAAGGGGATCCTCCCGTCACTCTTGAAGAACACCGTGCCCAAGCAGTAGAAGACCCCTCCGGTCACCAGCTCCCAGATGCCCTCGGTGTTGGGCTGTCGGCAAGGACAAGGGTGAGCACAGGTCAGACGAGCAGCCAGCAAGACCAGAGTCACCCAGCCATTCCCCCACCACCCAAGGCGAGAAGACGTGTGGACGGTGAGGCAGCCCAGAGCCCCAGGCGGGGCATCTCAGCACGGTGACGTCATCAGTTCTCCCCACATTCACTCTCCAGTGTAACACATTTCTATCAAAATCTCAAAGAATATGTTCCAGCTTTGTTATCTTTTCTAAAAAGCAATCTGTCTGGGTGTATCCCCAAAGAAGTGAAAGCAGAGACTCAAACAGGTACTTGTACATCCAAGTTCACAGCAGCGTTATTCACAGTAGCCAAAAGGTGGCAGTAACCCAAGTGTCCATCAAGAGAAGAACGGATAAACAAAGCGTTATTCACGTTACTTTATACAACGGAATATTATTCAGCCTGAAAAAGGAAGGAAACTCTGACACGTGATACAACATGGATGGACCTCAAGGATGTCATGCAAAGTGCAATCAGCCAGTCACAAAAGGACAGATACTGTAGGATTCCATTTACGTGAGGTCCCCGGAGGAGTCAAGATCATAGTCAAGAAGCAGAAGGGTGGCTCCTGGGGGCTGAGGGTTGGGGAGGGGAGTTAGTGTGGAACGGGGACAGAGGTTCAGTTTGGGACGAGGAGAAAATTCTGTGGATGGATCGTGGTGACGGATGCACAACAAGGTGAAGGTCCTTCATGCCCCTGAATTGTACACTTAAAAATGGTTAAGATCATAAATCCTACGCATATTTTATCACACTTTTTTAAAGTAATACATACTCACGGCGAAAAATTTTAGAGAAAAATGAAGTGCAGCAAGAAAAAGGCAGCAGTCCCAGCCCTCTGAGGTGCGCACCATTGACACCTGGGTTTCTGTTGGTTATGGGAGCTCAACGGACAGGAGGGACGGAGGGAACGGGGAGTAAGAAGAGCCCACTGGCCCCTCTCCCTGAGCCCACTTCCCGCAGGTATCACCGCTTACCACCAGTAACGGTGTCTGCCGGTATCCGTCCAGAATTGCCTAGACACGCACGATATACCTACAGTCTGCACTTCACATACATGTACGTGTGCAGAGGAACTAATCATTTTAGAAAAGGGGGCTCGCACCATCCCTGCCGTCCTGAGACATCAGTTCCACGACAGAGTCTTGTGGAGATCAGGCTACATCCCCACGCGGAGGTCCACGCCAGTCTTTGGAACAGCTGGGTAGTATTTCATTGAACATACGTATAGTCACGCACCCAGTTCTCAAGCGGTGATACCTGAGTATTAAGGACATATTACAGTAACACTTCCCAGCGCTTACTATGTGACAAGCCTTGTACACAGCGCAAGGGGCCTTACGTGAGGCAACTCATGCCATCTTCACAGCAATCTCACGAGGCAGGGCGACTATGTGACAGGCACGGACACACGCCCACGACAACATGCCAAGTGAGAAAAGCATGTTGTAGAACAGTGTGATCCCATTTTTGTAGAAGAAGAACAAAAAAGTCGATACATCCGCATCTCCACATAGACTTGCCTATAGATAAAAAATGGAGGGAATTCTCTGGCGGTCCAGGGGTTAGGACTCAGCGCTTTCCCTGCCAGGGTTCAGTCTCTGGTCAGGGAACTAACATCCCGCAAGCCAAGTGGTGCAGCCCCCCAAAAAAAAAATGTAGAAGATACACAACGAACCATTAATGGTGGTTGCAGCTGGGGCGTCACGTTGGGGAGGGGGTGAGAGGGGGATTTCAGCTCTTTTATACATTTTCAGACAGGACTTATTTTTTGCAGTGAGTATGTATTTAAATATACACTTACAATATATGTATATATGTATTTAAATTATGTAATACATAATTTGATGGATATTATATAATTAATAGATACAACTTAAACATACATATTTAAACAAGTAAACTTGGCGGGGGGGAAGGTAATCTGTAAAAATAAACACAAATCGCAGGGAAAATGTTGAGTAGGAAAACGAATGGGGAGAGATTTCACTGCCAAGTATTAAGATGCAACAAAAGCTAAAATAAGTAACATGGTTTGGCACTAGTATCAGAATAGGCCAACTTGTGAAACAGACCCACGTACACGTATATTAAGCTAACCTATGATAAAAGGAACATTTTTAAACGGTAGATAAATAACTGCCTAATCGTTTGGGGAGGAATCACCGTATACATAAGAAACGGCAGTGGGAATACAGAGTTTAAAATTAAAAGTTAAACCATAAAGGAAACAGGAGAAAATATAGGTAAATACTTATATAAACTTGGGAAAGGGAAGACCTTCCTAACCATAACACTTAAGGTAAAGCCATAAAATTAAAAAAAAAGAAAAAAGAAAAAAAGAACATGCTAGATTTGACTACATACATTTTCTTTAAGAGCTATGTGTGGTACTAACACACTCAGAAATTTTTCGCTTCAAAATATTTTCAACTTTAAAATAAACCGCTACTCATAGATAAGAGATTAACTTAGACAAAGATCAATGCCTCAAATATATATAATGTAATGTCATTTAAATTTATAGGATACGTTATTTATTGGTCATTTCAAACAGATAACAGTCAATTTTAATTTTGGGGGAAAAAAAGAAATACCTATTTAAACACAAATTCCTCCAGCAAGATCTATAGGACATACGTCCTTTCTTCTTTTGACATAATTTTATTAGCTATAATTGACACACCATAAAATTCACCCTTTTAAAGTTCACAATCTGGTGCTTCTCGACTACATACATTTTTAGCATCTGCCAACAATAATCATTTAAAAGTAAGAAACTGTTACCTGGCCTAGGGAGGTACCAGCAGGCTGAGTTGACCGTGCCCATTTGACAGAAGGGACAACTGAGGCTCAGAGAGGAAAGGGGATCCACCCACGGCCACACAGGCTGCTGCTCTTCCATGGCTGGGGCCCGGAGGCCTCTCCCTGCAAGGCTCTCCCGCTCACAGGGCGAGGTGGTGCAGCCCAAAGGTCCCGATACTCGGGGTTGGAGGTTACGGGGCCACATCCCAGCTCAGCCCCTTGAGGGCTGCATGTCCTTGGGCCAGCCACCTTCTCTCTCAGAACCTGAGCGTCCTTGTTCATAAAACGGAGGTGGTCACATCCATCTCCAAGGACGCCTGGGGCGGGGAAGTAAGGTCCTGTGAGCAAGCTTCCTGCACGCCACAAGGGCTCGGGACGCACAGTAAAGAGGTCAACCTCCACGTGTCAAGAAGCAGCTTAGGGTGTGGAAGCATCGGAGGGGGTGTCAGAAGTCTGAGGCTTGGCTCTGCCTCCATGGCCACCTATGTTGTTATTATAGATTTAGTTTAGCGATCGGGTACTTACTCTGCTCCAGGCACCATTCTAATCACTGTCCATGGGTTTTTCTTACTTGATCCCTAAATAGGCGGGAACTGGAGCCCCGAGGGACTAACGAACTCATTGGGGGTGAAGCAGAGAGAGGAGGTGCCGTAGAACCGGGGAGCCGGGCCCTGGGGTGACCTGCACGTTCTCCTGCCTCAGCCCGCAAGTCACGCTGACCCCGGGCCTCAGTTCCCTCGTCTGCCAGAGGAGAAGGTTCAACCTGACAATCTCCAGAGTCACTGTGAGTCCCCTCCAGCCAGACAGGAGGCCCCACGCCGGGTGGGGGCAACTTACCATGGAAAGGATGACCAGGGCGGGGAAGAAGCCCATGACGACGTAGCAGAGCAGCTCCACGAGCTTGTACCTGCCAGGAAGACAAGCCATCTTGGCCTCAGGACAGCCTCCCCACGAGGGATAGCTCCCCGCTCGGGTTAGGAGGGGACACCCTGGCCGGAAGCGTGAGAGAAAGAGACTCCACCCTCTGCCCAGCACTCCTGGGCCCAGATTTCATCCAGCTACACCCAGCAGGTGCTGGCAGAGTTGGGTGGCCATGGGAGGGTCTGTTTCCCTCTCTGAGACTTGGTTTCCACATCCATGAAATGACATTTGAGGATTGCAAATGCTGGGTGTAGCATGCGTATGGGTGCTTCCCATGCGCAACCCAGGGCAGACATTACTATTCGATCCCCGCACCTTTCCGCACAAGGCCCAAGCAGCCACTCTCCATCCATCTGAGTGGCTGTACCAGCTGACACCTGTTTGCTGTCCCTGGAGTTTCCAGGAGGCTGTTATTCCCTTTGGCTCCTCTAGCTCTGCTTCTTTCCCACACTTAATCACTCCCAGCTTGTCACTCAGCAGGATGGAAGGAAGTGGGCAGCCCTGAGAGCCTCTCCCCCTTATCCGCTAACACAGCTTCAGGAAGGCAGGTAATACCTGACATCATTCAGTGGGTCTAGGAACCTACAATGCCTTTTTTTTTTTTTTTTTTAAAACTCTTCAGATTGACCCTATGGGCTGTGGACCTGGTGGCCATCAATGGACCTGAACACAGGGATGCCAGGCACAGCTGAGCCCTCATGCTTCTGGGGTGACCCTGGGGTCTCGTCTCACTGGGGGCAGGGAGGAGGCCCTGACGGAGGCAGCCCCCCACCTGAGGCCGCTCCCCCAAGCCCTGGCTTACCGCTCGTGGAAGAAGAAGACATAGATGGTGCCCACAGAGGCCATGACCCAGACCAGCCACCGCATGTGCGAGGCCCAGGGGCCCAGCTCGCGAAGGTTCAGCCTGGGGGGGAGAGCCGAGGGCACAGCCTGAGAAGGTTCAGCCTGGGAGGGAGAGCCAAGGGCACGGCCTGAGGCGGGCCCTGGGATCCAGCCCTCCACAGCCAGCCCGTCACAGGAACACTGACCCCAGAGAACCCCTGTCCCCAGGGCCCCATGTGTGGGATGTGGCCTCTCACGGGAGGACACGTGGACAGACAGAAAGGGAAACGGAAACAACAGGCAATTATTAGAGCAAAATTAGCACAACTGATAACGTCCAAGCATTGAAAGAAAAGGGCATCTCAAGCCAGTGGGCATATAAACAAGTAAAGCCTGTCTGGAGAACGTATCGGACTCTGAAGGGCACGTAGCCCGTGGCCCAGGCACTCCAAGTTCAGGGGCTGGCCAGAGGAACGCTGTTTTGCGAGCACACAGAGGCACAGAAAAGGACATTCATCCCAGCAACAGTCCCTGTAGGAAACGCCTGAAAACCACTCAAACTGGCCACCGAAAGGGGACAGGAATATAAGGTGAGTATCCCTCCAGGCTGGTTACTAACGTACTGACTCTCAGCTCTACATTCACCCTTTTTGCTGGCTGGGTTATTAACTGAGCTGGGCCTCACGAATTTCTTCCTTTGCAACTGGCACAGCATCAAGTCTGTCGGTAGAGGGTGATGGAGAGACTTTGCAGAAGGAATTCCTTCTTTCCTTCCGGATTCCTGTGACTCTCTCCCCAGGCTCCCGGAAAGTGGGCTTTTCTCTCCACTGCTTGGCACAGGTGGTGTCTCCAGGGCCAGGCATCTGTGGGTCCCAGCCTCCTCCAGCCTTTGGCCTCTGTGTGTTTTCTCCAGCTGTTAGCTTAGGCACACAGCCGGGGGCCCCGGACAGTGCAGGTCTGTGCCCCGCCCCACACACATGCATTCCTGTCCAGCACGCCGACTGTCTTCAGCCTGTGCAGCCGTCTGCACAACTAAACTGCACGGAAACGCTCCAGATTCCTGCAGAGAGGGACTCTGGTTCCAGAAAAGGGTGATTTTTCTTTTGCCCACCTCAATATTTATAACTCTACTGTGTTTGTTTTCCGAAGCACTGGGGAAGGAAGATTCTGTGTCACACTTGATCCTGCCAGTTTTTTCCATCCTTCGTGACATGGTCCTGCTGGCCTCGTGAATCACGTGAATGACGTCTGTGTCCTCTGATTCTCTCTCTCTCAACCCCACATCCAAGCAACCGCCAAGTTCTGCCGACTCTTCCTCCTACAAAGCCCGCGAGCCAGGGCACATCTCCCCACCTCGGCACCTGTACCCCTCCTTCACGGCACAGTTGTGGTTCATTCTTTGTGTCAGTATCCTTGGGACAGTCAACGTCTGCATCCTCCGTGAGACTGTAAATCCCATAAGGAGAGAGAGTCTGTGTCTTTGCTCACAGCCGTATCTTCAGACACCAGCACGGGATGGGCACAGAGCCGGTGCCCAAGTGGTCACAGCCAGGGATAAAGAGTAGAAATCCAGGCACTGAATCAGCCAGGCGGGGGACAGTCAGAGGGCTATTCTAGAAATCTACATCGAGGAGAGTGACGGCAGCTGAGCACAAAACCTAGCTTTAGGGCTTCCCTGGTGGCGCAGAGGTCGAGAGTCCGCCTGCCGATGCAGGGGACGCGGGCTCGTGCCCCGGTCCGGGAAGATCCCACATGCCGCGGAGCGGCTGGGCCCGTGAGCCATGGCCGCTGAGCCTGCGCGTCCGGAGCCTGTGCTCCGCAACGGGAGAGGCCACAGCAGTGAGAGGCCTGCATACCGCAAAAAAAAAATAAAAATAAAAACCTAGCTTTACTCTAATTGGCAACATCCGAAAAGAAACCTGAGATCACCTGGCTCCCAACAACTACAGGTGGTGCCTGGGGGTGACATGGGGCCATCAGGAGGCGGCCTTGTGGACTGAGTGCCCAGCCACGGCTTCTGGCTTCTCCCTCCTGCTCTCAGCTTCTCCCGTGGCTCCCACCTACCCACTCCAGCAGCAGCCCCTCACCCAGGACCAACACTGCTTCTCGGAGCCTCCATACGCCTGCCCACCTGGCATCCGACAACCAGAAGCATCCTGGTCGGCAGGACAGAAGCACGTCCCCTCCTCCCGCAAAGCCCAGCTGGGCATGGGGCTGCCTCTGACGATGTCTCCAGGCTGACGGCAGCAGGGCTGATTTCCTAACACTCCCGAGAGTTGCTGATTTCCTGGGGAAAGCTGATGCCGGAAACCCTGGCATCCGCCGCTCTACATCCCCTCTCCCCCACCTTCAGTCACTCAGTCCACTCAGTTCCCTGTAAATGTCTTTTCCATCCATCCATCCATCCATCCACCCACCCACCCATCCATCTATCCATCCTCTCGACTTCAAGGCCGCTACCAGGGCCCCAGCCATCACAATCTCTCTCCCAGGTCCTTGCACCAGCCTCCTCACACCTCCCTGCTCCCAAGGCATCACCTTTAAGTCCAAAAAATAAAACTACATCAATATCCTGTTTCAAACCCCCAACCACTCCTCAGTGTAGACCAGCAGCTCCCGTCTGTACCCTGTTCACCACCACACCCGCACTACAATGACCAGAGGACCGTGGAGCAATAATCACCCTCAAATGCCGGTCACAGGAGGTGGAGACCTGTGGTTTATTCGCCCAGAGCACTGTCCAGCAAGCAGACTGGACAGTGACTCCTGCAATCATGACTCCACGACTCTCACCACATAATGTTGCCCGAAAGAAGCAAGATCCGAAGGAACGATGATCCCATTAACATGAGGTAAGAAATCAGGCAAAACTACCCTATGATGGTAGATGTCAGGACTGTGGTTACCCCTGGGGGGCAGCGGACTGGGGAGGGGCTGGAGATGTTTTGTTTCTCCACCTGGGTGCTGGCTGCAGCGTATGGGAACTCACTGTGCATATCCCCCGGGCACGTTTCAAAAGCAGTTGTCGGGCTTCCCTGGTGGTGCAGTGGTTGAGAGTCCGCCTGCCGATGCAGGGCACACGGGTTCGTGCCCCGGTCCGGGAAGATCCCACATGCCGTGGAGCGGCTGGGCCCGTGAGCCATGGCCACTGAGCCTGCGCGTCCGGAGCCTGTGCTCCGCAATGGGAGAGGCCACAACAGTGAGAGGCCCGCGTACCGCAAAAAAAAAAAAAAAAAAAAGCAGTCGTTTTTGTGCGCACCGACAAAACCCGTTGATTAGTTGAGATGATAAAAAAGAACGCTCCGTTTACGACAGCCAAAAATGGGAATTCCCCAGGCAAAAATGGAACAAACCTCTGTGGCTCCCACTCCTCAGAGGCCAACGTGCAGATTCTCAGAGCAGCACACCTCCTCCAGGAAGCCCTCCTGAGGCCGCCTCTGCAGGGTGGTGCCTCCTCTGAGCTCGACGGCTGCATGCGCAAAGGCCCGTGTCACCGTGTTGTCACTGTCCTGTCACAGAGCCCCTCTGCCAGCCAGAACCTTAGCGTCCTGACCCCCAGCACCGCCCGGCCACCCAGACACATTCAACAAGTGTGACTGGAACGGCCCTTCTCCCCTCACAGGGGCTCTGCAGGCTTCCCGGCTTTTCGCGTGTGACCTGAGTGTTTCTTTATTCCAGAACTTTCGAAAACCCTGAGGCACTTGCTGGGGGAGTTTATTTTTTTGTTTTTCTTTTTTAATTAATTAATATATTTATTTATTTTTGGCTGCGTTGGGTCTTTGCTGCTGTGCGCAGGCCTTCTCTAGTTGCAGCGAGCAGGGGCTATTCCTCGTTGCAGTGCACAGGCTTCTCATTGCGGTGGCTTCTCTTTGTTGTGGAGCACGGGCTCTAGGTGAGGGGACTTCAGTAGTTGTGGCACGTGGGATCAGTAGTTGTGGCTCACAGACTTAGTGGCTCTGCATCATGTGGGATCTTCCCGGACCAGGGCTGGAACCCGTGTCCCCTGCATTGGCAGGCGGATTCTTAACCACTGCGCCACCAGGGTAGTCACTTGCTGGGGGAGTTTAAACTGGTACAATCTGTGGAGGGTGACTTGGCAACAGTTAGCCAAATGAGTAAGGCCCACTCCTGCCCCGCAGCCGTCCAGTCCTCAAATTTACCCCACAAAGATCAGGCTTGGCCACATGAACCTGCTGTTTCTGTAGATCAGAAAAGCTTGCCTCAACAATTTCACCCGATTCGAGCCAACAGAACCAAGCACCTATGCTGAGTGGTACAACAGCAAGGACTTTCACTGCAGCCCTGTTTGTTATAGCAAAGGAAGGGGGAGTGCCTACGTCATAAATATTCATCAATAGGGGTGGCCGGGGAACATTATACTGCTGTAAAAAAAAAATAATAAATAAATAAATAAATAAAAAGGAGTGGGGGAATCTTCAAGGTACTAATACGGAAAGATGTCCTCAAGTCCACGACTAAAAGAACGAAAGCAAACTGCAGTTTGTACAGTATCCTTCCTTTTGTATTAAAGTAGGAAAGTATAAGTATAAATATAAGGATATAAAATATAGGCCTGTGTGCGTGTATTTGCATATATACATATGCATATACGCAAATGTGTGTCTGTACATGTACTCATACATACACGTTTGCTCTTTCCTACACAAAAGCAGTCCGGAAGGATACACAGGAAACTGGTACTAAGTAGTTGCTTCTAGGAAGGAGAATGGGTGGTGGGTGTCTTTTTACCTACACGCTTTTGTGCCAACACATCACCCAGCCAAACACGAAGAAATTCAAACAAAGGAAAGAGAGGACGCCAGCCCTCCCAGGGACCCGCAGAGACACTCACCAGGGCGCGTAGGAGGCCGCGATGAAGAAATAGATGACCATGCGGTCGGACATGTGCAGACAATGCTCCACCGTCCTGTGGCAGAGAAGGCGGGTTACGGGCCCTGCTCTGGACCAACGGGCTTTGGGGGAGCCTGGGCTCGGGGCTGACGCACCTCCGTCCACCATGACCCCTCGGGCCTCAGTGTCCCCATCTGTGAGTGACCAGAGCAGTGGTTTTCCAACCAGGCTGCCTGTCACCCTAGGAGTTGAATGGAGACACCTCGGGGGTACCACTGAGGACCCTCCTCACCCTGACAGCCTCCTCCCATATTTTAATCAGAGAAAGTCTGCATTCTGTTTTATATTCTGGGCTTTTTGAAAGATTTCAAATGATAAAGAATTCAGTAGCTTAAAAAAAAAGTGTGAGACACAGACTCACAGAGGACAAACTAGTGGTTACCAGTGTGGAGAGGGAAAGGGGGAGGGGCAACATGGGGGAGGGGATGAAGAGGCACAAACCATTACGCATAAACTAGGCTACAAGGGGGATTCCCTGGCGGTCCAGTGGTTAGTACTCAGCACTTTCATTGCAGTGGCCTGGGTTCGATCCCTGGTCGGGGAACTAAGATTCCACAAGCCGTGCAGCATGGCCAAAACACTAAATGAATAAATAATAAAATAAAATAAGCTACAAGGATGTATCGTACAATCCAGGGAATATAGCCAGAGTATAACCTTTAAAAATTGTGAATTACCACGTTATATACCTGTAACTTTAAAAATTGTGAATTACCACGTTATATACCTGTAACTTATATAATACTGTACATCAGCCATACTTCAATTAAACAATGAAAGAAATTCAAGGACCTACTGTATAGCACAGGGAACTATACTCAATATTTTGTAATAAGCTATATTGGAAAAGAATCTGAAAAAGAATATATATATATACAAACACATATACATATATATGTATGTATAACTGAATCACTTTGCTGTGTACCTGTTAACTAACACAGCATTGTAAATCAACTATACTTCAATTAAAAAAAAAAAATAAAAATAAAAATGAACTTAAAAATGCATACTCAGGGCTTCCCTGGTGGCGCAGTGGTTGAGAGTCCGCCTGCCGATGCAGGGGACACGGGTTCGTGCCCCGGTCCGGGAAGATCCCACGTGCCGCGGAGCGGCTGGGCCCGTGAGCCATGGCCGCTGAGCCTGCGCGTCCGGAGCCTGTGCTCCGCAACGGGAGAGGCCACAACAGTGAGAGGCCCGCGTACCGCAAAAAAAAAAAAGCATACTCAGTAGAAGTCTAGCAAGCAGAAGAAAGTACGGAAAATTAAATGTTTATTAATTCTATTCTATTCTCCTTTCATTAAAAAAAAATAAGTGCAAAACCAACAAACCTAGGTGCCCCCTGAAGACCCTCTGGGTTCTGGCATTCTGGTTCAGGTCCAGGCTCTGAAGCCATAAGACCTGGGTTCGAATCCCAACCCTACCACAGAGGGACTAGGGCCTTGAGCAAGTTACTTACCCTCCCTGGTCTCAGCTCCCTCAGCTGTAAAACAGGGAGGACACTGGCCACCTATCGAGGTCGCTGTGAGGACGAAGAGGGTCAGGACTCAGCACAGCGCATAACAGGAAGTGCTCATAAACGTTACTGTTTCCCTTATGACCTCCCCTTGAAGAGCAAATTACAGTCATCAATACCTCTGACCAGCGTGGTAGCCAGCCTCCAAAATGGTACCCAAGGAGCCCCACTTTCTGGTCCTCACACCTGTGTGCGGCCCCTCCCACAACAAATATGGCAAACATATGGAAACAACAGGAGGTTGCAGAAACGATGGTGTGTGGTTTCTAAGGCTAGATCATAAAAGATATCACAGCCTCTGCCTTGTTCTCCTGAATCACTAACTTTGGGGGGGACGAGCCATGTGGCCGAGGGGAGGTCCACGTGGGAAGGACTGAGCACCCCCAAGCATCCAGCACTGACATGTCAGGCCTGGGAGGGAGACACCTTGGAAGTGACTTCTCCAGCCCAGGTCCAGCCTTCAGATGATGGCAGCCCCGGGCAGTATCACGACTACATCAGCAACCTTGAACCAGAAACACACATCTAAGCTCCCAAATTCCTGCCTCTCTGAAGCTTTGAGAAAGAATCAGGGTTTACTGTTATTTGAAGCCTCTATGATTCAGGGTAATTTGTTACGCAGCAGTGGATAACTAGTACAAACTGTGATTCTATCTAGCGACTGCAGCCTTCATTAAATTTGGCCGTGTTTCTATCTGATGCTGGGCTAACTGCAAGTCTTCCTAGAAATAAAAAGAATAACAACAGCTGATACATACAGAGCACATTCTATAATCAGAGCACCGTTCTAAGCCCTTTACGAGCATTAACTCTTTAATCCCACCTAGGAGGGAGGGACCACACTTTTCATCCACCACGTCGCAGACGAGGACACTAAAGGGCAGCACCGTCACACCACTGGTAAGTGGGCCCCAAACCCAACGACCGCTGTCTTTAGAAGAAAAAGGAGAGGGAGATTTGGACACAGAGACACACGGGGAGGAAGGCCTGTGAAGACAGAGGCAGAGATTGGAGTGATGGTGCCACAAGCCAAGGAACCATGGGAACCACCAGAAGCTGGAAGAGGCAAGGGAGGGTCCTCTCGTAGAGACATGGCCCTCCTGATACCCTGATCTCGGGTTTCTGGCCTCCCAACTATGAGAGGCTAAGTTCCTGTTGTTTCAAGCCCCCCAGTGTGTTGTAATCCATTACAGCAACCAGGAGCCACAGAGAGGAAAGAATGGGGACAGGAGGGGCTGGGATACAGCAGAGTCACAGGGATTCTGGGGGCAAGAGGGGCACTGGACACGGGGACTAGTGGTCACTGCAGCTGCTACAATGGACCAGAGGGTCCCCTCACTTTATGGGGGCCCTGGAAACCCAGAATCAACACTGGCTTGGACACAACTATGTGACCTTGCGCAAGTCACGTTCCAGATTCGGTGTCATCATCCACAAGACAGGGATTCTACAAGCTGCAACGTGGACGAGCCCAGGACGTCACGGTCAGTGAAAGAAGCCAGTCACAAAAGGCAGAAGCTTCTCAAGGGTCCATCGACAGATGAAGCGATAAACAACGTGTGGTCCATCCAGACAGTGGCATATGATTCCTTGAAAAGGAAGGCGATTCTGACACCTGTCGCAACACGGATGAACCCTGAGGACACTGGGCTCACGAAAGGATAAATATTATACGATTCCACTTACATGGGGTACACAGAGCAGTCAAATTCATAGAGACAGAAAGTAGAAGGGTGGGTGCCAGGGGCGGGGGAAGGGGGAATGGGGAGCTAGTGTTTAATGGGGACAGAGTTTCAATTTGGGAAGATGAAAAAGTTCTGGAGATGATGCTGGTGATAGCTGCCAGCAATGTGAATGCAGTTAACACTACTGAACTGTACACATAAAATGGTTACGATGGTAAATTTTATGTCCTGTGTACTTATCACAATTTTAAAAAAATTAAAAACAAAACAAATCCAAATTAAAATCCAGGATTCTAATGCCTACATTGCAGAATTATTGGAAAGATGCAGCGGGACATCTGCAGAATGCCTGGAGCCTAGGGGGCGCCCAGAAGGGGGCGATTATCACGACGATGATGAGGGTCCCTCACAATGACCCTGGGAGCGAGGGGCTTGTTCTTCCGGACTCGCAGAAGTGAGCAAACGAGGCAAATGAGGGTGAGGTGGTCCGCCCACGTGGCAGTCAACCCCGCCGGCCCGAGGCCAAGACGGCACAAGGCCTTCCATCCAGGGCCCCTCCTGGCTCGGCCAAGCGTGGCCCGAGGCACCCTGCCTCACCCCTCAGCCCACCGTGGGTCCCAGCCCTGGTCACCCCTCCAGGAGCTCGCCCCCTCCCGTGGGCTAGGCAGCAGGCACCTGAGGTGGCTCTTCTTCCAGGAGATCGTGTGGAACACGGTGGACACCACGAAGAGCCCACAGAGGCCGAGGCCGTAGATCCAGGCAGAGATGGTCTCCCAGTCATCGTCCGACAGGAAGTAGAGGTTGGAGCTGCCGAGAATGCTGGGGATGATCCAGAGCTGGAAGCAGGGTGGAGGGAGGTGCTGCAGGGCCAGCCTTTGGAGCGGGGTCCAGGCAGATGTGGAGGGAGGTGCTGCAGGGCCAGCCTTTGGAGCGGGGTCCAGGCAGATACAGAGCCCCTGAGCAACCTGAGCCTTTTCTCCAGACCTGCGCTGTCCAGCAGAACTTCCCACGATGGAGGGAAGGTTCTAGACCTGCACCTGATGGAGGGAAGGTTCTAGACCTGCACCATCCAGAACTTCCTGTGATGGTGGGAAGGTTCTAGACCTGCACCATCCAGGAGAACTTCCTGTGATGGTGGGAAGGTTCTAGACCTGCACCATCCAGGAGAACTTCCTGTGATGGTTCTAGACCTGCACTGTCCAGCAGAACTTCCCATGATGGAGGGAAGGTTCTAGACCTACACCTGATGGAGGGAAGGTTCTAGACCTGCACCATCCAGAACTTCCTGTGATGGTGGGAAGGTTCTAGACCTGCACTGTCCAACAGAACTTCCCATGACGGAGGGAAGGTTCTAGACCTTCACTATCCAACAGAAATTCTATGATGGAGGGAAGCCTCTAGACTCTGGACTGCCCAACAGAACTTCCTATGGTGGAAACATTCTACATTTGCACTGTCCAGTATGGGAGCCACTAGGCACACGCAGCTACTGAGCACTTGAAATGTGACTTGTACCGCTGAGGACTTGAAGCTTTCATTTTAATTGGTTTCAATTTCAATCCCAACAGCTACACGAGGCCAGAGGCTACCATACTGGACAGCATAACTCTACAGAATATCGTGGTAAAACAGGAAGCCAAGATCTCCTCTCTGCAAGAAGCATCTCTGGCCACCGCCCCCGACCCCCTGGGTCCACGGATACCCCAGCCTCCCGGTCAGGGCACCCCGCTGCATGCCTCTGTGCTGTTGCACCTGTGGTTCTCTGTGAAGAAGGCATCCCTCCCTATCATGTCTACCTGGAAAACTCCTCACTCTTCGAATCCTGGTTTATCCATCGTTCCCTCTGAGAAGTCTCGGAACTCTCCGAAGCACTGGGGTCCAGGGTCCCTGCGAGGGTTTGCCCAATTTCGTGTGTTAGGAGCCCTTTTTCTGGAGAGAGATTCTGCAGCAGCCCCAGCCAGCAGAACTCTAACGTGGGTGGCGCAGGTGATTTTAGATGTTGCAGTCACCACATTTTGAAAAGGAAATTATTTATAGGTGAAATTAATTTTAATATTTTGCTTAGTCCAATATATCCAAAATTTCATTTCAATGTGTAATTAATATGAAAAGTATTAAGAAGATACCTTACATTCTTTTCTTTCCATGCTAAGTCTTTAAGAGCTGGTGTGTATTTTATACTCACAGCACATGTCAATTCAGACAAGCTACATTTCAGTTGTATGAGGCCAGTGGCTACCAAGCTGGACAGCGTAGGTCTAGAGCTTCATTAAATCCTCAAAGGGGCCCATGAGCCAAAGGGTTAAGGACCACTGCCCAGCGAAGGATTTCTTACACAAGGCTGGGGTGGGGGGAGAGGGCAAGTATTCCAGGCAGAGGGAACAGCGTGTGCAAAGGCACGGGGTCATGCCTTCTATTACGGAAACAGCAGGTGTCTCAGAGCGCTGGAGCCTGGGGACAAGATCGTGGCAGTGGAAGGTGGGCCAACATAACACAAAGGCTAAGACCTATCTGGGAGCTTGCTACCGAGCCTGGATGCTGTACAAGTACTAGGGAACCACTGCAGGTTCTTAAGGTAAAAGAGAGGCACGCTCAACGCCTCCAATTTCCCCACATGACCTTCCCCCGAGATCCCACACGCTCTTCCAAGGGCCATGGAAGCCTTGAGAACAGGCCGCTCGGGACATTGCCGTGGAACGGAAACACGGTCTCTCCAAGGGCAAAGAGGCTGTGTCCCCAGACCCCTCTTCAGCTCTCAGCCCCCCAAGACTCACAGCATGGGTGGCGCAGTTGGCGGCATGCTCGTACTCCGTGGGCTGGTACCTCCTGTGGGCAGGGACTCGGTGGTTCATGAACCTGCAAGGAGACACGCAATTCCTGGAAGCTTGGCTGGGAAGCCGGGAGCGGCCCGGGTCACAGAATTCCCAGGAGGCCTGAGGACCTCGGCCCCTGCTGGTGGGAAGAGGGTCCCCCTCCCCTCCCCTGCCGTCCCCTTTCCCTCCTCCTCTCCCCTCCCCCTCACGCTCCCCTCCCTCCCTCCCTCCCTCTCTCTTTCCATGACACTTTCTTTGCACTATCCAACATTTTGTGCTTAATCCCCAAAGTGGTGTTTGCTGAATATCGGGTTGCAGGGAAATCCCTGGCGGCCCAGCGGTTAAGGCTCAGTGCTTTCACTGCTGTGGTCTGGGTTCGATCCCTGGTCGGGGAACTAAGATCCTGCAAACTGCGCGGCACAGCCAAAATAAATAAATAAATATTGGGTTGCAGCATCCTCTTCATTTCTTACTTTTAATTTTCTTTAAGCATAACAGACATACAACATAGCTCCCCAAGGTACGGCTGGGTGGACTTCGACGTAGACACATGCCCACGTGACCACCAGAGCCTCTTCTGCACACCCTAGAAAGCGCCTTTGTTACTGAACCCAGGTCCGGCCGCTCGCCGCTCGAAAGCCAGTTCTCGAGAGACAAGAGTTGGTAGGAAAGGAAAGGTTGCTTTATTTTGGAGGCCCGCAATCGGCGGGGAGGGCGGACGCCTGTCCAAAGGCCGACTCCACCCCCCACCCCCGACAATCAGGGGGCAAGAGCTTTCACAGACAGAGGGAGGGGGCTACAGGCAGGAACAGCACAGTCAGCGCTGACAGTCGTCTTGAAATTGGTCATCAGTGGTCTGACCAGCGTCATCTCGATTATTTTAGGTACAGTTAATCTTCAGTTCCAGGGTCAGTTTGTTTCCATTTCTTTGGGCCAATTCTTGGAATTGTGGCAGCTTATGTCATGGCTACAGCCTGGCCATCACGTAGTTAACTTCTTCCACCTGGTGGGGATTCAGTACCTATAAGACAGCTCACAGGATATGGCTCAGAATATTATCTCTAGCCCTTGAGGAGGAACTAAAGGTCCTTGACTTTGCTTAATGACTGAACTATTATTATTTGGTCTCCTTTGACTGTGTTCCTCTGTTACTGCATTTTCTCACTTCTCTGATTAAACGTATTCTTTGGCTAAAGTTTTTCCACAGACAAAAGGCAGGCGGAGGACATTGCGGGGGGAGGGGCAAGGACCATAGCGCCCTGCTCCATTTCACCTTTATACCCCTTCCCAGGGGTACTGCCCGCCAAGGACACCCCCCTCTGACACTGCCACCATAGACTAGTTTTGCCTATTCCTGAACTTCCCATCAGTGGGATCGCACAGCACACACCCTCTGGGTCTAGCTCCTTGGGCTCAGCATGACTCTTGCCAGCCTCAGTAATTGGCTGTTTTCGTTGCAGCAGAGTATTCCACCCGGTGAGGGAACCACAAGTTATTTATCCCATCTCCTGGAGGCGGACGTTCCAGCCTGGAGCTGTTATGGTAACGCTGCCACGAGCCTTCACTGTAGTGAACATATGCATTCATTTCCGCTGGGCATAGACGTGTGGAACGGCCAGGTGACTCTATCTTGACAATGAACGTTCCTTTTTTTTCTTAACTTTTTTTTTGTTTTCTGGCTGCACCATGCAGCCTGAGGGATCTTTGTTCCCGGACCAGGGATCGAACCCATGCCCCTTGCAGTGGAAGCATGGAGTCCTAACCACTGGACCACCAGGGAAGTCCCGACAATAAGCATTCCTGATGCTCTGGTGTCTTGGAATCTTCCAAGCCCCACCCACTGCCTCCGCCCCATTCTCTCACCTGATCCTCACCGGAGCTCCTGGTCCCTGCAGGCTACCATGGAGCCACAGAGCCACCACCATGCCGGGTTTACAGAGGGGAAGCTCCAGGGCAGAGTTAGGAAGTGACATCACCCAGGTGGGATGGGACGTGGCCACACCTGGCTGACCAAACTCTCTGCAGGGGTCTTCAGGTCAGGCTGGCGGTGGGGGAGATGAGATCTGCAAACACCTGGCTCTCGGGCGGTAGGCAGGACCACGCTGGCTCAGAGTCAGGTAAGTGGACAGTTCACCTTGGACTTTGCCAAGAATCATCTACCAGGTGGGGTTAAACTCCACTACAACCCCAAAAACCTCCCCCACACCCCAGGAACCCGATTATTACTATAAAGACCCACACAAATGAGAAATGGGTGTATGGTTCAGAACAAAGGGCACAATGCAGTACAGTGCACAGAGCACTTATTAAGTGCCCACTGTATGCTGTGTCCGTGCTAGGGGCCGTCCACTTAGCATTTCTTGAGTACCTTCTGTATGCTGGATCTATGCCAATAAAGCAAATACAATAACAACAAAAATAGGGTTATGGGTTGAATTGTGTCCTCCCCAAATTCCTATGCTGAAGTCCTAACCTGAGGACCTGAGAATGTGGGACTTATTTGAAAAGAGTCGTTGCAGATGTAATTAGTTAAGATGAGGTCCATACTGGAGCGGGGCGGTGAGCCCCTAATCCAATATGACAGGTGTCCTTATAAGAAGAGGAGAGACACAGAATGAAAACAAAAGGCAGAGACTGGAGTGATGCAGCTTCCGGCCACGGATGCTGGCAGCCACCAGGAGCTGGGAGGGAGGCCTGGAGCAGACTCTCCCGCAAGTCTCCAGAAGGAACCAACCCTGCAGACATCTTGACTTCGGACTTCCGGCCTCCAGAATGGAGAGAGACCAGATTTCCGTTATTTTAAGCCGCTAAGTGTGTGTTCGTTTGTTACCACAACCCCGGAGACACTAACACAGGTACACACAGTGTTAGCTTTGATAGATTCTGCCCAAAAGCCCCCCAAAGAGGCGGTGCTAATTTACGCTCCCTCCACTAGGGCTGGGGGGGTGGGGGTCTGAGGCCAACCGTGAAGGGGGTGCAATGGACGCCTTTCTTCCCAGCGGGAAACCAAGTCTCCTCCACCTGTTACTGGGCTGCCCTCTCCCCTGCTCCTTTAACAAACAGCAACAAGCCACCCGTGGTACCAGCCCCTCGGATCTGAGGGTGACGTCATGGTTGCCGTGGCGACCTGGATGGGCAGTTATTTATTTATTTCTGGGTTCCACAAAACTTTCCTTGTCTCTCACCCAGCACTGCAGCTATTGAATGAGAGAGAGAGAGAGAGACAGGGGTCGGGGGCCAGGGCCCCAGGGCCAGGGGCAAACGCCCAAGAAACAGAGTTCCCACAGCCCTCAAGAAAGGAGAACTTTTTCTTTCACTCCTTGTAGCCTAATTTCTTTCTTCCTAAACCTCTAGGCAGGCGTTTGAAGAGGACAATTAATTCACTGTTTACGTTTTTAATTTTCCTTTTAATTTATATTCAGTAAAATTTCCCTTTTTGCTACACATTTTTATGAGTTTTGACAAAGGGAGAGAGTTGTATAATTGCCACCATAATCAAGATAAATAAAAGGTCCATCACCGTCCCCCCCATTTGCCCTCCTGCCCCCTGGTACCCTAACCCTCCCCGCAGCCCAGTAACCACTGCTCTGTTCTCTGTCCCCATAGCTTTGCCCTTTCCAGAACATCATATAAACGGGTTCATATAGAAGCTCTACAGACCTTTTTTTTAATGTCTAAAGAGAACTGATTGCATAAAATCAAGTGTATTCTTAGGTGAAAAGAAACTGTGCTCTGAATGCCGAACAGGGACTTAGTTATTAGCTCTTGTTTTCTGTGAGAAGAAAATGATGAACCCGCCTAACATTACTATTCTTGGCTGTCATCTCAGCCCTTCCAGGCTTCCCCCCACCCCCCGCCCCAGCACAGCCTTTTGAGTTTGGCTTTTCTCACTCAGCTTAAGGCAGGTGAGATCCATCCGCTGTCGCCTGGGTCAATGGGTCCTTCCTTTCTGTCGTTGAGAACTATTCCGTCGTAAGGATGTGTAATGACTTGTTTATCCGTTGCCCAGCAGAGGGACAAGGGAGTCATTTTGAACAGCTGCAATTCAGAGGTAACGTTTAGACTGTCTGGAACAGAGCTGGCAGTCAGCTAGGCAGCCTTCAAGATTGTGGGAAATTTCAAAGAGTCGACATTTCTAGCAAGCTGCCGCTGGTTCAACGAAAAGAGGGAAATGGGCCTTCGGTCTGCTTTCTGGAGAACAGAATCCCCATTCTGTGGCCAACCCTTGCCACTTAGATAACCACGTGGCC
This sequence comes from Leucopleurus acutus, assembly GCF_964270905.1. NCBI lineage: Eukaryota > Metazoa > Chordata > Mammalia > Artiodactyla > Delphinidae > Leucopleurus > Leucopleurus acutus. Next base: position 3,593,153 of record NC_139158.1, read on the forward strand.
ACTGCATTTGATGGGGGTGGGGAGGGCAACTCCACGTGGAGGGCTCCCAAACTGAGCTGGCAGGGAGACAAGGACCGAAGGTTGCCTTCCACCCTGAGCTGGAGAGGGCAGGGCTTCGGAGCCAGGCACAGCTGGGTAGAAAGTCCCTGTATGATCACTTAGCTGCTGTGTGACATAGGGGAAATGTCTTAACGTCTCTGGGCTGCAACTTCCTTGTGTGTTAAAGGAGATAATAGCACCTAGCCTGCAGGTTCCATGAAATGATACGGTTCAAGAGCCCATACGGGGATGTCTGACATACAGCGGTGCTCGGAGAATAAATGTTCTTTTCCCCTCTCCCTGGGGAGCTCCCCTAAGGAGCCCAGGCACCGTTTTCTTACTGGACCCATCCTGGTACTTCACAAAGAGCGCCCCATTAAAGCCCACAACATCCTTGCAAAGTAGTTACTATTATTCCAATCTGAAGAGAAGAGGTCAGACCAGCGTTTCTCAGTCTTGGCCACACATTAAGAATCATCCGGGAAATGGATGGGTGGATAAACAAAACGCAGTCCAGCCACACAATAGAATATTATTCAGCCATCACACCTGCTACAATGAGGGTAAACCTCAAACACACGATGCTCAGCGGAAGAAGCCAGACACAGAAGGTTCCACATTTCGTGGCCCCATTTATATGAAATATCCAGCCAGGCAAATCCATAGAGACAGACAGCAGGTCAGTGGTTACCAAGGGCTGGGGGCAGCGGGAGAAACTGTTTAATGGGTACGGGGCTTCCTTTCGGGGTGATGGAGATGTTGGTTGTACAGCCCTGTGAATGTATACATGCCACTGAACTGTTCACTTTTAAACGGTTCGTTGTATGTCGTGTCAACTTTACCTCGATGTTTTTAAAAGCTAAGAAAACGAATCACTTGGGAAGCTTTTAACTATGCCAATGCCCAGGCTATACCCCAGACCAGAGAGGCTGCAACCTCTGGGGCTAGAACCCAGGCAGGGATATTTCTAAAGCTCCCAGGGTGGGACTTCCCTGGTGGTCCAGTGGCTAAGGCTCCGAGCTCCCAATGCAGGGGGCCCAGGTTCCATCCCTGGTCAGGGAACTAGATCCCGCGTACGGCAGCTGAGAGTCCGCATGTCACAACAGAGATCCCGTGTGCCGAAACTAAGACCCGGAGCGGCCAAATAAATAAATAAATATTTAAAAATAAATAAAATTCCCAGGCTGAGAACCACTGAGGTAGGTTCATTAAAAACCCAAGATGCTAAACTGGCCTGTGACTAAAAGTTACACAGACCTGGACAGAAACTAGTAACAGGAATGAACCCGAATGTTTAACAGGTGAGAGGTAAATGCAGAAAAAGAGGCCTGAAAGATAAAGGAGAGATGGGTGGATTTGGGGGTGCTGGTCACAGAGGACTTCCCTCATATTTTAATTTCCAGGATGAGGTAGAAGATAATTTGACCTGTATTGTTTGACTTTTTATGAGATTATATTCAAATTTTCCCTGCATAACTGAAAATAAGTCTTTAAAACTGTATCATGAAGAAAAGTGGCAAAAAAAGAAAACTGAAAGAAAAAAGAAAAAAACTGTATAATGACATGGGAAATGTTTGCCATATAATACGAAGCGAGAAAGAGAGAATCTGTAATTCGTTATGATTATAATAAGGTCAAACTATGTTGTGGATGGAAGAAAACACACATAAATGAAATACAGATTTGTGGTGAGGCAGTAGGATTCTTTTTTTTTTTTTTCAGTAGAATTCATTTTTGATGACATACTTCTTCTTAAAAATTCTTTTAAGGGAGTTGACGGGAGATAAAGGTAGACTGCCTATCAGATCACAGTACCGTATCAAGGGCTGAATTTCCGGGAGAAGCAATACTGCGGTTACACGGGAGAACGTCTTTGCTTTAGGAAATACACGCTGCCGTGTTTAAGGATGAAGTGTCCAGATGTCTGCAACTTATCCTCAAAAGGTTCAAAAAGAAGAGAGAGGAGCAAAGCCAACATTGCAAAATGTTAACATCTGGTGACTAAGTGAATGACTGGCACCTAGATGTTCACTGAACTTTTCTCATAACCTTTCTATGTTAGTTTGAAATTTTTCAAAATAAAATGTTGGGGGTGGAATTCTTTTCCTGTCATTATGCTAATGCTTTTACAATATAAAGATTTAATCGCACACGACTGTTGCCAGAAAAGGCAAGAAGGAAGGGGTGCGGGGCGTCCCAGAGACATGATGGTCAGAGGCACTGAAGACCAGAGAGGAAACTTCTGGAAACCAGAAGGGCATCAGGAAAAGCTTGGTGGCTGGAAGGAGGAGGCATGTTTCGAGGCTGGGAGGGAACCCACGAGGCTGGAGTGGGAGCTGGGGAAGCGGCAGGGGGTCACAAAGCAACACCAGTTCCTATATCCCAAGGTTCCAGCTTTCCAGAGGGGGCAGGGGGACAGTCATCTCCCAGCACCCATTCTCCCCTCCTTCCCTGGGAACGCTGACCTTTAACTTGGCACACGGATGCCCAGAATAAAGGAAGTCGCTGGAGGAAAACATCTGGAGGTAGGCTGTCTTCCTACCACCACCCAAGTACAGTAGGACTGTCGACCTTTCTGGCAGCAGGGGAACTTCAAGCTTATGCCCATAACTCCCTGAAGACATCGTTGATGTACCTTGGTTTTACAGATCCCACAATTTGAACTTTCTTAACGGATCATGAAAAGCAGAAAATAATATGACTTTATTTTCTACTTTTCATAATCAATTAAGCTTTTTCATCGGCTCTCCCATTGGCCACAGGACAACAGCCATACTTTCCAATATGCTTCCAACTTACTGATGGTGCCACTAGATGGATGGGTAGGTGGGGTAGGTAAGTAGAGAGAAGGCAGGCAAATAGCTTTCTAGACAAATAAGTGGATAGTTGGATAGATGTCTGGATGGACGGATGGATGGATGGAAGGAAGCAAGGAAGGATGGATGGATGGATGGATCAGGGGTGGGGGATGTTGGGGTGGATGGAAGGATGGGTGGAGGATGGAAGTTTGGCGAGATGAGTGCAGGTGTCAGTCATTTGGGGTGCTATAACAAGATACCATAGATTGGGTGGCTTAAATAAGATACATTTATTTCTAAGAGTTCTGGAGGCTCAGAAGTCCAAGATCAAGGTGCCAGCAGATTCAGTGTCTGGTGCAGACAGCAGCCTTGTTGCTGGGTCCTCACAAAGTGGAAAGATAGCTCTGATGTCTCTTCCTCTTCCTGTACGGGCACTAATCCCATCGTGAGGGTCCTACCCTCATGACCTGATCTAACCCTAATTACTTCCCAAAGGCCCCACTTCCAAATACCACCACATTGGGGGTTGGGACTTCAACATACAGATTTTAGGGAAACACATTCTGTCCACAGCATGCCACCACTAGTCCCTCAAACTTATGTACTTCTTGAATGTAAAATGCATTCATTCCATCCCAGCAAGCCCAAAAGTCTCAGCTCAACCCAGTATTACCTCTAAAGTCCAAAATTCAAAGTCCCATCTAAACATCATCTAAATCAGACATGCGTGAGACTCAAGGTACAATTTATTCTGAGGTAAAATTCCTCTCCAGCTGTGAGCCTGGGAAACCAAATAAATTATGTGCTTCCAAAATACAATGGTGGGACAGGCACAGGACAGACATACAGACATTCCCATTCCAAAGAAAAAAAAGAAAATACACCAAAAAGACGGAAGGGGTGATGGGTCCCAGTGAAGTCCAAAACGTAGCAAGGCAAGTTCCTTGAGATCTTAAGGCTCAAGAATAGTCCTCTTTGATCCGATGCCCTGCCCTCCAGGCCCCCTGGGGTGACAGCATAACCTCCACAGCTCGGCAGGTCACCCCACCTCTGAGACACTGGGCAGGGCCCCACCCTTTGAACCAGAAGCAGCCAGCCCTGCCCTGAGATCTAGAAACTGCGTTCATCATCATCCTTCCCTTTTCCAGGGAAACAGCACATGTGTGCAGCCCTCCTCCATTCCTTTGGTCCCGGCTTCAGAGGGAGGCTGACTCGGCCCACAGTCCGCATCAGCACTAATCTCTGTATGAATGGTCTGTGGGCCACACCCGTGATGCTCCCTTCTGAACACGTGCTCGTTTTTACACTCTAGATAGGCTGAGAATTCTCCAAATCTTTACATTCTGGTTCCTTTTTGCTTCATAATTCCTTCTTCGATTCACTGCTCTCCTCCCGCATCTCACTGTGAGCAGCTGGGAGGACCAAGCCACTCCCATCAACACCGGGCGTAGGCAACCTTCTCAACGCATCACCCAATCCCACCATGCGCAAGTCTTACCTTCCCCGGAACATGAACACAACTCGGGCAAGTTCTCGGCTGCTCTATACCAAGGATATTCTCTCCATTGTCCAGTAACATGCTCCTCATTTCCACCTGAGGTCACACCACACTGGCCTTTACGGTCCATATTTCTGCTAACATTCTGTTACCGATTGTTACGAATTCTCCAAGAAGATGAAAGCTTTCTCTACCACTCTCCTCTTTTGCTGAGTCCACACCAGAATCACCTTTAAAAGTCCCTTCTCGGCTTTTTCTGGCACGAACTTCAAGACCCTCCCAGTCTACACTCCTTCAATCCCAGCTCCACTCCTTACCAGCCGCGTGTCCAGGGACAAGTTACTCAAGCTTTTCGGGCCTCAGTTTTCTTATCTGAGCAATGGGGATGTTATCAGCCTCCACCCAGGGGGATTCTAAAAGGATGGAATGGGTTAATCTGTGCACAGCACTCAGCACATGTTAACACATGACCGAACTTGATGATTCTGTTACTATAAATCTTCCATCCTATTATTGAACCCATTTGACAGCTGAAAAAACTGAGGTCCTGAAAAACCAAATCACCTGCCTAACACATGACAGCTAGGAAAGGATGGAGCCAGGATTTCAGCCCGGGATTGTCCAAGCTTGAGACCTGGGCTCCAGGGAGGTAGTAACACCTGCCTCGCAGAGGAGAAGACATGATGTGCCAAGTGCCCCACGCACAGTAGGCACCTGTACATGTTGATCACTCTCTGCCTCCTCCATCACCTCTGGAAGAGATGCTATGACGTGTCTAAGTAAGGAAAGAAGAAGCTCTGCTTTAAAAATCAGGCCTCATCACTGCACACCCATTAGGGTGGCTATTATTTTAAAAGAAACAAACAGAAAACACATGTGGAGAAGTGGGAACCCCTGTGCACTGCTGATAAGACTGTAAAATGGTGCAGCTGCTGTGGAAAACAGTATGGAGGTTCCTCAAAAACCTGAACATAGAATGACCGGCAATTCCACGCCTGGTTCTACACCCAACAAAGAACTGAAAGCAGAGATTTGAAGAGATTCTTGCACACCCATTTTCAGAGCAGCGTTACTCACAGCAGCCAAAAGGTGGAAGTCACCCAAGCGTCTGCTGACAGCTGAGCAGATAAACAGAATGTGGTTCGTCCACACAATGGAATATGACTCAGCCTTAAAAAGAAATGCAATTCCGACACATGCAATGACATGGACGAACCTCGAGGACATGATGCTGAGTGAAATAAGCCAGTCACAAAAAGACAAACACTGTAGGATTCCACTTGTACCAGGTCCTTGGAGGAGTGAGATTCATAGAGACAGGAAGTAGCCGGGCAGCTGCCAGGGGCTGGGGGAGGAGGAGGGCGTGTTAGTGTTCGATGGGGACAGAGCTTTAGTTTGGGAAAAAGAAAAAGTTCTGGAGATGACAGTGGTGATGGTTGCACAACAATGTGAATGTGCTTATTAATCCCACTGATTTGCACACTTAAAAATGGTTCAAAGCGTAAGTTTTATGTTATGTATAGTTTACAAAAAAAAAAGAAAACTTCAGGCCACAGGCAAAGCTATGTGCATATGAAGACCCTCTGTTAACATGCCAGCAAAAAGTGACACGAGCTGAGTTTCAGGTTGTGCCGTCGTTACCCTCGCCCCAGAATCCTGCGCTGCCCAGGACCTAGCAGGGTGGAGAAAGGGGCCAGAGCAAACGTTACTGCACATAATCACGGGGAGGGACTTCCCTGGTGGCGCAGTGGTTAACAATCCGCCTGCCAATGCGGGGGACACGGGTTCGAGCCCTGGTTGGGGAAGATCTCACATGCCGCGGAGCAACTAAGCCCGTGCGCCACAGCTATGGAGCCTGAGCTCTAGAGCCCACGAGCCACAACTACTGAAGCCAGTGCACCTAGAGCCCGTGCTCCGCGACAAGAGAAGCCACCGCAATGAGAAGCCCGTGCACCGCAACAAAGAGTAGCCCCCGCACACTGCAACTAGAGAAAACCCGCACGCAGCAACGAAGACCCAACGCAGCCAAAAATGAATAAATAAATAAATTTATAAAATTAAAAAAAAAAGAATCACCGGGGAGATCTGAAAAATCCCAATGCCCAGGCCACATCCCTGACAATTAAAACAGAATCACGGTGTGGGGAGTGGTGTCCAGGAATTGGTATTTTTTAAACTTCCCATGCGATTCCAGTGAACAGGCAAGCCTGAGAAGCAGTGGGCTGGGGGGAAGAGCCCAGCAGGGAGGGGATGATGGGCCCCCCCCAGATGGTGCCAGGTGCTACACAACGGGAATGTTCCTGGACCCCAGGACCACAAAATGAACACTGGGCTCAGCAGGGGCAGCAAACGGGCTTCAACTCACACGGCAATTCTGGTCCACTGATAAGAGGCTGCCTGGAGTGCTGTGCTAAAAGGATTCTGCGAACGAATCTAGATGATGAATTAGCAATGTCTGCCATGAACGAATCTAGATGATGAATTAGCAATGTCTGCCACGGGTACCAGGCAGGCGAGAGGCAGCCATCCCTGGTGTAAGAGTTCCCCAAATGCTTTCACTCCCTCCTCCTCTTGGAGCCTCACAAGGACGCTGTAAACTGAGCAGAGCCGAGATGATGCTTGTCATTTTATACAGGGATTCAGAGAAGTGAAGCCACTAGTTAGAAGTGGTGCAGCTAAGATGGCAACCCAGACCTTCTGACTCCTTGTTGAGACCGTCCACTCACTTCCCCTTTCAGCCCTGTCCATGGTTCTGATAGGAAAGGTTCTGCCATTAGTCTTTCACGTTATAGTGTAAAGTACCTGACCATCCTCTCCAGGATGGAGGAATGGCTGTGGAGCTGGAGGCGGAGGAAGAGAAGGGACAGGGCCCTTTCCCAGCTCCTGAAACCCACACCTCATTGGCCAGTGGTTAGAGCAGCCCTGGCCACAAGTTATCCGTGACCCCAGTCCCCCTGAACCCTGGCTTTGTCAATCCCTCCCATGCTGGACAGTCCACACCAAGACTCCCAGATCCCAATGACCAAGGCAAAGCCCTGGCGGACCCAGAGCATAAACGTCTGTGCCAAGGCCAAGAACAGAAATGCCAGGCAGCTTCTGCATGGGCTAAAAGACCCTGTGTTCCGGGGGATCTGCTTCCTTTGTTTCCTATCCCTGACTCACTCCCTTCAGTTTCTCCTCACCCCAGGGAAGCTCTCCCTGTGGCCCACAGTCATCACGCCTCTGGGCCTTCCACATATTGTTCCTTCTACATAAAAGCCCCTTTCCCTCTTCTCCAGGTGGTACACTCCTATTGAGCCTTCAGAGTCCAGGTCAAAAGGCCCTTCCCCTGAAAATTCTTCCTTGATCCCTACCTTCACACCCCATCCAGACTGGGTTGTAAACTGCCTTCTCTCACCTCAACGCCACTGCTTAAGTTGCCTGTTTGGAATCTCCTTCCCTCTTTTCTCTTCCTGGAGCATTCCTAGGCAGAGAGAGTGGCTCTCCCCTTTGGACTCCCAGAGCTGCCTGTGCGACCCCTACTGTAGCACAATCATACATATTTGGGTGCTCTGGGTCTGCCTCGGCCCCGAGACTGCAAACCAGGGGACTGGCCCTGATTCCGCTTCATCTTCCTGGACCCAATGCAGAGCCTGCACCCAACAGGTGATGCTCGGCAAACAAGCTTATGATCAATCATCTCCGAGCATTTACGAAGTTGTTTAGACTCGAGGTAACAAGTTGGGAACAGTTCCAGTCTTTTAAAACCTTCAGAATTTTTGGAATAGACAGACTCCAGAGACATGGGTTACTCCAGCCAGGACCCTGGCCACTCAAGGTCACACGATTCCAGGGGCAGGGCCAGTTTGCTGCTTTAGAAAAGCAGGAGGTATGAATGGAAACCCCACTGGAGAGCCTGGGGAGAAGGGGGGAAATATTATTTCTTTTCTTTCTATTTCTGGGCTGCTTCACTGGCTACAATGTTCATTTACTACTTCAATAATTTTGTTAAAATCTAATAAAACAAAACGTTTTAAATATGCAGGTCTATGTCTGAAATCAATATTCGAGACCAAACGTTCCCCAACCTACAGCACTCGAGTTGCGAGAGGGGAGAGGCTGTTCCCAAAGAGAGTTCCGGTAACCACCCAACTGCCCGTCCAGGGCAGGATGGAAACACACTGCGGAGGGTCCCACATGGAACCAGAGTGCAGAGAGAAGCGGCGAACGCCCTGCACTCAGAGGCAAGGGTGCATCGCAGTCATGGTGCCAAACAGGACAGGCTCTCTGACTCCATTTCTATAAACTTCAAGAACCGGCACCAGGAGTCTTTGAGGATAAAAGCCAGGACAGTGGCTACCCTTGGAAGCGGGGAGGCAGTGACCAGGGGGCGTGACGGGGTTCCTGGCAACTTGCGACACTGAGTGATTTGCTGTGGGTGCTGGTGCCAGGAGTGTGTTCAGTTTTCCAGCCATAACGGCAAGGCACACACTTCGAAGTAATTACACTTCGATAAAAGGTGAAAAGATGGAGTAGCCCAGGCCCCTACCAGCCAGGTCTGGGAGGGGTCTGTAAAAGGTGTGCTTCCGACACCACCCCCCGGGGCCCCTATGGGCAGCCCCGGGCACGGCCCAAGCTTGCTGGCCACCTGCCCTGTCCCCACCACCTGGGCCTCCCTCCAAGCCGAGCGCACCCCAGATGCTCCTCTGCCGTCCTGCTCCCCGGCTTGCAGTCCGGAGCAGCCAGGCCCAGGCTCAGCGCTTCTGCAATTTCTCCCTCCCCTTCTGGCCTGGGCCAGCCTGGAGTGCAGAGCCCCCAGAGAGAAGCAGGCCCGCTCTCCCAAATGAGCCCAGGCTCAGGAAAACCACTGCGGCCGCCCCTTCCGGGCTGGGCCAGTGCCTGGCAGTGGCAGCCCTGAAGCCCCAGGACAGAGGACTAAAGAGATTTGTCCAGGAGACAAAGCGGGGGTCTGTCCGTCCCACAGAAGCAAGGGCAGCCCAGGGCAGAGCTGGCCCCGGGCCCTCTGAGCCTCTCCCTTTCTCCAGCTTGGTCCCGGGCTACTTCTTTGTGTCCATTCATGAATTCACAGCTCCTCCTGGACGGCAGACAGCATCTTGGCTCCGTCTTTGGGAAACAGAGTCGGGGAGAAACAGTCCATGGGCTGGGGCCAGCTCAGAATTGTGGTGAGATCAAAATCCCAGAGGGGAGACAGGAGGGGAACAGGAGGGGAAGCCAAGGAAGGAGGGGAAAGGGCCAGGGTCTCTGGCAGGTCGGGAGCAGAGAACACGTGGCATTCCACGTGAATGGCGCCCCCTGGGGGTGCGTGCCTGGTGGTACTGACCCAACACAGCTGGGGCCAGACACCCCTAGCCCTGCACCCTCCCCAGGGCTCCCTGGGGAATCTCTTCCCCTCTGGCATAATGAGGGTCCACGCCTCTGAAGCAGGGGCCACCCCATCCTGCCTGCCTCACCGGAAGCTCCCAGAAGATAACAAGATGAGGAGATGCCATGGGAACCCAGAAGCCCGGGGTGGGCCTCCATCTCCACAGTCCTTGTAACCAGGGGCTGATGCAAGCCTGGCGGTCGACCCACTGCCTCAGTGCTGTGAATGCCCATCCTCCTCCCCGGCGTGCAGACCCCAAGCCCGAGAGCTCTGACCTGGGGGATTTGTGCTGCAGCTGCAGGAGCCTGGGAGCTAGCGCTCCGAGAAATCAGCCTCCACTAGTGACTCAGGGGGGAGCTGACGGATGCCCCCACTCCCCTGCCCTCAGCGGAGACGACTCCAAGCCACGTCCCCCCGTGTCTCCCAAGCAGAACTAATTAAGCTCCGAGTGCCTGCAGTGCAACCCGCTTCTTACAAACCCTTTAGCGGCTGCGTGCCCTGCCCTGTGCTCACTTCCGTGCTCCCCTATTGCCGTATCTTGGGGTCAGCTCCCAGATACACCCCTTGTCCCTGCATCCTCGTCCCCGGGTCTGATTCTGGGGAAACCACACGAAGGCAGATTCTCGGCAGCTAAGAGTAAAACCCCGAAGGTACCGACCACAAGTGCTCTGGGCAAGAGACAATACTGCTTCTGAACCATCCCAGTCCCAGCTGAGGCCGCTGCTGACCCCAGGAGGCTCATCTGCACCGCACTTCAAGGCTCGCTCACACCCGCCGGCTTCCACCGCCTCTGAAAGGGACAGGCCACTGCCCCGTCCACCCACGACCCCCTAAACCAGGGGGATTTAGGGGATCTGCAGCTTTCCCCTCCCTGAGGCCAGGATGGGGTTACAACCACCTTCCTCATCCCGCAGGGGCCACACCCGGAACACGCCTTCTAGGAGACACGCCCCGAACCGGAATCCACCAGGAGGAACTTTAAGAAACTCAGCAAATACCTCCCCCTACCCACCCCCACCACTCCCAAGGGACCTTCCGCCCTTGGCTCGCCGTACGGAGCCCAAAGCAGCTCTAACTCCAGAGACGAGGGCGACCACCCGCCCACAGATGAGCCGTTCCCTCCGCCCGCCGGCACGACAGGCACGCTGGGATGGCGGGTCCTCTCACGGGAAATCATTCTCTCCACGCCAGTACTATTCCCCGTGAAAGGAGGGGCCGCTCGAGGGCTCGTGGAACGTGCAAGAGGCCCGGGAATGTCCCATCCCCGCCGACACAGCGCCACACACAGCCTGGCCCAGCCCAGCCCTGCCCGTGGCCAAGCGTCCAGGGTACCATCACAGGGCAGGTTTGAGCCCAATTCCCAATTCCCTGGGGTCCCCCAGAGCTGGGCCCCAGCCCAACTCCACCTCCCGTGACCAGGACTCCCGTAAGCAGGCAGCAATGCAGCTGCCTTCAGGTAGAAACAGATTCCCCCCGAGACGCACACGTTTCTGGAGCAAAATGCACACAGGTGCACGCACACGCGCCCACACGCTCATACATCGTGCGCACAACCCTGAAATACCGTCCGCACGTCCTAAGAATGCCTCCACTACGAACAGGGGCTGATCCATTCCTTCCCCCAAGGCCTTTCTTTGTAAGAAATGAACCCCCTGGTGTTGTCTTGGATAATAATGAAGATCCCACCGCTTTGGTCCACCAAGTGCAGAGGTGCTTGGGGGGACGACCTTTTTCCTTAAGAGCGGCTCCTGAAAATCACAAAACTGTAACCACTAATGAAATCATTGATTCAGACAAGGGTAACCAACGGATGCGGAGAAGGCTGGTGAGAGGCTGCTGAGCGACAGGGTGGTCAAATCCGGGGAACCCAGCATCGCTTTCTTGGCCCCAAGATCAACCTCAGCATCACCAGAAATGGGACAGATGTCTCCTGCCTCCTGGGGAGATGCAGTGCGAAGTTTCTTGCCTCTCTTGCCAAGGTGGTCACCCTGAGTGTGACAAGGCTCTGCAGCTGGGCAGGGTACCCTGGCAGTCACCGGCCATATGCGGCTAAGTCAATGGAAACTCACTAAAACTAAATAAAATGCACAGTTCAGTTCCTCAGCCACGCCAGCCACATAGCAAGTGCTCGACAGCGCTAGGAAGTTTTGCCCATGTCATCAGGTGTGATGGGGTCTGGTGGTTACGGAAGAATTAATCCTCACCAGTTAGAGACGTGGACTGACACGTCATCTGGGATTTGTCTTCAACTGTCGGCAGAGAAAAAGCAAAGAGATGAAGCAAGTGTGGCAAAACGGTCATAAATGTTAATTAGAAATTGTTAGTCATTGTTAGGCTATGGAGTTATTACATTATACTAGTCTCTCTACTTTTTGAATGGAAGTTTTCATAATAGGAGGAATGCAATATTTGCATGATCTCAAAACACTCCCCTTCCCGCAATGCTCTTCATCACCAAAAGGAATGGTAACTTTACAGAGAGCAACGTGGTGGATGCCAACTGAACCAAGGGTCAAGGTTAAAACACCACAGTGACAGGACGGTCATCCTGCTGCCGGCAAGCGGCCACTGAAACAGTGATACGGCAACCGGTAAAGTCTGCAGGACGCTTATTAAATAAGACTGCATCAATGCTAATGTTCCTTTATATTTTTGTTTCCTCTTACACTTAATAAATGACCTGCTTATGTCACCATTTTCTTTTTTTTAATTAATTAATTAATTTATTTATCTATTTCTGGCTGCTTGGGTCTTCATTGCTGTGCGCGGGCTTTCTCTAGCTGCGGAGAGCAGGGGCTACTCTTTATTGCGGTGCGCAGGCCTCTCATTGGGATATTCCCGGACCAGGGCTCAAACCTGTTTCCCCTGTATTTGCAGGTGGATTCTTAACCACTGCACCACCAGGGAAGTCCCTCACCAAGGTTTCTGAATGAATCAGTGAACCACCTAACCAACTGTGGGTGCCCAATCAGTGGACAAGTCAGGCATGCCCACCACATGCCAGACCACGCTGGCCCCTCAGGGGACACAGGGTGTCCGAACAGCCCCCAGCCCACGCCTGCTCCAAGCAGCTTGCAGTCTGGCTGCGGAAGGGCGATCAATGACACGGGGCCTGCCGGACTCTCCCCTGCTTGAGACGGGGACTTAGGACAAACCTGGGAGGTGCGCTGGGTCTGGATGAATCTGAAGGTGCGTGCCTGCACTGCTGCTGGCGTGGGGTCTCTGGACAATTGTCACTTCCTAAGTCTCCCTGCACATCTGTCAGCTTAGGTTTGCAGTCCAGGCATAGGGCAATGAACTGAGATCTGCTGGTGCTGAAAGGACAGCTCCCCTGGGAGCCCAGCACAGCTGCTAGCACCCCAGTCCCGCTGCACCAACCTGTCATGTAATCGGCACCCACTGTGTGCCAGTTTACATGCATTTCCTCCAAACAATCCTATGAGGGAAGCATCATTATCCCCGTGTCACCCGACCCTGCCCCTCACACCCCCTCCTGGCCGCGTCACCACCTGAAATTCTATCATACGGTTATCTGTCTGTTGTCTGTTTCTCACACCAGAATGTGAGCTCCACGAGGACAGGGTCAGCCCGGTATCCCCAGCACTGGGGACAGCACCCAGCACACCACAGCACGCGGCAATTATTGCTTAATCAACGAACAAATGAAACAGATTTCCATGCGGTGCAGCCAGGTGTCCACGGCAAGGGCGGGGCACGTGTTCCTGGCTGGCCTCACCGTGGCCCAACACCACACTACAGACCCAAGCTCCCTCCCCTCCCTCTCCTGCCCCACCTCCAACTACAGACCTCCACCCAAGCGGTAATTATTAAAATCGGGGCCACACAACCCCCAGGGCTCCTGCTCCCTTCAAGCCCCCTCTTGGCCTCCAGTATTTCCGCCTTCTGGTTGGTGAGATCCGCCCACATGGCAGGGTCGCAGCGACTTCCAGACAGCCCCAGCCTAGATGCCCTTGTGCCCTTGGTGACTCCTTCAGCTGGACATTTGGGGAGAAGGGGGAACTTCATCATCGGGTGGAAGATGGGAGCTCAAGGGCAGACCACACCCCGCAGGTCTGACCTTCACCATCTGGCAGCTCCTGCTTCCCTGAAAAGCAGGACTGAAGGTGCAGGGACCTGGTCCCAAGACGAGTCTTTCTCTTAGTGTAACCCTAATGCCTCTGCTTCATTCAGAGTTATTCACTGTCCATTCTGTGGCCAGAGGGACACACCCCACACCCTGACACGTGTATGCACCTGGGCCACCCCTCCTGCAGCAATGGAGGACCTGAGTCCCAGGGAAGCTAAGTGACCAGCCCAAGGGTGCCCGGTGGGTGAGTGAAGGGACCAAGACGAACGGTACACCGTCAGAACACTCAGTCCATGCTGGGCTCTGGGCCAAGCACTTGCCATGCTCGGCATTTAGTTCTCCAACTCTCTGATGAGGGTCAATTATTTTGTCCGTTTTACAGATGAGGAAACGGAAGCTCAGAGACTCAATCAACCCTGTGAGATTAGTACTACTATTATTTCCCATCTTTCAGAAGAGGAAGCCAAGGCACAGAGAGGCCATGTAACATGCCCGAGATCACACAGCCATTAAGGGGAGGGGCCCCGAGGCAGACCCAGGTGGTCCGACAACAGAAGTCACCTGTGGTGAAATTCTACTTTCCAATTCTCAAGTACGTAAGTCCCCTACACACGAACCTTCAAGTTGCGAACTTCCAAAGATGCGAATGTGCTACTACCCAGACATCACTGGATCGTGTTTTCAAGGGGGTAGATAGCATTGAATCCAGCAAGGAACCAGAACCTGTGCCACCAACGTCAGGCGAGAGTGACATTGCAGCTCGCCCTCCGTCTCCTACTGCTGACGACCCTTCAGCTCTGCCATCTCCCACCTCCTCTCCCCACTGCAGTCAGTACCTCTTCTTGCCTGTTCCCTCGATGCCAGCCCCTGTGTGCCAGCTGTTGTGCTGCGCTGCTGTACTTGCCAAGGTACTGTACTGTAAGATTAAAAATGTTCTCTTGGGACTTCCCTGGTGGCGCAGTGGATAAGACTCCGCGCTCCCAATGCAGGGGGACTGGGTTCGATCCCTGCTCAGGAAACGAGATCCCACACGCATGCCGCAACTAAGAATCTCCATGCCACAACTAAGGAGCCCGCCTGCTGCAACTAAGACCCAGCACAACCAAATAAATAAATATTTGTAAAATTTTCCTTTATTTTTTGTGTTTGTTTTTTATGTACTATTTGTGTGAAAAGTATTATAAACCTATTACAGTACGGTACTATGTAGCTGATTGTTAGTTGGGTACCTAGGCTAACTTTGCTGGACTCATGAACAAACTGGACTTACAAACACACTCTCGGGGCGGGACTCATTCTTCTGTAGGGGAATAACTGTATTTACTATGTGCCATCCACTCCCAGGTAACGTGGAGAGGACATACCTGCTCTCTCCACTGCCCCAGGTTCGTGGGGAGACAGCCAAGGGAGCAATTCAAATGTGGGGCAAGATGGAGACAGCAAGCAACAGAGGTGAAGGAACTGAGGTTATGAGAAGGCAGAAACTGGGAGGCAAAGGAAGCCAACAGAGACAAGGGTGAGGAAAGGAAAGGAGATGGTGAACGTGGAGAATGGGGTAAACACCCAGAGAGTCACTGAGGCATCTATGGGGGCACCTGGCCTCCAGCTCCGGCTCCCTTGGAGCCCTAAATGCACTAAACTCTGTAACAAGCTCAGGTGCCCTGCTGTTTAAGAAACGACTTCACTTAGTCACGGTGAGCACTGTCCACACTCACACTTTCTGTGAGCTGAGCCAGCACTCCGTGGTCAACTCCAGTGGCCCTTCCACTCATCTGGCTACGGATCCCCGGGGCTGCCAGGGAGGGGTGTGAAGAGGTCTGGACCTCAGCCTGGGAGCTCTGACAGCACGGGGATCCTTGCAGGGAGGGCTGGGTTCCCTGCAGGGAGGAATCGGCAAAAACTCAGACTGGAGGTCAGACAGATCTGAGTTTAGAGCTGGCTGTCCCTCTCACCTGCCATCAGACCAGCCTCTCTGTCAGCCTCATCTGTACCATGGGGCCAATAACACTTATCTGGCAGGGTAAAGAATGGATTAGAATCAATGCACATGGCATCTAGCGCAAAGCCTGGAACATACAAAATGCTCAGGAAATGGTGGATGTCATTATTGTGGTGGCAATTAACAAGAAAAAATTAGTGGCAGAGAAGCAGTCTGAGACACTGAGAATTAGTCCGCCCAAATCTCGATCCACACTTCTTATTGCACCTACCTGGCCGTGTTCTTGATTTGTTTCTCTGTTGGCCAGGAGTCCCGGGTTGAGGCATCAGAGGCTCCCTCTGCTCAATGGGAAGAATGATTTTGAATCCCATGATCGATTAGTGATGTCTGCCCTGGGTACAAGGGAAGGCTGACAGTAGATGTGCTATGTATCCTACCCTAATAATCCTATTAATGTTCAGGCAGTACTACCCTTAAACAAGAGGGACTCTGTCCCTAAGCCTGTGCCTTTAGATCCATTACTTCTCCAACTTTCACGCACACATGAATCACTGAAGGATCTTATGAAAATAAACATTCTGATTCCATAGGTCTGGGGTGGAGGCCAAGATTCTGCATTTCTAACAAGTGCTAGCTGATGCCAATGCTGTGGATCTGTGGAGTATGTGTGGATCAGGGTTTAGAGGTCCTGCTCTCACAAACTCAGACTAACTTGTTAGGGAGACTTTGAGCACCTTGGTCACGGGGGATCCAGCACTCATCGCTGGCAGTGTGAGCTGTCACCCTGGACGTTCACTTTGTGAATAACACGGGCAAGACCAGGCAAGTACTGCTTCACATCTCCTGTCCTGTGTCCTTGGAACAAAAGGTGGGTGCGAATCCATACAGTGGAACATCATTCAGCCTTAAAAAGGAAGGTACTACAATGAGGTATCACCTCACACCGGTCAGAACGGCCACCATTAAAAAGTCTACAAATAACAGACGCTGGAGAGGACACGGAAAAAAGAGAACCCTCCTACACCATGGGTGGGAATTTAAGTTGGCGCAGCCACCATGGAAAAGAGTATGGAGGTTCCTCAAAAAAAGTAAAAATACAGTTACCATATGATCCAGCAGTCCCACCCCTTGGCATATCTGGACAAAACTATAATTCAAAGGGATACATGCACCCCTATGTTCACAGCAGCACTACTTACAATAGCCAAGACATGGAAACAACCTAAATGTCCATCGACAGATGAATGGATAAGGAAGACGTGGTACATACATGCGATGGAATACTACTCAGCCATTAAAAAGAATGAAATAACGCCGTTTGCAGCAACACGGATGGACCTACAGATTATCATACTAAGTGAAGTAAGAGAAAAGAAAGAGAAAGACCCTATCATTTACCATATGATATCACTCATATGTGGAATCTAAAATATGACACAAGTGAATGTATCTACAAACCAGAAACAGACTCACAGACATAAAGAACAGACTTGTGGTTGCCAAGGGGGAGAGTGGGGGGGGGGGTGGCTTGGGAGTTTGAGATTAGCAGATGCAAACTATTACATATAGAATGGATAAATAACAAGGTCCTACTGTATAGCACATGGAACTATATTCAATGTTCTGTGATAAACTATAACGGAAAAGAATATGAGAAAGAATGTATATATATATATATATGTATAACTGAATCACTTTGCTGTACAGCAGAAATTAACACAACATTGTAAATCAACAATACTTCAATAAAATTAATTATTTTAAAAAGAGGAAGAAAATTCTGACACTTGCTCCAACATGGATGAACCTTACGCTGAGTGAAAGGAGCCAGACGTAAAAAGGACAAGTATTGTAGGATTCCACTCACACGAGGTCCCTAGAGTAATCATATCCAGAGGGACAGAAAGTAGAAGGGTGTGGGTCAAGGGCTGGAGGAGGGGGAGGGCGGAGTTAGTGTTTAACGGGGACAGAGTCTCGGTTTGTGAAGATGAAAAACTCCTGGAGATGGATGGTGGTGACGGCTGCACAGCAAGGTGAATGTACTTAATGCCGCCGAAGTGTACACTGAAAACTGGTCAAAATAGTACATTTTACATTGGGCATATTTTACCATAATTTTTAAAAAACTGACTGCATCCAAATGCTGTGAAGGTTTGTGGGTGATGCCACTGCTGGCATTGGCAGCCAGAAAGATGTGAGCAGCAGGCAGGCTTGGGTAAGAGAGAAGACAAACCACAGTCACGCTCCTCGTCCGTGGGTTACACATCCCAGGGATTCAACCAGCCGGGGATGGAAACTACTACGCGATCCGCGGCTGATTGAATCCGTGGATGGTTGAATCCACGAATGCAGAACCCGCGAATACGGAGGAACACCCGCAAGAGATCTGAGCATCCGCGGACACGCCAGCATTCGCGGGAGTCCTGGAACTAAATCGCTCCCTGATCCCCGCTCCCCGCCCCCGCGGGTACGGAGGGACGACTGCCATTCATCCGCGAAAGCCTTGCTCTGAAGAGAGCATGAACGCCATAGGCTGATGCCCAAGAAAGAGTCACAGCCTAGTAACCTCAAGCATCCATTCGTTTCTCTTCCTGTTTCATTTCCAGGTTTCAAAGACACTCATGAATTGCCTTGGAATTCCCAGTACGTGCACATGGCAGCTGAGAAGCATGTGAAATATTAATGAATTTATATCACTCCTGAACTTGTATATGTGCAGGACTAGAGGTAACTTGCATTAGACATAACTCCTGTTCTTTTCTTTTTAATTGAAGTATAGTTGACTTACAATGTGTGCCAGTCTCTGCTGTACAGCAAAGTGACTCAGTTTTACACATACAGACATTCTTTTTTCAATATCCTTTTCCATTATGGTTTAGCCCAGGACACAGGATATAGCTCCCTGTGCTATGCAGTAGGACCCTGCTGTTCACCCATTCTAAATGTTGATAGTTTGCATCTACCAACCCCAAATTCTCAGTCCACCCCTCTCCCTCCCCGCAACCCCTTGGCAGTCATAAGCCTGCTCTCTACCTATTCTTTTTTTTTTCCCTACCTATTCTTTTTTTTTTTTTTTTTTTTTCCCCTACCTATTCTTTATGTTGGCAACGAGGTGGGCACTGAACTCCAGATGTGAGCAGTTTCATTTCCATATGATAGGTTTCAATCACATTTTCAAAAAAAATCAAATAAAATATTTCAGCTTTACTTAAATACTGTTTGACTTTAAAATGTTACACTTATTCATCTTAATCTGTATTTTGCCTTTTCAACTTAATAGAAGTTTTTGAATATTTTAGAATTAAACATCATTTAACTTTTTTCAGTTTCTGACATTTGCTTTAATTTACATTTGTGGGGTTTTTTAAATTACATTTTTCATTTGAATCCCTTACACTAGTGCTCTTCCAGAGAAATTTCTGCAATGATGGAAACGTTAAATGTCTGTGTTGTCCCATACAGCAGCGCTGGCCACATGTGACTAGAGAGAACTTGAAATGTGGCTGGTGTGACTGAGGAACTAGCTTTTTAATTTTATTTTAATAAATTTAGATTTACTTTTTTTTTTTTTTGGCCGCATGGCATATGGGCCCTTAGTTCCCCGTCCAGGGATCAAACCCATGCCCCCTGCATTGGGAGCACAGAATCTTAACCACTGGACCTCCAGGGAAGGTCCAGGATTTACTTTAAATAGCCACAGGTGGCAAGGGCCACAGTCCCCGACAGAACGCCTTTAGATGATTATTGTTAACAGAACCCAAATATAGGTGAAAATCTTGACTATAGATAACGATTTTGCTGCAGTGAAATCAATCAAATAAATCATGTGACATACATAATAATTAATAAACTATGTCTTTATTACTCATCCAAGCAAGGCTGCCCAGCAACGAATGCCAAAGACGCGTGTAAAAATTAACTACGCTCAGCTGCCTTTCTATTTATTTATTTATTTTTTTGGCCTCGCCACTCGGCATGTGGGATCTTAGTTCCCCGACCAGGAATCGAAGCCGTGCCCCCCGCAGCAGAAGCGTGGAGTCTTAACCACTGGACCGCCAGGGGAGCCCCTTCAGCTGTCTCTGATGCCAGCCGGTCTTCAATCAGATGACGGCCACCGTTTTACAGAGGGCTCAATGTTGTCACCACAGAAGGATAGTTGTCGGAAGGAGGACAGAACCCATTTTGTTGAGAAGCTTGTTAGCTTGGTTTTTTTACTTGAAATAACCAGACATATGGCAGGTGGGCTTCCGCGGGGACATTGCTCTGGCCCGACTGCGTTTGGGGCGGGGCTGTCAGTGAATGAACAAAGGCGGCCGGCGCACAGACAGTGTGTTCTCAGAGCCCTTCCAGTCCCGGCGAGGGTGCAGGCAGCAGGGAGGGCTCGGAATTCTAATCCCCGCATCCAGTGGGGAGTAGAGACTCGGCGTGTGAGATGCGTACCCTGCAGCTGCGGGTGATGACGATGATTATTCCCCAGGGTCGTGGTGGGTGGGGGAGGCAGACAAGCAGGGCCCAGACAAACCCAGGTGTGAATCCTACCAACTGCTCTACGGCCTCGGGCGAACGAAACAGGACTAGAAACTGCCGCTACTCCCAGGACGGCCAAGGATCAGAGGAGACGATGTTCAGGAAGTGTGGGTCATCTATCTCCCCCTCCTCCATGAAGCCCTGGGCCGACCGTGCCCCAGGCAGCCCGGCAAGGCAGAAGCACCCATGAGCCCCTTCTCCAGCCACGCAGACACCTGCTGACGTCGGAGAAAGCTCTACCAAGGTGGAAGGGTCTCTCCGACAGCCCCGTGGATGTTGAGAAACTTGCTTGTTACAAACTGCCTCGAGTCCTCTCCGGAAGGAGACAGACTGGATAACAGTAACAACGACATAAATACCACCGCCCCGGAGCACCGGCTGTAGACCAAGGACCTCGCCAGATGCTTCACATGCCTCATCGTAATCACCTCAAGAAGCACAAACGTTTACGAAGCCCGTGACCTTCAGAATTTCAGAGTCCCGGCTGGTGCAGGACTGGTCCTAAGTGGCTGTGAAGGGACCTCAGATAGAAGCACGGGGACTAAACCTACAGAAGGCCTCCCAGGGCCACTGCCACCACCCCACCTGTGAACCTCACTTACAAGGAGGAAAGCAAGCCTCAGGGGAAAAGTCCCCTGCACAAGAGAAGACGACAAAGAGGAGGGTGGAATCACAGCACAGGCTCCTGGCTCCTTCTATGTTTCCCAAGGACCCCGCCATGGAAGGAGTGGGACCCGATCTTTTTTTTTTTTTTTTTTTTGCGGTACACGGGCTCCGGAAGCGCAGGCTCAGCGGCCATGGCTCACGGGCCCAGCCGCTCCGCGGGACGTGGGATCCTCCCGGACCGGGGCACGAACCCGCGCCCCCTGCATCGGCAGGCGGACTCTCAACCACTTGCGCCACCAGAGAAGCCCAAGGGGCCCGATCTTTGGCCTTAGGAGCAACTCCAAACACCATGGCAGGAACTGCGCTGGGGAGGGGGCAGGTCCCCAACCAAGTCATTATAGTCTGGGCCGTCGGTGAGCCTCGGCACCAGGCCAACACCCAGAACTGACAATGGATCAGGTATGTCCTGCAGAGATGCTCCTGCAGCGTGTGCACAGAAGCGGAATCCAGAAAGCAACCTGAGTGTCCAAAAGTGGGAAATAATAAAATAAAGCAGGGTGTGATGACGAAATGGAATATTAAGCAAAAGCCCCCCTTAGGCTGAGGTTGCAAAGCAATTATGAAAGACAAAGCAGGCGGGATTACGGCAGGTCCACTTTCAAAAATTAGAATACAACGCTAGCTATAGAGTATCTACAGAAAAAGCCTGGAAGAAAAGTCAACACATTTAACAGTGATGATCTCCAGACCATGGGATCAAAGGTCTGCTGCTTTCGTCTTTATACCTGCTTCCCATAATTGAAAAACTTTTCTCCAAGGAGCATGTGTTACATTTATAACCATAATGTTAGTTTACAGTGGCCCACATTTAAGGTCACATTGCATCAAGCGAAAGAGGGTACCTATGTCTTCAGAGGTTAATTCGCTCATCCTAAGTCACACAGCCAGTATTACGCAACGGATTTTGATTGGTAACTGCTCAGGTGCCGTTCTGGACATGGAAGCGGCAGGGGGCACAGACAGACAGGTGGACTACACTTCCCAGCTTCCTTGCAGTGAGGTGGAGCCACGTGGGGCTCACCCAGGAAACGTGAGACCTCGCTGCCTTCTAGGACACGCAGAACCCAGTTTATTTTTCTTCTCAAGTTAAGAATTACAAGGACCCACAAGCCCCCTGTGTATCTTTCCCTCCCTCCCTTACAGGTAGCCACTAACCTGATTTTGGAATCATCGTCGTCTCACTTTTCACGTGCTTTTCTCTGCATTCCTAAATGACACAGTTTACTGGGATTTGAGTGTTACATGATTGGAGTCATGCTTTCTTCCGTGTTTTGCTACTGTTCAAACACGTCTGTGAGATTCATCCATACGTTGCCTGGGACTGGACTTGTTTTCCTTGCAGGATGACTGCTCCATTGCATGGATACATAGGGTCCCATCAACGTGGACCTCTGGGCTGATTCCAGCTCTTGCTTACCTTGAACAGTGCTGCTGAGAAGATCCTGGGCCACCTCCCCCGGCATACATGTGCAGAATTTCTCTAGCGCAGACACCCAGAAGAGAGTGGCCGTGTCCAAGTTTACATGGTAATTTCTGTTTTCCGAAGTAGTTATAATAGTATTGTCAGACCTCTTATATATTGAATACAAGAGTGGCGTCCCATGGACTCTTATTTCGCATTTCCTCGATCACCAACGCCAGCGAGCAGCTGTTCACATGCTTTCGGCTCATCTGTGTCCTCCCTTCCTGAAATGACTCTCTTTTTACATTTTCTATTGGGCTGTCTTTTCCTTATTGTGGTTCTTTATAGATTCTGGATATTATTATTTACTTAATTTTTTTTTTGGCCGTGCCGTGGAGCTTTTGGGATCTTAGCCCCCTGACTAGGGACTGAACCCGTGCCCCCTGCAGTGAAAGCACTGAGTCCTAACCACTGGACCTCCAGGGAGTTCCCGATTCTGGATATTAATTACTTGTTGGTTAAATATGTTGCAAATGCAAATATGTCCTTCAAGTTCGTAGCTTGTCTTCTCCTGTCTTCCTGGCATTTTGTGGTAAATAAAAATTCATAACTTTTAATGTAGTTGAGTTTATCAATCTTTTATGGTTTGAACTTTTTGTGCCTTCAGAAATCTTTACCTAGCATGATAGCCAAAAGATATTGTTTCAAATTTTCAAAAAGTTTTCAATTTTTTTTTTAAATTTCACTTGCAAATCTT
Organism: Leucopleurus acutus; assembly: GCF_964270905.1. NCBI lineage: Eukaryota > Metazoa > Chordata > Mammalia > Artiodactyla > Delphinidae > Leucopleurus > Leucopleurus acutus. The sequence goes on from NC_139158.1 coordinate 3,616,228, forward strand.
TAATCCATCTAGAAATGCTTTTTCTGTATGGTGTGAGGTAGGACTCTAGTTTCGTTGTTTTCATCTAGATTATTGTCTCAGTACCATTTATTCAATAGACCATCCTTAACTGGGTTGATCAGCAAGGCAACCTTTGTCAAAAGTCAAATGCCTTTATATAGATGAATCTGTTTCTGGCCTCTCTGTTCTGTTCCATTGGTCAATTTGCCTAGCCCTGAACCAACACTACAGTCTTTAATTCCTAGAGCTTGATGATAAGTATGTTCCTGGATGTAGATAAACCATTCAAGGACTCGAGATTAGAACCTTAAAGATCAGCTGGTACAACCACCCACTGAGAAACAGAGGCTCAGAGACGGAAAGCATCTTTTGCAACGTCACACAGGAGCAGTGTTAAGAGCGGAATGTTTGTGTCCCCCCTCCAAAAAAAAAATTCGTATGTTGAAATCTAACCCTCAGTGTGATGACATTTGGAGGTAGAACCCTTGGGCATAATTAGGTCATAAGGGTGAAGCCCTCATGAATGGAATTACTGCCCTTATAAGAAGCCAAAGAGCTAGCGCCGTCTCTTTCTGACCTATGAGGATACAAGAAGTCGGCAGTCTGTAACCTGGAAGAGGGCCCTCACCAGAACCCGACCTTGCTGGCACCCTGATCTCAGACCTCCAGCCTCTAGAACGGTGAGAAATGCTTTTCTGCTGTGTATAAGGCACCCAGCCTACGGTACTTTGTTACGGCAGCCTGAAAGAACTAAGACCAACACCCATCTCTCACCCTGGAGGACATTCCTGTCCTGTTCAATATGACAACCACTGACCACATGTGTTTACTGAGCGCTTGAAATATAGCTAGTTCAAACTGGGATGGGCTGTGAGTATAAAACACACCAGATTTTGAAGACTTGTGGTCGAAAATAAACTGTAAAACATCTTATGAATAATTTGTTTGATTACATATTGAATATCCTTTGGATATAAAGTGGTAACTAAAATATATTCTCATAATTAATTTCACCTGTTCCTTTTCACCTTCTTATGACAGTGAGATGGGAAATTAGCCACACATTAAACTGAACGGCTATGAGAAAATTTAAAACTACCTCTGTGGCTTGTATGCTATTTCTATTGGACAGGTCTGGGTCATACTATTAAATTCACTCAAACACAAAGCATTGATTAAGGACCTAATATGTGGACTGGACAGTAGTAAGGGCCGCACAAGGAGGAAGGGAACAGAAATAGTTCTAATCAATGCATTCCATTTCCTCACTGGACTCGTCACCTGTAGAAGCGTCATCAGCCCAAGCATGAAAGAAATGGTTCATGGTCCAGCCCTCAGCCCAGCTGGAGAGCTCTATTCCAGTTACAGCGGGAGCAGCACCAGTGTCAAAATCTAGAGATCATTTAGACCAACCCTCCTGTCTAACGGATTAACCAGTAGAGGTCCAGAGAGGTTGAGACGCCTACCCAAGGTCACACAGCAGGTGTGGGACAGAGCTCCTTCCCCGCATCTGAAGTCTCCAGCCCCGGGTTTCTCCCTTCCCTTCGAGTGAACACTCCACCAACTTACATCTCACACCAGCACACAGGACCCTCGAGAACAATCCTCTGAAAGTCCAAGTTCCCACAGACGAGACCACCTCGCAGATTTGTGCAGCCAGCCCCTCCCACCTTCCCGCCAAGAGAAACACCACAGGAGTTCCTCTGGGCCTTCCCACCAGCAACCCCTTTCCAGCGGGACTCCCCAACTTCATGAAGGAGACACAACGCCCCCCCCCACCAAAGGAAACAGAGATGAGACTGAGAGGGAAAGGACCCAGTCCTGCCTCCCCACTTTCCCGCCCTGAAGCTGAGCTCAGCCCGGCCTCTGGGGTCAAGCTGTGCTCCATCTGACAGCAACTTGTGGAGACTTCATGGGACCAGGGACCCTCAACAATTGCCAGGAGACAATGAGCTGTGTAGGTGTGACAGCAAAAAGGATGCCAACCCAGCTCAACTCACCACCTGCCCACTCCACCCACGGAGGCAGGAGGCCTGGCAGGAGGGTAAGAGCAGGTGAAGGCGGGCTCCCCGGGGCAGGAGGCCGACGCCTAGGGCTGCACACCCAGAGCAGTGGGTCCTCCCGCAAGACTCCTAGGGGCGAAGGGGCAATCCTAGAAAAGGGTTTTCATCCAGCTTTCAGGCAAGCCCACCCCGCCAAAATCTTAGAGGAACTTAATATTCCCTCCCCTCCCCCAGCCCCTTAATTGGTAATCAAAGCGACAAGACCTTGGCTTCCACTCGGCAATCTGAAATCACTTTAGAAGAAGAAACTGAGGTTCAGGTGGGACCACAGACTTCCCACTATGAAAAAGCCAAGATGTATAGGTCCTGGTCCTGTGCCTCAGTTTCCTTACCCATTCCTCCTGCTTGCTAGGAGGGTGGTCAGGGGTGGTGCGGGGGACAGGGGTGGTCGAGGGTTCGCTGGGGCGGTGCGGGCCAACGCCTTTTGTCATTAGCAAAAGCGCCGAATAGCGATTGAGCCCGTGCAAAGTGCTTTCAAGAGATCATCTCACTTAATCCTCGCGGGGACCCCAGGGGTGGGGATTCTCATTATCCCCGCCTTTGAGAGCTGGAAATTGAGGTTGAGAGGTGAAGCGACTCGCCCCAGGGCACCACGCTAAGTCGGAGGCGCGGGGAACCCGCGCTCCTCCGGGGTCCAGGGCGCAGAGCTGCGCGCGGAGACTCACAAAGACAACGACGTCTCGTGTCCGGTTTCTTCCGGCCGGGGACAGGGTCCATTTATCACCCTGAATTCTCGGGGCGGCGGGGGGAGCGCGCTGGCGGCGCAGGAAGCCGGACCCGCCGCCCGCGCTCCCCACCCCCGCTCACCTCGCGTACTTCGTCTTCTGGAAATCCAGGAGCCGCGGAGCGAACATCGCGGCGGTTCCATCAGCCTCCAGCCCGGGGCTCCGACCGCGGCAACTTGAAGAGGCCGCGGCGCCGGAGCAGCAGGTCGGCGGCCGCGGGGCGGGGGCGGCCGGGGGCGCGCGGAGCCGAGCTGGAGCCGAGCCCCGAGCCGCCGACGCCAAATCCCGAGCAGCTGGTGGCGGGCGGGGCGGGGGGGCTCCGGGCCAATCGCCTGAGTCCCCGCAGCCCCGGCCCCCTCCCCGCGCGGGGCCGACCCCTCCCAGCCTCGCTGCGGGAAGGGAACCCTGGGGGAGGGGTGGAGGCCTGGGGGGAGCTTCCGAAAGCAGCCCCTTCTTCCTTGCTCCCCGGGCCCCCTCGTCCCGTAGTTTTTCCTGCGAGAAGACTGCCTGTTAGACGGAGCCCCGCTGTCCCCCGCGGCGGGGGCTGGGACGCCAGGGGGGGCGGACCCTGCCCGCGTGCCCGCCCTGCGACCCCTCTCGTGGCCGGCCCCAGAGCGCACCTGTAGCTCACACTCCCCCCTCCGCCCCCGCCTTGCGTCCCTGCGAGGTGCGACGGCCCCAAGAGGATGGCGCAGTCTCTGGGGAACCCCCTAATTCCCAGAGGCTGTGACTCTGGGGACCCTCACGACCCTGAGACAGGGGCACACGCATGTGGGCATTTGGTCGCCAGGTACCCAGGATGTGCCCACCACCACCCCAGCCCCCAAACCCTGCCCCTCATCTTTACAAAATTCAGCTTTCTCCTTTAGGGGACCTTGGCCTGGGCGATGGGCTATGTGAAACCACCTACTGGAAGAGGTGACACCCTGGGGGCTGCTGGAAGGCAGGACGGCCTTTGATGTGGAAAGACAGGTCCCCAGGTAGAAGGTCAGGTCCCTCCTTCCCACGCACACACCTCCCCCTCCTTCCCTCTCCTCCCTTCCCTTCCCAAGCCCCAGCTCCCTGCTACTTTTTATAACAAGATTTATTTGAGATCCTACTACACAGTCAGAAAATAATCCCACCCACGTCCTCTGCCCCAAGGTAGCTAGAACAAGATGAAGGAGAAAGACAAAAGGACTCCATCCAATTCATTTCTGCACTCCAGATGCTGGGCACACGGTGGGCAAACACACCTGAAATTGGTGAGGACCAGAAGGGTTGCAGGTAGATGCGTTCAGAGGCCACTGCAGGGCCGGGGGTGGGATGGTCAAGAGAAGCGATCCAGGGATGCTTAGGAGGTAAAAATCCACCAGACCCTGTTGATGGAGGACTAGAAGTGGGGGGTGACCCCTGGGATTCTGGCTGGCCCTGCTGGGTGGGTACTGGTGTCACCTAGGGAGGGGGGCGGTGACGGGAGTAGGGGAGATCATGAGTCGGGTTTTGGCCAGGTGAGCTTGAGGTCAAGGTTGGCATGGGTGGAAGGCCAAGGGATGGACATGTGGGCCAGAGGGTCTGGCAGGGTCCCAGCCCAGCCGGTGAGGAGGGGCTGGGAGGGTCAAGCTGGAAAGATTCCTTAGCGCCGTGGGTTTCGAATTGCTCTCTGGACTTGCTAGCGCTGTGACTTCCAGTACAATAACCACCAGCCTCGTGCAACTACTTACGTCTACGTTGAGTTAATCGAAATAAAATTGAAAATTCAGTGCCCTGGTTACTAGCCGTATTTCAAGGGGCTACCTTATCGGACCATTGCCAGCATCATGGAAAGTTCCACGGGACAGCACGACACCAGAAGATCGCGGAGTCAACCTAGGGCATGGTGAGCAGCATTTAAAAACAAAGTGAAGTCGAAAAGATGCAATGAGAACACGCCACGTTCAAGAAACTTCTGTTTGTATACATCTGGGTCCTGGTTGCGATGGAAGATCTATTTCTTACTAGGAGGCATGGTTAAGAAGGACGAGGAGGGCTTCCCTGGTGGCGCAGTGGTTGAGAGTCCGCCTGCTGATGCAGGGGACACGGGTTCATGCCCCGGTCCGGGAGGATCCCATGTGCCGCGGAGCGGCTGGGCCCGTGAGCCATGGCCGCTGAGCCTGCGCGTCTGGAGCCTGTGCTCCACAGCGGGAGAGGCCACAACAGTGAGAGGCCCGCGGACCGCAAAAAAAAAAAAGGAGAGCGAGGCTCACAGCTGTGGTGGCTATAGCACCTCCTGTCCCCTCATATAGAGGAGGGAAAGGGAGGCTGAGAGGGGCCAGGGCACCCTCCCAAGATCGCACAGCCTGAGGAGCAGGACCTGCCCCAGAACCCAGCTCTGCAGGCTCTGAGCTCACTGCCCGCCACAAAACCCCTGTTCTAGTGAGTTCTTAGATCTCCAGAGCCCAAAGTCAAACTGAGTCAGGTAAGGCTGAGCCCTGCATATTATGGCTTCTTTCCTGACCTTGACCTCCAACGCCATTGCTCTGACCCCCAAACTCTGCCGCCAGCCTCACTGTCAGCCGCACCAGGACACACCTGTCCCCAGACACAAGCCAGACCTCCTCCAAAGCCCTCAACCCCAACTTCCAGAAAAAGGGCCCTGCTGGCTTTTCGAAGTTGAGAGCCCCACACTTTCCAGGGTGGCCAGGCCAGGCTCCGGGGGCCTGCCGGTAACCACAGCTCCCCAGAGGCCGAGCAGAGACACACAGAGAGGTGGCCTGGGCCTCCCTCAGGTTCCTGGGCCTCCCCGGCTCCTGGGCCTCCCCAGCTCCTGGGCCTCCCCCCCGGTCCACTGGCCTCCTCCCGGCCCCCACCTGCGGTCGACCTTCAAGCAGCTCTTGGCTGTGGGCTCAGCAGGGCCCTGGAGGAGACCCCCGATAGGAAACACAAGCCTAGAAATGGATTTTCTTTTCCTCCCAGAGCAATAGAAGTTGAATAAAAAACAAGTTACTATTTTTACGGCTGGGATCCAGTTGTTATAGCAACCGAGGGCCTGACTCCTGCACGGGAGTCGGGGTTGGACTGCGTGTGACAGAGAAGACAGGTGGGCTCTGGGGGCAGCAGGGGCTGGGGGACAAGCCTCAGGCCCCTGACCTTGGGGCCTGCCTGGGGTCCAGGTCTGCCCCACCGGCCCCCCCCGATCGGAATTCCGGCCCTGCTCGCTGCTGACCCACCTCACCATGGCAGGTGGTTCTAACATCTTCTCCCTTTGGTGCAAGCCCACCTCCTACTCGCGCTGTGGTCCCAGACTCGGCCCAGCCTTGCTCCCAGAGCCTTACTTCACCAATCCTGGGACTGGGTGACATGCCCCATCTCCACCTGCGGCCCTGCCACAGTGGCAACTCTCGGGCAGAGGAGATCAGATCCTCGACCTCACCTGGCCAAAACCCCACTCGCGATTCCCCCCTCCCTCTCTGCTGTTCCTCCTCTGGTCCCCTATCTCCCAGAGGTGGTACCAGCATCACCCCACTGGGCCAAGTTGGACGGGGGTTGGGAAGCTCTGAAGTGGCCTCCCTGGGACTCGAGGCGAGGTGCTAGCACTCAAGCCTCCGTCCCGTCACTTGTAAAATCGGGGTAACAGCGCCCACCTTGCAAGATCGGCGAGGAGCAAAGGTGGCCTGGGGCTGACATGATTATGGAAAGTTTGCTTCCCCTTTAATCCTCTCTGTAACTCTACGTGGCAGGCGTTGGCATTGCTAATATACAGGTGAGGACACGGGCTCAGCCAGGTTAAGCCACGCAGCAAGCCACGCGGCTAGATTGAAAATCAGACCCGGGTCTGTCTAAGCCTTAAGCCCCTGCACTATTGAACAGACGTTGATTATGCACTTACCGTATTCCTGGCTCTTCGGAGGTGCAGAGCGGGAAGCAGGTGGGTGAGATAAAGGCTGCCCGACCACCCATGCCTCTGTCCCCTTCCCTGGAGCACTGAGCACATCACCAGGCTCTCCCTGCCCCGCAGCGAGCCCCGACCTGGTCCTCAGCCTCCTCCCTCTTGCTGACGTTGATCTCCAACAGTAGGTGTGAAAAGGGCACCTACTGTGCGCCTAGCAGGGTGTGGGAGCCAGAGGGAGCCACAGTCCTGGCCGCCTAGAGCTTGGGGTCTGGTGTGACAGAAGGGACGTGGGACAATTGCAAACCATCTGTTCATTCGCTCAGTCGGTGAATTTGAGTAAATGGCACCTGCCTGATTCTTCACGTACATCACCTCATGAGTCCTTTCAGCAGCCAGACAAGGATTCCCATTCCGCTGACCGACTAAGGCTTGAAGAGGTGGCTGGTGGCAGGTAGGAAGGGTGGAGCCGGGTTTCAAACCCAGGCTGACCTCACAGCAAACCCCCTGCTAGTTTCCAGAATTTCTCTTTCAGCATCCCAGCCTCCCTGCTTGGGACACACAGGTGAATGGGGGGCAGGCCTGGTGAAAGCAACAACCCAGGGGCAGACAAAGTCTTGGGGGGTTGGGGACTAAGAAGGGGGAGCAACTTTGCCTGGGGGCTCAGGGCTGGGAGGAAGTTGGGGAAGCTTTCTCAGCTGAGGCTGTACGATGGCTGGAAGGTAGCCAGGAGGACGAGGGGCAGCCAGCGGAGGAAGCGTCTTCCAGGCAGAGGGAACAGCATCTGCAAAGGCTCAGTGGCATGGGGCAGTTTGAGTGAGGGGTCTGGACTCTACCCTCTAGGCATTGGAGAAGCAAAGCATTTTAAGCAAGGGGGTAGGCGAGCGGCACTCTCCACACTACAGAAGCTCTGATGCTCGTGGAAGATGGGCTGCCATTTAGGGCAGGAGCAGAGACACCCAGCTGAGCTGAGGGAGCAGAGACTAGAGATGCTGGGAGACAGAATCTACATGTCTTCAAGTGGAAATGGGGGGAAGGAAGGCATTGGAGTGGCCCCCCAATTCCAAGCTGAGGCCCAGCTTCTCAATGACAGTACCACATTTCATCAAATCTAAGACAGCATCCATGTAAGGTGCACTTTTGTGTACCACTCAGAAAGATAAATCGCTAGCAATTAATTCTGCCGACATGGTATTGTGAACTTTTTCAAGCACACAGAGAAGTTCAGAGAATTGTACGGTGAACACGCATATAAACACCACCCGGAATCTACTGCTAACATTTGGTCCTATCACGAATCTACGCCTTGATCCATCCATCATTCCACCTTCTTTTTTTTTGAGTGCATTTCGAAGTAGCTTGGTGACATCATAATAAACACTAGCATACATGTCTATTACGGTCCTCTTTTTAGGAGGAAATCAAAGAGTGAAATACAAGTCTTGAGCAAATATTCACTGATATTTCATACTAAGTGAAGTAACTCGAAAGAGAAAGAAAAATACCATATGTGGAATCTAAAATATGACACAAATGAACCTATCTACCAAACAGAAACAGACTCACAGACATAGAGAACGGACTTGTGGTTGCCAAGGGGGAGAGGGTTGGGAGACAGATGGCGTGAGGAGCTGAGGTTAGCAGATGTAAGCTTTTATATACAGAGTGGATAAACAACAAGGCCCTACTGTATAGTACAGGAAACTTATTCAATATCCTGGGATAAACCATAAGGGAAAAGAATTCTTTTTTAACTTATTTTTTTGGCCACGCTACGCGGCATGCGGGATCTTAGTTCCCCAACCAGATATTAAACCCGTGCCCCATGCAGTGGAAGTGTGGCGTCTTAACCACGTGACCAGCAGGGAAGTTCCCTGGAAAAGAATATTAAAAAGAATGTATATATGTGTATAATTGCGTCACTGCTGTACAGCAAAAATTAACACAACATTGTAAATCAACTATACTTCAAAAAAAAAAAAGAAACACACATTCACTGACATTTGACAAATGCATACACATATGTAAGCAAAATCCTATAAAGATGTAGAACTCCAGAAGGTTCCTTCATGCCCTGTGCCGGTCAACCCCCAGCCCCACTCCCAGAGAATACCACTCTTCTGGTTCGTTTTGCCTGTTCTAGAACTTTCTATAAATGGAATCATACAGTCTGTATTCAGTGTAATGCCTTGGATGTCTTTTGATATCCTTTGATCCTCAGCATAATGTCTTTGAGATCCATCCAAGTGGTTTTGTGGGTCAGTAACTCATTCCTTTCGTCACTGAGTCGTTCCCCAGCGTGTGGGCGTACCAGGGTTAGTGCAGCCATTCCACTGTTGATTGACGCCTGGGCTGTTTCCAGTGTTGGGCTGTTACTGCCGCTAAGAGGTCGTCAAGTGTTAAGACACATCCTGATTTCAGGGCTAAGATGGGAACTACAGCTCGAGCCGCTGGGAACTGAGCATTTATTACCTGCAAGGTGTGCGCTCTGCACATACTCACTCATTTCATCCTTCCAGCATCCCTTGGTAGGTTTCTCCCCCTGTTTTACAAAGGGGGAAACTGAGGCAGAAAGAGGTTAAATCGCATGCCTAAAGGCAAACAGCAAACAGAGCTGGAGTCAGGAGCCAAATCCGGGGAGGATGGGTCCAGGGCTTAACTTCTGTGCCAGCCGCCCTGGAGGCGAGAGTGGGGCTGCCTAGTGTGCCTGGGTCCCACCCCAAGAGGGCACCACTGCTGACCACTTGTTTCCTCAGGGCCCTGCAGAGATCCAGGCCTGGTGAGGGCTGCTATAGACCCCCAGGTGGGCCAGGCGGGCCCTAGAGTGGAGGGAAGGCTCCGAAGCCTCCTGAGGCAGAATTCACAGGCCCATCCCAGCGCCCCAGGAGCAGAGACGGGGTAAGAACAGGGGGCCCGGGACCTGTCCCTCCCCCACCAGGGCTTCAAGGGCCCAGCAAAGTCCCTGCCAGGCCACGACCCCTCCCTCCCGTCCACCCCCTCCTTTCCAGAGCAGTCTCTCTAAAATGCAAACCTGATCAAGATACTCTCCCCATTGCCCTCAGGGTGGAATCAGGATGAAAGGGCCTCACCCACCATCACAACGGTAGGTGACTCTAAACGCCCCCAAACACTCCTGCTTTCTCCCACCCTGTGAGTACGCAGATGCTGTTCCCCGCCTGGAATGCCTTTCCACCTGGCAGGCCTCGATTTGCTCTTCCAGATTTAGACCGAGAGCAAAGGGCTCTGCCAGAGCTTTTGGGAAAATAGCTTCTTCTTCCTTTTGTGCCACCTTTGAGCCACACATATCTTATCTATGTGTGTGTGTGTGTGTGTGTGTGTGTTTATACATGTGTGTGTGTATACATGTATGTGTGTGCATGTGTGTATACATGCGTGTGTATACACGTATGTGTATGTGTATATAAGTGTGTGCGTATATACATGTGTGTGTGTATATACGTGTGTATGTGTATGTATGCGTATATACACGTATGTGTATATATACGTGTGTGTGTATATACAATGCATATGGATGAAACTATATAAAAATGGTTTCTATATACATATATCTCTCAGATTTTATAAGGTATTGCTGATTTTACCGTGTACATGTTCCATGTTTTATCTTATACGTGTGTATGTAACTACTGGAGTATTAGTCTAACCAGGCTCCTCCGTCCTCTGTCATCGCCCACAGCTGGGACCCCGACCATTCATTCCTTGTTCAGGCTACCACGTGCCAGGGCCCCGAGCCTGATGGAACTGCTGGGCCAGGGAAGCCAGGGGCGGGGGGGGGGGGGGGGGGGGGGAGTCTTCCTCCTTTACACCCTTGACTCCCTTCTCCCACCAGCCAGCTTCAGATCTTCCCAGAAAGGAAAAGAGCAGCTCCCAGGAGCCAGCTCCACCCTGGTTGGGTCCCCCGGAAGCAGGCTCTGAGATGAGATTAGCCTGAGGGGATTTAGTAAGGGACTATTTTTGGGGTGGGCAGCAGGGGCAGGGGGAAGAGGCAGGAAGGGGCGGAGTGAGCGGCTGGGCTGCAGGGCACTCTTTTTCTTTTTTTTTTGCATCTCAGTCTATTTTTTTTTAACATCTTTATTGGAGTATATTTGCTTTGCAGTGTTGTGTTAATTACTGCTGTACAACAAAGTGAATCAGCTGTATGTATACATATATCCCCATATCCCCTCCCTCTTGCGTCTCCCTCCCTCCCACCCTCCCTATCCCACCCCTCTAGGTGGACACAAAGAACCGAGCTGATCTCCCTGTGCTATGTGGCTGCTTCCCACCAGCTATCTGTGTTACATTTGGTAGTGTATATATGTCCATGCCACTCTCTCACTTTCTCGCAGGGCACTCTTGACAGTGGCTTCCGCAGATCTCAGGCGAGTTCTGGAGCTGGGGAGACCCTCCAGGAGTGAGGGAGTTGGGCCTTTACACCCTATCCGTCAGTCATCAGATGCAGCGGCAGGAAGGGGCAGGGGTGGGCGAGGCAACCTCGGAGGGCCAACAGCCTGGAGGGCCAACAGCCTGGAGGGTAACTCCCCTCGTTCCTGCCGAGAGCTTCCCCTGATTGGGAACCTTACTGCTCCAAACTGTCCGGCTCTCCCTGAGTCCCCTTGACTCTCTTCCCAGCCTCCCACCTCCTCCAAACACATCTGCTCCACTCCTGACTTAGCTGGGAATCCAAACCCCAAACTTCCCAAGCAGCAGAGACCAGGAGAGGAGGAGGTGCGTGGGTCTGGATCCCATCATGGGTCTGGTCCTTGTCCTCCAGACACCTGTTGTCTCTGCACAGTGTACCTGTGCCCAGGAGTTACTGCCCAAATCCTGTAGGAGGAGAGACTCGGTAGTGTTACATCTCAGTTTGCAAAGTGCACAAGGGCACTAATTCAAGTGAAACCGGTCTCATTTTCAAAGAGGGCACTAGGGCTGGAGAGACCTCCTGAGGGGATGAAGCAAAATTCAAACCTATGTTCTCCAATGACCTGGGGGCTTAGATGGAGGAGGGGGAGGGGGAGCTCTAAATTTTACAGCTCTTTTACAGCTCTAAAACTGTAAAATTAAAATATAGCAACAGCAAAAGAAGAGCAAAATTGGAGTAATCATACTATGTGATTTCCATTTACTGTAAAGCTACAGGAATCAAAACATTAAGAGGACTTCCCTGGTGGCGCAGTGGTTAAGAATCCACCTGCCAACGCAGGGGACACGGGTTCGATCCCTGGTCCGGGAAGATCCCATATGCAGCGGAGCAACTAAGCCTGTGCGCCACAACTACTGAGCCTGTGCTCTACAGCCCGCGAGCCACAACTACTGAAGCCCACACGCCACAACTACTGAAGCCCACACGCCACAACTACTGAAGCCCGTGAGCCTAGAGCCCGTGCTCCGCAACAAGAGAAGCCACCGCAGTGAGAAGCCCACACACACCACGATGAAGAGTAGCCCCCGCTCGCCTCAACTAGAGAAAGCCCACACACAGCAACGAAGACCCAACGCAGCCAAAAATAAATAAATAAATATTTTTTAAAAGACATGAATACAAGGAAAGAACAAACATACAGATCAATGGGATAAAACAGACCCTTCGACTTTTAACAAAGATGTCAAGGCAATTTAATGGATACACAGGAGAGTCTCTTCAACAAATGGCGCTGGGAAAAATAGAACATCCATATGCAAAAAAAAGTGTTGCTTCCATATCTCACATCGTATACAGAAATTAACTCATAGGCGTCAGTGGTTTCCAGGGGCTGGGGGGCAAGGGTAGCCAAAGTTGATGACCAAGGGACACAAGGGAATTTTGGGGGGCGATGGAACGGTTCTATATCTCACTTGTGAGGGTGGTTACACAACTGTATAAATCTGTCAAAACTCATAGAACTGAACACTTCATGCAAGTGAATTTTGCTGTGTGTAAATTATACTGTAATTAGACTGAAAAGACTTAAAATACATCTAATGGTACAGGGGGGAAAAGCCACATCTTTGTACCTGTTCTGTGTGTGTGTGTGTGTGTGTGTGTGTGTGTGTGTGTGTGTGAAAGGTAGAGAGCAAATGTGTGGTGTTCTTGCGCCCATTTGCTGCTGTAATTGATGGTTATCAACTTTAACTTACATGCGTTTTTTTTTTTGTTCTGTATTGTTTTGTTTTTTTTCGGTACGCGGGCCTCTCACTGTTGTGGCCTCTCCCGTTGCGGAGCACAGGCTCCGGACGCGCAGGCTCAGCAGCCATGGCTCACGGGCCCAGCCGCTCCACGGCATGTGGGATCTTCCCAGACCGGGGCACGAACCCGTGTCCCCTGCATCGGCAGGCGGACTCTCAACCACTGCACCACCAGGGAAGCCCTACAGGCATTTTTAACCATGGAAATGTTCAGTGCTCAAATTCCCAGGAGCTGGCCACTAGCCCTGACGGCCAGGTCAGCCCTTCTCTCATCCAGGCCTCTCTGACATGCTTAGCCCCTCATCCATACCTGCCCCATCCACCCCACTTACCCATCTCCTGGTTACTGGACATCCCTGATCCCAGGCCCCTCAAGAGGATCCAAAGCCCAGGATCCAGACTTGGAGGGTCCCTTGGGTCCAAAATCTGGGCCTTGCTGGCCTCTTGTGGCCAGTAGAATTATCACACGTTAAAAAGTAGGACAGTCTGGGAGTTGACTCTGATTGGGGCTGGGGTAGAGAGTGGGCGTGAGGGGGGTGCGGGGGGAGTGTAACTTGAGAAAACCTTCTCAGCGGTACATCTCGAAATTTGAAATGCGAAGACTCTTCGACCCATTGACCCCAGCTCTGGGAATCAACGATGATATTTTCTTGCCGAAACATACTTCCTCTGGTTCTCGGTAAAAAGTTAAAAGGGGGCTTCCCTGGTGGCACAGTGGTTGAGAGTCTGCCTGCCGATGCGGGGGACACGGGTTCGTGCCCCGGTCCGGGAGGATCCCACATGCTGCGGAGCGGCTGGGCCCGTGAGCCATGGCCTCTGAGCCTGCGCGTCTGGAGCCTGTGCTCCGCAGCGGGAGAGGCCATAACAGTGAGAGGCCTGCGTACCGCAAAAAAAAAAAAAAAGAAAAAAAAAAAGAAACCACAGAACCCAGAACGTGGGGTGCCTGCAAGAAAAGTGATCCTGTCTCTTCAACAAATCCCTGGCATAAAAACGGGGAGGGGGAAGATTCTTTTGATTAAAATGAGACTTCCAGGCTCATCATGAATGTAATGCAGAGCCATTGTTTGGATCCTGGTTCTAAGGAAACCACTGTAAAAAAGGCTTTTGTGAGACAGTCAGGAGAGATGGAGCCCGGACAGCGTGCTCGATGACATTAAGGAATAAGCGTTCATTTTGTGAGGTGAGACGATGGTTTTATGGCCATGTTAAAGAAAAAAAGGGGTTTTCTGAGGTGTATACTGAGGCACCTATGGGTGAAATGGAATCATGCCTGGGATTTACTTCTCAAGTATTTCTACCAGATGTCAGGGAGTGTAGCTGAAACAGGGGTGAAGTGTCGATCGTCATCGAAGCTGGGTTACGGGTGTGTGGAAATGCATTGTGCTTTCCTCTCTGCTTCTGGTGTATGTGAAGATATCCATAATTTTTTTAAAAAATTAAGCGCTTAAAGGGGAACAGAGGAATTCCCTGGTGGTCCAGTGGTTAGGACTCCATGCTTTCACTGCCGAGGGCCCAGGTTCCATCCCTGGTTAGGGAACTAAGATCCCATAAGCCGCGTGGTGCGGCCAAAATAAATAAATAAATGAAAGGGGAACAGAGAAGACAGCTGGACGGGGTCATGTTACGAAACCAAACGTGGGTCTGCTCACACGCACACAGTAAAGCCCATCTATTGACACTCGGTCACGGTGAAGGAAAGTGCAGCATTTATTGCAGGGTGCCAAGCAAGGAGTCCAGGTAGCTAAATGCTCAAAGGCCTGAACTCCCCAATGGCTTTCAGGGAAACGTTTTTGAAGACCAGCTGAGGGAGATGGGTTGTGGGGCGTGTGATCAGCTCGTGGACATTCTTCCGATTGGTTGGTGGTGAGGTAATTTGAGGTCAACATCATCAACCTTCTGATTCCAGCTGGTCTGGGGTCTACGTGCTTGTGGGCAGCATGCAGTTCACTTCTTCCACCTGCTGGGGGCTTCAGTCTCTGCAAAACAGCTCCAAGGACGAGGCTCAGAACAGTATCTACAGCCCTTGAGGAAGAAGGAAAGGTCCTTGACTTTGTTTAACGGCTACACTAATATTATTTTGTCTTATTTGACAGTTTTCTTTCTGCATTTTCTCACTTCTCTGATTAGATTTACTCTTTGGAACTCAGGGAAGGCCTAGGAAGCTAAAGTTTTTCTGCAGACAAGAGGCAGGCGGAGGATGGGGTTGGGGGGATGGGGGGCCGGACCTGTTCTGGAAGTCCTCATAGGGTTCTACTCAGTTACAGTCAGGAAGGTTGGTTGGCCTTGGACCAAGGGGTGCCACTTAAGCCAAGACTTGAAAGATGGGAGTTGGGGGTGGGGCAGATTCAAGGCAAAGGGAAAGTCTTCAAGGTGGGAAAGAGAGAAGAAAGGGTTTGGAAGAAGAATGATGGGGCTGGAGAGTGGTGGGAGAAGGCAGGTAGTCCCAGGTGAGATGGAAGAGGTAAGCAGAGACTGTCCAGAACAGGCCCTTGTAGACCATGGTGAGGAATTGGATTCTGTTGGGAGGTAGGGTGGGGAGAGTGTCTATGATGCCACTGCCTTTTAGGAATCCTCTGAGTGATGCTTCCGATAGTTTGAAATGAGGCGAGGGTGGAAATGTGGAAACCAGATGGAAGCCTTTTCTCACCCCAAGGTGAGAGGTGATGGTACCCAGGACATTGATGGGGGTGGAGAGGGAGAAGCGGTTAGTTTCTAACTGTACTTTGGAAGTAGGAACTGCCCTATTTCCTGAGGGTGTGGCAGACTGGATATACAAACATACCATCGCCAGACCAGTAAGTCCAAGACCCCAAACAACGCCCCCTGCAGCCATCAGCCCCAAACACTGGGACTTGATCAATCACTGACAACTGCCCTCAGTTTTGTCCCCACTTCCAACTTAGGACCAACCAGAGAAAACCAAATACGCTCCCCTAACCAGTGACGTGGGATGCCCCACTTCCAGTGAGCCCATCTCCAGCCTCGCCAGGTGATGGTCTCCAGGCAGGACCCACCTAAAACCATCTCTTTTTTCACCATGAAGCTTCCCTGCCTCTGCCTGCCTTTGAGTCTCTGCCAAACCCAAGTGATGGTGGGCAACTCTCTTGCTATAGCAAGTGCAGAATAAATAGCCTCTGATTGTTCTCATTTGGGTGGTGTTTGTTCACTCCCACAGGTGTGAGAGAGAGACAGGGGCCACTGACTGAGGTGGTGAAGGCCTAGGGGAGGAATGGCTTCAGGGAAACCCAGAACGTGCTTTGAGTTTTTAAGTCGGAGATGTTCCATGTGGAGTCCCTGTCAAGGGAAGAGTTGGCTGCAACATTTTAGAGCCCGGGGAAGAGGTCAGGGCAACAGGAATAAATCTGGGAGTCAAACATAGGATGGTACGAGAGAAGGGATGAAATATCCTGAAACAGTGAAAAACTGGAAACGTCCTAGACACCCATCAACTCGGCATTGCTGTGTTAAACGTGGTAGGACAGCCGTAGAGTGGAATCCGGACCAACTTGTAGAAAAGAATGCCTTCAAACTGAAGTGGCCTGGAAATGTCCCCAGGGTACATGGTTAAGTGGAAAAGCAAGAGGTAGAGGTGGTACTTCCACAGTGATGGAGTAGGGAACTCAGCAGACCCCTTCTCCAGGAAAGCAACAATTTAACTGTGAAAATATTCCAGGTCCATCATTCAACATCTCTGGGAACAGTCCTCAGGGCATGCAGCAGATAGAGCAACATTCTTTCCGGTCCTCAGGGCATGCAGCAGATAGAGCAACATTCTTTCAAGAAAATCTACGAAATCTACGGAAAAGCAGCCGCCTGTGGCTTTGAGCCAGGAGCCCCTGTATCACCTACCCCCAGCGCCACGTTACAGAAGCTCTACCGAGGGCTGGTGGTGTCAGGAAAACCGGCTCCTTCTCCTTCCAGCTCAGTCTGGGGCTATGGTTTCACCTGGGAGGGGAGGACTGCCAGCGTTTCTCATCACCCCATGCTGCTGAAGCTCCGGTCCTGGCCGATGTGACCAGCCTAGAGGACTCCATCTCTCTTCTCCACCCAGTCCTCCCCAGGTGGGAGCTGCGTGCATGGCATCGCTGAGAACACTGAGGCGCCCTTGGCCCCAACCCTGGTCCACTCTCCACCCCTAGAGGTGCATGTGGAGGAAACCAGGGGCAGCCACCGGCCCCCTCCTGTGCTCACTTGAAGAGCTTGGAGTGACGTGCGTGTCACTCCAAGAAAGGCTGGTCCAGGGATCTGCACGGAGGAAGAGGCAAGACTTGAGGGTGAGGAGCTCGGCTGCTATGGCGGAGGGTACTGGCTCTACTGGGAACCCTGAGCTGAACGTGCCCCACCTAAAGGGAGATCTTGCACGTCTTGGTGGAGATGTGCAGAACATCTCGACGTTTAAGAGAGAGAGCCAGAGGGAAAGACAACCAAAAAAAGCCCTCCCGGGATCATAGGCAACCCTGGGGGCGGGAAGACTGTACCCACTCAGGAGCATCCAGAGCAACAGGTGAGGTCAACTTGAAAGCAACCCCCACGCGCATCCAGCCCCATCCAGACAGGTGGAAGCCTCCTTGGCCCAGGGGGCTCGCCAGAGCTCCTGACCTACAGCCACCGGACCGCAAGCTACTCCCACTCAGTGGCTGTTCTTGGAAGCCAGGCTGTAAGATGACAGCCGGGTCAGCCCTGGCCACCTGGAAGACAGATCCTGTGCCAGGGCCGCGCCCTCCCGGGAGAGATCGTAGAGAGAACCCCAAGCTACTACTGTCTGGCTGAACGTAGGGCAGAAACAAGTGAACTCTCCCAACAGTGGTGGCAGCTTCCACGCCACACACACAACAGTAAAGGGCAAACATCTCACTGGCCAAGAGGGTTACGCACAGCCTTTGACCTGTAAGTGGCTTATGCTGACCCAGGGGCGACCCTAGGTCGCCAGGTTAAAAGACAAAAATGAGAGGAAAAAAATCTGAGCAGGGACATCGGAGGTTTCACACTGTGGGATTGGGGGATGGGGGGGTGGAAGTGACTTCTCAGACTTAGTTCAGCCAAGTCACTGAACAAATAAGCAAACGACCCAGCGAACAACAATGACAACGACCCAGGGGGTAGAGGTGGGGGTGGGGGGAGGATTAGTAGCCAAAATTGCTACAATATATTATATAAAATGTCCAATTTTCCAGAGAACTTATCAGATGTGCGAAGAGACAGGATAGCATAACCCACACACAGGCTTCCCTGGAAAATTCTACCGAACATTTAAAGAAGAATTAACACCAATTCTTCTCAAACTCTTCCAAAAAATAGAAAGGCAGGGAACATTTCTAATTCATTCTATGAGGCCAGCATTACCCTGATCCTAAAGCCAGAGAAAGACACCAAAAGGAAAATAAACAAACAAAACTACAGACCATTTCTTACCAATATAAAATCCTCAAACCAACAAAACAAAACAAAAAACACTTGCAAACTGAATCTGACAGCTTACTTTAAAAAATTATATTCCATGACCAAACGGAATTTATCCCAGGAATGCAACATAAGAAAATCAATCAATGTAATACAGTATGTTAATAAAACAAAGAACAAAATACGTGATAGTCCAATAGATACAGAAACACTTATAAGAAAATCCAACATCCTTTCATGATAAGACACTCAACAAACTAGGAATAGAAGGGAACTTCATCAACATGATAAAGGACATCCACAATAAACCCACAACTAACCTCACACTTAACAGTGAGAAGCTTAATGCTTTCTTTCCCTCTAAGATAAGGAATAAGAAAAAGATGTCTGCTCTTGCCACTTTTATTTAACATTGTACTGAAGTTTTATCTAGGGCAATTGATCAAGTAAAAAAATAAATAAAAGGCACCCAGATTAGAAAGGAAGAAGTAAAACTATCTTTATTTGCAGATAATGTGCTCTTGTATAAAGAAAATCATAAGGAATCTGTTAAAATAAAACTGTTGAAGTAACACACAAGTTTAGCAAGGTTGCACAATACAAGATCAATACACAAAAATCAATTGTTTTTCTCTGCACTAGCAATGAACAATTTGAAATGAAACTAAGAAAATTCCATTTACAGTAGCATCAAAAAGAATAAAATACTTAGTAATAAATTTAGCAAAACAACTGCAAGACTTGCATACTGAAAACTATAAAACACTGTCAAAAGAAGTTTAAGACCTGTGCACAATCATTGTCACACACATTACATCTTTTACATTATAAGCCTGTCTACACAGTTTTATTATTACTTTTTATGCAATTGTTTTCTAAATCAGATAGAAGAAAAGAGTTACCAAAAACACATTTATCCTATCTTTATATTTGCCTACGCAGTAGATTTTCTTGGGTTCTTTATTTCTACATATGGATTCGAGTTACTGTCTTCTGTCATTTCATTTTAGCCTGATGGCCTTTAGTATTTTTTGAACAGGTCTGCTAGGGACAGATTCTCTCAGTCTGTGTTTGTCTTTTTTTTTTTTTTTTTGCAGTACACGGGCCTCTCACTGCTGCGGCCTCTCCCGTTGCGGAGCACAGGCTCTGGACGCGCAGGCTCAGCGGCCATGGCTCACGGGCCCAGCCGCTCCGTGGCATATGGGATCCTCCTGGGCCGGGGAACGAACCCGCGTCCCCTGCATCGGCAGGCGGACTCCCAACCACTGCGCCACCAGGGAAGCCCATCTTTGTCAATTCTTAATTTCTCCTTTTTATTTTTTTTTAATATTTATTTGTTTATTTATTTAGGCTGTGCCGGGTCTTAGTTGCAGCACGTGGGCTTCTTAGTTGCAGCAAGCATGCAGGATCTAGTTCCCCGACCAGGGATCAAAACTGGCCCCCTGCATTGGGACCATAGAGTCTTACCCACTGGGCCACCAGGGAAGTCCCTCTCCTTCTTTTTTTGAAGAATAATTCTGCTGGATGTAGAAATCTTGGTAGTCCTCCCCCCACC
Source organism: Leucopleurus acutus (assembly GCF_964270905.1). Classification (NCBI taxonomy): domain Eukaryota; kingdom Metazoa; phylum Chordata; class Mammalia; order Artiodactyla; family Delphinidae; genus Leucopleurus; species Leucopleurus acutus. Next base: position 3,635,983 of record NC_139158.1, read on the forward strand.
TCCCCAGCACTTTGAATATGTCATCCCACTGCCATCTGGTGACCATCTTTCCAACGAGAATTCAGTTGCTAATTTTATTGAAATCCCTTATTTGTGATGAGTCCCTTTTATTCTTGCAGCCCTCATGATTCCCTCTTTATCTTTGACTTTTAACAGTTTGACTATGATGTGTTTAGTTGCAGATCACTTTGAGTTTATTCTACTTGGCAATCATTGAACTTCTTGGATGTACAGGTTAATGTCTCTCATCAAATTTGGGAAATTTACATGCTTTACTTCTTCAATTATTTTTTCCACCCCATTTTCTCTCTCTTATCCTCCTGGGAATCTCATTATGCGTAAGTTCAGGTTTCTATATTTTTCTATTAAAAAATTATTATTAATTAATTAATTTATTTATTTGGCTGTGCTGGGTCTCAGTTGCCATGTATGGGATCTTTGTTGCAGCATGCAGGATCTTTAGTTGAGACATGTGGGATCTAGTTCCCTAACCAGGGATAGAACCCAGACCCCTGCATTGGGAGCGCAGAGCCTTAGCCACTGGACCACCAGGGAAGTCCTCTAAGTTCGTTTTTTTTCTTTTTAATATATTTATTTATTTATTTATCTGGCTGCGTTAGGTCCTCATTGCTGCTCACGGGCTTTCTCTAGTTGCAGCAAGCAGGGGTCACTCCTCATTGTGGCGCATGAGCTTCTCACTGCGGTGGCCTCTCTCGTTGTGGAGCACGGGCTCTAGGCGCATGGGCTTCAGTAGTTGCAGCACACAGGCTCAGTAGTTGTGGTTCGCGGGCTCTAGAGCGCAGGCTCAGTAGTTTGGCAGACAGGCTTAGTTGCTCTGCAGCATGTGGGATCTTCCCAGACCAGGGCTTGAACCCATGTCCCCTGCATTGGCAGGTGGATTCCAACCACTTCGCTACCAGAGGAGTCCCTCAGTTTGTATTTTTTATGGCGTCCCACAGTTCTCTGAGGATCTGTTCATTTTTCTTCCATCTTTTTTCTTTCTGTTCCTCAAACTAGATTTTTCTCAGTTGAATCATCATGAAGTTTGCTGATTCTTTCTTCTGCCAGCTCGAATCTGCTGTTGAGCCCCTCTAGTGAATTTTTCCTTTTGGTTTTTGTAATTTTCAACTCCAGCTTTCTGTTAGGTTCTTTTCTTGACTCCTACCTCTTTAATGAGGTTCTCTCTTTGGTGAGGCATCATCATCATACCCTTCCTTTAATTCTGTAGCTATGGTCTCCTTTAGTTCTTTGAATGTATCTGTAATAAATGCTTTTAAGTCCTTGTCCACTAAACACACCATGTGGGCCCCTTCATAGGCAATTGCTTTTCCCTGTTTGGGGGCCATATTTTCCTGTTTATTTGTGTGTCATAGGTTTTTTTTTTTGCTGAAAATTAGACATTTAAAATAATACAGCAACTGTGGAAATCAGATGCCCCTTCCCAACCTAAGGTTTCAGGTTCTTGCTTTTGTTTGTTTGTTGAGTGACTTTTCTGTACTAATTCGGTAAAGTCTGTGTTCTTTGTTGTGTGCAACCAGTGAAGTCTCTGCTCGTTTATCTTAGTGGTCAGATAACAATTGAATGGAGATTTCTTTAAGTGCCTTGAATCAATATGTCTCCCAGCCTTTGCCAAGGGGCTCTGTGTGCATGTTGGGGGTACGCCTTCAACACTCCTGCAGGCATTTTACAATTCGGCCTTAGCCTTCACTTCCTACTTGTGCAGGGTCTCAAGATCAGCCATAGGTGAGATTCTAGGACCTTCTCAGGTCTTTCTTGGGCATGTGCACAGTCCTGCACATACACATAACCCTCTAGATTCTCAGGAATATTCCAGGAGCCTTTCAAAGTCTCCTATGCATATCTCATTTCCCAGTTATTCCTTTAAATTGTTGTTGTTGTTTTTCTTTTTTTTGGGGGGGGGGTGTCTCTTTTTAGCCCCAGTGTGTAACACTACCTCAGGCAGTTGTAATTATTAAACAATCCCCACTGATTGTTTTAGACAAATATCTTGCAGATCAAGCTATCCACACAGGTACTGGTAAACTCTTACTCAAATGAAATAAACACAAGCTTTGAGAATTGAGTTTTTCCAAACTGCCAGACAGGTTAGATAGTGACCATTCTCTGGGGATGGGGATGTGGGGGAGCCCCAAGCCCATCCTGCCCCCTCCAGCAGCAGATGTTTGTTTTCACATCTATCATAGTTGCATGGCTGATGGTTTTTAAGGCTACTGTGGATCTAGGAAAGACAGAGGAGGTTAGGCCAAATCACAATGCCACAAAGTTTACTGGTGTTTTTTGTTTGTTTGTTTGTTTTCGGCTGTGTTGGGTCTTTGTTGCTGCACACGCGCTTTCTCTAGTTGTGGAGAATGGGGGCTACTCCTCGTTGTGGTGCGCGGGCTTCTCAATGTGGTAACTTCTCTTGTCGCAGAGCATGGGCTCTGGGTGTGTGGGCTTCAGGAGTTGTGGCTCACGGGCTCAGTAGTTGTGGCATGTGAACCCTAGAGCACAGGCTCAGGTAATTTTGGCACATGGGCTTAGTTGCTCCGCAGCATGTGGGATCTTCCCAGACAAGGGCTCGAACCTGTGTCCCCTGCATTGGCAGGTGGATTCTTAACCACTGCGCCACCAGGGAAGTCCCAGCTTACTCTTTTTTACTGACATTCAGTTGTGTTACTTGAATCAATGCTTCTTAGCTTGTTTCAAGCCTTAAGTTAATATCCAGAGTTCTGAAAAAGTTGATTTTTGACAATTTTTGTCAGTGTTCTCTTTGCTTTTATGGAGGAATGGTTTTCAGAGATTCTCGCTCCACTATTCTGGAAGTGCTTCTCCCATCCATTCAATCTTTCTTCACAGCATTCTCAGGAGGTGAGTTATTTTAGCCCTTGTGATTATTGAGGAAACTCATGCTCAGAGAGGTTAGGTGACTTACCTAAGGACATATACCTGGTAAGAATCTGAGCCATTGCCTGATTTCAGTGTTCCGTACATCCTGACCTCTCTCCCATTGCCTCACCTCGTGCAACGTGCACTCCACCATCCTTGCACTCCAGCCCTTTGTTCCCTCCTCCATGCCAGGTGTTTATCCTACAAGTTTGTTTAGGAACTTGCTTGTGGGAGGACTGCTGATCTCTCAATATTGCACATAAGAAGAATACTTGAGGAATGTTCTAAGCACTTGCTTGACGGTTCTGTTCTATGGTTGATAAGAGGAAGGGAAGCTCCTCTCCCTGGGATTGGCATCAGGCCAGTCACCTAGAGGAATGCTGAAGTGATGATAGAAACTCCTTAGCATCCTTCCTGCCCTACATGCCATCAGGAGTGTCAGCCCATACTGTCTCAAGATGAGCTGGAACACGAGGGTGTATGACTGAGTCACACACAGGTCAAGCTCTCTGGCACAAATCCAGCCTGCTCTCCAACAACATTTGTCAGTGTTTCCCAATACCAAGCAGATAATAAAGCAGTGAAACAAAAACTGAGTGAGTGGGCAGCAGCCCTCAGCTCCAGCCCATCCCAGTCATCAGGAATGGAGGCCTGGGGTGGGGGGAGGGGAGCGATAAATTGGGAGACGGGATTGACGTATACACTCTACTATATATAAAATAGATAACTGATAAGGACCTACTGTAGAGCACGGGGAACCCTACTCAATATCCTGTAATGACGTATATGCAAAAAGAATCCAAAAAAGAGTGGATAGGGGAGTTCCCTGGTGGTCTGGTGGTTAAGACTCTGAGCTTTCACTGCAGGGAGCACAGGTTCAATTCCTGGTCGGGGAACTAAGATCCTGCCTGCCGTGCAGCGCAGCCAAAGTAAATAAATAAAATAAAATCTAACATCTAATTGTTAAAAAAAAAAAGAGTGGGTATATGTATAACTGATTCACTTTGCTGCACAGCAGAAACTAACACAACATTGTAAATCAACTACACTCCAATAAAAAATTTTTTATAAAAGGAATGGGGGCCTAGAATTTAGTTCTCTGGGAACACAGAGTGAACAACACTGACAAAATTCTGCCTTCATGGAGCTTAGGTTCTAATTGGGAGGGGGCATTATATGACACATTGGATGTGATACGTGCTATACAGAAATATAACGCAAGGAAAGAGATGAGGAATGTGTAGAAGGGCGGAGGTTAGTGTTTTCAAGGATATTCAGGTGTCCATACCACATGTCTTCTGACCAAGTCATTTACATACAGGTGAAGGAAGCTTGACAATGAGCTCTTGCCCTTGGAATTCATCACGCTTATCACGAGCCCTGTTACTCAGTAGAAGATGGAATGGCTTACTGAATGTTCAGTTGTGGTACCAGCTAAGAGACCACACCCTGTGAGGTCAGGGTGTCATTCTACAATACGCAGTACATGGCTGCAAACCAGGAGTGGAAGGGGTAGTGTTTTCTTGCGTATTACATCTAATTATTCACTTAAGAAATTTTTGTTTCCATCCACACGACCCTATGTTCTCTAGATTTTGAGATCCAGTCACCTATTACTCCAGGGAATAGAGTCATGGTTCTGGTAAATTGGAAACAGTCAAATCCCTGGCCATTCAGGGATCTTCACTTGCTGAACCAGTAGAGAGAGAAGGAGATACTATCCTGAATGGACAGATAGATTCTGACAGACTGAAGGGGAAACTGGGTGGCATTTCAAAATGAAGTCAAGGACTGTGTCCAGAGCCCAGGGGATTCACTTGGGGATCCCTTTATGTGCCTTTGTTCAATAAGAATGGTCCAAAGGAAGCTGTGCCAACTAATACAGAACCACTTAAAGACATTGCTCCTGGCCTATATCTTGAGAGGCATTCACATATACATATATTTATACATTTACATACGTATATGCCCATACAGCCAACCACTAAAATAGCTCCAGCCCCCTCGTGTCCCCTCGCAAACAATTCCCCACCAGGAGTAATCACTATGCTGCCTGTTTTGACTTCATATAAACGGACTCATATGGTCTATATTCTTTTGTGTCTACCTTTTTTCACTCAATAGTACATCTGTGAGATTATCCACGGGTGTATGTCTTTTTCATTGCTGCATAGTATTCTTTTATATGAATGTACCACAATTTACTCATTCATTCTGTTGTAGATGAATGTTTGGGTTATTTCCAGTTTGGGGTTATGAATAAAGCAGCTATGAATATTTTTACACCTGTCTTTTGGGGGTACTATGCACTCATTTCTTTGAGTATATACATAGAAGTGAAATGGCTGAGTCATAGGGAATATGCTAGTTTAACACTAGTAGATACCGTCAAACACTTGGCCAAAGTGGTTTTAACAATTTAGACTTCTACTTACAGTGTATCAGAGTTCCAGTTGCTCCACGTTGTTGCCTGCACTTGGTACTGTCAGTCGTTTTAATTTCATCCAACTTAGCAGATGCTTGGTAGTATCTTGTTTGCTCTTAATTTGCAATTCCTTGATGAGTATTGATGATGGCCACTTTTGCCTGTGCTCATTCACCATTTTGATATCCTCTTCTGTGAAGTGTCTGTGCTCAAGTATTTTATCCACTAAAAAAATGAGTTGTCAGTATTGTCCTCATTGATTTGTACAAGTTCTTCAAATATTCTGGAAATAAGTCCTTTGTCAAAAAATATGTATTGCAAATATATGTATCCCATTCCAACCTCTCTTAATGGTCTCTTCTGATGGGCAGATGTTCTTAATTTTGATGAAGACCAATCTTTTATTTTGTGGTTAGTACTTAAAAATTTTTTTTTAATTTTATTTATTTTTGGCTGCATTGGGTCTTCATTGCTGTGCGCAGGCTTTCTCTAGTTGAGGTGAGTGGGGGCTCCTCTTCGTTGAGGTGCGAGGACTTCTCATTGCGGTGGCTTCTCTTGTTGTGGAGCATGGACTCTAGGTATGTGGGCTTCAGTAGTTGTGGCACGTGGGCTCAGTAGTTGTGACACGTGGGTTCAGTAATTGTGGCTTGCGGGCTCTCCAGCGCAGGATCAGTTGTTGTGGTGAATGCGTGTAGTTGCTCCGAGGCACCTGGTATCTTCCCGCACCAGGGCTCGAACCCGTGTCCCCTGCACTGGCAGGCAGATTCTTAACCACTGTGCCACCAGGGAAGCCCTGTGATTAGTACTTTTAAAGTACCTGTTTAGATGACTTTGTTTACACCAGAGACATTAAGGCATTCTCCTGTGCTTTCTTCTAGCAGATTTATTGTTTTACCTTTCAACATTTAGGTCTACAATCCATCTCAAATGAATGCTTGAGTACCGTATGTGGTAGGAGGGTCTGCATATTTTATGGAAAAGACCATTCTTTCCTCTATGATTTTATTTTCTTTCTTTTTTATTTTTTTTTTTTTGGATTAAAAAAATTTTTTTTCAGTCCAAGGTTTTTTTGTTCTGTTTTGTTTTTTGTTTTAAATTGAAGTATAGTTGATCTACTTTCCTCAGTGACTTTCAATGCATTCTTGACTCCATGGCTAGAATTAACAAACTTGATCACACCATTCTGTATTTTCAATGGTGGCATGTTGCTCTTGGTACAAAGACCAGTCTCTTGCCTAACGTACCTTTTTTTTTTAAGATTTTTTTTTTTGGGGGGGGTTGACCATTTTTAAAGTCTTTATTGAATTTGTTACAATACTGCTTCTGTTGGTTTTTTTTTTTTTTTTTTTTTTGGTTCTCTGGTCAGGAGGCACGTGGGATCTCAGCTCCCCCGCCAGGGATGGAACCAGCACCCCCTGCACTGGAAGGTGAAGCCTTAGTCATTGGACCACCAGGGAAGTCCCTTACCTTAACACCCAGCCTAATCCGGACACCTCCTGTTTCTCAAGCCAAATCTTGTGTCATGCGTACCATCCCACTCCAAGCTCAGACACACACCATAGAGTTCTTTGTCCAGGTCGCACTGTCATCCGTGGACCTTTGCCATACAGAATGCTTCCATTCCTGAGGTCGGTTACCTGCTACTCAAACTTCAGGCCTCATCTCCTCCAGGAAGCCTTCCCGGCTGCACAGTCCCTGTCCCTTAAGTCTAGGTTAAGCGACCTCATTACGTGCTTTCATTGCACCCCGGCTTTGTAATTGTGTTTACCTCTCCCACTGTAACTTCGCTGAAGAAAAGGAAGAGGCCTGTTTAGCTCACATGGAAGGCACTCTCTAAATATTACTGAAAGAATGAATACGTGTAAAACAGAATCCTCCCCAGAGACCCAAAACGCGTGGGCCTTGGAGAAACAACGGGGGTTCCATTCTCAGATCTAACACTTACTAAATAAGTTAATATTTCTGAGTCTCAGTTCTCAAATTCATAAAATGGGAATGCAACATTCCCTACAAAGCATTGCTATAAGCACCAAATAAGAACGCACGTATCTGGCACAATGACTAGCACGCGGCAGGCCCTTTTAATATTAATAAAAAGATGGGGGCGGGGGACACGGAACGCCTACTCTTTACAACGCGCATGCGCGGCCCGTGACCCGCCCGCAAGGCCAGCCCATCGCGCCCCCGCGCGTCCCCACGCGCGCGCGTGTTCGACCGGAACCTGGGGCCAGGCCGGAGGTGAAGGGGCGGACCTCCGCAGTACGCCTGCGCCGTGGGAGGCCGTGCGCCGAGGAGGCGGGGCCGCGCAGGCGCGCCTGGCGGCCCGGCTCTGGAGCATAAACAAGAGCGGGGTCGGGATGAGGCGGCTGTTGATGTCCGCGCGGCGAGTGGCGGCGAGCGGGGCTCGGCGCCGACCCTGAGCTCACCCCGACCTGCCCTCCCGCGCGCGAGCTCCGGGCCGGGCCCACCCGCCGCGCGCCCACCATGAACCTGGCGAGTCAGAGTGGCGAGGCTGGCGCCAGCCAGCTACTCTTCGCCAACTTCAACCAAGACGTCACGTAAGGACGGGCGTGGGCCGGGGTCGGAGCCGGGGGCCGCGGGGCGGGGGCCGGAGCCTGGGGGCCTGGGGCCGGGGAGGGCAGAGGCATCCTCGGGGCGGGCCCGGCGCGTGCTGGGAGGGAGGGGCGCCCTCTGTGGGGACCCTCCAGGCTCTGCCCTGGAGCTGCGATCTCTGAGCCGGGCAAGCGATGGAGGTAGGGGACGTATTTTACCCAGCACGGGAAGGCTTTGTCTTTTCGGACCTCACTTCTCACAAAGTTGGGGCAGAACTTTGTGGCCTGACTTGTCTCGGCCGCCTCTGGAGCGGTGGGGGTGGGTTCTCCCTTATAACCCGCCTCCCTCTTGTACCTCAGCTCTCTTGCTCCAGTTTTTCCCCTCTTCAGCCCCTTCTCCTCATCTCTTCATCATCTTAGGGTCCCTTTGATTTCCTTTTCTTCCCGTCTCGCTGTTCTTTTTGACAGGTAACTTTGATGTCCTCCTCGAGCAGGAAACAAACTTAGCAGTAAACGTGGTCTCTGACCTGGGGAGAAACCGAGCCAAGGGGGATGTGACAGAGAACCCCTCCCCCCCCCAGAGGTCTCGGTGCTTCGGGGCATGGGCCATCCTTACAGGGGAAGCGGGGCCCATGATGCCAGCCCTTGTTTGTCCCAACCCATATGGGTTTGAAGCCGATTGTTCGGAGGCTGTCTCCAGTGACGTGTGAGGATAGTTACTAGATGAAGTTTCTGGAGAAGGAAGGATAAGTTGTGGGACTGGAAGGGAGGAAAGCCATCTTGGGAAGTGAGTAAGAGGAAGTGATGTAAGAGGGGAGGAGGAGTGGGTCATTGGCTTCGTACCAAAGTAGTCGGTTGAGTTGTTCCTGGCTGAATGGAATCAGCAAAGTAGAACATGACATCTTTTAAAAAACTAAAAGTCAGTTGTAGAGCGGCAAGCCCCCAAGTCAGTGGCGTGCAGTGGGCGCTCGGTAGCACCTTCCAAAGTTGGGGAAGTAGCGCAGACAGCCCCACAGTGGGCCTCTGTTGGGACTTGGAAGGGAGCAGATCACCTCCTCCAACTACAGGGAGAGGAAACCGAAGTTGAGGAAGGTTCAGAGCAGAGCCTGGATCTTACCCTCATTTGACAGTGGAGTGGGGACAGCTTTCCTGAATTGTCTTCCAGTGTCCTCTCCAATCTACCATGCTGTTGTTTCTACCTACAGAGTAGGATCTGGAGGACAGTGAATGTAGAAAGAAGCCCATAGCAATCTTTAGAGGTGAAAACTACCGAATACTAGTGTTCTGTATGACCAAAAGCCAATCCAACAAAAACAGTTTGGACCACCTGTTGCAGGAGGTTATAACTGAGATGGACTATGTTATACCAATCCAAGTAGGGAAGAGGACATTTCAAACAGACTGTGATTCCGTTTTTAAGGCCTTCGTATTTTGAGACCAGTAAGAATGGGAGCTTTATGGATTTTTATGTCTTGTATAAATTAGAGAATTTCCAAAACATTTTCTACCATTCTTTAAGTTTTTCATTGCTCATCATTTATATTGAAAGGAAATCAAATATGAGAAAACATTCTCTTTTGCTCTTATTTTAAATGGCATTCAAATACCACTTTCCCTATATAAGAGAAGAATGTCACTCTGGCCTGAAATAAGGTCTTTTTGTACTTGGAAATCGTGCTTTCCCACTCCTCCGTGAGTCCTGAAGTTATTAGTTTAAGACAAGATTTTTTTTTTTGCGGTACGCGGGCCTCTCACTGTTGTGGCCTCTCCCGTTGCGGAGCGCAGGCTCCGGACGCGCAGGCTCAGCGGCCATGGCTCACGGGCCCAGCCGCTCCGTGGCATGTGGGATCCTCCCGGACCGGGGCACGAACCCGTGTCCCCTGCATCGGCAGGCGGACTCTCAACCACTGCACCACCAGGGAAGCCCCTCAAGACAAGATTTGTGTGTCATAATTTTGATTTGCTAAAGAGACCTTGATAAAGTGTGAGCATAAATTGTAAGGAATAGTAAGTTAGGATTATACTAAAAGTTTATTGATGAAAGTGACTAATTTGTTTTAAATCTATACCTGAAAGAAATACAGAAGTTCTGGGGAGAGGCTTGACAGTTCACTCCTTTCCCTCCCTTGCCCATCTCCAGCATTTACTTTGATAGAGGAACACAGTTTTTCACAAAGCAAAGAATATTGGATTCACATTCACGGTATTCAGTGAGGAAACCTGGAAGCCGTTTCACTTAATAGAATATGTATTCTACGTTATACAGTAATGCTTGAACAACAGTGTTCCTTTCATAACAAACTATATCTGTCCTTTCTGTTTTTCCTGGTAATATGGTTTCAAATACTGTAATATTTTTTTCTGTGATTCTTATTCTAAAAGTGTGAACGTTTTATTTGGTGTTTTTTTGTTTTGTTTTGTTTTTACCATTTGTTTTTGTTTGTTTAACTAGAATTGGGAAAAAGGCATCAAGAAAAGCTGGTCCCCGTCGTCTTCTTCTTGGCTGGTTAGTTCCAATCCTGGTTTCTGAAAGTAACACTTTGGAAGGCTTATCTTGAGGAATTTTTGGTGTTTTGATATCGAAGTTAAGAAACTAATAGAAGTGCAGGGTATCACTTGGCTCTTCAACGGAAATATCAGGGGCTAAGTACTTGCAGGGGACCCCACGCAGCTTGTGGAAGTCATTGATTGGGCAACGTCTACATCATTTAGAAAGTACATTTCTAAAAGAAATAGAATAAGGACAGGGACTTGACTTCCGAAGTCTTCTGTTTGTAGCACTGATGTTGTTAGTGTCTAAAAGTTATGGGCATAGAGGTAGTAAGGCATTGGTCTGAATTGATTGTTTTCTTGAACCAGGTTTCTTCTAAGGTTACAGCAACTGTCCTGGAAGGTCCCTTCTCTCCTTTTCCCTCATCGGTAAATCGAGGGACTTGGAAGTAAGGATTCTTCCACCTTAAAGTTCTAGGTGGTTCTGCCTGCCGTGTGGAGGATGTGTTTTGAGGAAGCAGGGCAGTCACTGGGGAGGGTATTGTCCAGCGGCTGTGGCCAGTAGAGAGGAGACTGGTGAGCCATCAGGATTCGGTGTGACCCGTGGGACGTGCATGCTGCACTTAAGGGAGAAGTTAAGGTGACTCCCAAGTCTCCAGCCTAGATTCTAGATGAGCAGTGACAGCACATTATGGGGGAGAGATCAGAGGGGGATTCAGTTTAGGGAGAAAGATGAAGTCCGCTTTGGATATTACTGAGTTTGAAAGGCCTTAGGGATGTCCAGGTGGAGGTCTGGGATGGCCACGAGCTTGCTGAGTAGGGCCCCGGGGCCGGCCAGGTCTCAGCAGCAGTTCAGGTGGCTTCTTTTTTATGGGTGTCACTGTTTCCACTTCACCCTGTCCTCGAGTATGGCTTTCTGATGAAGATGATGAAAAGGGAAAACATTAATGGGCTGATCATGCGTAAGTGGGTAAAAAAAAGGGAATTAAGAAAATGATTTTTTTCTTTTAAAATGTTTTTAACATTTATAAAATGTTTTCTTAAAATTTTTTTTTGTTTTTTAATGGAAATCACTGTCTTTTAAATACTGAGCAGTCAAGTTTAAATTCAGTGACAGAGACTTGCAGTTAAAGATGGTGGGTTAGACACAAGCATTTATTTTGGCTCTCCCTCTCAGAACCCTAATAAAATGTCACAGTCAGTGAAATATCAAAAGGTACTTAAAAAAGCTTAAACCCATAGAACGAGGAGACACTAGCAACAAAATTTTGGAAGCCAGCAAGTGGTAAAGGAAAGTGGATCCTCCATTGCTAGTGGGGAAAGCAGAGAACAACCTACTGGAAACCACGGAATCCCCCAAAGGCTCAGGATGGGCGGTCTCAGGAGCTCTGCAGTGGAGCGGAGTCGCGGGTGGCGAAGATCGAGAAGGCTGGCCCAGAGTGTGTTGCAGAAGCAGTCACTGTTCCTGCCTGGTGAGGGACTTGGGCCTTGTCTCCAGAGGGTACAGCAGGGTCTCTGGGCTTTGACACCACGCACAGTTGAAGGCAGGGGTATGGTAGTGAAGTGGGGGATTAAGTAAATACATGCTTTTTTCTGTTATTGCTGGGTTTTCCCTTTGTCAATAAAAGATCTCTTACCTTAAAAAACAAAAAAAACAAACCTTACCATGTAAACACTTAGTGGGGAGTGAGATTATTTATTCGGGGAATCTCATGCGTATATGTTACTGTACTTCTCCCATTAATATATCATATGGTCAGGCAAATCATGAGATGTTATTAAAAGCAGAATCTCCAAAGAGGGGTGTGTGAACCTGACCACTGATATTCGAGATGTAAATATCAAACCTATTTGTATTTCATATCATCCTTTAAAAATGTCTGCCTTGGCTTCCCTGGTGGCGCAGTGGTCGAGAGTCCGCCTGCCGATGCAGGGGACACGGGTTCGTGCCCCGGTCCAGGAAGATCCCACGTGCCGCGGAGCGGCTGGGCCCGTGAGCCGTGGCCGCTGAGCCTGCGCGTCCGGAGCCTGTGCTACGCAACGGGAGAGGCCACAACAGTGAGAGGCCTGCGTACCGCAAAAAAAAAAAAAATGTCTGCCTTTGTTGATAAAGTATATGCTCACTCTATACCACATGTACATATCAAAAAATACTTGGTGTATTTTTGCTTACATTTCCTACTGATTGGGGTGTGCAAGTAGGAAGCCATGCGATTAAAACTCTAGCAAAGGTATTTAATATCCAAAATCAGTTTCTGAATATCTGGAAGAACGTCAGAGAGCTAATATTTGATCAGTTTTAACAAATTCTGCCCATTTGGAGCACAGCCAAAATCCTGGGTGTATCAAAATCCAGGTCCTCATTAATTAATTCAAGCTCATTAATTTTACCTGTAGAAAAAGCCCTCTCTAAGCTTATTTTCTATATGAAACTAATAAGCTTGGTGACTTGGTTTCCAGGTCAACAAATTTGAAAGAGGGAGGGGCTGTTAATGCTAGTAGGATGCTTGGGGAACAGTGACAACTGTCAGCGAAACAAAAGGTAGAGGGTATTTTATTACCCAGCCCAACAGACTGCTGCTTGATGTAGGTACACAAGACCCTCAACTCCTTGTTAGGGTCTGAGAGGGTCACTTTGTCATGATAGTAAAGTTGTTTCATGATGTGAGTCCAGTCAAATGGTGAGAATTTGCCGTCCCATACAGAAACCTGTATGAGGACGACTTTTATTTAAATCAGAAATGGTGGGATATAAGGTTTTGGTGCTTAAAATAGCAGCCCTTAGTTATCTGGAAAACATTTTCCTGAACATCAATTTTCCAGAAGTTATGAATTATTGAGATTTTGTTTTATTTTTAGCTTTCTTGGATATTCTTGTGTTTTTGTTGGCCCCTTATTGCTTTTCAAAAAATGTACAGGTAACAATGCCTAATTACCTCATTGATGTGATTAATTCAATATAGTGAAGCATTTTTGTAGAGAAAAATTATATAAACTGGTAGGAGTTCCATTTCTGTTTATACTTTAGGATGAACCAGTTGCAATTTCAATGTTTAGTAGTGCTTATAGCAGCTCTGTTCTTGGAATGTATTTCCTCTGCATAAGTGTGAAAGAGGTTGGAAAGCTCAAGTTTCTAATAGATGAAATGGTCATTAAAATAGCCCTAATTTTTTATCTTGGCGTACACATGCTCATCATGTGAAATGTCAGTCTTCATTATTTCTAGGCTTCTGGTTTACCTTCTGTTTCCACTTGTTGTCCCAGACATTAAATACCAGAATGATCCCAGGATCTGATTCTTCACGTCCCACCACTTCTTGCTTTATTCTCTATCGTCTGTTTCTGAAAGCCGTGCTTGTCCTTTTACTCCCCCTCTCGGTCAGTTACGTTCTGGACAGTAGTAATCTTCTATGAGGAAACACTTCATTTAGCGGCACAGCTCTCCTGCACTAGGGATCTGGAGAGCTCAGGGTTCCCTCCAAGCCTCTTAGCACAAGCAGCAGTGTTGGGTGATGAATGTGGAACCTTACACACAGGCCAACTGTGTTACGTAGTCTTGCCATTCCAGGCTCTGAGTTAGCTCTTTCCATCCTACTGCTGAGCCATAGCCTAACGTAAGTGACTGAGCTGCATTTGTTATGGCCTTAACTGCAGTGCAGAAAGACACCATCATCCACCAAAGTTGTAAATATCTTTGTTTAATATTTACAATGTTATCCTAACTTGGACTCTCCCATACACCAGGCATGTATATCAGATCACCTGAGAAACCGCACTGTGTTTTGAGGGGATCATTAATTTAGGGCTGATTACTTTCATTTGTATGTCAAACTTATCTTTAAAGTTTTATAGATTTCAATAAGAACATTGTCTATCTTTATTTTACTGACATTCACCTTTTCCTGGCTGTGAGGTGTGGCGTCTTCCGCGCCGCTCTCTTTTCTGCTCTGCCACCACTCGCCTGGTACAAACCACATGGCCTTATTTGTGCTGATTATGGGTAGAGATGCTGGTGACTGTTTGGTAACGTGGAGCTAGTTTGTGCGTTATCTGCCTACACGTATCAGCTCTTATTTCTGAATTTGGCTTTTTTGCAGGTCTCTAGCTGTTGGTAGTAAATCCGGTTATAAATTTTTCTCCCTTTCTTCTGTGGATAAACTGGAACAGATCTATGAATGCAGTAAGTGTTTGCTTTATTTTTCCCCCTTCTTAAAATAGACAAGTTGTACTTGAATTAGGTTGCATTCTTAAATTCCCACATTATGGTTAAAATCCAAATACCCCTTGACCGATAATCTTCTTTCACCTTAGTCTTACTGAGAGGTGATGGCTATGACTGAACAATTATGTGTTCTCCCAGACCTTTTTCTGTGCATTTGCATACTTATAAATGTACATGTAGAAATACTCTATGGGTTGCCATTTCCAATACATGATACCATAGTAAATGCATTATTCCATAATTTCTCCCCTTTTTAAATGCCATTTAAACCACTTAGATTTCTGTCATAGAGGGCTTCCAGAATTTGAAAAGTTTACATCCCCCTAGGAGTGATTTATTTTCTCCATTTGGCATTTTATGGTGTTTGAGTGGCTGTGTGTCAGATACCTGTGGGGTTGCAGGAGGGCCATGAGCTTCGATACTTGCTAAGTCACCTACTGTGACTTTACATAGATCGCTTCATGGACCTCAGTTTCTTTGTTTTTCGTGTGTGTGTGTGTGTGTGTGTGTGTGTGTGTGTGTGTATGTGAGAGAGAGAGTACTTGCTGAATAAATAGTAAGTAGTAGGTACAGACCCTCCCCCAGTGAGAATAGGATGGAAAGCTTTGACTCTCTGCACATACATCTTTTTTTTTCATTGCTGTAGTTGTAAGAAGCAGTACAGATCCCTGTTCCCTTCTCCCTAGTTTCCCCCAGTGGTAACGTTTCGCAGAAGTGCAGTACAGTATCACAGCCGGGAAGGCTACATGGATATAGTCCAGCCTGTGTGTGTGAAGTTCTGTACAGTCCAAACACCCATCTAGCTTCCTGTGTCCACCACAATGAAGACACTGGGCCGTCTGACACCGCAGGGTCCTTCCTGTTGCCCTTGTAGCCACACCTGCCTCCCCTCCCCCACTGCCACCCCACCGTCCCTAATCCCTGGCAGCCACTGATCTGCTCTCTGGTACCAGAATATTGTCTTTTCGCAAATGTTACATAAATGGAAGTATGTAACCTTTTGAGATTGGCTGTTTTCGCTCAGCATCTTTCCCTGGAAGTTCACCCAAGTTGCCGGGTGTCAGTAGCGCCGTCTTTTCTGTTGCTAAAGCTGGTTCCACGTGCGGACGCAGCCCAGCTGTTTGACCCTCACCCGGCAAAGTACATCTGGGCTGATTCTAGATTTGGGCTGTTAAAAATATAGCTGCTGTGTATGGGGTTTTGGGTGGATGTAACTTTCCACTTCTGGGATTAATGTCTAAGTGTGATTGCTGGGTTGTATGTGTGGTGTTTTGTCTTCGTCTTTTTTTTTTTTTTTTTTTTTGCGGTACGCGGGCCTCTCACTGTTGTGGCCTCTCGCGTTGCGGAGCACAGGCTCTGGACGCGCAGGCTCAGCAGCCATGGCTCACGGGCCCAGCTGCCCCGCGGCATGTGGGATCTTCCCGGACCGGGACACGAACCCGTGTCCCCTGCATCGGCAGGTGGACTCTTAACCACTGCACCACCAGGGAAGCCCTGTCTTTGTCTTTTTTAAGTGCTGAACTGTTTTACAGGGTGGCTGTACCATTTTACATCCCCACCAGTAATGTGTGAGTGAGCCAGTTCCTCAGAACCCTTGCCAGCATTTGGTGTTACCAGTGTTCTTTCCTTTAGCTGTTCTCATGGCTGCGTGCAGCGCTAGCTCGTGGTTTTACTTTGTAATTCCCTAATGGCTAATGATGTGGAACAGTTTTTCATGTGCTTGTTTGCCATTCTCTTCAGTGAAATGTCTGTTCATGTTTTGGCCCACTTTTTAATTGGATTACTTGGAGTTTTTTAATGTTGAGTTTTGAAAGTTCTTTATATATTCTAGGTACTAGTCCTTTGTCGTATGCGTGGTTTGTAAGTATTTTCTCTGTACATAATGATAGCCCTGAAGCCTGCCCGTGGCGTGATCTAATTAAGAATTCTTGTTACGGAGGATTGAGGAGGTCAGTATTATTGTAATTAGTCACGCTGGGTCATGGATTCAAGGAGAGATTTAATATTTATCATTTTAATTATCTACGTGAGCATGCAGTTTGGGGGAATTGAGTTTTCTCCTTATTAATGATGCCAGCATCTCCTTCCTGAATGTTCCACTCTTATCAACTTTGCTTTCACTGTGGTTTGGTGTTCCATTTTGGAATTCTCCTTTGCCTGTTAATATCTCTTAAGAAGGGGAAGTTTCAGCGAGTTGATATGAAGAGACATCTCATATTCATTTCTGGTTCCACTTACTCCGAAAACGTTCGTTGAGGACCTGCTACGTGCCAGCCCTGTTCTGGCTGTGGAGACACAGTGGTGACAGAGTTTCTGCTCTCATGACACTTATGTTTAAATGGAGGCAGACAAAGAACAAGGAAGTACATTTGTGTCGGATGTTAGACTGGGGACACAGTGTGGAGCGAACACACATGTAAATCCCGCCCCCCACCCCTCCTGCATTAACATAAGGTGAGGACCCAGGAGAAACGTCCTTTCTTTGTGCCCAGTACTTGCAGCTGCAGAGTTCTTGTGGCCCACTGGGGCTCAGAGGCTCGCCAGACTCCCTCCAGGCCTTGGCCTCCCCTCTCCAAGTCCGCCCTCTGGTGTCCCTCACCTCCATCAGCAGATGGTGTCTGACATTCCCCAGCAAGCCCCCTGTTTGTTGCTGCCCCTGAAGGCCAGCGCCCAGGCCCTTTACGGGGAGCTGGCTGGAAGCGGGATTCACAGTAAGTGTCCCTAACTCACGGCTCCTGCCTTAGGCTTTACTCCTTTTTCGTCCTCACACTTGCCTCCTGGTGCTTACCAAGTCTTCTGAAAAAGCCTTTCTCCTAGTGTGTAGCTGGAAGGCGTGATCGGGGTGATAAAGTCTCTCTGAACTGGAGTGCTTGTGCTCGCTTATCTCAGGAGGCGCTTCTGGAATCCCCAGATTGGCAGCCTTCTCTTGATCGCGCTCGTAGGATTGTTTCCTGTAGGGAATTCCTTCAAAGGGTTGCCTGATCCCTGGAAACAGGATTCCATTGGGCTTTTATGAATGAGTGAAACATTTATTAAATCTACATGCCCATGAGCGCCTGAATCGTGCTGTTAAATTGTTGCTGTCGTGATTAGGGTCGACTGGTTTGACAACCACAGAATGGAGACCCAGTGCTTAGATAGGGTATCAGAATACCAAAACCTTGTCTTGACACCTTCTCAGTTTGAATCAGTTCAGTGACTAATTTGTTTCCTTGAAGTTTATCAAGTGGGTTTTGGTGCCTCATTTTTCAGGTTTTTTTTTTTTGCGTTACGCAGGCCTCTCACTGCTGTGGCCTCTCCCGTTGCGGAGCACAGGCTCCGGACGCGCAGGCCCAGCGGCCATGGCTCATGGGCCCAGCCGCTCCGCGGCACGTGGGATCCTCCCGGACCGGGGCACGAACCCACGTCCCTTGCATCGGCAGGCGGACTTCAAACCACTGAGCCACCAGGGATGCCCTTCAGAAGTTTTTGATGGGACACAATGTGATGCCTTGATAGCATCATGAAAGAGTGGGTGTTTACTGACCAGCATGTTGAGGTGGTATATAGATTTCTTTGTTGTTCTTAGTGAGCTTCAGCCCTTAAAATAGGTGGGAATGGACAGAGAGCTCTTTCAGGGTTAGCACGTGACACTGAAGCTGCGAAATTCTCTTGCCCCTAGAACATCGTTAAGCAGATAGAAGAACGTCTCTTAGAAAACAGGTTAGCTGCTGAGTTAAGATCACTTTCCGGTACTTTCGTACATGGAGATTCTGGCAGAGTAGAACTTAACGCCTCCATGCTCAGCCCGGCTCAGTGGGCTCGCCCCCTCGTGCCTCTTGACTGTCCCTTGTAACGTCAGGTCTTTGCTGTCGGTCACCACTGCCGGTACAGAAAGAATGAGCCAGAGCTGGTCTTGGGAGAAGCAAGATGGACAGCTATTTGTTCTGTTTCGTTTACTTAAACAAAAGACCTTTGCCCAGCAGCACTGGAAGGTTTTTGTTTTCCAACTCTCTGTATTATAGTTTCAAACTTAAGGAAAGTAGCAGGAACTCCCACGTGTGCTTTGCCCCGTGTATGCCCTGCATTCTCTTTCCCTCTCTGTGTGTCCTTTTAAATTTATTTGAAGGTATGTAAAGTGCAAATATGTGGTCTCTCTTCCCTGAAACATTACTGAAACGAAATCCTACCCTGTTAGGCAATATAAATAAAGGTTGTAGTTTTATTACTTGTAAAATATCACAGAAGTTCAGAAGGAAAAGTTGGCCTTTTCAGATTCTACATCGTGTGTCGTCTTTGCATTTTATGCTTCTGAGCTAGGAAATCATACCTCACAAAGCATTAGTTCTGAAACTCAGCATAAGCAGGCTGGCCGACTAGGTTCTGATTCGGCAGACCTTGCACTGGCTGGAACATTCACCTCAGTGAGATTTACACTAATGGATCTTCCAGGGGAGAAATCCAGTAGCCTCTCTTCTTGAGCCTGTTGTAATGAAAGATCGGGTGGACTGTACACGTGCGTCTCTTCAGAGCCCCAGGCATCCACCGACACTCCTGGTTGCGGAGTGTGCTGTGTTAGTTCATGGCTTTGTCCCTCCCCTCTTCCCACCACGGGAAGTTTTATCATCGCCGGCTCTGAACAGCACCAGCAGAAGCAAAACAACATTCTTTTTTTTTTTTTTTTTTTTTTTGGCTGTGTTGGGTCTTCGTTGCTGCGTGCGGGCTTTCTCTAGTTGCAGCGAGCGGGGGCTGCTCTTCGCGGTGGTGCATGGGCTTCTCATTGCGGTGGCCTCTCTTGTTGCACAACACGGGCTCTAGGCGCGCGGACTTCAGTAGTTGTGGCACACGGGCTCAGTAGTTGTGGCTCGTGGGCTCTAGAGCGCAGGCTATAGTTGTGGTGCACGGGCTTAGTTGCTCCGCGGCATGTGGGATCTTCCCGGACTGGGGCTGGAACCCGTGTGCCCTGCATTGGCAGGCGGATTCTTAACCACTGCGCCACCAGGGAAGTCCCAACAACATTCTTTCCTAAATGAAGTAGTTTCTTAAATTTTGGATAGGCACTCTCTAGGAAGAAAGTGTGGCAGAAACTGTGGCCAAGGCCACATCTAAGGGCCGTGGAAGCAAAGGCCTTAGACACTGGAGGCCACTGGGGTTTGCGCTCAGGCTTTCTCCGTGGTCGCCCTGCGTGCCGGCCGCCCTGCGTCTCTTCATTTGGGCACCCTGCTCCTCAGTTATCAGCCTGATTGCTGTGCGCTGGTATTTCATGGGAGGGCTGAGCTGTGCGCGCCTCAGTTCAGTGCAGACTGACCGCTCTGGGTCTGTGGGTTCTGTGGGTGCTTGTTGGTAAAAGTCCTCTGGGGAGCGAGGTGTAACGTAACAACGTTAAAGAGCCGGAGGCGATGCAGCAGAGGAATAACAAACCGGAACCACTGGCAACGTGTCAAAGTAGGTTGCTTTATGAAGGTGTATTCCTGAAAAGACCTAAGCACATTGCTTCCTAGGGCTTAAAGGGTCTCTGAGGTGAATCCCTGTTTTTTACTTAAGTAATGACAAAAATGCGGTACCTCCGGGGTGACCGGCAGTTCATCTGCCTTTTGCAGGCAGCCTCAGCCGTTTTCTGGTTCCTGTCTCCTTTGGACATCTGATGGAAGTTGCAGGTATTTCCCAGAGAAAACCCAATATTTAGTGTATGATTTTGGCAGTTTGAGAGAACCCTGGAAGCCTGTGTGTGCTCCCGGGTCCAGGGCCGCGTGGTCTTGGAGGGGATCATGGTGAAGGGCCCTCTATCACTCACGAGCTCATAGGAGCACAGCTTGATGTTTCAGGGCCCTGCTGCCCTGTCCTTCATACAGCAGATCTCAGTGTAGTGGCCAGAATTCAAATTTATTCAGTTGTCTGCCTGAGTGGGTTATTTTTTTTTAATAGCTTTTTTGAGATGTAATTTGGACGCCGTAAAAATCAGCTGTTTAAAGTGTACAATTCAGTGGGTTCCAGTATATTTACTGAGTTGTGCAGCCTACCTTAAGCTAATTTTAAAACATTTGAGAGCCCCTCAGTCCATTAGCAGGGCGACTGCATCCCACCCCCACCCCCTCAGCCCTTGGCCACCACTAACCTCCTTTCTCCCACTGTCCATTCGCTGCTCTGGACGTTTCAGATAAATGGAGTCACGGGTGACCGGCTTCCTTCACCTGGAGTGTTCTCAGGGTTCACCCGTGTTGGAGCATGGATGGGCACTTCCTTTCTTTTTGTTGCTCATTGGTATTACAGGGTGTGGACATTCCATGTGTTGTCAGTGGACACTTGGGTTGTTTCCCCTTTTTGGCTGTCGTAAATAGTGCTGCTGTGCACGTTTGTGTGATCGTGTGGATGTGTGTTTTCATTTCTCTTTGAGTAGATAGATACTGTAGGAGTGGAATTGCTGGTAGTCATTTGCGGTTCTTGATTTGCTTTTTTTCCCCCTTTGCCTGCCCTTCTGTTGGATTATTTGTCTCTTACAGACTTAAAGCACATTAGCCAGTGGCTGTGGGTTGCTCATACTTCTTCCGGGTTGTTTGCTCTCTAACCTTGCTTGTGGTCTCCTTGCCATTCTGACGTCTTGACTTCCCGGGTATTCAGATGCAGCCATCTCTGCTCGTAAGGCTTCTGCGTACTAGGAAGGCTCCTCCTGTTCCAGGGGTGCATGAATATCTCTCACGTCATCTTCTGGTTCTTTGGGTTTGTGTTTTACGTTAAATACTTGTCTACTTGCAATTGATTTTGATGTAAGAAATTTTCCACTTTACTCATGAGCTGGAAAAGACATTTTTCCTATGTCTTGATCTATTTAGAGGGGTTACTGAAGTATTTAGGGGTGAAATGTCAAGATGATGAGCCTCTCTTTGAAACTTCAGCAAAGAAAAAGATAGCTGAAGCTGAATGGTAGAAAGATAACATGTGTGAAATCCAGGTGATGCAGGTCTGTGGAGTTTCATTATAATGTTCTCTTCTATGAATGTTTGCAGCTAAAAACAGCTTTGCTGCCTCCGCACCACACTTCCCCTGTTGTTAAAATTCTAAAAGGAGTCTCTTCTGCTTGTTTTCATTAAAGTTTAAAAAAAGAAATTTCAAACTTATAGTTGGATGGCAACACCCTAACCCATTTTCTTTACTTTCTCTACACCTGGTTTAACCAAATGAACGATACATCCCTTTTCTTTTTCCACCATTTTATTAATGGACATTTTCAAACACCCAGAAAAGTTGAAAGTATTTTACAGCCAGTACCCATGTACCCAGCATTTAGTCAATTGTTAGCACTTTACCATACTTACCCATCTCTCCGTCCATCCGTCCATCTATCTATCCATCCTATTTTTTGTGTCTGCGTTTCTGAGTACCTTGCAGACATCAGTACACATTCCCTGAAATACCATACCATGAATATTAGTTACTAGCGTTGTTTTCATTTTTTCCTTTTGAGGTAATATTTACATACAGTGGAATGCACAGATCTTAAGTCAACATTCTGTGTTCTGACAAATGCACAGACATCTGTGTAACTTGAACTATCAAGGTTTACCATCACTCCAGAAAGTTCCCTCATACCCCTTCCCCCATCATTCCCAGCTCCCTTCCACCTGCCAAGAGGCAAGGAGTTAGTTTCGCCTGTTCTGCATCATATAAATGCAGCATGTGCCCTCTTAGTAAGGTTTCTTTTGCTCAGAGGAATGTTTTTGAGGTTTGTCCATATTGTTGCATCTCCGTTGTCCAATATATGAATATACTACTGACTGTATATTCATTCTCCTATTGAGGGGAATCTGGGCTTTTTCCAGTTTTTAGCTGTTACTTATTTATTACGAATAAAGCTGCTGTGAACATTCTTGTAGAAATCTTTTTGTGGACACACGTTTTCATTTGTCTTAGGTAAACAGGAGTGGAACCTGTGTTTCGTTTTACAGGAAGCTCTCAGGTCCTCCTAGTGGCTGTCCGTTGTGCGTTTCCACCAGTGCTTGTGACAGTCTGGTGGCTCTGCATTCTCACCAGCATTTGGCGGTATCGGGCTTTTTCATCTTGGGCGTTCTGATGTGTGTCTAATAATATCTCCTTGTGGTTTTAGCTTAAATTCCCCTGATGGCTAATGATGTTGGACACATTGATGTCTTTGTTGGCCCTCTGTGTATCTTTTGTGAAATATCTGTTCAGATCTTTCGTCCCTTTTAAAATTTGATTGTTTTGCCTTTTTATTGTCAAGTTGTCAGAGTTCTTTAGATATTCTGGATACCAGACCTCTGTCACATACGTTTTGTAAATATTTTTTCCCAGTCTGTGGCTTGACTTGTCTTTTGAGCAAATATTTTGGATTTTGATGAAGTTTGATTTATTTTTTTCATTTATGGTTTTTGCCTTTTCTGTCCTTTCTAAGAAACCTTTGCCTACTGTCAAGTCGTGAAGACCTTTTCCTGTGTTTTCTTTGAAAGCTTTATAGCCTCAGCTTTCATGTTTAGCTCAGTGGTTGCTTCTCAGACTAATTCTGGTGTGTGGTATGAGCTATGAGTCACCTTAAGCTTCTCCCTAGGAATTCCTGCTCCACCATTTGTCGGAAAGATTTTTCTTCCATCACTGAATTGCTTTGGTTCCTAAAAACAGTCCTACAAGTGTGTGTCTGTTCCTGCTCTTTATTCTCTTTTGTTGGTCTGTTTATTAACCTTTATGTCGGAAACATACTGTCTTGTTTCCTGTCACTTTGTTTGTATACTGAGGTTTAAAGTCACATGATGTGTGAGCCCTTCAACTTTGTTCTTTTCCAAGACAGCCTCGGGTATTCTAGATCCTTTGCCTTTCTGACTTTAAAATCAGCTTGTCAGTGGCTACAAAAGAAGTCCGCTGGGATTGTGATTGGGGTTGCATTGGACCCAGATGTCAGTTGGGTGAGAATTGGTATCTGAACATATAATGTTGAGTACTCCAGTCTGTGAACGTGGTATATCTCTCCATTTATGAAGATCTTCTTTAATTTCTCTTAGTAATACTCTGTGGGTTTGGGTATGGAGGTCTTACATCTTTTGTTAAATTTCGTCCTCATGTTTTGGTTTTTGAGAGTGTTGTAAATGGAATTTCTTTGTTTTCCTTCCCAGTTGTTGGCTAAGAGTGTATAAAAATATGGTTGATTCTTGTATTCTAACCTTGTGTCCTGTGACTTTGCTAAATTCATTCATTACTTTTAATAGGTGCTTAGCAGAGTCCATGAGCTTGCAGAGTAGTAGTTTGCTGTCTTCCTTTCTGGTCCTTGTGCCTTTGATGTCTTCTTCTTGCCTGTGGCCTTCTGTCAGCTTCCAGTCCAGAGTGAGGAGAGGGGCTGCCCTGCCCTGTTTACGGTCTTAAAAGGAAAAGAGTTCAGTATTAAGTCCACCATGAAGTGTGGTGCTAGCTGTGACATTTTTCACAGAAGTCCTTTATGATGGAAGAAGTTTCCTCTGATCCTTAGGTTTCTGAGTTTTTACTGTGAACAGGCAGTGAGTTTTCTCGTGCTGCTTCTGCATCTCTTGCATTGATACGATTTTCCTCTGCTTGAATTTTAATTGATTACCGCGGCCTCAGCGGGAGGCTGGCAGTGCCCGCTGGTGACCCGACCTTTTTCTGATAACTGTTCGCTTTTACCCTGGGAGGCGATCGTTCATGCTGCCCTCCCTCATTAAACCTCCCACCTCTGTGCCCCTCAGAGCTGATAGCCGCTCGCGTGCCTCAAGGAGAAACGGCTGCTTTCAGCGCGAAACTCCCTGGTGTTTCCTCCCTCAGAGGACCGCCCCCCTCACGCCGATCTGTGCCATCTTCTCATCTCCCTCCTTTCAAATGGGGAAAAGGGGGGCACCTGTCTGTTGAAACCAGTCCCGCCGGGTCTCATGCCTTCCGGCTTCTCAGACGTCATCCTGTCTCTACTGCATTGTCTGTCTCTCCATCGGTGCTTCTAGTTGTTCATTTATCTCAAGACGGGCACTTCCTTTGGCCTTAAGTGTCCCGCACGTGACCATCCGTCCCTCCCCCGTCTCTGCATCTCCTCGTTGCACAGCTCCTGCTGTCAGCTGCCAGAGTTCTCTGTCCACTTCCCCGCTCACCTCCCTTTCACATTTTGTCCTGCCTCCCCATCAGAATCTGTCGGGGTCTCCGGATGGCGTCCGTGTTACCACATTCAGTGTGCCAGCCAGCGTCAGACACGATAGGGGGCAGTGTGCCCAGGCAGACACACTCCTGCCCTTGGAAACTGGGCCTGGGCGGGGCTGGGAGGGTCACACTGCTGAGCCGGCCTCCGGGTTCCCAGGGATGACAGGACAGCGCTGCGTGAGAAGTGCAGGGTGTGATCCATCAGGGCCGTGTGCCTCCAAACCGTCGTCAGGTCTTGAGGAGAGAGTGAGGTGACTCGGAGGTGGGAGCCTGAAGGGTGAGACGCCGGGCAGGATGGGCCTGAGCCTCGTGGAAGCAAGCGTGGCTGTGGAGACGGCCCTCCCTGCCCTTCCCAGCCCACGGGCCCAGCCCCTCCCAGCCCACGGGCCCAGCCCCTCCCAGCCACGGGCCCAGCCCCTCCCAGCCCACGGGCCCAGCCCCTCCCAGCCCACGGGCCCAGCCCCTCCCAGCCCACGGCCCAGCCCCTCCCAGCCCACGGGCCCTGCCCCTCCCAGCCACGGGCCCAGCCCCTCCCAGCCCACGGGCCCAGCCCCTCCCAGCCCACGGGCCCTGCCCCTCCCAGCCACGGGCCCAGCCCCTCCCAGCCACGGGCCCAGCCCCTCCCTGCCACGGGCCCAGCCCCTCCCAGCCACGGGCCCTGCACGGGAGAAGGTGAGGATCTGGGCCCAAGGGAGGTTATCTTT
The DNA here is from genome assembly GCF_964270905.1 of Leucopleurus acutus. Classification (NCBI taxonomy): domain Eukaryota; kingdom Metazoa; phylum Chordata; class Mammalia; order Artiodactyla; family Delphinidae; genus Leucopleurus; species Leucopleurus acutus. The sequence continues at coordinate 3,661,384 of NC_139158.1, forward strand.
ACTGCACATCATTGCCGTTCTGGGTGGCGGTTGGTCTCTCCCGAGTCGTGTCGGCCTGATGTTGGAACACTGCCTGTGCAGGTGCTGGCCTCGAATCAGCCGATGAAAACAGGCCGAGGCCGCGTCCCCTGTGCTGGAGGTCACGCGTGATTGTGCCCTTCAGTCCAGGGTCAGATCCTGGAAGGGGTTGGCAGCTCCCCTGAGATGCTGCGGGGCAGACAAGCTTCAGGCTTGCGTGGTTCTTTTTGAAGGAAGGTTAGTTTGTAGCTGCAGGCAAGAGAAGTGATTCTCATTTGTATGAAAGCAGCTGTGATTAAATTACTGTGAGGAGCTTGGAATCACGCGCTTGATCTTATTGCCTATTCCAGTCTATGTAATGGCGGTATCTTAATTTTTTTCCACAAATATGAGTTGCGCCACTTTGGATCTAACTCTTGGCTGACACCCAGTAGCTGGGCCCTGTGCTGAGCACGTTGGGCTGCCAGACCCACATTGAGATGACTGATACCACGCGCTTTCCTAGAACAGTTTGTGTCTTTCTACGGGGACCTGTAGAGCTCACTCGCTCACTGTAGTAGTTTGGTTTTGAAACTAACCTACGTGTGTTTTTAAGTTACACCATTAAGGTCAGCGACAGCTGAGTGGAAGGAAGCCTTTCGAGTAGCCACGCACTTGGTCTGGTGTGCGGACTTCCACAGGAGCGTTCCTGTTCACGGTGGAGCTGCTCTCGAGGCTCCGGCTAGTCCGGCCTCCCAGGTCCCCTGGGCTCTGATCCATCTGGGTGTCTGTTCTCTGTGCTCCGCTCAGCTCCAGACAGAGTGCGGCCGCAGATCATTGTTAGGGTGGTGAACGGGTCTGTGCTTAACCCCGGCTCGGCGGTACTTCCCGTAGCTCAGGTCGAGACAGGCTGCGCATGAAAGTCATCTAGATTCTTGGCTCTGAGCTCTTCCTGCATTCCAGAATTCTCTTTGCCCCTCCATCTGAACTTGCCCCAGGCAATTGCCAACGAAACCAAGGGGAGAGTAAGGAGAGAGTGCGGGTATGGGGGCCCCCCAGGGAGATGGGGGTGAAGTAACAGCCGCGCAGGGTCCGCCGTGTCTGTTCTTGTCTGTGTGGGCTGCTGTGCACACAGTTCATAACCCACCGTCTTCTGAGCGGGGGTGGAGAGCAGAGAGCGAAGGGGGTCGAGGGCTGAGTGCGTGCTGGAGTCTGGAAGTCCCTCCTCACACCAGGGTAGCCGTGAGCCCCGTTTACAGGCAGGAAAGCAAGCTCTCCAGAGATGCAGTCATTCAGGGAACGCTTGGGGGCCCGTCATATGTCAGGTACAGTTGTAAGTGCCGGGGTTACAGCTGTGAGCCCGAAAATGAGGCCTCCGTCTGGGCGGGGCACACATTCCAGTGAGTTTAGGGAGCAGCCAGGGAGCAGATGAAGGTGGTTCTGGGTGACCCCCCGGGGGGGCAGTGACAGGGTGCCACATGTGGAATGGGGGGGCTTCTGAGGAGTGGGTCCTCCTTGCGGAGTGCAGGGCGACCTGCCGGCGGCTTGTCCAGGCCTCATAAGCAGCGAACTTGACCCGCTCTCTTGGCCCCAGAGCTTGCAGTGGGGAGCCCGCCTGTAGACACGTGTTTGCGCACACGAGCGTGTTGTGCCTGTTGACAGGGATACACACAGATGTGGGGTTTTTTCCTCCTTTCAGCTGACACTGAAGATGTGTGCATCGTGGAAAGATTGTTCTCAAGCAGCTTAGTGGCCATCGTTAGCCTCAAAGCCCCCCGGAAGCTGAAGGTTTGCCACTTTAAGAAGGGGACCGAGATCTGCAACTACAGCTACTCCAACACCATCCTGGCTGTGAAGCTGAACAGGCAGGTGGGCCGCGCTCTCACCCCACTCAGCTGCCGGGGCCTCTGGCCTGTGTCTCCGAGTTCTCAGTGGCGCCCCTCGGACACAGCCGACCGTCCCCAGGCGGCGTTTCTGGTCCCTCTGGCCATGCTTCTGCTCACCTGACCCCCCACCTGGACTCAACTCTGTTTTCTCGTCTCAGCAGTTTTGCTCAGATAGCCCCATTCCTGACGATTCCCTGGCGTCTGCCGTTTGCTTTACTCATCCCTCAAGACATGAACCTTCTTTTGCTTTTTATAAATGTTACTTTTTAAAAAAATCTGTGAGCATCTTTATCTTTTTTTTTTTTTTGCCACCTCTTATGGCTTGCAGGATCTTAGTTCCCCTGACCAGGGACTGAACCCGGGCCCTGGCAGTTGAAAGCACCGTGTCCTAACCACTGGACGGCCAGGGAATTCCCTATCCCTTTAACTGTTAATTTAACTTCTAAGATGAAGGATTTATTACTTTTTTGTGTCTCTCCCAAAACCCACAAGAATGTCTGGCCCGGAGTGTAGACCTGGTGGCTGGCCCTTGAGTTTATTCCATGAGATGGTCACATGGCTTTGGCTTACAAAGTACAGCCTTGTCCTTAAGGGCTGTCACCACGTTCTGTCAACAACCAGTTGTTCTGTGCAGGGAATGCTTGTTACGTGGCCTCGGGTGGCCCATGCGTGACTAAAGTGGACACCCCTGACGTGGTTGAAGCTGGGTCTGTTGACAGAAAGGTTGGTTGAAATGGTAGCTTACAACGTGTAACACGTTGGACTCATCATCCCCTCGGTGCGTCAGCTCCACATCCATCTTCCTTAAAATGGAGCGAGAACTTCGACACCTGCAAAATAGTCTGGGTGGAGAATTTTACACTTTTTTAAAAGCCCTAGTTTTTACTTTCATCCTGCCGTGCCTCATTCAGCATCGGTTTTGGAAACCTTCACCAAACCTGTCCCAGGCTCTAGACCTGGTTCTCGTGAGGGGAGGGCCAAGAGCACAAAAGCAAACCATGTTTTTCTTAGCTGGAGACTAGTTTCTATAGGGTCGGACTAAATCGCACAGTTAGAAGTCCTGGTAGAGCCGGCGGAAGCAGTTGTGGGTACAGACGCCACCCTGGGCGAGCGGGGACTGTGCCATGAGCACCCAGGGCAAGGGTTCCGGAAGGGACACGGCGTCTTGGTGCAGGAGTCCGCTAACTGGAGGTCGGGAGCGAGCGTCGTACCGGCTCTGCCTTACGTTTGGTTTTCCGTGTTTTGTTGTGTCTTTTCCAGAGGCTGATCGTGTGCCTAGAGGAGTCTCTGTATATACACAACATCCGGGACATGAAGGTGCTGCACACCATCCGGGAGACGCCCCCGAACCCCGCAGGTGAGCGCGTGGGGACCCGACAGGTCTGCCTTTCTAAGAGCTGTCAGTGAGAGAGATTTGCTTCTCTTTTTAGGTTCCACAGATTTTAAAAGTATCGCTCTTAAAGCAAGCTACCGTCCTTCTGGCTCTGGTCTTGTGACCACATAAATTGTTGGTTCGGTCAGCCTCCAATTTTGAGGTTTCTAACCAGTTCCAACCAAAGGGCTTTAGTCTGTTTTTACAGTCCTGCTGTCACCTACGGTGGCAGTTTGGGGCGTGTGGAACTTAAAACCCAGTGATACGACGACCAAGGTCGCATCAGAGCTCCCCTTGATTTCTGTGTTCTTGCTAAGTGACGAGTTCTGGTGACACTTGGAGGATCTGACCCGCGTTTGTTCCTCGTGTGTTGTCGCAGGCCTGTGTGCGCTGTCGATCAACAACGACAACTGTTACCTGGCGTATCCAGGCAGCGCGACCATCGGGGAGGTGCAGGTCTTCGACACCATCAACCTGGTGAGGGTCTTTGGTCCTTGGAGAGCTCTTTACAGCACCCCGTCTTCCTAAGAGGAGGGCCAAGGAGCCCCTGCCCTCCTCGTTTCCTGGGCATCGTTTCCACTGCCACCCTCTCCGTTGCCAAGCAGGTCCGAGTCATCCTGCCTCCGGACGTGTTCCAGTCCCCGCGGTGCTGCACGCCTAGCGGCACGAGTGCTAGAAGCAATGGAGAAAACCGTAAAACTCCACGGAGACATTGCTTAGCTTATTTTTAAAAGGTTTTGAGCAGCATTTCCTTGGACCCCTCACCCCTGGTTAATCAGGGGGATTTGGCGTCTGTGTTAACCGTGCTGGTAGTAACAGCCGGTGGGCAGCGCAGGGCACGGCAGTCATGGTGTCTCTTTACCCTTCCTTCCAGAGAGCTGCAAACATGATCCCAGCTCACGACAGCCCTTTAGCCGCACTGGCCTTCGACGCCAGCGGAACCAAGCTCGCCACTGCTTCCGAGAAGGTAAGGCTGCTGCAGCCCTGTGGAAAACTGGGTCACCTCTGTTCACACAGTTAGTTTGCTAACCAGCAAAGCAGTTTTGTACCAGCTAGCTCACATCCAGGCACAGTCCACGGCCTGGAGGGCGGGTGCGGGGAGAGACAAGGCAGGGCTCCACGGCCACACTTGCCTCGGTGGAGCACGTGTCACGGCTGTACGTGTTCAGCTGTCATTTACTTAGCCATCCTTCTGGGATGGTTTAGTGTTTCCAGTATTTCAGCTGTATTAATATATATTTATAGTAGTAATTTTTTTTTTTTTTTTTTTTTGCGGTACACGGGCCTCTCACTGCTGTGGCCTCTCCCGTCGCGGAGCACAGGCTCCGGACGCGCAGGCTCAGCGGCCATGGCTCACGGGCCCAGCCGCTCCGCGGCACGTGGGATCTTCCCAGACCGGGGCACGAACCCATGTCCCCTGCATCGGCAGGCGGACTCTCAGCCACTGCGCCACCAGGGAAGCCCTATAGTAGTAATTTGAATATAGATAGAGTATGTAAGTCTTACGTATAAACTTTTCATGGTCACCTCTAAACATTAACAAGAGTTTCCAGTGAGAAGGATTTTGGGGTGAGGGGACGTGGCCCTTTTTAAGCCCCCTGCACGGAGGGCAAAATGGCTTGGGCACCCCTTCCGTTGGCCCCCTTCTCTTGGCCCCGTGACCCTGGTGGGCCCTTGTCCTCTCCCAACTCAGCTGCTGTGTCTTCTCCCTCTCTGCCTGCTCGACGTTCTCCTGGCTCACTGCTCTCTTCTCAGTGCCCACTGCCTAGTTTGCTCTGATGCTTTCTCACTGAAAACCTAAAGGAGCCGCCTCCTAGGCCACCTCTCCCCCGGAACCAGCCACCCACATGAGGTACATAAACGTCGGCTCGCTTCTCTACCTTCCCCACGTGGGTCGGACCCTCACACCCACTTTCTGTGATAACGATGCTACTGCTTATGGGTCACTCACTAGACCCTTGATGTTCATTTACCTCATTGACCCCCTCGGTAAGGTAAACCTTTCCCTACTTCATATTGAGGGCTCAGAGAGGTTAAGTCGTCGGTCCAGGGTCACCCAGCTGGGCAGCGACAAAGGAACTGGACTCCAATCCTGACTGTTTTGAACACTGTGCTGGGTAATCACAGCGCCACCTTGTCCTTTTCTTCTCCCCTGGGAGGATCACGACAGCCACGAAACTCTGTTATCCCTTGATTAATCAGTCTTAATCTTTATGACCTTTTATTAAGTATTAAGAGGCCTTAAAGCACTTCATGGGATTTCAAGGCTAGTAAAAATAGAACATTTTTTTTCTGGGATTTAAAGAGCAAACGCTTAATTTCACAAATTTCAGTTTGTGACCTTAGACCACCAGTGGCCTTCTCGGCACTGCTGTGTACTAGGTGCTGGGGCTTCGCCGAGGCGTGTGGCTTAATCCTGTTTTCGAGGAACTGCGGTCAGGCTGTGGCCCACAGCTCTTAATTAGTTTTACACAGTAGGTATGCCGCTAAGAACATATCTAAATCTGAAAGTTTAGGCTGCGAAGGACAAAACCTTTGCCATGGTTATTTTTGGATAACGAAAATTACAAACTTGGCGTCCTTCTGTCCAGAGAATCATTGTCTTTATTAATATTTTCCAAAAGGGACCCCATTTTATCTCCAGCTTGATTTCTAATGGCTGCGTAGTGTCCTGTTATAGGAATTTACCACAATTTATTTAACAGTTCCTGGTGCTGTACATTTGGGTTGGTTATAGGTTGGGGTTTTTGTTTTCCTGTTTATAAACATGTCAGATAATCTCAATGTTTCTTAAATTTAACAGTTCGAACCTTCTAAAATTTGTACAGTATGAGGTTAAACATCTAATAACTCTCCTACCCCACAGATTCAAGATGCTGCCTGTTTTAAGGTGTTTCCATTCTGCTCTGTCAGACTGTCTCTGTGTTAGTCTGTTACTGTAGCTTGTAGTTTTCTTTTAATACTTAAATGTTGAAAGTACCACTCATTTCCACATACTTGGCTGTCCTGTCTCATCAACTCACCCAGATGCCCAGGTCCTGCCCTGCATCCACACATGCCCTGGGAGAGGGGTGGGGAGATCTGCATGTTAACAGCATTTCATTCCCCTGCCCGATGTGATGTGCTGCAGGTCCCCGTTTAGTCAGATTTTCTTCTGTCCTGGTTGTAGAGCTTTTCTTGGTGTAGGTCTTCCATTTTGTAAGTTTGGCTTCATTCCTTTTTAGGCAATTAAGTAACATTTCCAGGTATTCAGTTGCTAATCAGCGCTTGATCAGTGGCTCCACTTAAAAGAGGGGCCTCTGGGCTTCCCTGGTGGCGCAGTGGTTGAGAGTCCACCTGCCGATGCAGGGGACATGGGTTCGTGCCCCGGTCTGGGAAGATCCCACATGCCGCGGAGCGGCTGGGCCCGTGAGCCATGGCCGCTGAGCTTGCGCGTCCGGAGGCTGTGCTCCGCAACGGGAGAGGCCACAACAGTGAGAGGCCCGCGTACTGCCAAAAAAAAAGAGGGGCCTCCAAGTAATGCTTAAGGGTGTTTTTTTTGTTTGTTTTTGGGGGGTTTTTTTGGCCACACCACGCAGCTTGTGGGATCTTAGTTCCCTGACCAGGGATCGAACTCAGGTCCACGGCAGTGAAAGCTCCAAGTCTTAACTGCTGGACTGCCAGGGAATTCCCAGGGTGGATTTTTAATAGTTTAAACCTCAGATGGCTTAGGGAAAATAGAACTATTGTATTCCAGCTTTGACTTCAAGGCCCTTAGTGTTTAGAAGAAGTAGTGAGTTAAAGTGGGTTGACGTCATATTATCATGTGAACAGTGGAACAGGGCGTGCTCTGGTGAGGGCCTGTCAAGTGTGAAGGGGGTGCAGGGGCCCCCGAGGCCCCCTGGCCCAGGGCAGCTGTCATCACTCCGTCCACTAAGGTCTGGTGTGCAGGAAATACAAACCTGATGCTACCCAGCTAAAATTCCTTTTTCTTTCCTTCTTTCCCTATCACAGGGGACCGTGATTAGGGTATTTTCCATTCCAGAAGGACAAAAACTCTTCGAGTTCCGGAGAGGAGTGAAGAGGTAAAGTGCATAAATCTCCGAAACGGATTCTGGAGCTTCAGCTCAGATTTCACTTTTATGCTCTCTTGGAAACTCAGACACTGGGGGTCCCAGTTCAGTGACCAGCATCTTCAGCCCAGCTGAGTGGTCAGGTGGGGTTTGGAAGTCTTGTTGTGGGAGGTTAGAGGGACATTTTTATCAGAGCAAACTGGATTTTGTTTGTCCGTGATTCCCCCGAACACAGAGCGGTGGCCGGATGGCCCGGGGTTGGGGAAGGATGAGCTGCCCAGGCGGGCGGGGCGCGTGCAGCCGGGGGCTCCTGACCTGGTCAGCAGCTCTCCTCCCCTCAGGCTCTGCTCGGAAACCTGTAACCAGTGCCCCCGGCTCCCCAGCACTCCGGCAGATAGCTTTGGCCCTTATAGTAGTTTCCTTCTTTCTAAAGAAACACCAAGCCACAGTCACCGCGTGGCGCTCCGTCCGCTTCCCCATCTGCAGTACCGGTCTCCTCAGACCGGGGAACACCCTTCTCCGGGTCCCTCCCACCGGCGATGCTTGGCCTTCAGTGCCACACACAGCAGGGTCGGCCTCTCCCCGTGCGGCCCCACCCGGGTCACCACCCAGCCTCGCGCTCGCGCTCGCCTTGGGCTCTGCTCTTGTCCCTGGGCTCTGCTCTTGTCCCTGGGCTCCATCCTTCAGACTTGAGCCCCGCCTGTCGTTCTTTGAAGATGGGAGTATCATGGGAGCTGTTTGGAGCCTCTCAGGGTCGTCTTCTTGCCCCTGGGATTGGCTCCAGACCCCGAAAGGCCTTGGATTTCAAGGCCTCCCAGCATCCTTCCTTTCCAGCTGTGGTTGCTTTCCCTTCCCCGTCGCTCCCAGCTCCTCAGGAGAGGAACCTCTGTCTCCATGGAGGTCATGGCTGTGACCTGCCGACTCCTTAACCTCTGGGTCTGTTGAGTGTCCCTGGGGAGGCCTTTCCCGACCTCCCGCGGAAATAGCATTTCCCTCCGAGCTCCTGTAGCACCTTCCACTAAACTTCTCAGTCCCCTGCTTGCGGTGAATTGAGTTCCTGCTCACACCTCCCTCCGGGCTCCACTGAGGCAAAAATCCTATCCTGAGCCTTAGCACAACGCCGGGTGCGTCGTGAGCTCTCGTGAATATGCATTGAATTGAGTAAAGCCCCTTGACTGTTGACAGGGCTGAATACATCTTGCATTTCTAGGGTTACGAGGAAATGTAGGTTTGTTTGGTGGCTTTGGGATTTTAACAGTGATTTTTAAGGTAAACTGTAGAGTCTTAGTTTATCGAAAGTTTGCTTTTAAACATTATCAACGTTGCCAGTTTACCCTCTTCCGTGTTAAGAGTTGCTATATCTCAATTATTGGTTTTTTTTACTAAGCTTAGTGCTATAAAGCCAGCCTCATTCAGCTAAAAATGGTTTAGTGAAGTCCTGATTCCCTTAGGTACGTGAAATCTCAAAGAGTTAACCACATAAGGATCTATTAAAGGGTTACTCGTACTTGATGTCACCTTTCAGACATTCTGCTTCCTTGAACACATGTTTTGAGGGGGTGACTAGAAAGGAATAAGAAAGATACCAGTAGCCCCACATGTGCCTGTCACGGGGCCCTTCCTTCGCTGTGACTTTCGTGAAGTCCCTGGGGGCACTGCTGGTTGCACTGTGCCCAGAAAACAGTGTGACTCGGGCCTCCCTCGCCCCAGGTGTGTGAGCATCTGCTCCCTGGCCTTCAGCACGGACGGCGTGTTCCTGTCCACCTCCAGCAACACGGAGACTGTGCACATCTTCAAGCTCGAGACTGTGAAAGAAAAGTGAGTCTCAGAGGTGCATTTGTTCAGGTAACGCAGAGCGGTTCGTCCGCCGACTGGGTGGACACGTGAGCGCTGTCCTGCTGGCTCCGGATTGAGCAGCGCCACGTCCGGGCTCAGCAGCGGGGCAGGTGGAGTATGGAGTGCATGGTGGGCGGCCCGTGAGGCCCCGAGGGCGGTCCCCTCAGCGCCTCTTCCCACAGCCCTTCTGAGGGGGCTGCCCTGGGAGGGGTGCTTGCCCCCCTGCTGCACAGAGGCCGTTTCCATTTGTGAAGCGGTTGGTTTGAATTACGTGTTGCTGCAGTGGGCGTGCACGGCAGAGGGCGTGGTCCTTACCTTTTCTCTTACACTTGATGACCGCGCAGTAGGATCAGTATTGTTTGTTTCTAGTGTGTCTTACCCTAAGGAACGTTTGGGATGACTCACAAGCATGCATACAAGGTGGATAACAGCAGAGATGGGCTACGGGTTAGCATGACTCACAAGCATGCATACAAGGTGGATAACAGCAGAGATGGGCTACGGGTTAGGATGACTCACAGGCATGCATACACGATGGATAACAGCAGAGATGGGCTACGGATTAGGATGACTCACAAGCATGCATACAAGGTGGATAACAGCAGAGATGGGCTACGGGTTAGGATGACTCACAGGCATGCATACACGATGGGTAACAGCAGAGATGGGCTACGGGAAAGCAGCAGTTGGGCTTTGTGCGGCTGAGGTTTTTGGAGACTCCCCGTTAGAAAGATTGGGGCGGGGGATTCTGGATTTGGCCCTCGTGTCCTCACATAGGCTACAGAGCAGGGAGTTAATCGTTTGCCATCATCTAAGGTGGCCACTAGGGAGGGGCCTCAGGGCCCCTCGGAGGACACGCTCTGTAATGTCCCCAGGGTCCCGAGAGGTCATCGCTTCCTGTGCCCCCTCTTCCCTGACGTCTGGGAAATTTCTCTTGAGTTTGGGGGCTGATCCTTGCCTCGGTGAGACTGGGACGTGGTCATTCTCAGTGAAGGGCCCAGCCTTGTATGTCTGACAGCGTCTCCTGCTTCCAGGCCTCAGGAGGAGCCCACCACCTGGACCGGCTACTTCGGGAAGGTGCTCATGGCGTCCACCAGCTACTTGCCCTCCCAAGTGACAGAAATGTTCAACCAGGGCAGAGCCTTTGCCACAGTCCGCCTGCCTTTCTGTGGCCACAAGAACATCTGTGCGCTGGCCACGTGAGTAGAGTGGGCGCCGCCTCTGGGCCCACCCCCATCCCCCGCGCATCCAGCTGGGACAGGTCGCGGGGCACCGGGGACTGTGGCGGTGTGGCGCCAGGATAACCTGCAGACCTAGACCTTGGATTTAGGCAAGAGTCACAGCAGCGGGGGGGAATCGTGAGGTGGGCCTGTGCTGTTTGTGGACCCTGCTGCTGTCTCTGCGGTGTCTGAGCCTCACATCTTCCTCTTTCTGTTCTTGTTGAGAACGTTTAGAAAAACATCATTAGGTCAAGACCACGTGAGAGCGCCGGTATTTAACCCTTGGTCCTCCAGCGCCAGCGCCTCTCGAGGTTCAAGGCCCCCGTGTAGCCGCATCAGCTGCAGGCCGCACAGGGCCTCTCTGAGCCTCACTGTGATAGTCCAAGTACAGCCACGCAAGAAAAGATCGGGGCTTCCCTGGCGGCGCAGTGGTTGAGAGTCCGCCTGCCGATGCAGGGGACACGGGTTCGTGTCCCAGCCTGGGAAGATCCCACATGCCGCGGAGCGGCTGGGCCCATGAGCCATGGCCGCTGAGCCTGAGCATCCGGAGCCTGTGCTCCGCAACAGCAGAGGCCACAACAGTGAGAGGCCCGCGTACCGCCAAAAAAAAAAAAAAAAAAAAAAAGAAAAGATTGTCTTGAAAATTCAGTGAGAGCACATCTGCACGATTCCATCGATCTCAGAAACATTCTTCTACATCCTTTTTATCCACTTTGCATCACTGAAATGTTTATGAAAATATCTACCGTTAGTAATCACAGAAACCACGAAACTGATTTTGTTTCCACCTGTTCTCCTGTGGGCCTCAGTGTTTATTCACACCAAGTTCCCCCTGGCCTTGGTGTTACGGCCTCAGGTAGCACAGCAGAAGCGATCCTTATTCTCTTACACGTGGACAGTATGTTGAGTTCATGACACTAAATCTGCTCGTTTTGGGCAGGGGGGTTCTTCCCTGGCCAGGCTAAAAGCTGCTAGTTTAATGAGAACTTTGTGAAAGTTTCAGTCTTAGAATTCGGTTGCTTTTTATTCTCACTAGAATCCAGAAGATTCCCCGATTGCTGGTGGGAGCCTCGGACGGGTACTTATACATGTACAACCTGGACCCCCAGGAGGGAGGAGAGTGCACCTTGATGAAGCAGCACAAGTGAGTTGGCTACACCCCGGCCACACCTCCTCCAAGTGGTCAGGCTGCTGCTGGGCGCCTGTTGGGGGTTTGCTCATTTCCCCAGAAGCCGGGGATGCAAAGGGACGTGTCCCAGCGCAGCCGCCTGTGCTGCGTGGGAGCTTCGCTCTGCCAGACAATTCCATGGGGGTACGGAGCCCGCTCTCCACGCCTCTGCCCGTTTCCGGCTCAGTAGCCAGGCAGAGACAGGAGCGGCCGGTGCACTGTTCTCCCCGTGGAGGGGCCTGTGGGCCTTGTCCTTGGAACTGGATCCACTAAGGACGCAGCTCAGCATTGCGCACAGAAGGGATGGCCCCAGGGTGTGTCCACAACGCAGGGCACGTTCTCTGAGAGCCTGCTGTCTCGCTGAGATGCAGCTTTTCTCTTTGAAAAGAAGGAATTAATATGAGTCAGTTGGAAGGTAGTGCAGTTGGATTTTCTGTTTTTGCTTTTTTTCTTAAACAGTGATACCGTAATACCCTTACAGTCAGGGTGAACATGGGGGTGATTTTGTTTTTTCCGTAGTGTATTCTGTTTATGTTCAGTCTTTAAAAATGCGATGAGATTGCCTTCCTAGGTACAGCTTTTTTCATCAGACTCAGCGTGTAGAAATGCCCGTGAACAGACTCGCGGGGGTCACTCCACGGTCAGCGCAGTGTGACGAGCGCATGCGTGTTCCTCCCGCGAGGGGCCTTTGCCTTGTGGCTGCAGGTCCATCCCAGCTGGCCCACGGGCTGTGTTGTCCTCGTGCCCCTGACTGTCCCTGCTGTCATTTTTTCTCTCCCCTTCCAGGTTGGACGGCAGCATGGAGACGACCAACGAGATCCTAGACTCCACGTCCCACGACTGCCCCTTGGTGACGCAGACGTACAGCACGGCCGTGGCCAAGGGTCCTCACGTGCCTTCGTCCCCAACGGCACTGGGTAAGGGCTGCGGACGGGCCTGGAAGGCAGATCAGGCCAGGCCCGTGGGTCTTGTGCTTCCTGCTCTCGCTCTCACCGGGGCTGCCCGCCTGCCTCTTGCCGCGGGGACAGGGCAGGGGCGGGGGCAGGGGCGCTGAGACAGGCCAGCTGTTGTAAAGTGCGGTTGTCAAGGCCTCGCGAGGCTGAGTTCATTTTCTCCATCTTTGAAGAAGCGGCAGTCCTCGTGGTTTTGGGTGCACATGGATTGTTCCCTCCTTGCCGCCCCTCAGCTGAAAAGCTGCCCTGCACCCTCAGTCTTTACCCTCGCGCTGTGGAATCACTCAGCAAGCAGGCCCTGCTGGGAGGCGGGCAGGACGGAGCGGGAGGCCCTCGGGCAGACAGGCACAGCGGAGCCCGGGGCGCCCTGTGAGCTGTCCCCCCGGGCGCACCGGGCCCTCACCCGGATGGCGCTGTGGTTGCTCACGCTGCGATGTCCTTGCTCACTGTTTTACTCTTAGAGATGCAGGCCTCTTACGGTTAGGGGAGGCTGTGTCCCTGTCGCTGTCCTCAGCGTCCCCCCGCTCACCAAGGCTGGTTTGCAGCCTGTGCACCAGGGCCCTGTTACCATGCCCGCTCCTTTCTGGCCTTCGTGGGTCTTGGAAGGTCAGCGACTTCCTCTTGAGGTGCCTGAGGCTGCAGGGAACTTGCTGGTCAGGGGAGAGGCGAGAATTCCAAGCCCCGTGGGCTCTGAGCTCCCCGCTGGCCCAGGTCCCGCCTCGGGTGTGGCCTCGAGGTCTCCCGCCCGCGGCCCGGCCTGAAGCGCCCGCTCTCTCCGCAGCCTATGCAGACGAGCTGGGCGCGGTGGGCGGCGCAGGCCTGGAGGACGAGGCCCGCGCCCTGCGGCTGGAGGACGACAGCGAGCAGCCTCCCATGATCCTCCGGACAGACTGACCGTGACCTGTGAGACGCTGGCTGACAGAGGACTTTGCGTCATGCTGCTATGAACTTTGACCTGAGTTGGGGGAGAGAATGGCAGAGACTTCAAGAGGAAAAAAAAGATTGTAGCTGTAGTCTCGCTCCATACTGTCGAGAAATACATTGGTTTCACTTCAGTGGCTTTTAATCCTGCTTATGAATTTCAGCTTTTTGTTGGTTTTCTCATTTTGCCAAAATTAACTGTTTGGTGAAGCCCTTGAAACCGCCTTGCTTTGCATGTATTAATGTGCCGATCCAGCCTGGGAGAGCCACTTCCTAACCACCTGCAGGCGTTTGGGTTTTCAATCTGTACAGACTGAGGAGCGGCCCCGAGAAGGCAGCAGCGACCAGAGCGGGTCCGGCGGGGCCGGGTGGCGACCTGGAGGGGGTCCCCTCTCCCTAGAGCCCCTCCGGAACCGTTTTCCCCGTTTTATTTTGTTAATTAAATTCTTTCCAAATTGGATTTTTCTGGGGTTTCTTCTGCGGTGGATTTTTGTTTCTGGTCTTGTTTTCCATGTGGGTGTTAGAAGAGAGAGGTTCTTCCCAACATTGAAAACCTTCTTCTCTGATAGCGTGTGAGCTTGAAAGACCGCCAAGGGACAACAGAGTGAGGGAAGGCCACGTAGGTAAATCATCTGGTCTTTGCTGTGATCTTCCTGTTGGACAACTGTGTGTGTGTTTTTTTGTTTTGTTTTGTTTTTTTTGCGGTACGCGGGCCTCTCACTGTTGTGGCCTCTCCCGTTGAGGAGCACAGGCTCCGGACGCGCAGGCTCAGCGGCCATGGCTCACGGGCCGAGCTGTTCCACGGCATGTGGGATCCTCCCGGACCGGGGCACAAACCCGTGTCCCCTGCATCGGCAGGTGGACTCTCAACCACTGCGCCACCAGGGAAGCCCCATGTTTGTGTTTTTGTGTTTGTTTTTTTAAGGAACGTTTGTAGCTGCTTCTTTGCCCATAAAGCACAGAATTCAAATGTGATAGGCACCTGAATTGTGCTCTTAGCTCGAGCTCCATTGTCTGGGGGGGTCCTTCTTACCTGTGTCAGGAGGAGGTGAGAGGAAGCTGGCTGGAGACATCTTGCTTACAGGGTGACCAGGGCCTGTCTGTTTTCGTCTTCAAAATTGATCAGCAAAAGTGATGAGAGATTGTGGTCGCAAGCTCAGTGTTTGCCTGGCTTCCTTTCTCATTCTCATAGAATTTAAACAACCTCAGATACCTCGAACTCTGCATTCCAAACCAAGACACGTAGTAGTTAAAGTTTTGAGGGATTTTAAGAGGAGTTGGCGGCATGAAAGTGGGTTCTGGCTTCTTGGGGACGGTGATGGTTAAGGCTGGAAGCGGAAAAGCGACAGTGTCTGCCTTCCCTCTTTGAACAGAGGAAGGGTCTGCGGTGTCTGTTCCGGGTTGTGTGTGTACCTGGGTTGCGGCGGTCGAGTGGCTCGTGACGGGGAAGCAGTTGTCAAACTGACTGCCCCCGTCCAGTGCCCAGCTCCGAGGTCAGTCCCTGAGCGTCAGGCTGCTTGTCGAGTGGTTGGCCCGGTGGCAGGGGTGCCCGGGGCGCATGTGACCGCAGCAGAAATCTGCAGAAACGCTCGTTGTGGCAGCGATGTGAAGTGCTACGTTAGAGGAGAAGGTGGGAACACAGTCAGCTTTCCCCCAGAGCCTCTGTGCGTCTGTCCTGGATCCCTAACTAAACAGGAAGCCCCGGCGATGGGTCTGGTACCCGGGCCCCTGCTGAGCCCTGAGCGAGGACAGAGGGGCCCGGCGGCCCCGTCCACCTGGCCGTGCCTGGAGCTCCCTCCCTCTCTGTCTCTTGAAGCAGGCTCGGCGTCCAGCTCCTTAGTGTCGGGGTGTCCGTGGCTGCTGTGTTGCCTCCCTGTCAACTGGTCCCGGCCCTGCTGGTCGACTCCACGCTTGGGGTGATTGGGGGAACCAGATCTGCTTTGCCAGGTTTCTCTTGTGAAAGGCACGTGGTTTCGTCGTTCTTTGGGGTCAGTCATCCCAGCAGACGGGGTCAGCGTCAGTTCCCCCCGCCGTGGGGCCCAGCTGGCCCAGGCACTGTCTTCTCGGACATGAGAGCTCTTTGCTCGCCCGGGTCACTGTGACCTGCGCGCCGCCAAGAGGGGGTCTGAGGATTCTTGGTTGAGAAGAACTGAAAGGATGGGTGGGTGTTTGCTGACCAGCCTCTGGAGGGGTGAGCGCCCCTGCACTTCCCTTTGCCTTTTCCGTTGCCCAAGCATATCCCTTCCTCTGCTCCACGTGGGTCTGAGTCCCAGCGTCACCGGCCTGAGGCCCCTGCAGGAGACTTGGACAGGAAGGCCAGAGGCCGCTGACTGGTCGACAGCAGGACTCTGCCAGGACGAGGGGGGACTCAGCCAGACCCAGCAGAGCACGTGTCCTGGTTGGCTGAACCCCCAAACTACACACCAGTGTTAATTTTTTATGTCATAGTTTTCCAAACTTAAGATTACTTGTCACTGCCGGGAAACTTGATGGACTTGGCGTGCACCGGGACCAGATCTTTTGTACTTTCTAAATGATGGGGCCAAGCGTCAGCTTGAAGCTGGAGTTAAGGACTGAATTCAGCCCCCGATTCTACCACTGCTGGCGGTGGCACCTGGAGCCTCGGGCTCTGGACTGGACAGCGGGAGCCGTCCCTGCCTCACGGCTCTCGCGACGTGTAACTCGAAGTGGGCGCCCAGCCAGCATTGAAACAGAAACCCGTCTTACGGAACCGAACGCATCGTTTTCCTTCAGCTCTGGTTCCTGAGCACAAAGCCGGTGGGAATCGGTATAAACCACTTCCGCACACCAGGTTCTGTGTGGTTCCCTTTCATCCCCTGGACGCCCAGAGCAGTGGGTGGACATGGGCATCGGTCTGGAGACTTGCCGCGTCTCGGACGCCAGCACCACCCATGTGGCTACAGTTCACCACCAGACCCTGGGGCCTGCACTCTCGTCCCAGCACAAACCCCCTTCCGGCCAAGACAGGACATGAACTCCTGCCTTCCTGGTGTCGCCTGGAGCGTCCAGCCCTGCCCTCTGTCAGGGCTCACAGCCCAGGAGTGGGCGACCGAGCTCTGCCTGTTCACGGGTCCGTTTGGGGAGGAGAGAAGAGAGAGAATCTCGTCTCCCCCACGGCCAACAGTGACCACGTGCTGAAGAGACGAGACGTGCCCAGGTCCCTGCTTAGCAGAGGAGCACAGGACAGCCAGCAATGGGGTCATCTTCCCGGCCTGTGGCCAGCCAGCAGCTGCAGTTCCAGTGATGCGCTGGCGCGGGGCTGCCCGTGAGCCATGCTCAGGGGTGGTGTTTGTCCCCCAACCCCCCAAAAAATCTCTGTAGGTCCTCTTGCATGCAGGGAATGACGGGATCTCTGGTTTTAAATGTCCATGTGAAACCGTAGCTAGCACAGCTGAGAATCCAAATACGTTATTTTACAAGTGTACTTAATCGTTCTTAAACTCAAGGTGGGTGGGCTGAAAACTTGGGCTTGGGTTTGGGTGTCAGAAATGTGAAAACAAAGTGCATGCAAGCCATCGGCATTTGGTTTGGGGGGACGCTTTACACAGGATTCTCTTCGTGAGTAACTTATTTCTTACTGAAAATATGTAATGATTGCTAATAGCCAAGCAGACAGATTTCACTGCTGTGTATTTTAGTTCTTACCCAGGTCAAAATCCTTGGCCCGTGTTGTACCTTTTTATTCTGTGGATTTTGTGAAGCACAAAAAACATTGGATTTGGAGGCGTGACCAGCCCTTAGCCTTCCCTAAGGTATCTGACCAGAAAAGTCTTTAATTTGGGAGAATTAAATCTTTTTGAAGCTCCGAGTTTAAAGAGACTGTTTCGATTCCTCAGCCCTGTATTTTCCTTCTTTACTGAGATGTAATTTAATTATTCCTTCTTACGTTTCCCTCATCGGTGAGCCTGTCGTATGCACTGCCAGTATGTATGGGGGGAGGGCGGGGTGTGTTTGTATGTGTGTGATTGTACGTGTCTAAGCCGTGGTTGTGCTTACTGGTAACATTCCATACCACATTGGACCAGAAGCCCCATTAGTGCTGGTAGCATTTTATAACTGCATTAAGAAATTAAAACCTAGGACTCCCCTGGTGGCACAGTGGTTAAGACCCCGCACTCCCAATGCAGGGGGACCGGGTTCAATCCCTGCTCAGGAAACTTTAGATCCCACATGCATGCCATAACTAAGAGTTCGCATGCCGCAACTAAGACCCAGTGCGACCAAATAAATAAATAAATAAATATTTTTTTTTAAAAAGGCAAGAATGACTTGACTGTCATTCTTGGCTTTCAAAAAAAAAAACCTGTGTTGTTTGTTTTCATCGATTCATTGCCTACTCACAGGCCATACGGCTCATTTGTACCATGTTTAAATGCACTGTCACTCTACTTAGAATATTACAGCGAATAGCAGAGTCCTGCAGCCCAACTGAGACCTTACAAAGCTGTGCGTCCAGAATTGATTTTCGTCCTTTGTGAAATAGGTTATACGCTTCTTTCTACTGGAATTCTTGGCCTTATCTGAAAGATGAGAAGAAAAAACCCGAGTCTCACAGGATGGTGGGATTAAGCAGGTATGTGCTCCTGGTGTCCCTGAGGCAGCGTGACTGTTGGTGGAGATCATTAGCCTGTGCGTGATGGGGCGGAGACAAGATGAAGCCGCTCTGCTCACGTCTGTTCTGATTAAAAGGGCTGGTTTGGTGGCTTCCTTTAGGAACACTTCCTTCTTTTTTTTTTTTTTTTTTTTTATTGTGGCCGTGCTGTGTGGCTTGCAGGATCTTAGTTCCCCGTCCAGGGATTGAGCCCGGGCCCTGGCAGTGGAAGCACGGAGTCCTGACCACTGGACCACCAGGGAAGTCCCTGGAGCAGATCCTTCTGTCACGGAATTGCTGTATCACAAATCTCCCTCCGGGTTGGAGAATCCATTCCTTTTATATAGAAACCAAGAAATGTGTTGTGTCTGTGCTACTGAATAAGGCATGAGTGACACCAGCCGGGGAGGTTGAAAGGCCAGCTGCTCGTAGCTGCTGGAGTTGCGTCTGTGCCTGAGATCTTTGAGGCCGGCCCCCTCGTGGCCGCCATCCTCTTGGAGGAGACACCCGGGGCAGCCTTCTACTTCTTACGAGACTCCATGAGTCTTTCCTGATTTCCTCATGTGCTGATTTTGGTTCCTGTCGAAGGGAGAGCATTTGTGATTTTCTTCCTACTGTATTAAATTATTTTTTTTTAGAGGCGAAACACAAAGAGGTACCCGAGTTCCTTTAGAACAGCCAGGTGTTTTCCTCAAGTGAGTGTGAAGGCGGATGACGGGGGGGTGGGGGGAGAAGGGCGCCCTTTTCCTCCCTGGAGGAGGTCCCGTTGCCCCCACTGTCCACCTTCCCCGATGGAGTTAGCGCCTCATCCCCGCGGGCTCGGGCTGGTGGGGGGGGTCACACTGCCATCTGCACACGGCTGGGAGCTGGGCCTGTGGGGAATAGAGCACCTGGCATAACAAGGCGAAGTGCGTCCTAAGCAGAGGGTGTTATAAACTCCAGCCACCGTCTTTTGAGATGGTGCCCTTGGGATGCTCTGTTCAAACCAGCTTTTCAGAGATAGAGCTCTAGAACAAGCCGTTCGGTAAAATCAAGTGAGTTTTAAACCAGAAGCCCTTGGCAGGTCCCCCGCCCGTGTCATCACCGCTGTCCCTGCGGCAACGGGGAATAACAACCGGGTGGCTCTCAAAACAGCCGCGCTTCCGCCCATGTGCAGCCCCGGGTGATGCTGGTCACCGTCTTCTCCCACCTCGTTCGCGCTCATCGCGCTCATCGCGAGGCCTCCCGGGAGGAGGTGCGAGGACAGGTGGGCGTTGTCACCAGCTGGGTTCGGCGAGGGCGCGGGGATCTGGAGGCTGTGACCTCTCGGGGGAAACAGCCAGTGCGGGAAGCAAAAGGAGCGATGCTGCTGTGGGCAGGTCCCCGCCACCTGTGCTTTCCAAGGGAACCTGCTTCTGCGTCCCTTCCCTTCTGCCAGGCCCGGGCAGCGTCACAGGAGGAGAAACGCGTGTCCTTATCCTGCATGTTTGGGGCTCGGCTGTGCCCCCGTGTGTTTAGGGGTCCCGCAGCCTCGCAGTTCCCCCCTCGGCCCGCTCCGTTCACCTGCGAGGGCAGTGTGCAGAGTTCTCTAGTTCTGCAGTTGCTGTGCTCTTTTCCAAATAAAAAGTGTGACTATATTTGAAACTATGAAAATCTTCTGGTTCACAGTTAGGCTACCGTTAAGGGCTCTTCCTTGTAATTCAGGGTAAGGTTTTTCCTCTGGGCAGCGGCTGCAACAGAAGCCACCGCCCCCGGCACCCCATGGACCCCCAGCCCCTCGGTGAGGCTGGGCCCGATGCTGTCTCCCAGCCGCGTGCCCTTACATCCTCCGCGGCGCAGATCCCAACGCGAGAAGCGCAGGGGGAGGCCGCCTCGCCACCTTCCTCCTCCTCTCGGCCCCCAGGCTGCGGGACACGGGGTGGCCCGTCTGTGGGGCTGCCTGGGGTGGCGCACTGGGCGGGGTGCCTGTTGGGGGACTCACAGTGGGAGACACGGGAGGTGCCCGGCTTTGTTCTCCTTGCCGCCTGGGCATCACTGCTCCTGAAGGCGGCTCTCCCCTCCCCGGCAGGGCTGAGAGAGGGTCACTTCATTCCGCTGGTTGTTGCCCCGCCCCCACCCTTGTCCCTGCAGCTGGCAGGGGCCACGTGGAAGCTTGTGGCCTGTCTCCAGTCCTGCCCTTCCCAAGAGAGGACCTGATCTGTTGCCACTTAAAAATGCAACGTGGTGCGTGGGTCCCAGACCCTCAGATGAAGGAGGACACTTCCAATTGTCACCATAGCTGGCTGCTGTGACCTCAGACTGGCGGCAGACGGCACACCCCCTGCCCTGTGCAAACCCCCCAGGAAATGCCGTGTGAAGTGTCCCCCTGCAGGGGGCCTCCCTCTGGGGCTCCATCACTGCTGCTCCCCTGCTGCTGTTCTGGGGGGCCGGGCACCCTGGGAAAGTGGGGTGCAGTGTCTGGAGAAGGAGGCCAGAGCCTTAGTTGAGGCACCCTCCCCACTCCCCACCCACTCGGGCTTCCCTGAGCCCCTTACAGGATGCAGAGCCAGCTTACCCACCCCCTGGGGACCCGCAGCCAGGGTGATCTCTCCCAGGGTGAGGCCCCAGCATGGCCGAGGTCCAGGCTCCCCCTCCCAGCCAGCCCTGTGCTGCCCCCAGGAGACAGCTTGGTCACACGGAGCCTGACGCCAGCCCCGCCTCCTGGCTTCTCGCCAGCTCGGTGGTCATTTACATCTTGGGTTCCATGAGCAGATGCATCCTGGGAAGCTCCATTCCATCCTGCCAGCTCTTGAGGTGCGACCTGTCGCAGTGCAAGCCGGAGCCTCGCCCGTTGAGGGGAGAAACTTAGCTTTGTTCCAAGTCCCATTGCTCGAGGGGTGTGGGGAGTCTTTCCTGGTTCATTTTCTTTTACACAGCTCAGTTCTGGTTAGCGTAGGTTAGTTCCTGCTCCTTTTGCCCATGATCGGAGTGTGCGATCAGCCCCCTCGCTCCCATCTCCAGCAGGCGGGATGAGTTCCCAGGTTCTGGGGTCCCACACATAGAGGGAGGGCTTGGCGGGGGTGGAGGAAATGTTCCTAAATCTGTAAAAGCCACCAGGCTCCTGGGGGAGATGATGACGCCGTTTTTGACATGATGGTTGGATCATTTCTATCCCAGAGGCCCATGAGAATTTGGCCTCCTTGTGAGGAATTTGGGTGTGGGCGTCTCCACCCACCTGCTTCAGGGCTGGTCTGATGACCAGCCCCACCTGCCCCAATAGCACAGAGAGGATGGGAACGCGGAGAGCCGTCCAGGGGCCAGGGGCTTGGGTGCGTGCGCCTTGAAGCTGAGTCAACCCAGCTGGCGGGCGGGCGGGCTCCCAGGCCCGCCGTCAGGAGCTCCCCAGACAGCCTGGGCTGGGGGTGTGGGCTGCCCCACCCTGAACGCAGAGGCCCCTGCAGCCCAGCCCGGCTGTGAGACCCAGGACCCGCCCTGCCCTTTGCAGAGCCAGTGCCCCGACCACCCCAGCAAGACCCTGGACTCAGCGTGGACTGAAGGGACCAACCGGTGACACCCCGATGACACCAGCCTCCACTTACTGAGCACCTACTGTGTGCAGCACACTTGCTGGCACTAGGTATGTTTCCTCGTTCAGCTGTCGCGAGTGGGAGGCCTTGCTGTCCCTGATGTGGGAACAGACTCAGAGAGGTTGAGCAACCTGTGTGAGGACACACAGCCATAAGTGCCAGGTGGCGTTGCTGATCCGGTCTGTAAGGCCAGGCCTCCTCTGGGCACCACTTCTCCTTCCCTGCCAGCCCTGCTTCCCTTCACCCCACCGCCCAGGGCAGAACCCAATCCCACCCTCCCCAAAGGCAGCAGGTGTCTGCCTCGGGGGGCTGGTTCTCCCTGGAAGACCCTCCACTCTCCCCATTTAGCCCCTGAGAGGCAGCGATGGGCACTCAGAGGCCTGTGTGGGGCCTCCCTCCTCCCTCCTCCTGTCCCACTGGCAGGATTGATGCGGGGACGGGGAGGGGAGAGGCCCGTCAGCCTTCCAACTGGTCACCACGGCCCACAGCCCACAGCAGGAGAAGGATCCCTGGGGCCGGGGAAGTGGAAGGGAGATGTCATTGCTGGTGGGAAGGGGCCTCCATTCCCCCGGGGACCAGGAAAGTGGCTCTGCGGCCCTGCTCCGTGGTCGCCTCTGTCCTGAGTCTGTCCTTCAGTCGGCCTTGCGGGGAGGCTGGGAGCCTGGGGCTGGGTGGAGGTTGGAGCAGAGTGGTACTCCTGGGACGTGATTTCCTGGGCCTGGTGGCAGCAGAGAGCGTGAGCTGGGGTCCCTAGGAAGCCTGTGACCGACTGGGTCCTGGGCTGGCATCCCCAAGTGTGGTCGCAGGCATGCTAGCCAAGACCCAGGAGAAACCCAGCAGGGCAGCGCGTGACTCAGCCATGCCAGCCACCGAGTGAGGGGCTGAGCTGCCCGGCTGGTCATACCTGTGTGCGGACGGGCCGCCCTCGCGTGGGAACGCAAGCCCGGAAGGTAGTGAGGGAACCGGAACTTGGCCGGGAAGGTGAACGCAGCCGAGAGGCGTCTGCACCCTCCCGTCAGAGACCCCAAGGGCTGTCCCAGGAGGGTGAGGCTCCCCCGTCACCCAGCTGGCGGGAAGAGGTTCGGTAAGCCATAGTTGTTCTCATCAGTTCTGGAATCCTGATAATTTGACCTGTTTAAAAACAACCACTGCATACATGTTGGAATAGGGTGGTCATCAAAACCAGTGACGGTGACAGTGCTGGCCAGGAGGCAGAGAAACGGGACCCCTCGTGCAGGGCTGGGGGCAGCGCCAGGCAGGGCCCCCACCATGGAAAGTCTGGAGGTTCCTCAACACGCACAACGCAGGATCACACAACCCAGCGATCCCACTCGTGCGCGGGTACCCAGAGCACTGGAAACCGGTACTCAGATGGTCATACACGAACGGTTTCGGGAGCGCCATTCACAATGTTCCAAAAGTGAAACCCACATGTCCACAGGCGGATGGATGGGTAAGCAGAAGGTGGTACATCCACATGATAGAATGTTATTCAGCCATAAAAAAAGACCTCGAAAACACGATGCTAGTGAGAGAAGCCGGACACAAAGACTGAATATCGTGTGATTCCATTTATAGGAAACCCCCAGAGACGGGCATCAGGTTGCCAGGGCCTGGGGGGGTGGGGTGAGGGTGGGGAGCGACTGCTGGTGGGGACGGATTTCCTTCTGGGGCAATGAAAGCATTTCAGAACTAGAAAGAGATGGCGGTTCCACAACATCGTGAACAGCCAGTGTTGGCGAGACAGTGAGGCCCCATCGCTGGTAGGTGAAGCAGGGCTGGGTGACCCCTGGTGGGCATGACTCACTCTATGGGCTGTCTTAGCTCAGGCTGTCACAACAGGGTACCACAGATAGGGGTGGCTTAAACAACAGACATTTATTCTCACAAGCTGGGAGTCCAAGATCAAGGTGCCCACCGACTCAGTTGCTGGGGAGGACTCTGGCTCGCAGACCAGCCTCTTCATTACGTTCTCACATGGCAAAGAGAGAGATCTCTGGTGTCTTCTTCCTCTAATAAGGGCACTAATCGCATCAGACCAGGGCCCCCGCTCCTGACCTGATCTGAACCTGATTGACCCTGAGGGCCCCACGTCCAAATACTACCACATGGGGGTTAGGGCTTCGACGTGCGAGTTTGCAGGAAGGGGACACGGTTCAGTCCATGACATGAGGCTCAGGTCCAGCCGGACTAGACAAGATCTGAGGCCGTGAGAGTTTCTTTTTTCTTTTTTTTTTTTAATTTATTTTTTAAATTTATTTATTTGTTTGTTTGTTTGTTTATTTAATTTTTGGCTGTGTTGGGTCTTCGTTGCTGCGCGTGGGCTTTCTCTAGTTGCCGCGAGCAGGGGCTGCTCTTTGTTGCGATGCACGGACTTCTCATTGCGGTGGCTTCTCTTGTTGCAATGCACGGGCTCTAGGTGCACGGGCTTCAGTAGTTGTGGCACACGGGTTCAGTAGTTGTGGCTCACAGGCTCTAAGCGCAGGCTCAGTAGTTGTGGCACACGGGCTTCGTTGCTCGGAGGCATGTGGGATCTTCCCGGACCAGGGCTTGAACCCGTGTCCCCTGCATTGGCAAGCGGATTCTTAACCACTGCGCCACCAGGGAAGCCACCGTGAGGGCTTCTAAGAGCTCTGACTCCCAGTCCGTCCACCTCCACTGGGGCAGTTTGCCTCTGGACCACCGTGATTGGCTTGTGCTGGTCTTGGCGTCCCGGAGCACTGTGCCTCTCCAGCCCGCCTCCTGATTTGAAGCAGGTTCGCAACTGAACACTTGGGGCAGGAGGGCCACGTAGGGACAGATTCACAAGGACCACGAGGGGTCGTCTTGGTTGAAGACAAGCACATTTCAGCTGATCCCTGGTTCAAACATAAACTTCAGTAACCATTTCCTGACTATAAACGTAGAGGCTCAACATGGAACATTCTGGAAACATAGGGATGCCGTCAGGAGGATCAAGGTCGCCTCCAATCCCCCCAGGTAACTCTGGGCTGACATCGTGGTGTGTTTCCTTCCACGGAGAGGTCCCTTTATAAGTTGATTTCTCTAAATTACCGTTCAGCTCCGCAGCGACCCCATGTTCTCCCTGCATTAGTAGTGGGGGTCTTATTTTTCCAGCCCCCCCCCAAACTGGAATGTGCTCTCTGACAAAGGACATGTGGGTTGGACACCAAGGCCTGGAAACGATGCCTTCTCTGTGGTGGGCGCACAGGGTGTTCAGAGGTTTGGGGCCGCAGAGCAGGGGTGAGGAGTCTGAAACCACGAGTGTGCACGCACGTGTGTGGGACTCGTGTGAGTGATGCCGGGTGTGTGCACGATCGTGCCCGTGTGCGTTGTGGTTCACGTGTGCGTGGTGTGTGTGCACACGTGTAACGTGTCTGTGATGTACGTGATTAAAGTGTGTGAGGGATGTGTTTGTGCACCTGTGTGTATGTGTGTAGCGTGTGTGTGAGTCATGTGTGCGTGCACATGTGCATGTCTGTGGGTCAGTCCGTTCAGGCTGCTGTTAAAACAATACCAGACACCGGGCAGCTCAGAAACAGACGTTTACTACTCACAGTTCTGGAGGCTGGAAGGCGCGGGGGCTCCGTGTCTGGCGAGGACCCTCGTCCTGGTTCTCACTGTGTCCTCACGCAGCAGAGGGGGTGGGGAGCTCCCTGGGGTTTCTTTCGTTAGGGGCACTAATCCCGTCATGAGGGCTCTGCCCACGTGACCTAATCACCTCCCAGAGTCCCACCTGCTTGGGGTTAGGACTGAACGTAGGAGAATTTGGGACACGCAGTGGGTAGCCGTGCGTGTCCGTCTGCACACGTGTGCGTTTGTGTGTGTGGTATCCCAGCCACCGGGACTCTGGTCTGGGTTCTCAGTGGCCGTGTGGCCGTGGGCAGTTGGACGTGCAAGCCGGCAGGCCACCTCCTCCATCACCTGGTCAATGTCCCCAAAGTCAAGCGGGTCCCCTTAGCAGCCTCAGGACTAATGGCCGGTTGTGGGGACATGTTTGCTGTCTTTTTCCTCCAGTCCCACTTCAGGCCTCCCGCCCTGCACCCTGCTGCTTCCCTTGCAGCCTGCAGTTTCCTCGAGAACAGGCTATTTCCTTTACGGTCCGTAAATATTCGATAGGTTCCGAGAGTGGATGAAAGGAATTAAAAGGGTTTTGTTGGGTTTTGCAGACACAGCCATGCTATCTCAGAGGATAAATTTGGAAAATGACACCTAAGTACATTTTTCTCTTGGGCTTTTCAGGAAAGTCGTATAATCTGCCATATGGAACCCAATGAGCTCAATTTGCCTATAAATTCTCACGTCCGTTTGCTCAGGCAAACTCTGAACTTGCTTTCCTCATTGCCTTTCAAAGCCCAGCCTTATCCAGTGCCCTCTCTCCTCTTTTCTGACCAGGGTTGTTTGTTTTATTTTGAACACAGTCACTGCCCGGGAACGCTGGGAATTTTCTGCATCTTCTGTTTGGGCTGAACCTTCCTTATTGAGAAAATAGGAGACACTTGACCCCCATGGGTGCCCCACCCCCATGCCCTGTGGTCTCACTCTGTTTAATAGCAAATCATCAGGGACCACACCTGATTTGTGTTTCTTCGCATTGTTTCCATATTTAGCTCCCCTTGACTTTTCTGAGCCTGGGGACACCCATATAGGGAGATAATAGTTGAATAAATGGTGATTCGATTACATTTTCATCCTAGTGGAGACCAGCCAGTGCTCAGTACGACTCTAGAGACCAAACTCGAGGTCACCGTGGCTGGTCCACGGCCCTGCCAGCCAGCTCCCCACAGATGCTCAGTTCCTCCCCTTTCTGTTTCCACTTCGTGTTTCTCCCATAATAATGTTCCCTGCAGGAAAGCAGAGCCTTGTTAGGCTCAGATACGTAAATGTCAAAAAGGAGCCAGAAAAGTCAGGTGTGGCCTGAGCCCCGCAAGGATGAATTTCAGGCCGGCCTCTGGCGCCGTGGGAGGATAGAGGGGGAGGGAGGAGGACAGGGAGTGGCCCAGCGGGGGGTCAGTGATGATCGGACAACAAGATGCAGTCCATCCGCAGCCAGGGGTATCATTCAGCCATCAAAAGGCAGGCCGTGCTGACAGCGTGGATGAACCTTGAAAACGCTGCAAAGTGAAAGAAGCCAGACACAGAGGCCACGTGCTGTGTGATCCCATTTCTAGGAAAAGTCCAGAAGGGGCGGATCCACAGAGACAGAAGGTACACCCGTGGTTTCCTAGGAGCAGGGAGATGGGCTTGACAGCTAAAGGGAGGGGGTTCTTTTTGCGATGATGAAAATGCTGTAAAATCAACTGTGAGGGTTGCCGATATCTGTGAATATGCCCAAAACCCACCAAATTGCATGGTGTGTGAACTCCATCTCAATAAAGCTCTTCTTAAAAGGAGAGAAAAAGGGACTCCCCTGGTGGCGCCGTGGTTAAGTACCCGCCTGCTAATGCAGGGCAGACGGGTTCGATCCCTGGTCTGGGAAGATCCCACGTGTCGCAGAGCAACTAAGCCTGTGCGCCACAACTACTGAGCCTTCACTCTAGAGCGCACGAGCCACAACTACTGAGCCTGCGTGCTGCAACTACTGGAGCCCGTGCGCCTAGAGCCCGTGCTCCGCAACAAGAGAAGCCACCACAATGAGAAGCCCGCGCACCACAATGATGAGTAGCCCCCGCTCGCCGCAACTGGAGAAAGCCCGCGCGCGGCAATGAAGACCCAACACAGCCAAAAAGAATAAATAAATTAAATAAATAAACTTTAAAAAAAGAATGAAGAACGGCAGGGATGCATTTCCCTGCTTGGTTCCGCTTGGAGAGGGCTGTCCTAGAGCCAGGCAGAGCAGGGCCGCTGATCTGTGCTCTGAGTCTGCCAAAGACAGCGCGGGGGCTTCCCTGGTGGCGCGGTGGTTGAGAATCTACCTGCCGATACAGGGGACACGGGTTCGAGCCCTGCTCTGGGAAGATCCCACATGCCGCGGAGCAACTAGGTCCGTGAGCCACGATTACTGAGCCTGCGCGTCTGGAGCCTGTGCTCCGCAACAGGAGAGGCCGAGATAGTCAGAGGCCCGAGCACCGCGATGAAGAGTGGCCCCCACTTGCCGCGACTAGAGAAAGCCCTCGCACAGAAACGAAGACCCAACACAGCCATAAATAAATAAATAAATAAAATTTTTTTAAAAATTAAAAAAAAAAAAGCGTGGGGGGAACCTTGTCGGGCTAGGAGGGCTGGCTGCTTGAGCACGCTGGGGCCTGGGGCCTTCCCTGCTGTGGCTGCTGTCTGGGTCCAGGCCAGCGACAGCACCCAGAGCTCCCAGAAGTTCCCATTCAGTCAGGCCAGAGGCGGGATCGAAAAACATGTCCTCTCCATCATTCCCTGAAGCACCACCTAACAGCCCACCGGCCACAGCACGTGGCCTGTGACAGAAAGCATCGCAGTCACAGGGAACCCAGACCTTCGTCTGAATTGCAAAGAAAAACCAAACGTGTCCCGAGCCTCCCTGCCCCTCTGTCCAGGCTGGGTCCCTGCCAATAAAGACGGGCCCAGATGGGCCCTAGGCAGCCCCCAACCCTGGGCAACCGGGCCTGTGCCCTGAGGGACTGTGCCCAGCGGGGGCCCTGGGCTGTTTGGAGAATGAGGGGGACTTTGCACAAAGTACCAAGGAGGCAGCCATCTCCTTTCTTAGGAGCCCAGGACTCGTGTCTATTCCGATGCGGCGAACCCGGGTTCAAATCCCAGCTGGACCGCTTGCCAGCTGGGTTGGCATCACAGGGTGGCCTTAACCAAGCACCCCAGACGTTTATTCTCTAGCGGTTCTGGAGGCCGGCCGGCCAAAGTCAGGGTGTCGACAGGGCCACGCTCCCTCAAAGGCTCTAGGGGAGGAGCCTGTCTCTTCCAGCTTCTGCCGGCCCCGCGTCCCTTGGCTGTGGCCACGCCCCTCCAGCCTCCGCGTCCCTCCTCACATGGCTCCTCTGTGTGTGTCTGTGTCCTCTCCTCTTCTGCTGAGCACACTGGCCACTGGGTAGAAGCCGGCCCTAAATCCATCACGATCCTTCTCAAGAGCCTTAATTAATTACATCTGCAATGACCCTCTTTCCACATAAACTCAGGCTCCAGATGGACGTGGATTTGGCCGGGACGCTATTCAAACCCCTCCCATAGGTTGCTGCGCAGGTTATTAACCCCGTGGCGTTGGTTTCCCCACAGGTGAGCGTAGTAGTCCTTCACACCTACAGCTCATCCATTAGGCGAAATAATTTACTGAAAGCACCTGGTCCAGCCCTCGGCCCTCAGCTTTCGGTAAGCGTTACTTTCCTTTCCCACAAAGCTTCCTGACCCAAGACGATGTGCCGGGGGAAGCTGGTGGTTGCATTTCTCCTTCCCTCTGTGGGATCCCCCGCCCAGACCGGCCTCAGAAGGTGAGTATGAACCAGAGCCGCCCGGAGGGCTCGTCAGAACCCACCCCAGAGTTTTTGGGTTTTTTTGGTTTTTGTTTTGGCCTCGCCGCACGGCACGTGGGATCTTAGTTCCCCAACCAGGGGTCGAACCCCCGTCCCCTGCAGTGGAAGCGCAGAGTCTTAACCACTGGACCGCCGGGGAAGTCCCCACCCGAGAGATTCCGATACAGTGGCTGGCGTGGGGCCAAGCCTGTGCATTAGCTGAGTTCCCAGGAGATGCTGACGCTGCGGGCCTCGGCCCACAGTAAGGACCACTGTCCTAAGGGCCAGAGAGCGAGCCTTAGACTCAAAAGAGTGGGGTAGCAGGACCAGCTTTTGGACACAGTCGGTGGTCGGGCCGGCTTTGGCGCCTGTGAGGTGCTCACTGCCTGCCTGACTCTTCAGGACGGGCACTTTCATCCTCGTGCCCGATGTTCCACAACGCGGGGTGGGGTGGGGGCCCAGCGGCCAGGAAGTCCTCCAGGGGGTAGTGAAGGACAGGCTCGTCCTGGCGAGCCTTCCTCTCCGCCCTCCTGGGCACCGCAGAGGCCTCTGGGGCCGCCTCCCCGCCTCCGTGCTGCCCCTGGTCTATGAGGAACTGCGTCCGGTTGCTAGAAACGGAGACCCAACGCCACGCTCTTGTGTCTGGTTCTTTCACTCAGCATTACATCTGTGAGGCCCATCCTGGTGCGTGGCAGGAATTTGTGTGTTCTTGCTGTGTATTTCTCCGTCGTGTGAGAGCAGCGGCATTCGTCCTGTGGACGGACAGGTGGGTGTTTTCACTTCGGGCTATTACACACTGTGTGCCTGCATCTTTGGGGGCATTCCTGTGGGGTTAATGCCGAGGAGTGGGGGGTCTGGGGCACGAGGGATGCAAATGTCCAGCTTTAGAAGACAGCGCCAAAGTGTTTTCCAAAATGGTTGTTGCTAGAGCTCTCCTGCTGCATGACGAATCACCCCAAACTTGGCTTTTAAACGATTTCTTGTTCCTCGGCAATCTGGCTGGGCCCTGCTTCTCTCCACTCTCCGGAACATCCTGGAAGCATCTTCACTCACTTGGCTGGAATAGCCCTGAGATGCCACCCCTCCCCCTCCACATGGCTGCCTGGGCTTCCTCACAGCATGGCGGCCCCCAGGCACCAGACTTCTTACCCCGTGGCTGACTTTCCAAGAGTGGAAGTGGAAGCTGTCAGGCTTCTTTAAAGATAATAGTAATAGGGACTTCCCTGGCAGTCCAGTGGTTAGGACTCTACGCTTCCACCGTAGGGGGCACGGGTTCGATCCATGGTGGGGGCATGAAGATCCCGTGTGCCACGTGACGTGCCAAAAATATAAATTAATAATAACATAATAAGTGGCAGTGTCACTTGGACTTCATTCTCTTGGCCAAAACCAGCCAGGAGATCAGGGCAGGTTTAAGGGAGGGAAATCCACTCCCTTGACCAGCGGTGACCTGCAGGAAGGACGGGGTGATGGTCACCGCCTTTGGGGGAAACCCCAGGATTGCACCGGTTCTCACTTGCAGCATGTGAGACTTCCGATTGATTCACATCTTCCTCAACCCCGTACTACGCTGAACATCTGTGATACATTCATATTTTTAAAACACAAGAAAAGGAGCCTTTCACGCGGCAGCCCTCCTGCGTCCAGGAGGCTTCACCAACTCCATCGCAGGAGGGCTGAATCGAGGCTCTGGGGGCGGCGGAGAGGCTGCCCCGCCCCCAAGCCCCGCCTCCCCCGACCATGGCCCCCGGTGGTTGAGGACCCAGAGCTTTGCGGAATGTGCCGTCTCTGTCCTTTGCAGTCTCGTGGGAGCCGCCTTGCGGGGGGATTGATATCTGCATAAGCTGGGGGAGGGCTGGGCCGCCAACGAGCTCTGAGCAAATGTTCGCAAGAGCAACACAAATGCTCTGAAGCGCTTAAAATAAAACCTGGTAAAGGAACAGGCCAGTTAAGAGATGTGATTACCCAGCCGGCATCATCTAGAATTCGTGTTCAGCCCTCAAATCCTTTCAAGGGTTTGCCTTACTTTGTTTTTAGACTGGTAATTGAATAGATAACACTATTCACTTGTCCAGAGAGAGGCGCTGAGAGCCTCAGCTCGTGTCCTGGGGGTGTGCGGACGGCGGGGATGTAGGCTCCGTCGGTCCTGCTCCGTGAATGGAGGGCTGCAGGAGGCTGTGTGGTCTGGTGGAGGGTTTGAGCAACAGGAATAAACTGGTGGATACAGACACCCCTGCTCTCGGCTGTACATGCAAATGCATAACTGAGCTCCAAAGAAAAAAGGAGAAATTCTCAGGTTGAGAGATTCAAAGGCAAAGCAGTGAGACTGGGTTTCCGGGACAGGGGCCTGGGGTACAGACCCCAGGGGCAGACCCCCACTCGGGGCTGGACCTTGAATCCATTTGAGGTTGGAGACAGGAAAAGAGGCTGCTTTTCCAAACACGAATCACTAGGCGCTGCCCGGGGAAAAGGGGCAAGACAGCCCCAGCCACAAGCCCTGAAGAAGACTCAGGACGCTTGCAACGCCCAGGGGGCCTGGAGTGGGTGCCAGGGCCCGGGGCAGGGGTGGTGGGGAGTGACTGCATAAGGGGGACAGAGTTTCTGTCTGGAGTGATGAGAAGGTTCTGGAAATAGATTGCGGTGCTGGTTACACAGCGTGTGAATATGCTTAATGCCACGGATCAGTGCACTTAAAAATGGCTCAGATGGGAGATTTTGTTATGTATATTTTACTATAAAATATAAAAACAAAAAAAGCCAAAAAATATTGGAAAGGAGGAGACAGAATTATCATTATCCTCAAACAATGTGACTGTCTACCTGGAAAACCATGGGAATGTGTCAGGACCAATAAGGATGCTCGACTAGGTGTGTGGTTACGAAATTAATACAAGTCAATGGTTTTCTACAGACCAGGGGATACTTAGTTAGAAAATAGAACGGTGACAGAAACCCACTACAATAGGCTGTCGCTCACAGTAGCGGCAAAGATATAAAACACTGAGTAATTCATTTAATGTGATGAGAAATGAGTAGGATTTCTAGGAAAAGGGCTACAATGTCTGCAGCTGCCCAAGAAATACTTGTTGAATGAGTGAACAATTATATATTTCTCCAGCGAGATATTAAAAAAAACAAGAATAAAAGAAAAAAAATGTATCCCATTTAAAAAAATAAAGGAATGATGAGCAAAGACATGGAAAATCTGTTGGTGGATATAAAGACATACTGATGATTACAGAAAAATAAAAACAGTAATAATGACTTGTTGGGGATGGTTTACAATGATGTGCACCTGGGGACTACCCCAGGTGGTGCAGTGGTTAAGAATCCGCCTGACAACGCAGAGGGCATGTGTTCGAGCCCTGGTCCGGGAAGATCCCACATGCCATGGAGCAACTAAGCCCATGTGCCACAACTACTGAGGCTGCGCTCTAGAGCCCGTGAGCCACAACTACTGAGCCCACGTGCCACAACTACTGAAGCCCGTGCCTAGAGCCCATGCTCCGCAACAAGAGAAGCCACCGCAATGAGAAGCCCGCGCACCGCAAGGAAGAGTAGCCCCCGCTCACCACATCTAGAGAAAGCCCGCGCGCAGCAACGAAGACCCACCACAGCCAAAAATAAATTAATAAATTAATTTTTTTAAATGATGAGCACCTGGGACTTCCCTGGTTGTCCAGTGGTTAGGACTCCGTGCTTTCACTGCTGTGGCCTGGGTTCAATCCCTGGTCAGGGAGCTAAGATCCTGCAAGCCTCGCGGTGCGGAAAAAAAAAAATTGACGTGCACGCAATAATAAAACACTGGACATCAATAATGCAAGATGGTGATCTTACCAACTTGTGACTCGAGGGGAAGGGTCTATAGGTTTTCACTGCCCTATTCCTGTGCGGCTTGCAGGAACTTGGTTCCCCAACCAGGGATTGAACCTGGGAGTTCAGAGTCCTAACCACTGGGCCACCAGGGAATTCCCTCTTTCAACATTTGTAAGAGTGACTTGGGGCTAGTTTTAAGCTGCCCTAGAGGCAGAACCAGAGAGAAGGATGTCCCTGGGGGCTAGGGGGTGTCAGCGCCACAGAGCTCAGCCTGGGGGGGCCTCTGAGCTCTCCCACCCCAGGGACAAGGAACCTGGGAGATTTACCCACCAACTGCCACCCATCTCGGGCTGGGGCCCCTCCCAGGACAGGCGGCTCCTGGGACAGCATGTTCTCCTGTGTGTCTGGGCCGGGAGCGCCCTCAGGTGGGAGGTGCAGGCATTTGCAGGTAGATAGGTGAGTTAAGGTGTAGGGGGCTTGTACCCCCAGCTGTAGGGGTTGCCGGTGGAGAGATGGGGGAGACAGAAGGGGCGAGGGGGATAGAGACGAGGAGAGAGACAGAAGCGCCACCCTAGCAAGCGAAACACACCCTCCGAGTCCCAGCGTTGACCCTGGCTCCGGTCACTGAGCCCTGCTGTCCTGCCATCCCTGGTCACCCGTCCACCAGACCAAAGTCCTGCTTCCCGGGTCTGTGGGCAGAAGAGGTCGCCTGGCGGCCTGACCCCCAGACACCCGGTCCCCTCCGCTCCTGCTGGTGTCCTAGGCCCTCTGCCCGGTGTCTGCCTCCAGGGCTGGCGGGGCCAAGGTGTCTGGAGGGCGTGACAGACGCCTGCAGCAGGCTGGTTATCCCTCATCACGGCCAGTCGGACTGAGCTATTCCCTCCCCGCCGCAGAGGCGAGGTCAGCGGGCCAGACATGACCCCTGTGCCCCCCGTGCCCCTGTGCCCCCTGTGCCCCCTGTGGTCCCTGTGCCCCCGTGCCCCCCGTGCCCCCTGTGCCCCCTGTGCCCCCCGTGCCCCCATGCCCCCTGTGCCCCCCGTGCCCCCGTGCCCCCTGTGCCCCTGTGCCCCCGTGCCCCCTGTGCCCCTGTGCTCCCCATGCCCCCCGTGCCCCCTGTGCCCCCATGCCCCCGCGGCAGGCTGTTCTGTCTGCACAGCACATGCCCATCTTCTCCCCGAGCCAGAGCTGACGAGCCCTCTCCTGAGGTCAGGGACCCATGAAGAGTCTGTAAGAGCCACTCACCGGGAAGCCTCGCCTGCAGCAGCGCTCAGGGTTCACAATCTCAGGAGGCGTGAAGTGTTTGCAGAAGGATGCGCCTCTCAGCCACTCTGCGGGGCAGAGCCGAGAGGTGGGAGGGCGTTTCCGGCTCCTGCATCGCGGGGGCCCCCGGGAGAGGCTGTGGGGAATGCCCGCCTGCTGAGGGGCCAGGGGCCCGGCCGTGCCGCCCCCGAGGCCCTCAGCCTGGGCCGCGGCAGCTGGGGCCCCCTCACAGGCCTGGGACGCCCTTTCGGGAAGGTGAGAAATCTCTTTTACCTCTAACATCTCAGAAGAAATCATTCCCACCAGCTCCAAAGCGGCCTGCTGGCAGTGGCTCAGGTCGCTGTGTCTTTGACCCCATTCAGTCCCACCCGAGAACCCTGATCTCCTGCTACCTGCCAAGCGGAGTGTCAGGTTCTGGGGATGGGAGCAGGCCCGGCCTCTGTGCTCTGGAGCTGGTAGGTCCGTGGGAAGACACACACAAAAGAGACAACCCCAGCCCAGTTTGCGACGTGAATGTCCCCCAGGTCCTGCTTTGAGGCCAGCAGGCGGGAGTCAGGGATTAACACCCACGAGGAAGAGCAGACGACGGGGCTTTGATGGTCCAGAAAGGGGAGGCTGGGCAGGCAGAGGGCCAGCTGTGCAAAGGTCCTGAGGCACAGATCACTGGTGTGTAGGGTGCTCTGGACAGCGTGGGGGACAGCACGGGAGGGGACAAGGCTGCGGGGGCTGGCAGGACCCCAAATTTCACCCCTGGTTGCACTCACGAGCAGCAGAGATCCACCGCCCAAGCCACGAAGGGGCTGGCGGGCACACGCCCAGTGCAGCCCTGGGACTGTAGCAGTTGGACTGAGGTTGGCACTGGCCCAGGGCCGTGGGCTCCAGCAGCACGCGGACCTCACAGAGAGCTCTCTCTTCCTCGCAAGGCTGAGCTCCGTTTCTGCTGAGCACCCTCCAGGCACCAGGCTCCACGTGGGGCATTCCCAAGCGACCGTTGGTCCTTACGTCAGCACCAGATGGGTTTTTCCCATTTTACAAGAAATCTGAGGCTCAGAGAGGTTGAGATATGTGATCAAAGACACACAGCAGAGCCAAGGTTTGAATCCAGGGCTGCCTTGACACCGGCGTGGAGAGACTGGTCAGCAGAGAGAGGGAGGAAGGCAGCGTGTGTGTGTGTGTCTGTGTGTCTGTGTGTGTGTGTCTGTGTGTGTCTGGGTGTGTGTGTCTGGGGGTGTGTGTGTGTGTCTGTGTGTGTCTGTGTGTCTGTGTGTCTGTGTGTGTGTCTGTGTGTGTCTGTGTCTGTGTGTGTCTGTGTCTGTGTATCTGTGTGTCTGTGTGTGTGTGTCTGTGTGTGTCTCTGTGTGTCTGTGTGTATTTGTGTGTCTGTGTGTCATTGTGTGTGTCTGTGTCTCTGTGTCTCTGTGTGTGTGTGTGTCTGTGTGTGTGTCTGTGTGTGTGTGTCTGTGTCTGTGTGTGTCTCTGTGTGTGTCTGTGTGTGTGTGTGTCTGTGTGTGTGTCTCTGTGTGTGTGTGTGTGTCTGTGTGTGTCTGTGTGTGCCTGTGTCTCTGTGTGTGTGTCTGTGTGTGTGTGTCTGTGTGTGTGTGTCTCTGTGTGTCTGTGTGTATTTGTGTGTCTGTGTGTGTGTGTGTCTGTGTGTCTGTGTCTCTGTGTGTGTGTGTCTGTGTGTCTGTGTGTGTGTGTGTGTCTGTGTGTGTGTGTGTGTGTGATGGTCCATCAGTGTCACTGGGGTACAGGAGCGGCTCCTACCAGCTCAGGAGCTGATTATGCGCCCTCTTCCCAGCTCCACATCCAGCAACGTCACAAGGGTAGCTGGACACCAGCCGTGGTGGGACCATTTACACCATAGGATTTGGCAAGGCTACAAATCAGACAGCTGTTGTTGGCTGTGCACCTGCCCACTGTTGACAGTGTGTGTTCGTGTCTGTGTGTGTGTCTGTGCGTGGGTGTCTTTGTAGGTTTGTGTCTGTGCGTAGCTCATGCATGTCAGTGTGTCTGAGTGTGTGTGTCTGTGTGTTATCTGTGTGTGTGTCAGAGTGTACGTGCATTTCTCTGTGTGTTGGGGGTGTTTACATGTGTGTGTGAGTGTCACCGTGTCTGTGTATGTCACTGTGTGTCATTGTGTGCGTGTCACCGTGTGTCTCGCCTCGCAAGCTGAAGCTTGCAGTCTCAAGTGAAATCCAGTCTGAGCGAGTAGGTGACACTCTCCAATTTGCTTGCAAACGTCCCTGAAGAGGCAAAGGACACACAGCTGGGCCGCAGCCAGGAGCTGGGGAGGGGGAAGGGCGCAGGAGCCAGACAGAGGCCAGGCTTGCGGCAGAAACGAGAAATGATGTCACACAGCAGAGTTCCAGGCAGCCCCCTTAGTCAGAGCCTGGGCAGAGTGGCCCCCATCCCCAGGGGCACTGTGGGCCCCGAGACCCTTCCGTGCGCGACCCCAGCTCTTGAGAACCCAACCGCTGGAGAGGATTCATAGAGATAAAAATATAAACTTGTTTGCTTACAAAAAATCACTGGAGGCTGAAGAGCGTTCATGTCCTCGTCACGGAACTGACAATACCGAGAAGAATCAAAGGGACCAGACTCAAGGGCTCTGTTTCCCACTTAACTCTGAGAAGCTTTTCTCCCCTAAACTTCCTCCCTCCGCAGCAGATTCTAGATGCTACAGTGCTGAACGCCGGCACCCTCCGCTGTCCTGAAAGAGCACCCCTTCTAGAGAAGAGCCTCCCAGCCTTGTGTCTGACCCTCTGCCCTACTCCCAGCCACCGGTGGCCCTGCAACCAGCACTGGACCAACCAGCATTCCCGGCCCGACAGAGAAGGGTCAGGCATCTTGGGAGGTGGCAGTGGTAGTGGCGGACCAGGCGCTGTGGGTGGCCAGAGACAGAGACCCTCGCCCCCACTGCCAGCATGCTTGTCCCTGAGTCCAGCTGCTTCTGAGGCCCAGCCCCACCCTGGCTACATGAGCTGGGCTTGTGTTCCCCGCAACTCCCCAAGTCCCGATCCCCCAGCAGGGCGAGCGCTTTGCAGAGAAGAGGGCCCCAGGCAGCCCTGGCGGAGGCGTCTGGGAACAGGGAGCCGTGGGTGGAAAGCACACGGGCACACGAGCAGCTTTTGGCTGGTAAGACGTCGCTGGTTGGTGGTTCGGAGAATCAGGATTCCACCTGCCTTCTTGGCCCGACAACACGCCCATCTCACGGGAAGTGATGACCAGGCCCGGGGTGGAGGTAGGACCTGCCTGAGGTCACATGGCTGGGGTGCTGGGAGACAGAGTCCCAGAGAAGCTTCTGGGCGGCTACAGCTTCTCCTCCTCTTACGGGTCAAAGTGGAGAAACCCAAAGCTCCCTGGGCTCCCCGTGGCTCAAAAGGCAGCCATACCATCAATTATTAAATATCCCTTAAAAGCCCGAGAAAACTGAGATGGGCTGGGATGGGACAGGCTGGAAGCCATCAGCCCCCTCCCAGCCTTTGGCTAAAAAGGGAGAATTAGGTCCGGGTGGGAGTGGGGTGTCAACCCACAATCTCAGGAGCCTAGAGCTCCCAAGCCTGAGGCTCCCCGGGAGAAGGACAAATGCCTGCTGAGAGCGAGATTTTGCAAACCACGGGAGGGTCTTCAGGTAGGCTGCGTCCCTGGGACACCTTGGGGACAGGGGCACTGTGACCTGTGACTCCGTGTCAGCAACACGGAGGGATGGACGAGGCACATTGTTCGAATCCTCCACCCTCCTGGGCTCCACAGACAAACGCTCAAGAACCCAGAGACGAACGTTTGGCCAAGGGCATGGCTTTCTTTTCCCCTACAGATTTATTTATGAAGCCCCGTAAAACCTGGCTGACACGTGTGTCATAAGGCGATGCAGTTTCTGCGTTTCCCCTGGATGTTCTATCGTGTATATTATTTCATTTCATTACCATCTTCCTTTTTCTTTTAGTTTTTAAATTTTTTTAATTTATATTTTTTTAATTTAATTTTTTGGGCTGTGCCGCGTGGCATGTGGGATCTTAGTTCCCTGACCGGAGATCGAACCCGCCCCCCTCTGCAGTGGGAGCGCAGAGTCTTAACCACTGGACCGCCAGGGAAGTCCTCCATCTTTCTTTTTAATAACCTTCCTTCTCCCTCTTTCCTTTCTTACCAAGACATCCACCCCGCAGTGGGAGTCCAAGGGCATCTGCAAATTCTTTGCCATTCGCCCATCAAGAGGGGGCGTCCCTGGGACTTCCCTGGTGGTCCAGTGGTTAGGATTCCGTGCTTCCACTGCAGGGGGCACGGGTTCGATCCCGGTTGGGGAACTAAGATCCTACATGCCGTGCGGCCAAAAATAAAAAATAAAAAAAGCAGAACGAGGCGGAAGTGATGACAACGGAGGCTGTGTCAGAAAAGGCCACGCAGGGTCTCTTGAGAAACCCGGCCTGTGAGCCCTGAGCTATCACGTATGAGTTTCCTGTGGTGGCTAGAGCAAAGTTCCACCAGCTGGGCGACTTAAGAAAACGTCATACGGGCTGAACTGTGTCCCCCCAAATTCATGGGTTGAAGTCCAAACCCCCAGCACTTCAGAATGTGACTGTATCGGGAGATGGGGCCTTTAAAGGGGTAATTAAGGAAAAATGAGGTCATGGAGGTGGGAGAGGGATCCTTCCAGCAGGAGGAGACTAGGACACAGACACAGAGGGAGGACCGTGGGAGGACACAGGGAGAAGATGGCCATCTGCAAGCCAAGGAGAGAGGCCTCAGGAGTCACCGACCCTGCAAACACCTTGATCTTGGACTTCCAACCTCCAGAACTGGGAGATCACAAATTTCTGTTGTTTAAGCCGCCCTGACTGTAGTACTTTGTTACGGCAGCCCGAGCAAACTAATACACAACAGATGTTTATTGTCTGTTCCAAGGAAGACTCTGGTGGGCCAGCCTCAAGCCGTATGCCCGTCCCCAACCAGCCACCGTGTTCCAGTGGTGCCGTCCCGTCACTGGCCTCCTGCTTTGAGACCGACAGCCCTACCTCCCCCTTGGGGCGATGGGCTGGGGAGGATTTCCCAGCCAGCACTCACTATGGCAACCCCAGCTCACCGCAACGTTTCAGGGACCACAGACCACCATCAACTCCTTCCCTTTACAGGTGAATGAATGGAGCCACAGATCAAGGTCACCCAGAGAGTTGAGAACAAAGTCGTCCGGGCTTCCTCTGAGAAAGCCTGAAGCCTATTAAATCCTTAAACACATTATCAGAGGACATACGTGCATTGTTTCCTTAATCCTCCGAGAGGATTAGGAGAATTCAGCCAAGATAAGCTCCTTCCAGGGAGCCATCCACCTTCCCCCAGCACTGCGCTTCTCCGGAACTGGGACCAGCCTCTGGAGGATAGAGTGGGCCGCGCAGCAAACACCCCTGGGCCTCGGACGTCTCCACCTAATGATGCTACAGCCCGTGATTACATCAGTGGTGTTCTGACAGCCCAGGAAGGCTTCCCAGGGGGCAGGGATTCTGGGCTGGGAAAACTGCACGAACAAAGGTGTGGAGTCTGGAACTTGGAATCAGATCTGCTCCTAAATTGGCAGCGCCTGGAGCAAGGGTCACATGGGGAAAAGCCCACACGCTGTAGGTCTAGATGTTTAAGAGTTAGAAATAGAGCCAATATTAAGCAAATGTGTCCTGTCTTCACCTGTCTAAGAACCTGGAAGGCCAGGGATGAGCTGAACTCCCCGTCAGGATGCGTGAGCACGGACGTCGCATCCTGTGTGTACACGCACGCCCCTTGGTCACCCTCAGTCTCGGGCTGCACACGCCAGCCATGTGGCCGGCCCTCAGGGGCTTGGGGCTGCTGGGATGGCGAAGCCCAGGATGCTGAGGAGGACCGGAGTGGGGCCTCGGGAAGGGGCCCCTGACCAGGGCTTAAGAGTGGTTCCACTTGGCAGTGTCCGTCTGGCAGAATCTGGGAGTGCACAGTGAGGCAGACAGCTGGTGGCTGCCACCCCTGCAGGACCTCAAGAGCCTGGTTCAGGAGCTTGGGTTTATCCTGAGGGCAGGTGGGAGCCATGGGAGGATTGGGAGCCGTGGGAGGCACCGTCAGCTTCGTGCTGGGAGAGATGCCTCTGGACACCGTGGGCGGAGGAGGTTGGAGGGGGCAGAGCAGTGCCACGGAGACGGGATGGAGAGGTGACCCCAGGCTGGAGTCCAGGGCACAGGAGTCTGGGGTGTGGTGTGCTGGTAAGCCCTTAGCAACTGGCCCTCTGGTGGGAAAAGCCCTGATTTGTAGCCCCGGCTGACTTCCCTGGTGTAAATTCTCCCAAGCCTGGCTGATTTCAAGATGCCAGCATGATGTCATGGAACAGAGTTGGGAAGAGAAATGAGGCAGCCCACCTACACGTGGTATTCCCACCATCTCGATACAGTGGACATGACCTCGACAGCATAAATAATAGTAAAATAATTAGGACGCCGTGAGTTCTGAGTATGTATTACCTTGGCAAGTTTATTTAATTTTTAACAATGGCTGAGTTTAACAACTGTCTAGCAAAATTTCCTAAGAATGTAATAATTGGCTCTCAGGGCTGGTAGGAACAGCTCCCGCACAGCAGTGGGAAGGCGGAGCGTGGCATCTAGAATGTTCCCTCATTAAGTGCACCGTGGGATGGGGGGTTACGGGGGAACTGTGCCCACTGCCCCCAAGGGCCACGTCCAGCCTCGTTCTCAGCCTGAGGGCAGCCTGGCCCCAGATGCCAACCACACCCGCTGATCCCAACGCCATCCCTGGTGGAGACGTCCTGTGTCCGCCCTGCATCCCAGCCCACACGCCCTAAGCGTTCTGAGGAGCCCCAGCTCCTCTCCCCACCCACCCCACCACAAGAGGAGGGGAACCCCAGCTGGGGTCTGCCCTGGTCGCTGGTCCCCCTACCCTGCAGCCCGGATGATCCGGAACTGCTCAGGCGGAGGGGCGTCCACCACCACCAGACCACGCGGGTCACTGGTCAGCTGTCCCAGAACCCCCTGCAGCCGAAGCTTTTCCCTTCAACAAAACGGCCCGGGGGAAACGACCTGGATGTCCAAGTCCACCCTCAGGTGGGACAGTCCGGACTCACCCGGAAGTCCTGCCCACCTGGTGCCAGCCCCCCAGTGAACAGTTACTACTGACTGGCAGGATGCCCCGGGCATTGATTGTTGACCCTGCCAATCACAGGCCAACGGCCAGAGTACCAGGCCGGGATCGATGACTGTCACACGTGGTTAATGTGATTTAGCTGTGATGACACAGCTACCGTCGTTACCCCATTTTACAGATGAGGCAACAGAGCCCAGCTCAGCGAGGCTGAGGAACGTCACAGGTCATACAGCTGGGAGGCAGAAGGCTCAGGTCAAACCCAGATCTGTCCGACGGCAAGGCTCAAACTCAACCTTTCTGCTCCCCCGACTGGGGACAGAAACAAGGCACAGTCTCTGGGGACCTTGACAAGGAGCGAAAGAGTCCTCAGATGAGGGTGGGAAACCTCTCTCCCCACCTCCATCTCTGAAATAGCCTAGTCAATCTCACCCCTACATGGACCCCCCCTGCTTAGAGAGAGGCCTCTGGACAGATGCGCTCCATTCACAAGGAGAGGTGTATCTCCCGGTTGACTTTTCTATGGCATAAATTTCTGGGTTGGCGAATTATCATCTTTATAATCAGAGGAAACAAAGCTATTTTCAGCTTGAGAACATATGAGTCCAATGGTAAATAAAACCCCAAAGACCGTTGCTGGGGAGGCCGGCGCTGTCCTCCCCGTGGCTGGCAGCCTCCCCCTGCCGGGGAGGGGCGCGTCTACACAGTAAGGGGTGGGCAGTGAGGACGAGGGAGGTGGGCAGGGAGCATTCTGGAGCTCCAAGGCTGGACAGGCCCCCTCAGCTCTACAGGGGCAGATCCTGAGGCCCAGAGAGGGTGAGGGCCCTGCCCCGGGGCACACAGCCTGCGGGGTCCGGTAGCGCCCTCTGCCGCTCTGCTGGGCACGGCGGCCCCAGTGACTGCTCGGGTGTTCTCTCAGCGCTTGGGAACAGATGGCTTCAGCTCCCACCCACGGAAGCCAAACATTTTCCCTGGTTACCCTGCTAATTTGCTCACAAGCGTCCTCTTGTAAATAGAGAGTACAAAGGCTCCTTCGCCCCGCGTGTCTGACAGCAAATTCTGACTCCACCGGGAGAAGCCTCAGAGGGAGCACAGGAAAGTCCCAGGTAAGCCTCAGGTAAGGCCCAGGTGGGGCCCAGGTGGGGCCAGGAGCGTCGGCCAGTCTGGGTTCCAGTCCTGGTTCTGTCACTCCCAGGAGCCTGGCTGGGAAACCTTGGTACAGCCTCTGGCATCTGTCTTCTCATCTCTGAAATGGGCACGCTGATTGCAAAGGAGCCAGCCGTGAGCTATCGTTTGGGTGCTCTAGGAATCAGAGTATCGGTAAGAGCCTGGTCACCCTGCCATCATGCCATCCTCTGAGATCAGCATGGTGGCCCCGGGTCCAGTGCCACTGTGCCCCCGACCCCGACGGTAGCTGGTTCACCCAGCCCCTCTCACTGACCGAGACCTCCTCCAGACCTGGCCTGGCCCCGAGGCCCAGAGAGGAGCTGACTTCTCGAGGCTTCTCAGCCGTGCGACTCTGGGCACCAGGGCCACCCCTAGCATGCCAACATCAGGGGGACTCCCTGGAGGAGGGGACAGTGGTGCTGAGTCTTTACGGATGAGTAGGCGCTGGTGGTTGCCGGGGAGTGTGTGTTGATGGGCAGGCCCTCCAGGTGGAGGGGACTAAGTGGGTAAAGCTTGGGAGGAGTCGCCTCGTTGCTGAGGGAGGGGAAGCCGAAGGAAACGGGGTGCGGCTGGTGCCTCAAGGGAGGGGCTGGGGGTGGGCGGGCGCGCGTGGGAGCCTGGAGCCGTGAGGGAGATCTGCTCCCGGTGGGGCAGCAGCCCAGGGTCCCCGGGGCTCCCATCCCCCCACCGCATCCTCCAAGGCGGCAATGAAGAGCTCTTGCAGCTACGCGCTCCTGGAGCCAGGCCAGCAGCTGCCGCCGTCCTGGCCAGCCTCCAGCAGCGGCTCCTGGGAGCCCTCATGCCCGTTGGCTGGCTGGCCTGGGGGTGGGCTTCTGGGGGGCAGCATGGCCCCCAGGGCAGACGGGGTGGCTGAGGAGAGGCCGGCGTCGGCCTGGCCTTGCTGTGTGACTTGGCTCAGGCAAGCCACCTCTCTGAGCCTCGGGCCCTCCCGTCCCAGAGTCACTGTGAGGGTCTGAGCAGACAATGCTGACCTTGGCCGGGCCTGGCTCCCAGCGGGTGTCCGTCAGCGCCAACCCCTCCCCCTACGGCGTCCCACTCAGCACCTCACCACCACCCCTGTCCTCTTGGAGAGAATCCTGGGCTTTTATTTATTCCATTTGCCTTTTTTGCCCAGACGGTTGGGTCTCATTTTCTCTCGAGTTTGATGCCACGGTGCTCAGAGGCAGGGGCACAAGCAGGGACGGGGCTGACGGCATCCAGGCCTGTGATGCTGCCGAGGGCCTGCTCGCCTTGAGCTGGGGGGCGGGGGGGGGGCAGTCCAAGCAGTCCCAGGGGGCCTCTCTGTCCAGGTCAGAAGCCTGGTCCCTGCACCTGCCCTAAGGTGACCGACAATACCCGTGTCCCGGGGTCACTGTGAGCGCGAAATCCGGTTCACATATGGCTATGACTGTGACCAGGGTCATGGTTACGAGACCCACTATCCCCGTCATCCCAGCGTCACCACTCCCCCGCTGGCTTCCTCGGCTCTAAGCGGGGGTTCCCAGGGTACCCCGGTCCCTATAAGAATTAGAGGAGGTGACGCCGATGAAGGCTGCTCCCTGTGCCGGGGGGCAGACCCTCACCCCCCCACCACCTGCTGAGGCCTGGCCCTGCCTGGTGCCCCACCTCTGCCCAGCCAGGGCCTCTGGACCTGGCCAGCCGGCTGCCCCTCCCTCCCCGGCTGTGTCCTAGGCAGGGTCCTCACTCCTGTCTCTGTCTGGCTCTTGGCTGCGTGTACACGTTGATGGGAAGATTCTAATGGGCTTTAAGTTAATAAGTTGGGAATAAATTAGGTTGGAGCTCTGCAGGAAACAGATGGCAGAGCCACGGTGGCCTGGGACAGCCCGGTCGGAGCAGGGCTGGAGGTGGGGTGAAAGTGGGTAGGACCGCTGGGCTCTCTTCCTTCTCTCC
This sequence comes from Leucopleurus acutus, assembly GCF_964270905.1. Lineage (NCBI taxonomy): Eukaryota > Metazoa > Chordata > Mammalia > Artiodactyla > Delphinidae > Leucopleurus > Leucopleurus acutus. Next base: position 3,705,640 of record NC_139158.1, read on the forward strand.
TACCCCCGACACTCTATCACAAACATTTTCAACATAAAGGAGAGTCAGAAGAATTATGCAGGGAACCCCCAGAGGCTCCCTGCCTACATTTTGCTCTGAGAGAGCCGTCCATCTCTCCGACACCCTATCCATCCACCAACCCACCTTCCTTTCTTAAATGCAGTTCAAAGTCAGTTGCAGACATCAGGACACTTCACCCCTAAACCTGCACGGTGTTAGCTAGAGGTCATTATTTGGTTTGGGTTGAGGGATTGTTTTAGACACAATTTACCAACAGTGAAAGGCACAAATCTGAAGTGAACATTTGCTGAGTTTTGACAGATGGACACACTGGATTAGCCAAATCTCTATCAAAATATAGAGCATTGCTCACTCCTTCTGCCCCACCCCTGCCCCCACCCCAAAGGTAATCACCATCTTGATCACCTTGGATTCATCTCGCCTATTCTAGAATTTCACGTGAATGGAACCATATGACACGTGTTCTGTGTCTGTCTTTTCCACTCAGGATAAGGCACTTGACATTCATCCAGTTTGGGGGCACCAGCAGCATGTTCCTTTTCGTCGCCAAGTAGTATTCCGTGGTAGGGATGGACCACAATCCGTTTAACCATCTCTCCTTGGAGGGCCCTGGGCTGTTTCCAGGTTTCTCCTATTATGCGTAAAATCCGTGTATGTCTCTCAGCGGACACTTAGTTTATTTTCAAGATTATCTTCAGTCCCTCCCTCCCCCTCCAACAAGCCCAGCCCACTCTGTAGCTGGAGGGGACAGGAGAATACCTCAGCACACCCGCTGGTCTTTGGGCGGGCAGGTCGCCCTAGGGTCACCTTGGTGGGCCATGGTGGTCTGGGGTGGTGCCTAGTCCCTGAGAAGGGATGGACGGTGGGTGGGCAGGCTGGAAGCTGTTGCCACTGAGACAGTGGGAATTATTCTAAAAAGGCTACCTTGGGTCCAGAGTGCCTCCTCTGAGATTCGTGCACAAGGGCACCCACCTGGAGGGTGGGCCACCAGGAGTAACAAACCCAAGAGCTCCCAGGAAAGGAGTCACCCTAAGACAGAGATCAAATGTAGAGTATTGTCGATAAAACACGGTCTCAGGTCAAGCCAACTCTCAAGATATCACTGTCACGTGTTAAGGGCATGGTTAAGGAATATTTAAGGTAGTATCTTGAAACACCCTCAGCTAGAGGAAAAGGCTTCTAAGAATCTTAAAAGCGTGCATCTTAGACTTTCTCTGTTAGACGAGAGAGCCTCTAAAAATCGTAAGGCCCTTGTTCCACAGCCCAGCACAGAGAGATGCGCGGGTGCGGCTTTCACCTAGTGGATTGTGTTATAATCTGATACACAGGAAGCCCCCAAAGTTTTTATTTATTTTATTATTATTATTTTTTAACTATTTATTTGGTTGCGCCGGGTCTCAGTTGCGGCAGGCGGGCTCCTTAGTTGCGGCTCGCTGGCTCCTTGGTTGTGGCAGGCGAACTCTTTGTTGCGGCATGCGTGTAGGATCTAGCTCCTGACCAGGGATCCAACCCGGGCCCCCTGCATTGGGAGCGTGGAGTCAGCCACTGTGCCACCAGGGAAGTCCCCACGAAGTTTTTAAAGCAATTGTATCAGCTTGGAATGAGGAGCTGAGCCACATCCCTGCTGGTGGGACCTGAGGCATAAGAACTCACTAGGCCACCCACCCTTCCCGCCCATTCCTCAGAAGTGAGTGTGCAGGAGGAAACAGGGAGGGGTCAGCTGCGGTCAGAACACTCTGGGCTTTGGGTGTGACCCCTGCAGGCCCTGAGGAATCATGGGAGAGGGGTAGTGGGAGAAGGACACCTTTTAGAAAGCTCGCTCTGTCTGCCTAGGGAGCTGGGTCAGAGGGCACAGTGGGGGAGGACGAGAGACCAAGGAGGAGGCCCCGGTAGCCATCCTACTGAAAGAGGACCTTTGGGGGAGTGTCTGAGGCCACTGAGAACAGCGCCCAGCACTTGCCAAGTGAGGGCCAAGCAGGGGCCTTAGTCCCTGGCGGTGGCAGCCCCCTGGTCACTCTGCCCATGGTGCAGACCCCACCCCAGCCTCTCCCTGCGCTAACCCAGCTGCCTTCGTGAGCCCAGGTGACAGAACAGGGGTAGCTGCAGGCCTGTCCCTCAATCCTGCCGTGGCCCGTCCGCTGCTTATTCCACGAGGCCTTCGTTGGCTGCGTTTTTCATCCTGGCAGGAGGCTTTTCTCCAAGGGAAGGTTGCTAACAGGGACAGGGGAACAGGCATCGATTAGCAGAGTCATTGCTGCTGTCAGTGAAGCTTGGGTGTCATCGAAGTGACAGCAGGGCTGGCCCCAAGCCTGGCATCCACCCTGGCACCCCCCCAGAGAACCATTTCCTGGGCCTGCCACTCACTCCCCAACAGACGAATCCACGGCTAGCGGCAAACACGCAGGATGCAGAGCCGCAAGACTCAGCTTTGACCTGCCAGCTGGGGACCCTTCTGGGCCTCAGTTTGCTCACACGTAAAATGGGTGATGACAGGAGCGGTCTCCCAGCACAGGGCAGCTGGGTGCAGTCAATGGAAGGATGTCTGTAAAGTGCTTCCCGAGGACTGAACAAGTGTCAGCCCCCCTGTGAAGCGTGTTATGTCTTTTACTCCTCACAGTGCCCCTTTTCCATGTGAGGCACAGAGAGGGGCGGTGAATGGCCCAGGGTCACATAGCAGGAAGGCTGAGCTCTTACCAGCTGCTGAGCTGCCGGAGGGCTGAGGGTCCCCGTGGGGAAATGAAGGCATGCTATCTCCCTTAGAGGGTGAAGCAAGGTCCTCGTGCACGAGACCCACGGCATGGTGCAGGGCAAGGGATCGACATTCAACACCAGGGCACAGGACAAGTCAATCAACCAGTGTATCTGTTATCACAGCCACGACTATGCTGCGTAACAAACACGCACCAAAGGTCAGTGGCATAGACAGTAAGCGTGTGTGGTTTTCACATCTCACGGCTGGACTGGCCCTGAGGAAGGGTCCTGACACAGCTGGCTGTGGGGGTGGCCTGCCCCTCTCAGTTCTGAGCCCACCTCAAATGCACCTGCCGCCACCGGGCCCCTCCAAGCCCCCAGGACACAGCCCTGAACTCCCCATCACAACACCAGCCCTTGCTATAAGGTCCTTTGGACACTGGGAGAAATCCATCACCCTCCCAGACCTTGACCCTAATCTAAACCCCAAAGTTTCTCAGCCGACTTAGCCAACTGATGGACTTTGTATAGAAAAGGCAGAAAAATAGAGAAGACAATGATGCCTGTCCTGTCCCCACATTCAGTGACGACCACAGTTTAACATTTTGCTACATTTCCTTCTATGCATAATTGTGTATCAGGCTTGTCCACTTAATATTAAAAAAATCAAAATGTACAAAAGGCTACAGTAAATAATGTGTCCTTTCTCTGACCCCCGCCCCCCATCTCCTTTCTCTGAAGCAATCACTATTTGCTAATATTGTATTTAGGGTTTTATACTGGTATTCACAGGCCAGACCCGTCTGTTGTTTTCTTAGAGAAAACTTCATCAGGTTTAGGATGTTCTTTCTTTCTTCCTGTGCTCTGGAATGATTAAGTTGCATCGTGGCTCTCTGTTCTTTAAAAGTTGGGTAGAGGGCTTCCCTGGTGGCGCAGTGGTTGAGAGTCCGCCTACCAAGGCAGGGGATGCGGGTTCGTGCCCTGGTCCGGGAAGATCCCACATGCCGCGGAGCGGCTGGGCCCGTGAGCCATGGCCGCTGAGCCTGCGCGTCCGGAGCCTGTGCTCCGCAACAGGAGAGGCCACAGCAGTGAGAGGCCCACGTACCACAAAAAAAAAAAAAAAAAAAAAGTTGGGTAGAATTCCGTAATTCTGTGAAACTGCTCACACCTGGGGTTTGGGAGCAGAGGCGAAGAAGTTCTTTAACAAAATTCTCTCTTTCCTCCCCAGTATGTGTTCTACTCAGATTTTAGTTCTCGTCTGATGGCAGCTTGTCTGCTCATTTTTTATTTTCCCAGAAAATCCTTTTACCTGGTTTTTCCAATTTGGGGGCACAAAGTGCAAAGTATCTTTTGTATTTCTTCCCATTTCTTCCTGTTCTGTGTCACTTGCTTCCACACTGCTAGTTTTCCACATTATTATCAATCCTTCGTAACTGTACATCCTAGTGGTGACATGTTATTCCATTAGCTTTCTTGGTTTTTTTTTTCAAATATAACAATCATGTCATCTGTCTCCCACCATGATGAATATTCCTTATCGTCTCTTCTTGGGTAATCAGGCTATTTGCAATGTTTGGCTATTACAATATGATGGACATTTTTGTATATAAGGCCCTTTCTGTATTTAGAATTATTTCCTTAGGCTAGATTATCTGGATGAAAGGTTGTTTTTTTTTTTTTTTTAAGGCTAACTTACTTTCCAGAAGGGTTGTTCCAATTTGCACTCCCACCTGGAATCTAGGTTTAAAAACCTACTCCGACTAAAACACTCCAGGGGCTCCAACAAGACCCCCTCCCCCAGGCTGGCTCCGGCTCTCTGCCCGCTTCCCCGGAATGGCTTCTCCCTTCCTCTGTTCCAGATCCACCAGCCTTCTTTCTGTTCCCAAATAGAATGAGCTTTCTCTGGCCTCAGGACTTTGCCCTGGCTGTCCCTCTGCCTAGAAGCCCCTTCCCACAAACCTCCCCACCAGGGGCTCGTCTCTCAGGCCCAGCGTCACCTTCTCAGAGTGGCCTTCCCTGACCACTAGACCACCCATTCCCATAGACACATGCCATTGTCTGTCCCACCACCGTCTGCCGTCTGATGCTTCCGCAAATGATTGTACCTGTTTATTGCCTACGAAACCCCATGGGGGCAGGGACCCTGATGTGTCCCCTGAATCCAGAACAATGTCTCACAGGCACCGAATAATTTTTATTTACACCCAGGGCGGCTCTGTATGGTTTCCTGCACTGGCCCTTTCAAAGCTCTGGGGCCGTGGGAAGCATCAGGCTCATTGACTTTGAGATTAATGACTGAACAACGGGCCACGTCCCCCTGGCCCACCCTCACTCACCAGGGGTGGGTCTCCAGGCAGGAAGAGGGGCTAGTCTGGTGGAAAGTGAGGGGAGGGCATCCACGTAGGGGCTTGGCACGAGCCCTGGCAGGCACCTCTGTTGATCCCACAGGGAGGGCTCAGCCCTGGTTGGGGGCTTCCCATGGGCAGGCTCATCTACCTCCCACCTGGTTGTTGTTCTCCCCTTGAGGCTGGACCCCTTTCCGGGCAAGGAACACCCCCTCCCCTCATCGCGGACTCCTCCCAGGGCATGTTTTCTGAGCCTCAGCACGGGTCTCCTCTCTTAGGGCCAGGTTACAGATGCGCAATTGGAGGCTGGGAGAGAGGTGCGCGCTGGGACTGACAGCCCTGGGGAGGGTTATAATTCCACCTTCCTGGGAGAAAACTGAGGCTCAGTGATAGGAAGCGACCTCGTCAGGGTCTGATCCCAAGCGGCGAGCAGGGGGACCGCGGGCAGGGGTGGGGACCACGCGAAGGAGCGGCACATGGGGCTGCGGCAGCCCCTAGACCTCTGTGGAATCCACACGTTTCTCCTGCCCGCGGAATCCTACTCATCCTTCAAAACTTGGATCAGCTCACCGGGTAACCTGTCCCACCCACTCCTCGAGCACCGCAGGCCTCCCCCGCGAGGGGACAAGGGTTGGTAGGGGTGGACGGGGTGCGGGGAGGGCGGCAGTAGGCCTGGGCACCCAGGCGGGGAGGTGGGCATGGGGGATGGCGACTAGATCAGCCACAGGTCACCCCAGGGTCGCCGGGACCACCACGTCCCCCGGGGCGTCTGGGGCCGCGACCTCAACCTCCGCCCCTCCCCCGCCTCTGCGGGCGCAGCGGGCGGGAGACGGAGGAGGAGGGCGGGGAAGGAGGAGGGGAGAAAGGGGCGGGGCTCCGCGGGGGTGGCGGGCCGGGGCGGAGCGCGGGAGTCCCCGCCGTGCTCGCCGCTGCCGCTGCTGCTGCGCCCCCCGGACGCGGTCGCCGACGCCGGGGCCGGCCGACCCGGGACCCGCGGAGGACGCCGGCCGCGCTCGGCCCGAGGAGCGGTGCGGGGAGCGGGGCGCAGCGGTGCGGGGCGCGGGCGCCCGGGGGTCCCGGCGCGGGGGCGTTGGGCGCGGGCGGGGCTGGGAGCTTGGAGGACCCCAGGACCCGACCGGGCCGAGGTAAGCGGTCACCGCGGCGGAGGCGGGCGGTGGGCGGGGGGCGGACCGGCTGAGACGCGGGGACCTGTCGGAGCCTTTGTCTGAGGCGCGCGCGGCCCGGCTCCGCGCCGGCTCCGGCCGCCGAGTCAAGGGATGGGGGCACGTGACCCCGGGGACCCCGAGTCCCCCACCTTCCCACCCCTATCCCGGAATGAGCGGGCTCCCCCCCCACCCTATCCAGCATCTGGACCGGACCAGCCCCCCACCAGCCCATCTGCGAGCGCAGGACCCAGACCCGGGAAAGGGGGAGAGTGGCCGGCGGCTCCAGGCCCTGCTCAGGGCCAGGCGCCTCTGCGTCCCCGGGCACACCCTAAGCGTCCTTCCATCCCGAGTTCCCTCCTGGAACCTCCGCCGCGCCCCCTCACCCCTTCCCCCTGCCGGTCCCCTCCCAGCTCTTGGGAAAGGGCTGGAAGAGGTGTGGCCTGCGCCCAGCGGTCGCCTCCGGGTGGTCCTGGGGTCTGCCTTTCGCCTGGGAGCGCAGGCCTGGGAACCAACTTTGTTGCCGACGGGTCTGGTCTCGCAGAAAGAGCCTGTGGGTGGGGGAGCTGCAGCACCAAGGCCAGGGGCCAGGGCCTGGGGCTGGGCACCCTAGGAGCCAGCCAGCTCCTGTGGCCAGTGCATTCATGCCTCCTCCCCGGGCTCCAGGAAGCGGGTGGCCCCAGGGTCTTGAAACCCACTTTCCTGTGGGCAGAGCCAACAGGGAGGAGTTGGGCCAGTCCAGAAAGCTTGGCTGGGGAAAGAACAGCAGAGCTCATAAGCTGGCCCAGGCACGGGGGGCCAGGACCAGCCAAGGGCGTCCAGCCGGCCAGGGCTTGGGGCTTGTGAGGAGCCTGAGGCTCGAGGAGAGCTAACAGGCTGGCTTTCCAGATGGAATTCAGGCTCCCTTGTGCCCTCCGGCTGGAGCGCAGCCCCTGAGAGGGGTCATCCTGGCCTTGGGGTTCAGACACCCAGCGTCTTCACAGTGCCCTGGGGGCACAGTTAGAACCCTTGTCCACTCAGTTGCCTCTGAAATGGGGGAAGCCAAAGGTGGTCGGCCTGGCGGGGCTCCCAATAGAAGCTGGACCCCTGGACCTGGCTCTCTGTGCCTCAGTTTCTCTTTCTGCAAAGTTGGGGCATGAGCCGGGCCTTCAGGACTGCTGGGGTCAGGAGAAGATCCCTGACCTGTCTGTCCATAAATTTTCATTAAAGGGGGACCCGGGAGGAGGAGGGGCGGATGGGGGGAGAGCTGGGGCTCTGGGCTGCGGGCGTGGAGTTGGAGGGGGTGTTCTGGAGGGGCGGGTTGAGGCCTGCAGCCCAGGAGAGGTGGGGGCAGCCTCGGGGCACCCCCTGCCCTGCCACCATGGAAGATGGTATCAGGGGTCATGGGGCCGCCGCAGGGGGAGCCAGAGCACCTCCCGGGAGGCGGACTGCAGGAGCACGTGGGGACAGTGGCTGAGGGGGGCCCTGTGGGTGGCAGCTGCCCGCCTCACCCGCTGAGCGGGAGGGAGCAGTTGGGCGGCCTCCGGGCTTGTCGCGGAACACGTCCGCCTTCCCGGGGGGCGTGGCCTCTGGGCGGGGCGGAGACCTCAGCGGGGAGGCCCGGCAGGTTTGGGGCGCCGCCGCGTCTCTGTGGGGAACACGGCCCAGGGGGTCGGGGGTGCACAACCTCCAGGGCTGGAGGGAGGAGTGTCCGTTGTTGTAGACCGCCGCTCTGCCGCTGGCCCCTTCCCCGGCCCCACCCAGGACGCTGGGTGGCTGGGGACCGAGGGTGTCCAAGCCTCCAGTTCAGGATCCTGCCTAAGGCCACAGTCATTCAAACCCAGGCCAAGCTCTGTCCTGTGTCTTGTTCGGCCCCCCCAGCTCCAGATGTGGCAGGAGGCCCGGGGCTGGGGGGCAACAGGAAGAGCACCGAGACCAGAGGGGTTCACGCCTGGCTTCCCAGGCCCCAGAAGGAGAAGCCTGCAACCCTCCTCTCTGCTGCTCCTGGGTGCGCATCAAGCCGGGTCAGCCCCCGGATGGCAAGAGCAGAATTTACCCAGTCCCCAGGGCCCACCTGGAATCAGGGATGGTTCCAGCCTGTCAGACCCCCACTAAAACTCTATGGGGAGCAAGGAAGGGGGGAGCCCAGGGGAGGCACTCCGTAACTGGTCAGCACACCCGTCTGGAGGCTGGGGAGCAGGTAAACTGAGGCAGGAAGGACGTTAGATGGGACAAGCAGAGGTGGGGGAGCTGGGCGTGGCCGGCGCCATCCTCAGAGAGACTCGGAGTAGCGCCGGGCACGTGGGATCCCTCGGGAAGCGGTCTGTCTCCCGGCTTCTTCCGTGGGTTCCCCCGTACGTGCTCGGGGCGGCCCAGGAAGCGGAAGTGCTACGCTCAGTACCCAGTGCTTCCGTGTCCCATCTTCGTCTCGAATTCTCTACAGCGAATGTGTATCCTTTTGGCAATCAGATTAATAAAAGTTGTCAGAAAAACAAACTGATCAATGTTTCAGGGAAAGAACTAGACCCCCCAACACCCACAGGGTCACCTACACAATGGGGGTGTTACTCCCTCGAGGATCAGTCAGCCCCTTCCTTTCCTCCAAAGATAAGGGCTACAGCTTTGAGCTGAGGCAAGAGAAACGGAGGAAGACCAAAGGGAGGACTTCCTGCTCCCCCACGTGGTCGGCCCCAGAACGGTGGGCCGTGGTGGCTCACGGTCCCACAGGCCTGGGTCCGGGTCCAGGCCCCACCGCTTACTGCCTGTGAGATCGGGGTGGTGGGCCGGCGGGACGTTCACGCTCTAACATCGGCTGTCAGATGAGTGAATGTCGGAACCCCCTCCCAGAGGGAGACGGTCCGTGGGGTGCTCGAGCGCGGTGCCGGCACACAAGTGTTCAGAATATTTCTCCCCCGTCTCTTTGTCTCCGCTGTGCCCGCTGCCGCCGCCCTCACGCGGGCCTCCAGGCTTGCTCTCCGCTGCAGCCAGGGAGCATCGTAAGACGCAAGTCGCGTGGCGTCGCTCGTCCGTGCAGGCTGGTGTGCCCCTGCGCGCTGTTTCGCGGTGGGTGCGGTGGGTAGAGACGGTGGCCCCCCGGGGGCGCAGGCTTGGCCGCGTGGCAGTGGGGCAGGGATCCCCTCCCGGCCTCCCCAGCCTGCGTCATCTGCTTTCCCCGCAGCAGGGCTGCCGTGGGCTCGGTGGGCAGCCAGCACCTCCAGGAGCCCAGCGTGGCGAGCACGCCGCACAGGAGCGTGGTGATGAGCTTCGACAGCGGCCCGCTGGAGGAGGTGGTGGCCGGGGTAGCCCAGGCCCAGGGCAGTAGGGCCGGGGGCATCCCGATTTTCACGGACTCTGGTGAGTGAGGGTGCGGCCAGGGTGCGCGTCTGCCCCAAAGCAGGGACGGCTGTGGGAGCCTTCCCGGGATGGGGAACCTTGTGGCGGGGGGGGGTCACTGAGCCCGGGAGGCAGCGTCGGTCAGGATGGATTAGATCTGCCGTGGTAACAAACGAGCCCACCGGCCCAGTGCCTTCACCTATGCCGTGTGCCCGGGGAAGGCTCCATCTTAACGTGGGTTTCCACGACCGCTGAGGAGGTGGGAGGGCACAGGGTGAACCATGCACTGACCTGTATGTAAACTTCTGTCTGCGACTGACGCATGTGGCGCTGGCTGCATTCTTGGGTCAGAGCAAGCCATGCCTCACTTCAGTGGAGACGGGAAAGTGTCCGAAAAGAGGAGTGATGTGAGGTTCAAACACCCCAGTTTTGAGGACTTCCCTGGCGGTCCAGTGGTTAGGACTCCGCACTTTCACTGCCGAGGGTCCAGGTTCAATCCCTGGTCAGGGAACTAAGATCCCACAAGCTGCACAGCACAGCCCCCAAAAAAAAACCCCAAGAAAGAAATATCCGGTTTTCCACCTATCTGTGTCCTAGGGCAAGTGCCTCAACCTTTCGGAGACTCAGGTTCCCTACATGGAGGAAATAGTCCAGTTGCCTGTGAGATCAGACTTGCAGAGTGGGCAGTGTGCAGGTCTGGAGTTAGGCAGATTTGGGTTCAACCCCAGCTCCTGTCTCTGTCCACTCAGGGACCTTGGGTAAGTCACTGTTCTCTGGGCCTCAGTTTCTTCATCTGGAAAAGGGGAATGATCCTGGGGCCACCCTAATGTGCTTGCAACTGGATCCACAAACTGTGGCTTAAGACGTTTCCCGGCGCTCAGGAGGCCCCCCTGTAAGTGATAGCTCATTTGGGGGCTGGCTACAGGTTATACTAGGACCACCTCAGGCTCCGACATGGAGACTTACTCTCAGCTTCCATCCCCTCTCTTTGCAGATGGGGAGTGGAGATTCTGCGGGCTGAGACCCATGTTGGGTTGGGATAATCTCCCTGCACCCGTGTGTATGGACAGAGTCAGCTCGGGGCCCATCCCCAGGCTTCTCCTGGCCAGGTAGTGGATGCCACGTTGCCATGGCCACAGAATTGGATGGTGGCCATGGTGACCAGGGCAGTGGTGATTTTAGCTGTAATGGCTATGGTGACGGTGGCTGCATCAGCCAGGGTTTTACCAGAGCCAGTAGGAGACAGAGCTAGAAAGAGAGTTAAAGATGCAATACAGATATAGATGTATAGATATCCATATGCATTTATTACAGGACATTGGCTGGCTGAAGAGGAGGCTGGCTAAGCCAGTCTGAAGTCCATCAGGCAGGTGGTCAGGACGGAAGATGACAAGCAGGCTGGAATCCCAGGGGCACGAGCCGTTTGGGGTCCCTGAGTTCTGGGAAGGCCTCAAGGTCTTACCTGATTAGGTCAGGCCCACCCAGGGTAAACTCCCTTTTGATCAAACTTAAAGTAACTAAGGAGGGCCTTTGTGTGATTTTTCTGTGAAAGAAAAATCTTTTCACAGCAGCACCTCGGTCGGTGTTTGACTGAACAGCTGGACTGTGGTTCGGCCTCCAAGTTGACCTACAAACTGACCATTACAGTCTACCCCTTACCAGCTTGCCTCCTATACACAGCTCCCTAAACCATACTCAGTCTCCAGAGAAAGACACTAACAGTCAACCCCCACCTACCAGGACATAACGGACCCCCATATGAACAAAAACACACTAACCCTTTCCCCAAAGGACGCAAAGTCCTTGTGCGCTGATGTTCGCACTTCTCCTTTGATCCCCCAAACTTCAATACTGAGATACAGGGTTAACTGTTACGAACACATCTTACATTAGATGATACGGGGGTGAGAAAGTGAATAAAATAAAAGCATTTGATTAATACATACACACACATATTCATATCAGAAAAAGGAAGCAATACTCGTAACAGTATCAGTCCTCGTGTCTGTGACCAGTCCCGTGATTGTAGCTGGTGTTCATAACTACCTTCTCCCACCGCCCATCCCATATTCCATTTGCCCACCACAAGTATCTTAACTGGTCATGGTTCTTTGCCCGGTGGGTGACCCAAGCTTCGTTATTTTTTTTTTCCTTGGCCGCGCCATGTGGCTTATGGAATTTTAGTTCCCCGACCAGGGATCAAACCTGGGGCCCCAGCAGCGAGAGTGCCAACTCGTAACCGCTGGACCAGCAGGGAATTCCCCCAACCTTCATTCTTGAAAGCTCTGGATCACTAGCAGTCCTGCTGGACTTGGGTTGGTATCGTTTTCCATTGACTGTGTCCCAGGGATTGCACATCCTGAGAGAGGCCGTGAGGAATCTCCTGTCTTGCGGACCCTACTCTCTCACTCCCACACGGGAGCAACCTGATTTCCCAGTGATGACGGTCAGGATCTGTCCCCACAGCCAGAGCAGCCACCTGCTCCCTGCAGGATCACTGTGTCTCGGGGGGGAACCGTTCCTCCCTTTGGAGCAGAGCTCTCTGGCCCAGCGGAGCCTCAAGTCCTGGGGGTGGGAAGCAAACATTTTGCTGGTGAAGCTCTAAGGGGCGTAGTGAGTGGTCCCACCCGCACTTCTGCCCGTGGTTGCTGGATGTGTGAACACTAACTGTAGGAGAATCAGCCCTGTATACTGGACGCTGGTTTAGAGCATCGGTGGCCTCCCAGAGGACACTGCCTCAGCCCCACCAGGTCTGGCCACCCAGCTGGTCCCAGAGCTGAGTCTCCAAAAGGCCGTTTCACTGTTCTCTCCGGCCAGCTGCTTCAGTGGCCATGATGGTGAGAGTCACGGTGGCAGCAGCCTCTTGGTAACGGACAGTGGCTGTGGTGATGGCTGCACTGGCCGTGGTATTGGTGGTTGTATGTCTGGCAGCCATGACTATGATGACTGGGGCAGCTGGGGCCGTGAAGGTGGAGAGCGGCCACGGTGACGGTGACCATGGTTACAGTGGCTGTAAGGTGATGATAACAGCTGTGATGTAGCAGCTGTGATGGGGATGGATGGTGGCCAGGGTGACAGCAGCCATGATGCTGGTGGATACAGTGGCAGTGGCCACAGTGATGATGGACCGTGGGTATGGTGATGGTGGTCATGATGGTGGGTACGATGGTGACAGTGGCCATGGTGTTTGGTGACTTTTGATAATGGCCACGATGGTGGTGGCGTGGGCAGCTGTGGCCATAGTGACGGAGAGTAGCCACAGTCATGATGGCTTTGGTGGCTTGGATATGGTGAGAGTGGCCATGGTGATGGTAGCTAAGGTGGCAGTGCTTCTGGTGGCAGTGACAGATGCATGGTGGGAGGCCGTGTCTGTGGTTCGGGTGGCAGCCGGAGTGGCTGTGGCTATGGTGGTCGTGATGGGGGTGCCGTGGTGGACTGTGGCCCTGATGTGGTGGTCGCGGCCGCGAATGGGCTGGTCCGCGTCTCACCTGGCGTCTGGGTTTGCGGGCAGAGGAGCCGGTGCCTGACGACCGCTACCGCGCCGTCTACTTTGCAACGCTCCTGGCTGGCGTGGGCTTCCTGCTGCCGTACAATAGCTTCATCACCGACGTGGACTACCTGCACCACAAGTACCCAGGTGGGTCCCCAACAGTCGCGTCCTGCCATCGCATGTGGCCCTGCACACGTGGCTCAGGCCTGCCACCCTCCAGAAACCCCCTGGGCAGGACCCCACTTGGGGAGCCCATTTTATTCAAACCCTAGCTCGGCTGTGAATTGCTGTGTGACCCCAAGGGCAGCCACTCACCCTCTCTGGGCTGTCAGCCCCTTTGGGGCAGAGGGAGGAAGCAGTGCCTGGCGGGGGCAGGTGCAGAGGGTGGGGCTCCCCTGAACCCCTGTTGCCCTCCCCCCCACCAGGGACCTCCATTGTGTTTGACATGAGCCTCACCTACATCCTGGTGGCGCTGGTGGCTGTGCTCCTGAACAACGCGCTGGTGGAGAGGCTGAGCCTGCACACGAGGATCACCGCGGGTGCGCTGCCCGCTGCCCACCCGGCTCCCGGCCCTCACACCTGTCCGTCACATGCCCTCCATTCCCTGCGTGCGCCTCACTCTCCTTGTCTGTAAGATGGGCGCACCTCCTAGGAACGTCATGGGGTTCAACTATGAAAACAGTGTCAGGCCCATGTGCGTGTAACACGTGCTGGCACGATGCCTGCGCCTGGCGAGGCTGCTGTGCACCCCACGTGTGTCCTGGGGCCCTTGCTCTTCCCTGCTCTTCCTCTCCCATTTGTCTCCATGGTAACATTCAGCTTCAAAACCCAGCTCGAGGCGCCTCCTCCAGGAAGCCTTCTGGGTGCCCCTCCTAGAACTCTAAGATGTCCCCGCCCTCCCAGTATTAAGGGGAAAGGCTGAGCGAGGGCACCTCAGACCTGGCTCCCTGTTGGGGGACGAGGGGGCTCCCCCAGCCCACCATCGAGTGCCACCTCTCTGGCCTCTCCCCACACAGGCTACCTCTTAGCCTTGGGCCCCCTCCTGTTCATCAGCATCTGCGACGTGTGGCTGCAGCTCTTCTCTCGTGACCAGGCTTATGCCATCAACCTGGCTGCGGTGGGCACCGTGGCCTTCGGCTGCACAGGTAGGGCCAGGGGCCGGGGTGGGCTGAGCCCCGGGGTGCCCACTGCGGGCCGTCCCACCGGCCCTGTTCGTGTGCTGGGGGCATGTTAATACAGGGTGAGCCAGGCTCAGTGCCGGTACGTTTCCATGCGCACGTGGGCGAGTCTACTTACTTTCACACGTGCACGCACACTGCACACCCAAAGGGCTGCGTGCGCTGGTCACACACAGAGTCAGAGCACACACTCCACACACATGTCCACATGCCCACATGTCACGTGGACATGGAGGCAGTTCCCTGGTTTTCTCAGGTATAAACCGGGCTTCACAACCTCTCCTGCCCATGTCACCGTGTCACTGTGTTTCTCTTGGGCAGTAGCTTTCAAATTTTTTTTTTTTAACTTTTTATTTTGAAACTGTTTCAAACCTATGGAAAGTTAAGAATAATATAATGAGTTCCCGTATACCTTTCACCTAGATTCACCAATTGTTAACATTTTGCCACATGTGCTTTCTTTCCTTTGCTGGCTTTCTCTGTTCCCCCTCCCTGCCCCCAACTTCTTTTTTTTTTTTTTAATAAGAATCTTTTTAAAAAATACGTATTTATTTATTTGGCTGCGCTGGGTCTTAGTTGCGGCATGCGGGATCTAGTTCCCTGAACAGGGATCGAAGCCGGGCCCCCTGCACTGGGAGCGCGGAGTCTTAACCACTGGACCACCAGGGAAGTCCCCCTCCTCCACCTTCTAAAGTATATGTATATATATGAAATTTCCCCTAAATATATATAAATAGAAAATGTATGTTTTGTCCTTAAACCGTTTGGGAATTACTTGCAGACATCATCATGCTTCTTTGCCTAAATGGTAACAGTTCAGGGTGTTTAACAGCTAAACCTAAAACATCTCTTCTAGAACCACATTTACAATTGCCAAAATTGAGACATTTAACATTGATACAATACTATCATCAGATCTACAAGCCATAAGCATTTCACTGTTGGTCGCGGTAATGTCCTGTACAGCGTTTGGTTTTTCTGACCCAGGGCCCAGCCCAGGATCACACGTTACATCACTGGTCACATCTTTAGTCTCCTTTAATCCGAAAGGTCCTCAGCCTTTCTCTGTCTTCTGTGGCAATGATGTTTGCAAAGGTCCAGGCCGATTGTTCTGTTGATCGTGACTTCCAGAAAGAGATACATTTCACATTATGACCCAGCACACATGTGTGCGTGTGTATGTGTGTGTGTGTGTTTATAAATGAAATCAAGGCTTTGTGAAATAATATTCTCAATCCAGGCTTTGTACTCAGGTCTGCTCTGTTCTATTTCGTTAAAAAAAAAAATGCTGATAACCCCACCAGGAAGGAGATGCTAGTTTGCCAGCCCTGCTCCAGGGTTTACTTCCAGGTGTGGAGTCACTAGACCGCAGGGCTTGAGCCGGTACATTTTCATTTTCCCCAGATACTGCTGCACGTCTGTCTTGTTGGTCAGGATGAGACGTTATGCTGTGGTAATAAACGAGCCCAGAGATCTCAGTGGCTTCTCAGAATCAGCCTTATTTCTGGCCCTTGCTGCACGTCCAGCGTGTCGGTGGGGTTATTTCCACACTCACTCGGACTGCCGGTGGCTCCCCGTCTGTAACACATGGCCTCTTCTGTGGCCGCCCCTGGGGAAAGACAGACCAGAAGACCATGTGGGCTTTTCCTACCTGGTCCAGGAGTGACGCGTGTCATTTCTGCTTGGGTGTCAATGACCAGAGGAGGTTGGGGAGTCTGGCCAGCCCCGGGGCGGGGACGTCGAAGGCAGGACTGTGCTATGCAGGGGGTGGTGCTGTTTCCACCCCACCCCGCGAGGGGATTGGACAAGGTCCCTCTGCCCCCAGTGGTGTTAATGTCTTTTCCCAGCAACCCTTGCCAACAGTGTTCGCAAACTTCTGCATTCTGTTCCAAGCAAACAGGTGATAAGTGGTGTCTCATGGTTACTTCTCTCTCTCTCTCTCTCAAGTGCAGCAATCCAGCTTCTACGGGTACACGGGGATGCTGCCCAAGAGGTACACGCAGGGGGTGATGACGGGGGAGAGTGAGTATCTGCAGACCCCAGAGCTGCCTAGGCTCTGCGACCCTCTTCCTGGGACCGAGGCGGGGCTGCCGATCGCCTGGCTGGTGGGGGGCCGGACTCCCAGACAGGAGGGATGAGGTTGTGATAGGCGTGGTCTCTTTGGGTGCAGGGTCCTCTGTGATGTGAGGAGCACGTGCCACACTCTGAGCATGGGTCTCGAGTGTCTCGCAGCGTCTGTGCAAGGCGTGCGTTTCGTGTGTGCATGTGTGTGCAGGGCAGCTCATCTACACCCGTGATGTCAAGTGCCGGCCCCCAGCACCAAGCTCTCCTCAGAGCCCCACCCCCACTTGGCAACTCAGACTCCCTTTCCCAAGCCCAACACGTCATCCCACCGGCCCCTGCTCAGTGAAGGGCACCACCTTGCTCAAACCTGAGACCTACCCGACACCCAGTGCTCTAAGTCCCTGCAAGTCATGTGGACCTGCCCTCCGAGGTGATCCCTGCGCCCCAGCCCCGGTCCGAGCAGCCGACTCCCCCTCTTGTCTTGCTGCCCTCCAGCACGGGGGCCGCCCCACCCTCAGCCCAGCTGCAAGCACTTCGGAGCACCTCGTCCAGATGTCCTCAGTCTTCCTTCCGGGCCTGGATGGGCCAGGCTCAGCCGTGCTGTGGGGCAGGACTCAGGTGGACTCTGGGCCCCATTTCTCCCCTTTGGGGTACTCTGTACCCTCTACATACGGTGAGGCCCACCAGGTGCCCCCAGGGCTCCAAGCCTCGCGTCTGTGGAGTTTGGTTCCGGGAAGGTACCCCGCTTGCCGTGACCCCCACCACCTTCCCCTGTGACCTTAGGACCCCACCCACCTGGTTCCAAGCCCACCACTTCCTTTCAGCTCCGCAAACACAAACATGTAGAGCTCATGCCCGCCCTCTGCCAATGGATGCCCGCCCCCTCGTCTCTGCCTGGCCCCCCAAATCCTGCACAATCATTGGTGTTTTTCTGCGACCTGTTTGGGGCCTCTCCCCAACGAGCCCAGAAGGAAGGGCCTGCATGCGTCGTCCCCACTGTGTCCTCAGGGCGGACGGTGCCGGGCACACAGCAGACACGTGATCAGTGCGCCTGGGGTGGGGTGTGTGTGAGCCGGGCGCAGGGGCCAGAGAGGGGCGGGCTGCGCAGGCGCATCCTGTGGGCAGCCACAGCGTGTCCGCGTCCCAGGGCTGCGGGGCGGGGCGGAGTCGAGTGGGCGGGGTCGCCCGCGTCACGGCCCCTCCCCCTGCAGGCACGGCGGGCGTGATGGTCTCCCTGAGCCGTATCCTCACGAAGCTGCTGCTACCCGACGAGCGGGCCGGCACGCTCATCTTCTTCCTGGTCTCCGCGGGCCTGGAGCTGCTCTGCTTCCTGCTGCACCTGCTGGTGCGGGGCAGCCGCTTCGTGCTCTACCACACGGCGCGGCCCCGCCCCAGCCGCACGGCCGGCTACCGCGTGCACCACGACGTGGCCGCCGAGGACGTGCACTTTGTAAGTCGCGAGGTCGGCGGAGGGAGCCGGGAGGCCCGGCACGGCCGCCGCCCCGTCCCAGCCGAGCTCCTCCAGCCGCGCCCCGCTGTCGCTGTCGTCTCAGGCTCCAGCTCCTCCTGTGGCCCGAGGCTCCTACCCACGGGCCCTCCTTCGTCCTGTGGACCAAGGTTTCATCCCTTGGTGACACCACACACCTGAGGCCTGAGGCCCCCTGGCTGTGACAGCCCACACCTGAGGCCTTAACCTCCCCACGCCCCCGGTGTGATGGCCCACACCTGTGGCCTCCCCCGCAGGCCCGCGCGGAGCCATCCTGGGGAGCTGGGGCGCCCCGGACACTGCGCGGAGCCAGAGGCCGGGCAAAGGGAGGCCGGCTGAGATAAGGCCCACGTCAGAAGCCGGGGCCCCCTTAATGGTCACGGAGGGTCCGCGAGTGGCTCTGGGCTGAGACCTGAGCCGCGCGGAGGGGTGTGAGGACCCACGCGAAAGGCGTGGGGGCGGGGCGTGGGGGGTGGGCAGAGGGAAGCGCACGCGCAGGAGCTCCGGGGCGTGGGAGGAGCTTGGCGTGTTTGCGGGGCAGCGGGGAAGCGGCGGGCAGGAGCCCGCGGGGGCCTCTCACCCAAACGCGTCCCACCCTGTACCCCCTCCAGGAGCACCAGGGCCCAGGCCTGGCCAACGGCGGGTCCCCGAAGGACAGCCCAGCCCACGAGGTGACCGGCGGCGGCGGGGGAGCCTACACGCGCTTTGATGTGCCTCGGCCGAGAACCAGGCGCAGCTGGCCCTCCTTCCGAGGTGGGGCGGGCCGGGTCCCGGCGTCCCGTGTCTCGTCTGCGCGCGGAGGGCAGGGGGTGTCCGGCGGGCTGGGGCCCCTTAGGTGTGCGGCCTCCTGACGCCGCCGGCCGCCCACAGCCCTGCTGCTGCACCGCTACGTGGTGGCCCGCGTCATCTGGGCGGACATGCTCTCCATTGCCGTGACCTACTTCATCACGCTGTGCCTGTTTCCGGGTCTCGAGTCCGAGATCCACCACTGCATCCTGGGCGAGTGGCTGCCTATTCTCATCATGGCCGTGTTCAACCTCTCTGACTTCGTGGGCAAGGTGGGCGCCCCCGCCAACCCTCCCGGCCCTGGGGGAGGACGCCGTGGGTGGGGGCAGCAGACGCCAGGGTCACTGCTGGAGCCGCGGGGAGGGTCCCCGGGGAGGCGCAGGCCCCAAGCAGAGGCTGCACGTGGCTCCTGGTGGGGAGGGCGGGAGCAGAGCCACGGTCCGGACCGCAGCTGGGAGCAGTTGGGGGAGGCGGCGCTTGCCCCACACTCACTAGTTGAGCACAGGTGGGGGCACACGGAGGAGGGCACCCAGAAATGGCTGGCCTGTCGTTGGTCTTCTGTAGAAGAACGCAAGGCTTAGAGAGGGAGAGCCATCTGCTTGGTGTCACACAGCTGGGAGGTCTGAGAAACTCGAGTCTGTGCTTCCCGAGGGAGCAAAGCTTAGTTAGTAGGTTCAGTTGCTGGCGCTTCGTACGTGTTGATGCAGGTGGGCCTGACCCTCTGGGCCTCTGTATTCTCGTTTCTCAAATAATGTCAAGAGCCCCACCCGGCGAGGGTGCTGTGCAGGCGGAACAGGGGCACGTGTGTCGTGTTTGGCTGGGTGCCGGGCACACAGCGAGGACTGTGTGTCGCCATATGAGGGGTTTGATGGGGTTTGGTGGACAAAGGTGGGAAAGGATGGGGACACAGCCTGAGCCGGGAGTGTCTAGGGCTAGGGGTGTGTCTGGAGGCTGCCGGGAAGACGCAAGGGGAGTGGCATGGGCCCACACGTCTGTCTCCCCACAGATCCTGGCGGCGCTGCCCATGGACTGGCAGGGCACCCACTTGCTGGCCTGCGCCTGCCTCCGTGTGGTCTTCATCCCCCTCTTCATCCTGTGCGTCTACCCCAGCAGCACGCCCGCCCTCCGCCACCCGGCCTGGCCCTGCATCCTCTCCCTGCTCATGGGCATCAGCAACGGCTACTTCGGCAGCGTGCCCATGATCCTGGCGGCGGGCAAAGTGAGCCCCAAGCAGCGGGAGCTAGCAGGTAAGGCCCTGCTCGCCTGCAGGACTGTCCACTGTCAGGCAGGGAAACCCAGGCCCGTAGAAGTCAAGACCACACAGCGAGAAGCTACCTTTGGGTCCCAGGGTCAAGTCAGCCTCGGAGCTCGTAGCTTGGGGACGTTCGCCAACCGCTTACCCCCTCGTTCATCTCACAGCTGCTTGGTGAGCCCCTGCCGTGCACCAGGCACTGTTCTAGGTTCTGGGGACACAGTGGTGACAAAACGGTGATCCCTGTGTTTGTGAGGTTGACAGTCCAGAGGTGACAAAGAGACAACAAAATGATGTAATGTGTTGGATGGTGGTGAGCGTGGTTGAGGAATGTAAAACAGAGTAATGGGACGAGGGAGTCGTGGTAGGGGGTTCACAGTGGAAGCAGAGCAGTCTGGGAAGGCTTCACTGAGGAGGTGACTTGAGCAGAGACCTGGAGAAAGTAGTGAGGGGCCACGTGACAATGCAAGGGAAGAGTGTTCGGAGTGGCCGGGATAGCATGTGCAAAGGCCCTGGGGCAGGGGGCGGCAGTGGAGTAGTAAACAGGTGGGAGGGGCCTGGAAGAAAGTGCTGGATTCTGGATCCGTTTTGACTGCAGGGCCCACGGGGCCAGCTGATGGACTAGGAGATGGAGTATGAGAAAAGGACGGGGGGTGGGGCGAGGGGGGAGGTCAAGAAGGACTCCCAAGGGGGGCCTGCTGCTCAGGGCAAGAAGGTTGGATTGCCGTCAAGTGAGATGGGGAGGGGGCCGTGTGGGAAGGGGCACTGGAGGGGGGTTCTGGACACAGTAGGTTCAGGAAGCCCAGTAGACATCCTAAGTGGTCCATGACGAGGAAGCAGTTGGAGGTAGGAGGCTGGAGAGAAAGAGAAGCAGGCGAGGCCTGGAGCGCCCGGCACTTTCAGTCAGGGTGGAACAGTCCTGGGGCGGCCACCTCCCAGGCGGAAGCTGGCCGTGGTCACTGCTTCACACCTGAGAAGCTAGGGCTTCGGCTCCAGCCCTCGCTGTGGCCCCCCTCCCGCCAGCTGAGGTCTGGTCCTGTCTGCAGGGAACACCATGACCGTGTCCTACATGACGGGGCTGACGCTGGGCTCGGCCGTGGCCTACTGTACCTACAGCCTCACGCGGGACGCCCACGGCACCTGCCCCGACCGCTCCGCCGCCAACGCCTCCTTCCCCGCTGGCCTCTGAGCCAGGCCTGGGCCCCCAGCCCTGCCCAGGGAGGGCTGCCGGGGCCCTTCCCCACCCCTGCCTGCAGTGCCTGCGGGGCCCCGGCCTCCTCCCCGTGCCAATACCGCCACCCTCTCTGGGCCCACCTGCCCTCACTCCGGCCCCAAGGTTCTGCCAAGTTCTCGGAGGCCTGGACATGTGGCTGCCACAGGGTCCTGCCAGCACTGTGTTCTGTGTTCCGTCTCACACCGCCCTTTGCCACCTGCGTGTGTCTGGTGGTCCCAGTGCCAGCCAGGACAGTGACAGACCACCAGCTGGTGTCCCCTTCTGGTGACCCTCACCTGGCTCTGCTTTGAGGGCCCCATGGCCCCAGCCACACCGTCCTCAGCACCTCCTTCACTGGGGACCCCTTGCCCCCAGGTCTCCCCCGTCCCCGTTCTTAAACGCTGGGTCTCCCCAGCAAAATGCGTTTGCCGTGAAGGAGCTGTAAGCTCTGGGTCTGAATGGTTTCAGACCACGGTCTGCGCTGGCCTTTTTGCAACCCTAGCTTTGGTGCTGGCCTGGGTGCACCCACCCCATGCCAGCACCCCGCGTGCACCCTGGTACCCACCTTATGCCACAGGCCTGGGCGTCTGTGCCTGCCTGGGGACCCCCGATGACTTCTCCGGATCCTCCACCTGTGATACAGGAGGGGGACAGTTTGGGGGCCGCAAAGCAGGGCCCACACCCTGGCTAAAGTCACCCTGTGACCTAGGCCTTGAGCCCTGTCCAGGGAGGCCCAAGGAGGGACAGACATGCCGGAGTCCCTGGCAAGTAGGAAGGGGTGGGGTCCCCCCAGAGGTCCGGGCTGGCTCGGTGCCCCAAGCTGGGGGCATTCCCAGATCATCCTGCCAAAGACGGGCTTCTCTACGGGGAGGACAGGTACCCACGGCACCGCTGTGACCACCCTGCCCCTCTACGTCTGGTGTCCACCCGTCTGTCCACTAACTGTACCGCACTGGCCATTAAAGATGAGGGCAGAGCAACTGCCCCACCGCCGCCTCCAAGTAGCGTCTGTGCCGCCATCGCAGCCCCTGCGGTGGGAGGAGGGGTCCTGGCGGGACACGGCCCACGACTGGGAACCCAGGCTTCCCTCCAGACACCTGGTAGGCCCAGGACAGATTTGTGTGGAGGGGCGGACAGTCAGAGTGGGGAGAGGAAGCATTTGGGGTTTAAAGGGCACCTTGGTGCCCCTTTGGCCCTTAGAACAGTCAGAGACAGTGGCTGCGTCGCGCCCACTCGAAGGGGGAGAAAAGGAGGGGAGATAGCTTGCCCCCTGCCCTGAGGGATCAGAGCCAGGACCGGACGCTGAGCGTTCTGGGGTCCCATCCCGGCTCTGTTGCTGATGTGTGTGGTTTGGACAAATTCCTCCACTATCCTATGTTTCAGTTTCCCCAAGACGGGTTGCCCCGCTCTTCGACGTGGGTTCCGTGGAGGAGGGTTGGGGAGGGGGGGCCCGGCTGCCTGAGGGTGGCCTGTGCTCCAGGCAGGCCCGCGACCTTGGGGACCCACCCACCTCCGGACAGGCACTGCCCCCTGCAGCCACGTGGGTCAAGACCACGCGGGGCGCCGCCCCAGGGGCCGCTTGGTGGCGCCAGCGTGCCGCTCCTTCCGAGACTGGGTATGTGTGGGTGGGGCACGCACTACCTCGTGACTCAGTTTCTCTGAAACGGGAGGAGGGAGGAGTGTCGGAGCCCTTCCCCAGTCACACGCTGAGCTGACTGCCTTCGTCATGGCCTCACCGTTCCCTCCACACACCGCCCTCGAATAGCAAAGCCGGATGGCCGTCCGTGTCCCATCCACGTGCGGTGCGCTGGGTTGCTGGGCAGGTGCCCGTGGGGGCCGGCCTGAGCTGCCCTGGGTAGGGGGCAGGTGGCAACGCCAGGACCTGGGCCCAGCCTCCCCAGTCCCAGCAGGGCTGCCGCCCCTCCATTGCACACTGGCTCAGGGCCACCCAGACCGGCAGCACTGCTGTCATTCCTTCCAGTGTGGGTGCAGCCGGGAGGGCTCTGCGCCACGTGTTTTTGTCCTGTGTTTTGTTACTGCCTTGCTCTTAACAGCAGCCCCAGTTGTAGCCTCCTCCACCCTCCTCCTTTTTTTCTGAAGTGTGACTGATGTACAGTATTATATGAGTTACAGGTGTATAGTATAGTGATTCACAGTTTTTAAGGATTGAACTTCATTTATAGTTATTGTAAAATATTGGCTATATTCCCCATGTTGTACAAATATCCTTGTAGCTAATTTTACACCTAATAGCTTGTACCTCTTACTCCCCTACCCCTATCTTTCCCTTCCTCCTTTTCCTCTCCCCACTGGTCACCACTAGTTTGTTCTGTGAGTCTGTTTTTTTTACGTTATAGTCACTAGTTTGTTGTATCTTTTAGATTCCACATATAGGTGATATCACAGTATTTGTCTTTCTCTGTCTGACTTATTTTACTTAGCGTAATGCCCTCCCAAGTCCATCCATGTTGTTGCATATGGCAACATTTCGTTCTTTTTTATGGCTGAGTAGTATTCCATAGTATATATGTTCCACACCTTCTTTATCCATTCATCTGTTGTTGGACACTTAGATTGCTTCCACATCTTGGCAGTTGTAAATAATGCTGCAGTGAACGGTGGGTTGCATGTATCTTTTTGAATTAGTGTTTTGGGGGTTTTTTGGTATATATACCCGGGAGTGGAATTGCTGGGTCATATGGTAGTTCAATTTTTAGTTTTTTGAGAAACCTCCATACTGTTTTCCACAGTGGCTGCACCAGTTTACATCCCAACAGTGTACAAGGGTTCCCTTTTCTCTACATCCTCGCTACTATTTATTATTTATGTTCTTTTTGATGATAGCCATTCTGACAGGTATGAGGTGATATCTCATTGTGGTTTTGATGTGCATTTCCCTGATGATTGGTGATGTTGAGCGTCTTTTCATGTGCCTGTTGGCTATCTGTATGTCTTCTTTGGAAAAACGTCTGTTCAGGTCTTCTGCCCATTTTTTAATCAGGTTTTTTTTTTATGTTGAGTTGTATGAACTATATATTGATATTCTAGATATTAACCCCTCATTGGTGATATCGGTAACAAATATTTTCTCCCATGCAGTAGGATGTCTTTTCGTTTTGTTGATGATTTCCTTTGCTGTGCAAAAAGCTTTTAAGTTTTATTAGGACCCATTTGTTTGTTTTTGCTTTTATTTGCTTTAGGAAACAGATCCAAAAAAATACTGCTATGATTTATGTCAAAGAGTGTTCTGCCTATGTTTTCTTCTAGGATTTTTATGGTTTCTGGTCTTAACATTTAGGTCCTTAATCCATTTTAAGTTTATTTTTGTATATGGTGTTAGAAAGTGTTCCAATTTCATTCTTTATATGTAGTTGTCCCGTTTTCCTAGCACCACTTGTTGAAGAGACTGTCTTCTCCACTGTATATTCTTGCCTCCTTTGTTATAGATTAATTGGCCATAAGTGCACAAGTTTGTGGGCTCTCTATTCTGTTCTATTGATCTATTTGTATGTTTTTGTGTCAGTACCTTAGTGTTTTGACTATTGTAGCTTTGTAGTACAGTCTGAAGTCAGGGAGCATGATTCCTTCAGCTCTGTTCTTCTTTTTTGAGACTGTTTTGTCTATTTTGTGTTTCCATACAAATTTTAAAATTATTTGTTCTATTTCTGTGAAAAATGCCATTGGTATTTTGATTGGGATTGCACTGAATCTGTAGATTACCTTGGGTAGTATGGGCATTTTAACAATATCAATTCTTCCAGTCCGAGAAGACAGTGTATATTTGCATCTGTTTGTGTCATCTTCAGTTTCTTTCATAATGTCTTACAGTTTTCAGAATGCAGGTTTCCCCTTAGGTATTTTTTTATTTTTGATGTGATGGTAAATAGGATTGCTCCTTGATTTCCCTTTCTGATAGTTCATGGTTAGTGATTAGAGATGCAGCCAATTTTTGTATATTAATTTTGTATCCTCCAATTTTACCAAATTCACTGATGAGGTCTAGTAGTTTTCTGGTGGTATCTTTAGGATTTTCTATGTATAGTATCATGTTATTTGCAAACAGTGATCGTTTTACTTCTTCCTTTCCAGTTTGGATTCCTTTTTCTTTTTCTTGCCTAATTGCCGTGCCTAGGACTTCCAATACTATGTTGAATAAAAGTGGCGAGAATGGGCATTCTTGTCCCTAATCTTGGAATGCTTGCAGTTTTTCACCATTGAGAATGATTTTAGCTGTGGGTTTGTCATATATGGCCTTTATTATGTTGAGGTATGTTCCCTCTATGCCCACTTTATGGAGAGTTTTTTTTATCATAGTGGATGTGGAATTTTGTCAAAAGCTTTTTCTGTATTTATTGAGATGATCATTTGGATTTTATTTTTCAGTTTGTAATTTGGTGTATCACATTGATTGATTTGCAGATATTGAAGAAGATCCTTACATTCCTGGGATGTCCCACTTGATCATGGTGTATCATCCTTTTAATGTACTGTTGGATTTGGTTTGCTAATATTTTTGAGGATTTTTGCATCTGTGTCATCAGTGATATTGGCCTTTAATTTTGTTTTTTGAGATCTCTTTGTCTGGTTTTGGTATCAGGGTGATGCTTGCCTCATAGAATGTACTTGGAAGTGTTCCTTCCTCTGCAATTTTTTGGAATAGTTGGAGGAAGATAGGTGTTAAGTTTTTTCTAAATGTTCGATTGTATTCACCAGTGAAGCCATCTGGTCCTGGACTTTTGTTTGTTGGGAGTTTCTAAATTACTGATTCAGTTTCATTACTGGTAATTGGTCTGTTCATATTTTCTATTTCTTCCTGGTTCAGTCCTGGGGGATTGTATATTTCTAAGAATTTGTCCATTTCTTCTAGGTTGTCCATTTTATTGGCATATAGTTGCTTGTAGTAGTCTCTTAAGATCTTTTGTATTTCTGTGGTGTCAGTTGTACTTCTTTTTCATTTCCGATTTTATTGCTTTGGGCCTGCTCCCCCCCCCCCCTTTTTTTTTCTTGGTAAGTCTGGCTAAAGGTTTATCAAATTTGTTTATCTTTTCTAAGAACCAACTTTTAGTTTCAGCTTTTAGTTCTTTTTTCTTTCTTTCTTTTTTGTCTCTGTTTCATTTATTTCTGTTCTGATCTTTATGATGTCTTTCCTTCTACTAACTTTGGGTTTTGTTTGTTCTTTTTGTAGTTCCTTCAGGTGTAAGGTTAGATTGTTTGAGATTTTTGTATCCTGAGGTAAGCTTGTATCACTATAAACTTCCCTCTTAGAACTGCCTTTGCTCTGTCCCATAGATTTTGGATCATCATTTTTTTCGTTTCCACTTCTCTCTAGGTATTTCTTTATTCCCTCTTTGATTTCTTCAGTGATCCATTGGTTGTTCAGTAACATATTGTTTAGCCTCCACGTTTGTGTTTTTTGCAGTTTTTTCTTTATAGTTGATTTCTAGTTTCATAGCATTGTGGTCGGAAAAGCTGCTTGATATAATTTTAATTTTCTTGAGTTTACTGAAGCTTGTTTTGTGGCCCAGCATGTGATCTATCCTGGAGAATGTTCTATGTGCACTTGAATTTGTATTCTGCTGCTTTCAGATGGAATGTTCTATGTATATCAGTTGAATCCATCTGGTCTAATGTGTCATTTAAGGCCATTGTTTCCTTACTGATTTTCTATCAATGGATGATCTGTTCACTGATGTAAGTGGGGTGTTAAAGTCCCTTACTATTATTATGTTACTGTCAATTTCTTTATGTCTGTTAATGTTTTCCTTATGTATTTTAGGTACTCCTGTGTTGTTTGCATATATATTTACAATTGTTATATTTTCTTCTTGGATTGATCCCTTGATCCTTCTTTGTAGTGTCCTTCTTTGTCTCTTCTAACAACAGTCTTTATTTAAACTCTATTTTGGGGAATTCCCTGGCGGTCCAGTGGTTAGGACTCCACGCTTTCACTGCAGGAGGCCCAGGTTTGATCCCTGGTCAGGGAAGGAACTAAGATCCCACAAGCTGCATGGCGTGGCCAAAAAAAAAAAAAAAAAAAAATCCTGAAGTCTATTTTGTCTGAAAAGTATTGCTACTCTAGCTTAGTTTTTGATTTCCATTTGCATGGAATATCTTTTTCCATCCCCTCACTTTCAGTCTGTTATGTGTCTCTAAATCTGAAGTGAGTCTCTCATAGGCAATATATATGCAGGTCTTTTTTTTTTATCAATTCAGCCACTCTGTGTCTTTTGATTGGAGCATTCAGTCTGTTTATTTACATTTAAGGTAACTATTGATATGTATGTTTTTATTGCCATTTTGCTAATTGTTTGGGGGTTGTGTTTGTAGGTCTTCTTTTCCTTTCTTCTTTTGTTCCCTTGTGATTTGGTGACTGTCTTTATTGTATCCCTTTTTCTGTTTGTATGTGTATCTGTTATAGGTTTTTATGTTTTTTGTGTTAGTATTTTTACTGAAGTATAGTTGATTTGCAGTGTTGTGTTAATCTCTGCTGTACAGCAAAGTGACTCAGTTTTACACATGTATACATTATTTTTACTATTCTTTTCCATTATAGTTTGTCATAGGATATTGAATATAGTTCTCTGTGCTATACAGCAAGACCTTGTTTATCCATTCTATATATAGAAAAGCTTCCATCTGCTAACCCCAGCCTCCCACTCCATCCCTCCCCCAACTACCTCCCCCTTGGCAACCACCAGTCTGTTCTCTGTGTATGTGATTCTGTTTCATAGATAGGTTCATTTGTGTCATATTTTAGATTTCATATATAAGTGATATCATCATGGTATTTGTCTTTGTCTGACTGCACTTAGTATGATAATCTCTAGTTGCATCCACGTTGCTGCAAATGGCATTATTTCATTCTTTTTCGTAGCTGAGTAGTATTCTGTTGTATACGTATACCACATCTTCTCTATCCATTTATCTGTTGATGAACATTTAGGTTGTTTCCATGTCTTGGCTATTGTGAATAATGCTGCTATGAACATAGGGGTGCATATATCTTTTTGAATTATAGTTTTGTCTGGATATATGCCCAGGAGTGGAATTGCTGGATCATATGGTAATTCTATTTTTAGTTTTCTGAGAAACCCCCATACTGTTTTCCACAATGGCTGCACCAACTTACATTCCCACCAACAGTGTTAGGAGGATTCCCTTTTCTCCACATCCTCTCCAGCGTTTGTTACTTGTAGACTTTAATGATGGCCATTCTGACCAGTTTGAGGTGGTACCTCATTGTAGTTTTGATTTGCATTTCTCTAATAATTAGCAATATAGAGCACCTTTTCATGTGCCTATTGGTTATCTGAATGTCTTCTTTGGAGAAATGTCTATTTAGGTCTTCTGCCCATTTTTCGATTGGATTGTTTTTTTGTTGTTGAGTTGTATGAGCTGTGTGTATATTTTGGAAATTAAGCCCTTGTTGGTTACATAGTTTGCAAATATTTACTCCTGTTCTGTAGGTTGTCTTTTTTTTTTTTTTTATGGTTTCCTTTGCTGTGCAAAAGCTTGTAAGTTTGCTAAGGTCCCATTTGTTTATTTTTGGTTTTATTTCTATTGCTTTAGGAGACTGACTTAAGGAAACATGGGTACAATTTATGTCAGAGAATGTTTCGCCTATGATCTCCTCTAGGAGTTTTATGGTGTCATGTCTTATGTTTAAGTCTTTAAGCCATTTTGAGTTTATTTTTGTGTATGGTGACAGTCTTTTTCACCACTTGCTGAAGAGACTGTTTTTTTCCATTGTATATTCTTGCCTCCTTTGTCAAAGATTAATTGACCATAAATGTGTGGGTTTATTTCTGGGCTCTCTGTTCTGTTCCATTGATGCATATGTCTGTTTTTGTGCCAATACCACGCTGTTTTGATTACTGTAGGTCTGTAGTATTTTCTGAAGTCTGAGAGGGTTATGCCTCTGAGATTTTTGGTTTGTGGTTACCATGAGGTTTTTATGTCGCTGTCTATATATATACGTAATTGTTTTAAGTTGCCAACCTCTTAACTTCAAATGCATTTGAAATACCGTACATTTGTACCCTCCTCCCCTCACGATTACTGATTTTTTTATATAAAGTTATTTTTATTTATATTATCTATTTTGTTTTGGCTGCGTGGGGTCTTCATTGCTGCGCACAGGCTTTCTCTACTTGCAGTGAGCAGGGGCTACTCTTCATTGCGGTGCGTGGGCTTCTCATTGCAGTGGCTTCTCGTTGCAGAGCATGGGCTCTAGGCATGCAGGCTCAGTAGTTGTGGCTCGCGGGCTGTAGTGCGCTGGCTCAGTAGTTGTGGCGCATGGGCTTAGTTGTTCCGCGGCATGTGGGATCTTCCTGGACCAGGGCTCGAACCCATGTCCCATGCATTGGCAGGCAGATTCTTAACCACTGCACCACTAGGAAAGTCCCCGATTACTGTTTTTGATATCATATTTTACATCTAATTATTTTGTGTATCCCTTAACTGCTTATTGTGGGTTTAGGTGGCCTCACTACTACTGTCTTTTAACCTTCCTACTAGCTTGGTGCGTGAATGATTTCCTGCCTTTACTATACGTTTGCCTTTACTGATGTGTTTTTTCCTTTCATAATTTTCATGTTTTTAGTTGTGGCCTTTTCTTGTTCACTTAGAGGTTTCTTTAACATTTGTTATAAAGCTTGTTTGGTGGTGCTGAACTCTTTTAGCTTTTGCTTGTCTGTAAAGCTTTGTTTCTGCATCCAGTCTGAACAAGAGCCTTGCTAGGTAGAGTCTTCTCGGCTGTAAGTTTTTCTTGTCCACTGTAAATATATCGTGCCACTCCCTTCTGGCCTGTAGGCATTCGGCTGAAAGGTCAGCTGATAGCCTTATGGGAGTCCCGGAGTTCCCTTGTGTGGTGGTGTTTTTCCCTTGCTGCTTTTAATAATCCCTCTTTAATTTGTGCTGTTTTAATTACAGTGTGTCTTGGTGTGTCCCTCTTTGGGTTAATCCTGTGTTGGACTCTCTGTGCTTTCTGGACTTGTATGACTGTTTCCTTTTCCAGGTTAGGGAAGTTTTCAGCTATTATGTATTCAGATATGTTCTCAAGCCCTTTCTGTCTCTTCTCCTTCTGGGACCCCTGGAATGCGAATATTAACATGCTTGATGTTGTCCCAGAGGTCTCTTAAACTGTCCTCTTTTCTTTTCATTGTTTTTTCTCTCAGCATCAGTGGTTTCCACTACTCTTGTCTTCCAGCTCGTTGACCTGTTTCTCTGTATCATTTAGTCTACTGTTGATTCCTTCTAGCATATTTTTCATTTGTTATTCTTCATCTCTGGTCGTTCTTTATATTTTCTGTTAAAAGCTTCTAATTTCTTGCACTGTGCGTCCATTCTTCTCCTGAGTTTTTTGATCATCGTTACAGTCACTACCCTGAACTCCTTCTCGGGTAGATTGCCGATCTCCACTTCACTTAGCTCTTCTTCTGGGCTTTTATCTTGTTCCTTCATCTGGAACATGAGCCTCTGTCGCCTCATTTTGCCTAAGCTGCTGTTTGTATTTT
Source organism: Leucopleurus acutus (assembly GCF_964270905.1). NCBI lineage: Eukaryota > Metazoa > Chordata > Mammalia > Artiodactyla > Delphinidae > Leucopleurus > Leucopleurus acutus. Next base: position 3,736,156 of record NC_139158.1, read on the forward strand.
TATGTATCTGGTAGGTTGCTTACGTTTCCCGACCTTGGGGAAGTGGCCTTTCGTAGATGTCCCATGCATCCCAGCAGTGCACGCCCCTCGTCACCCAAGCCGTATGCTCTAGGGTTTCCCTGTGAAGGCTGCGTGGGTCTTTCTGTTGCGGCGGGCTGCGTGGGCAGGCCCGCGTGGCCCTCGCCCAGCTGGTTGCCAGGCTCTGCCTCACGTGGAGGCTGCCGGCTGCCGCTTGGCAGGGCCCGGTCACAAGGTGGCCGACTGCAGAGCCCCAGGGGGCCCCAGGGCTAGTGCTGGCTCACTGGTGGGTGAAGTCAGGGTCCAGGAGACTCCAGGGCAGCTGCTTGCCCACTGGGGGGTCCTGGGGTCAGTGCCAGACTGCTGGCAGGCAGAGCTGGGTCCTAAGTCTGGTTGCAGGACCCAGAGGTCCCAGAGCTGGTGTAAGATCACTGGGCTGGGGGCGGTCAGGTTGTTCCTAACACAGTTGGGTGCAGGGTGTCCTGAAGCGTGTGCTGGTCTGCTAGTGGCCAGGGCCCCGGGCCCAGCTCGTCCCAGGGCAAGGTCTGGCGTGCCGTGGGCAGGCTGAGGGATTGGAGTTCTCTTGCGTCTGGCGTGTGCCCCCTGGTGGGGGTGGCAGGGCCTGGGGCTGGTGCCCGCTCACTGGGGGCTGGAGCTGAGTCCTGGGCCGTCTGGTGGGCAGGGTTGTGTCCTCAGGCGGTCTCCAGGCAGCCTGTCTGCTGCTGGGTGGGGCTGTGTCCCAAGCCCTGTTCGGCCCGAGGGGTCCCAGCACCGGTGCCTGCAGGCTGCTGGGTGGGGCCCGGTCTTGGCGCCAGAGGAGCTAGAGGGAGGATCCCACAGCGGTACCTGCCAGCCCCAGCATACACTCGCAGGAGGCCCAGGAACGGCTGCCGCCGTAGCTGCTTCCCGCCTCTCCAGGAGACTCTGGAAGACCAGCAGGTAGGTCTGGCCCAAGATCCCAGGAAATTACAGCTTTGGCCCCGGGTCCCGGAGCGTGGGAGACTTTGTGTGTGCCCTTTAAGAGGGAAGTCTTTCTTCCCCCCAGTCCTGTGGAACTCCTGAAATTAAGCCCCACTGGCCTTCAAAGCCAAATGCCCTGGGGGCGCATTTTCCCGGGTAGGACCCCTGAGCGGGGGGGGGGGGCCTGATGTGGGGCTCAGAACTCTCCCTCCTGTGGGAGAACCTCTGCCATGTTAGTTTTTCTCGTTTGTGGGTCACCCACCTGGGGATGTGGGCCCGACTGTACAGCAAGTCCACTCCTTTTAACTGTCTCACTGTGGTTCCTTCTTCATGTCTTTGGTTGTAGGTCTTTTTGGTAGGTTCGGTCTCTTTCACTGTGCTATTGGTGTGCTCGTGAGAGGAGGTGAGCTCAGGGGCTTTCTACTCTGCCACCTTGGGTGATCTCCAGCTCCAGTCTGGCCGAGGGAACTTTCTGCACTGGCGGACGCGGGCCAGCCGCATACAGCAGCCCACTGACCTTGTCTGACTGTTGACCACCAAAGCCAGCGTCAGTGCAGCCAAGAAACTCTTCTTTTCATTCAAATTGGCTCGTGTTTAAACAGCCACATGTGGCTCCTCCCTCCAGGATCTGCATCCTGACACCAAGCCCACCCCAGCCCCCGAAATGAACCACTCCAGACAACGGTACTTTTCCAATTATAGCTTTTTTTCTTTTCTTTTTTTTATGAAAAAGATCACACAGAATTTGCCAACAAACAAAATTCCAAAAGAAACTTAAAAAAAAAAAAGGAAAACAATAATTCCCCCAAAAAACAAAACCGAAGTCTGGCTTTTCCTTCCCTTAAGATTGTCTGGACGAGGCCTCCGGTCCCCCGGAAGGCGCGGGGGCTGTAAGTGCTTTCGTGGGCTGAGCAGGGCTGCAAGCTTGCCGGCTCCCTCTCCCCTCCCTCAGCCTCTGCTCTCCCTAAGTCCTTCTCCATCCTGGGGGCGAGTACAGTACACCTGGGCCGGGGGGGGCGTGTGGGGTGAGGTTGGGACAGGGGGCCCGTGAAGCTGGGTGCTAGACACGCTCATCTAACAGGAAATAAAAAATAATATTCTGCACGTCAGAATGTGTTCGCTTTTTTTTATAATTTCATAGCTATTTTTTTTCACAGTTTTAAAAAGTTTATATTTATATATATTTATATATATTTATCTTTATATATATAATTAAAAAGTTGACTCCATTTGAAGGCGTATGATACAGGGGAGAGTCTCTTGGTACAATAAAACTGTACAGGTTAAGAACTGCCGCCTCCCTCCGGGTATGGCCGGGACGAGGATTTCAGCACCATGGGGGTTGTCTGTAGTGTGAGGGTCTGGACCAGCGGGGTGGGCCCTCCCGGGGCCTCGGGGCATGCAGCCCCCTCCCCCTGGTGCCTGGCCGGTGCTCCTGGGCACCCCCCCCCCCCACACACACACACCTGGCTCTGTTCCCCAAGTCCAGGCCGTCCTGAGAGGGTGGAGGCCGGGCCCCGGGCAGGCACCCCAGAACAGGCCCGGCCTGGTCGCTGAGGCTGGGGGAGCATGGGAGCGCCCCCGTCCCACAGTGGGAGGCTCGGGGCGGGCTCCGTGCCGAGGGGGCCAGGCACTGGGAGGACCCCCAAGCAGCGGGAACCCCCCCCAAGCGAGCATCAGGTGGGTTGCTCGGAAACCCCCTCCCACCGAATCCCCAGTTGGCACCGGGACCTGGCCGAGCGCTTACAAGGTGCTGGGACCCGTGAGGGGCCGGCAGAGCCCTACCCTGATCGCGAGGAGCCCGCTCGTGGGGGCACCGAGGAGTCAGGAAGGGGGTCTGGACGTGTGCACATGTGCGCACACACGTGCATGCATACGGGCACACACATGTACACTTACGCGCCAGGCTGTCCGTGGGCACACTTGCATGCACACAACCAACGCACGAGGCCGCCGAGCCGTGGCAGTGATGGGGAGGGCCCCGCCGGGCCGGGCGCTCAGCAGAGCACAGGCACGCCGTCGGTAGAGAAGATCATGCCCGTGGTGGGCTCGTAGGTGCCCGCCAGGTAGTACAGGCCCTCGCTGTCCTGGTACTTCTTGGTCTTGAGCATCTGCTCGTACTGCTCCAGGCCCACCACCAGGCACTTGTGCGACACCGTCTGCACGTCGTTCTCGTCCACGTGGGAGGACTGGTACAGGGCGCGCTGCGGGCACACGGGCGGGCGTCAGGGGGAAGACCCCTCCCAGACCCGAAGGACCAGGGAGAGATCCGCAGAGAGAACTCGAGAAACACTGTGGGGCTGAGGACGAGGATGGACAGAGACCAAGGGAGAGACCCAGAGACTAGGAGATCAAGAAACAGACACAGAGACCTGCAGAGTAAGAAACCAAGGGTGACAGACGCAGAGGCAGCGGCTGGGAGAGACAGACCAGGAAACAGCAGCTGAGGGTCAGAGAGACTGGGCGGGGAGGCCGAGGTAGCCCGGCCCCTCCCGAGGCCGCGGGGGGAGGGTTATCGGAGGCCCCACCGGCGCCGCGCGCTCTCCTACCTCCATGAAGTCCTTCCTCTGGCTGGAGGCTCGCAGGGCTGCGGGGAGGCTGCGGCCGGGCTTCTGGTCCCAGTGCTGTGAGCGCAGACCGGGGGCTGCGGTGAGCCCGGGCCCCGCCTTGCCTGACCCCCGACCCCGACCCCGACCCCAGGGGAGGGACCGCCCCGGCCACGCCCCCCAGCACGCCCGACGCCGAGGCCCACCTGGCCCTCGTGGAGGCGCTTGCCCGGGCTGGTCTCCTCCGGGTGGTAGAACCACTTGACGCGGACCACCATGTTGCTGCCCCACGACTCCCACATGCTCTGGATGCGGCCGATGTAGGGCAGGTTGGGGCGGCCAGCCGACAGGAAGACGGCGCAGTCCCCGATGCGGATCATCTCCTTGCCGCGCACGATGGCCTTGTAGAAGAGCTTGCGGGCCTTGCCCTTCATGCCGCGGCGCTGTGGGCGGGCGAGTCGGGTCAGGGCACGCGCCCCGCCCCCGCCCCCGCCCCCGCCCCCGCCCTGACCCCGGGGTTCCACAGCAGCGGCGCCAGGGGAGAAGCCCCCTGCTTGCTCTGATCGGGGAGCCCTCGCTCATCCCCTTGGCCGACCGGGTTTCCAAGAGAGACTCCACGTGAACTAAGGACCCTGCAGCTGGGAGCGACTTCCAACTCCCCGCTGCTGAGCCGTGTCGGCCAACGGTGCCGGCGGGGCCCCAGGGACGCCCCACACGCGAGCGTTTGTGCGGCAGACGCCACAGCCACTGCTGGGGCCCAGCAGGATCCCTGCTCCTCCCACTGGGTCCTGACACCAGCCCTCGAGGCACAGCGGCCCCTGTTGGCCCCCAATTTCCAGACAGGGACCGGGAGGTCCCAGGAGGGGACACGGCTGCGTCTCCGGACAGAGCACATCGCTCCCCCCCACGCTGCCCCGCACGTCGGGGCTACAACGAAGCAGGTTCACTCAACACCTCCCGGGGTCACAGAGCCGCTTGCTCACGGCACAGCCTCAGTCTACACCACCCCGAGCAGCGCGGGGGCTCAGTACCAGTCAGCCCCGCAAGCGTCCGAGCAGAGGTGAGGGAATGGGGCGTGGGCAGCGTCAACCCCCAGGCACGGCCGACTGCCCCGCCCATTTCCCCAGGAAAGCCACTAACAGATCAGAGCCCGGCCCGGCGGGATCCAGCACTGGGCCCACGTCTGCCAAACCCACAGTGTGGCGGGATTTTTTTCTTAATTCACTCAACAAACATTTCCTGAAGCCGCCTCAGTGCCCCCGCCTGGGCTGGCACTGGGACACACAGATGGGCAGGCTCCAAGGAGGGAAGAGACCAGCCACCAGAATCCAAAACCCAGCGCCAGGCAGCTCTGGGACCTGTCGCTGTCCCCAGGCAAACACGGAGAAGCCAGGCCTATGCAAAGCTCTGCTCTGCCCTCCAGTGGAGCCAGCGCGCCTTCTCCTCGACTAGCCTGTAAAACTCGTTTCCCTTCTCGGACTGGCCACTAGGCGGCGCCAAAGCGTTTTTTGTCTTTCTTTTTTTTTTGTCTAAACAAGAAAAACCCACAGGCTGATTTCCTACCTTATCCAGCTGTCCCTTTTCTACTTTTAATTCACTGGATCCCTGGTGAGACTTTTTTTTTGGCCGCATCGCAGCAAGTGGGATCTTAGTTCCCCGACCAGGGATCAAACCCGTGCCCCCTGCAGTGGAAGCATGGAGTCCTAACCACTGGACTGCCAGGGAATTCTGTGACAGACTTTTTAATGTCCAGGTTTCTTACGGGTTCTGTAAACTGCTCAAATTATTTTCAGCTCAAAGCATGGTACTAACTGATTCAAGGTGACAGGGACGGCTAAGATCTCTAAACCAACGCATCTGACAGCAGGTATGTTTTTAGGCATCCACGGCCACTCTCCTCACAGATCCCCCTTGGGCCCCTGTGGCCAGCACAGGACTTGGTCTGGCCAATCCAAACATCCCATCCTTCTCCTGGCCATTGTGACTGGCTCAAGGGTGCACCCGGGACCTAAGCCAAAGACGCGCCAGCAACTTTAGCTTGAACCCTAAAAAAGACACCTCCTTCCTACGGTCACTTCTGAGCTGGCAGGCCAGCTGGAAGCTGCTGGGGCTGCCTGTGGCCAGCAGGAGAGGGGCTGCCGGAGAAGGAGACCAGCACAGAGGAAGGGAGGAGAAACTCAAGCCTGCAGCACGAGCCCGAGAGTGGGTCTGAAGACAGCCCTCAGGCCCCCGGATCCAGCTGTACCTGAAGCCGGACACCCTAGACTTTGGCCCTGGGCTCTGACCCTACAGCAGCAAACGCCCCCAGCGGCTGGCACGTGCACGTGGGAGATGCTAAGATAAGGAACTGGCCAATCGCCGTGGGGGCAGGACAGTGAGGACACCCGTCCTCGGCTCAGAAGCCATCACTCCTTGATACGGCCCTGGATACAGTGCCTGCCGGGACCAGAGCTCCAGAGGGGCTGGTCTGGAATGTCTGAGTGTGGCTCGTCAGGGAAGATTCTACAAGAAGCTACACATTCAAGCTTGCTATCTCAAGTGGTGGCCCTGCTAAGAGAGGCCCTTTCAGCCTGGAGCCAGCAATCGGGGGGTGGGGGACGCACGTAAAGTCCGACAACTCACACCTTGCAGGGTCGGAGCAGCAGATCATCTGCCCAGATTCAAGGTGGTGCCGCAAAGGCAGGGAAACCAGGAGAGCAGGAGCTGCGGGGGTCGGGGGGGACCCTCCCTGACTTCCCACTCTGCAGCCCTTGCCTGACCAAGGGGGGAGTTCCCCACTCTATTCTAAGGAGGCTTTGAGGGTGCAGCCTGTGGCAGGTGGAGTTGTCCACCCACCAACCCCCGGGGATCCAACTGACCCTGGGTGGCACAGTGGGGAGCCCTAAAAGGCTGCTGCTAAGACAGAAACCCCCAAGCTAGTCTTGATTCAGAACATCCTACAACTTCTCCGGCCTTGCTAACGCAGCCAGGGAGCTGATACAGTGCAAACATGCCAGAAGCTTCTTAAGCGGTACACTGCCAGAGGCCCCGCAAGCTCATCGCTGCCAGCCCCCAGCCCCTAACACCTGCCTGGCGGCACCGGCATTGAAAAGGTCCAGACCCAGCCAGGTGCCTCCTCCGGGCCTGGCTCTGGCGTGGCCTCGGAGGACCGTGGACCAGGGCGGCAGACACTGTGGGGAAACCAGACGGGCTGCACCCGTAGACAAGGAGCCTGGCTCTTCCTGCCCAGGGGCATGGGATGGACTGGTGGCCTCCAGGCTGTTCCCCTTCTGCACACAGAAGCTTCTCGTGTGTGCGTGTATATGCAGGTGCATGCACGTGTACATGCATGCATTTGTGTGTGTACACGTGCATGTCTGCATGTGCCCAAGGCATGGGGGGGCCTGGAGGACTCCTTCTGGAGAACAAACACCCACCTACTACAGGGGTGGCCACATGACTCAGACCCAGTCAACCAGAACGTTCTGCCTTGTGGGCCACACTGATTAGCTCAGGGGCAGGCAGTGACCCAGCCCGGCCAAGAGAGGGAAAGAAAGTACCTTCTGCTGCGACTGCTAATTAGCCAACCAGAAGCCTTGAGCCATTCGTTTTCAGCGGAAAATGAAGCAAAAGCAAAGAAACTCAGGCTGTGTGGCCGCGCGGTTCTGAGACCCTGCGGCATGGCAGCTAAAGGCCTGCGCGGTAAGTGGGTCCCGCAGAGGGTGGGTCTGGGTCCCGGGGACCAGAGGCAGTGCTGCTGTGTGAGGGGCAGGACTCTGGGGGAGTCAGACGGACTCCACACCCGTCACCCCGACTCTCCGCCGTGGGGCTGCTGGGAGGCCAGAGAAAGACACGTGGGGACGACCCCGCCCCCAGCTACCTGCGTGGGCTTGCCGAACCACTTCCAGAGCTGCCGGGCGGGCAGGAAGGCGGCGATCTTGGGCCGGTTCTCCACCGATGGCAGGCGCTGCCGCTTGGCCAGCTCCTTGGTGGTGGGGAGGTGGACGCCCTCCCTCTTCTTGGGCCGGCTCTTGGCCCCGGCCTGGGCCTTGGGCTGCACAGGCTGCGGGGGCTGCGGCGGGGGGGCCTGGGGCGCGGGCGCCGGTGCCTTCTTGCCAGCAGAGTGGGCCGAGGAGCGGGCCTTGGCCGCCTGCTTGGGCGCCTTGCTGGCGAGGGCCGGCGGGGCGGAGGGCCCGGCTGCCGGGACAGGGGCGGCCTCGTCGTCTGAGCTGCAGGAAGAGTCGTCCGTGGTGGAAGAGGACGAGGACGAAGAGGACGACGAGGAGGAGGACGACGAAGACGAGGAGGAGGACGAAGAGGATGAGGACGACGACGATGATGACGAGGAGGACGAAGAGGACGACGAGGAGGACGAGGACGAGGACGAGGAGGAGGACGAGGACGACGAGGAAGCCCTCGAGCTGGAGGCGCTGCAGTTCCGGCCGCCGCCGCCCTGGCCGTCCTCCTCTCCCTCCGTCTCAGAACTGCTGCTGCTGCTGCCGCTGTCGCTGCTGCTGCCGCCGCTGCTGCTGCCACCGCTCTCCGACTCCTCGGCCCCGTCCTGCTCGGCCTGGCCCTTGTCCGGGCTCTTGGGGCTCCCCGAGTCCTCGAACGTGAGCGCGGCCCCAGGCTCCTGGGCCAGGTCGCCATCCCCCGCCTTGGGCCGGGCCGCCTTGGGCTCGCTGCCGCCGGCCCCCGGAGGGTAGCTGCCCAGGCCCAGCAGGCCCTTGGGCTCCTGCCAGCCCCCCGCGCCAGCGTCCTCCCGCAGAAGCAGGGCCTCTTTGGCCTTCTTGCTTTTGGGCGACGTCACGCCCTCACGGTCCAGCTTGACGAGCAGCTCGGCCTCTTCCCCGGGCCTCCGGGCGCCCTTGGGGGCCGACTCCTCAGCAACCCGGGCCTTCTTGGGCTTGGGGCGCGTGGCGGGCATGGTGATGGGCATGGCGACGAGGGCGGTGGGGGCCAGGGCCGCGGCGGGGCCCGGCAGCTCCCCAAAGGGCTCGGGTGCTGGGCAGCTGGTGAAGGCGGACGGCACTGGGCTGGGCTGTCGGGGAGCTGGGCGAGCCTTGGGGGCCTTGGCCCGCTTGTCCACAGATTCTGGGGGACTCTTCTTGGAACCTGGGGTGCTGATGGGCTCCAGGGCCAACGGGGTACTGGGGACCTCATCCGTCGAGCCCCCCTCCTCCAGGACGGCAGCTCTGTCTAGAAGAGAGAAGGAAACAGCCCAGTGAGGCCAGGACTTCGTGACCAGCGAGCCCGTCCCCATCCCGGCTCTGCCGGGTCCTGAGCGGGGCTGGGGCGGCAGCCTCTCGGGGCCTCGGGACGAGTGGCTCTCGCGCCTTAGTTGTCCACACGTGGTGGCCCCAGAGTGGCCCTCGGGAGCCTGGGCTCTTAACCCAAAGCACTTTGCTCTGGAGGGAACACAGCTGGCTGGATCTCAGCTCTGCCTCTGACAGGTCAACGCGCCTCGCTGAGCCTCAGTTTCCTAATCTGTCACAGGGTCCAAATAGCCCTGCAGCGCCAAGTTCCCGCACAGGTGGGGAGCGGTGTCTGTGCAGAGACCCTGTGTGAGCAGCAGGCCCCAGGTCCCGGCAGCCCAGGCACGGCCAACGTACCGCTCTTGGCTTTGGTGCTGGGCTTCCGCCCGCGCCCCCGGGCCTTGGCGCCGGGCTCCTCGGACCCTGGCGCGGCCCCGTCTTTGCTCTCCCCGGTGTCTTTGCTGGTCTTCCGGCTGCGGCGCTTGGCGCTAGGCACCAGGAGGGCGGGGGATGGCTCAGCACCTGTGGGGCAGGACAGACAGTGGCTCAGGCCCGGGTCTCCGCTCTCCCGGCCACAGGAGTGTCATCTGTCATGGGGAGGAGACGGGGGGAGGAACCAGACGACACTGCGTGGCCTGCCCACCTAGGCTGCGCAGTCGGGTGGGAGGCCCATCTGCAGGGACGTAGCTTGGGTGTCTGCACATGCGTGCGACGGGGGCTCCTCGAATAAATGACCAGGGTGGGGCTGACCCTGTGGCTTTAATGATCCATTTGGAGGGTTCACGAAAACACTGGACCCCTGGAAGTCAGGCAGTCCTGGGTCCGAGTCCCGGCTCTGCCTCTGAGCAGTCGAGGGACCCCGGATAAGTCATTTCACCTCTTAAACCCGAGGTTCGTATTGGCCAAAGGGGTTGGTATTTCCAGACACACAGGACTGGACAAGAATTGAACGCTATCACGGACACAGCGTGGAACTGTCCATGACAGTTACCGACCCCTCCCTGGCCTGGACTGCCCGGCCTGGGGCTGGTCTCACGAGTCTCGGGGTGCAGATCTGGGGAGGCCTGGGATTCCGCCCTCCCGAGACCATTCTGGGAGCCCCCACCCACACTTCCTGCCATTTCCACCCGCTGTGGGTGCAAATGGTCCAAACAGCAGACAGAGCCCAGAGCCAGCCTGCAACGGGTGGGCCCCCGCCGGGCGGCAGGACCACCACTCACACTGGATCTTGTAGTCGGGGGGCAGGAGGCGGATGTGCGAGAGGGGGATCCTGCCGGTGTCTCCGTCATCGAACTCCACGGTGATCAGGTCCCCGTCGTCCTCAAGGCCCAGCAAGCCTGTGGGAGGAGGGGCGGAGTCAGGGGGCCGAAGGGGAGCAGAGACGAGCCGGGAAGCAGCCCCAGGAGCAGGATGCAGGAGGGCGGGTGCGCAGGGGGCAGGATGTGGGCTTCAGAGCCAGGCGGTCCCGGGAGCACCGGCTCCCAGTCCAGCCAAGCGCGCGGCCCTGTCCACTCGTCCCGAGACCCTCCCCAGATCAACGAAGGATCTGGGACATTCCAGATCACATTCCAGCACATTCCCAAGTGCTGGACACTGAGCCCTGAGGCTGGAGCCGTGGGCTATCTGATGAGTGAAGAGCCGCAGGTGCTGGTACTGGTGTCCCTAAACAAAACACCCCCCCCAACCTTCAGGAGGCCCCGCCCACACACAGCGTCCAGTCTGCTTGCTAAGGATCACCAGTGACGAAGGAACAGCCGCCAACAAAGGACGGCACAGAACAGAGAGGCACAGACACACAGCCCACAGGGAGAGGAAGGGAAAGGCAGAGGAAAAGGGAGCTGAAGAAACCTCAAATGGAAACAATATGTCCCCGGAAAAAAAGGAATCCATGAGAACAAAAAGAGATCTAATTTAAAAAAAAAAAAAAAAAAAATTTAGACAGTAAGAAAGAACTCTTAGGAATACTATAAACGACAGCAGAAATATCCAAAATTCAATAGAATAGAAGGGCCAGAGGGCAGAGGTGAGGAAATCTTCTGGAAAGTAGAACAAAAAGATTAAAAAAATGGACAAAAATGAGAAGAAAGATCCTAGTCTTGAGGGCCACCAGATGAGTGTGAGTTCCAGGAAAAAGAGGGTAAATGAGGGAAGGAAACTCTGCAAGAAGTAATATGAGAAAAATGTCTAGGAACAAAGGAAATCTGCTTCTGAATCAAAGCCCCCTTCCCCCAAATACCCAGCAACACACACCCACACCCACACACACAGAGAGAGAGAGAGAGAGAGAGAGAGAGAGAGAGAGAGAGAGAGAGAGAGAAGGAGAGGAGGGGGAGGGGGAGGGGGAGAGACCACATGAAATTCCCGATCTAGGAATAATGGGAAGATTCTGAGTTTCCAGAGAGAGAAAAGTGGGTCTCCTATGAAGATTTGGGCCTCTGACATCATAATCTGGATGGAACAGTGACTTCGAAAAGGTGAAGGAAGATTATTTCCAATGTAGAATATATACCCAGCTCAACTATCTCTAAAGAACAGGATAGGGGGCTTCCCTGGGCGCAGTGGTTGAGAGTCCACCTGCCGATGCAGGGGACGCGGGTTCGTCCCCGGTCTGGGAAGATCCCACGTGCCGCGGAGCGGCTGGGCCCGTGAGCCATGGCCGCTGAGCCTGCGTGTCCGGAGCCTGTGCTCCACAGCGGAGGAGACCACAGCAGTGAGAGGCCCGCGTACCGCAAAAAAAAAAAAAAAAGAACAGGATAGGATAAGGAGATCTTGGGCACACGTGTACTTGAGGAATTTACCTCCCATGGACCCTTTTTCTCCGAAAGCTACGGAAAGGTCCTTTGCCACAAGGAGGGAAAGGGACAAGGAAGAGAAAGACACGGGATGCAGCACAGGAGAGAGAGAGAAATGGAATTCTCAGAATGATGGTAAGGGGAAATCCCAAGAGTGACACCCGTGAGGCAGGCCTAGCAAGCCGTCAGCCCCCAAGGCTCAGAGGCCAGAGAGCCCCGGGAGAGCTAAACAGAGATGAACTTTTCCCCTTGTGAGAGAACTTCCTGCCCAGCATCCCCGTTCCCATCTCCTGGGCACGTATGGATGACGTTAGGCGGCCAGGAGGTGGACTATCTTTGGCCTCTGGTTTTGGCTTCGGGCTGTAACACACACGCAGATCCCCGGCTCCCCGAAGTGCCGGTTCTGCAACAGCTAAGTGTGCGCTGTCTGACTGCCTGCCGGCTTTGTCGGTCGGGCGCCCACACACCCACACCTTCTGGGCTACCTGTTCTTTTGTCTGCCCAGCTTCCAATCTCTTACTCTGCTAACAACGTCAACGTTCCTGGGGAAGCGGCCTTCCCTTCTCAGTCCACAGGCAAAAATCAGGAAGCTGCCTCAGTCGTTAGCACGGACGAGCCCAAGACCTGTGACCCACGTGAAATCCATGTGACCCAAGCCAGCTCAGTGGGACTCCATCCTAGGACCCAGATGGGAAAAGTGGGAGATTCTCTGATGACAGGATTTGTTCAGAAGGTGAGAGAGAGTCCCCAGGAGCGGGGTGTGATGACAGCACAGCTGAGAGCATGGCTGACGGACACTGGGAGCCTGAGCCCCGATGACGCCGTGGCACAGTGACTGGGTCCAACCGCGCCTAAAGCCCTGTAAGTCTTCACTCAGACGAGCCGATAAAACTCCGTGCTTAAGGCCACCTGACTTGGGTTTCAGGAACCAAATGGATCCATGCCAACACGGCGGGAAACAGGGGTGCCAGGGAGGGTCTCGGGGGAGGGGCTCACCTCGGACCACGGTGCCCGGGTAGAGGCAGCGGTACTGCTGGCTCCAGTAGGCTGCGATCCTGGTCCCTTGCGGCAAGAAGCGAGTGGAGGCCGGCCTCACGTCAATGATCTGCGAAGGCGAAGGGCTGAGCGCGGGCGGTGGGCAGGAGCAGCCCCGCGCCCGCCTCCCCAGCCCCGTCTCCCTCCCTCACCGCCTCCTGCAGCAGCTGCTCCAGACAGTAGATGTGGGGCCGGTTCCCGCGCTCGCCCTCCACCACCACACGGTATCTGCGAGGCCAGGGCGGCGAGGCGTGAGGTCCCCAGGGGAACCGCCACACCCCAGACTCCCAGCACCCCCCGCGCCAGCTCTACCTCCCGCACCACGGGGACGTGCCGTTGGAGCCTGAGGGTCTGCTGACCTGCGGCATAAACTCGGGGCCGGTCTAGCCCCTCTGCGCCCCCGTTTCCTTGTCTGCACAACCAGGGTTCACAGATCCAGGAGAGCCCAGCGCGCCCTCTCCTGCTCCCTCCCGCTGAGCCCCACCTGGGGGCCCGCCCATGCCCCCCGGTCCTATGCAGGGAAGCCACAGCTCAGAGAGGCGAAGCGACGTGCCCACAGAGGCCCAGCAAGGCTCTGGGTGCAGGACTGGGCGAGGCTCTTAGGCTCTGAGCGGAGCTGCCCCGCCTGGCGCCCGCCCGCACTCACATGTCCGGCGAGTGCACCGTCTGCACGTGCCCCGCGTACAGCAGCTTGTCATCCATGGGGATCAGCACACGCAGGCCATCCTTCAGCTCGTCCTTGTCGATGATGCAGGAGCGAGGGGCTGCGGAGTGGGCTCGGGTGAGGCGGGGTTGGAGCGGGGGGGCCAGCCTTGAGACCCTCCGTCCCGTCCCCTGTGCCCTGACCCCCAGGCCCACCTGTCGCCCCGTCACCCCTCTCAGAGCAGAAGGCCCAGGGTGCCCGCGGGCACACGTCCATCTGTGCGCGCAGCTATGTGCCAGCAGATGGGCCTCGTGCGGGGCGCTGCATGCGTGCCAGGTGTGCACAGACCCTCCCCTCCCAGCGCGTCTGCAAAGATCCCAGGCAGGGAGGAACCGGGGTGATACCCCGCAGGTGCTGCCCCACCCTCATCTGAAGACCACCCCTCTCTGAGCCCCAGCATGAGGCGATGCGTCATCAGAGCCCGTCACGCCCCTCAGCCACAGCCCTGGGACCCCTCCACCAGCTCCTCCTCCACCTGGGATGCTATCTGTTCTGGTGGACACAATCCCCCACAGCTGGGCTGTCAGCGCTGCCCACCCGGACCAGGCCTCCGCCCGAGGCTGCCACGCCCCATCACCGCCCCGGGCCACATCCCCTCCTGGGACCCCCACCCCAGACTCTCCTCAGTTCTCCCCCTCCAGGCCCGACCACACTGCTTCAGTCTCCTGGGCCTGCTCTTCTTCTCTATAGGACCTTGAACCTGGGCCCTCCCTGCCGTTACCCCACACAGAGAAACCCAGATGGCTCGCTGGGGTGGACGGAATGACAGGCCCACTTCTTGGTCCCCGCCTGCACCCACACCCCTGCCACGGCTTCACCACGGGTGGAGTGGACTTCCCACCTCTTGACCTTGGGCGTGACCACGTAACCTGTTTTGGCCAATGGACGAGGGTAGAAGTGCTTGAATCTGAGCCGAGCGAGGTCTCGGGAGGCCTCACTGGTTCCCACTCTCCCTCTCGAGCCTCTGGCAGCACGGCCATGAGAAGAACACACCCTGACCAGCCCAGCCGTCCAGGTGGGGCAGAGCTGCCCCTCAATCAGTGGACCCCTAGCCATCCCGTTATCATGGGAGCAAGCCCAGCTAAGGTCACCCTGCTGTCCTGCTGACAACTTACGGCCACCCTCCATCGAGTCTGAGCACTTGGTTGTTACACAGCAATAGCTGACAGATACACTCCCAAGCAGGTGACAAAGCTCCTCAGGGCTGGCCCTGCTCCCCCTCTCAATCCATCCCCACCCCCACCTAATTCATGTCCTCAACCTCAAGCTCCAGACCCCCAGGTCCAAGTGCCTACTGGATGTCACCTCCCTGGGATGTCCTCCGAGCATCCCAGCCTCCAGCCAGCAAAGCCCAGTTGCTCCCCTCTGAGACCCGTCTCGATGACAGCTTCTCCCCACCACCTGCCAATACCCATCCACACCCCTTCTCTTCCCCTCATCTGCTCACACAGCCCATGTACTCTCCCTCCTAACGCACTCAAACCCCCCCATCTCCCTCCCAGCTGCCCATTCCCTCCCCCTCCCGATGCTAGCTCAGCCCCTAGTAACTGCCCCAGGAGAACCTCCTGCACCCCCAGGCCCAAGCCAACACAGCATCGTGGGCACTGACCGGGAGTTAGTGGCCTCTCCACAGCCCCGCCTCGGGGCAGGTGCTCATCCTCAGAGAAGCTCGAGTCCTGGTTGGGCTCAAAGTCCTCCTCGGCAGCCATGCTCTCCATCAGCCTGCTCACGGCTCCCCCCTTCCCCCGGTTCTGGGGACAGAGCAAGAAAGACCAGCGGCTTAGGACACGGCATCCCAGTCGTGCCCGGCTAGGACCCTCCCTGGAATCCCAGGGTCACAGCCAGGCCTCGGTGGAGTCTGCCACATGGGGGACTGGGGTCCCAGCTGGGCTCACCCCCCAGGCCAGAGGGAGGATGAAATGGGCTGAGGCAGCGCCTCCAGCCACACGAGGGATCTGGGGGCATGGGGGCGGGGCACACCCAGGGACGCCTCCGTCTGTCAACCAAGCAACGCAATTCACCCAAGCCTGGGGCCCCGTGGGAAACCTCACCTCCTTCTTCACCTCCTTCCCTTTGGCTTTGGCCTTGTTCCTCTTGGCAGCGGCCGGAGAGCTGGTGTGAGGGGCCCGGGCCTCGGGGGGCAGGGCAGGAACACGGGGAGGGGGCAGCGAGGCTCCCGATGCGGCCTCCTTCCCCTTCTTCTTCTGGGGATGAAGCGACAGGGTGGCCGTCAGAGGGCAGAGAGGGCCCAGGCCCCGCCGCTCACTGTCCAGAGAGAGGACAAAACACCCTCCCTCTCCTGGCAAGTATTTCTGGTTTCAATCTTGTTTTATTACTACTGTATATTACTTGTTGTAAAAAAAAAAAAAAAAAAAAAAAAAAAAGACAACACCAAAGTGTATATACGTGAGTTCCTCTCCAACGATCCCACCAACCACAGAGGTAACTAGAGGGACTAATAACAGCATGGTGTGTCCTTCCAGAGCTTTCCGCAAGCACACATAACCGTGTAAACATGTGGGCTATGCAGACACATCTGTGTATACACAGTACTTTCTTTTTAAAACACAGATGGGAATTTACCAAAAATTCTGCTTTGCAACGTTTTCCCCCTAGTATGTCTGGCAGACACAGAGGTGGTGGCGTCACGCTTTATTCTGAACAGCTGCCCAAGGTGCCTTGATGGGGGGACCCGAGATTCATCCGACCACCCACCTCTGTTTTTTCCTCTGCTGGATGGTGCCAAGAAAAACGACACTACCAATTAGTTCTACAGGTATATTCCTGGAAGGAGCACTTAGAACCGTACACCCACTGCCCGACTGCTTCCGGAGGCCTGTGTTACTTTCCTCTTGCCCCAGAAGTGTGGGGTGCCACATCCCCACCAACTCAAAGCCCCCAGGGTGGCTCAGGGACGCCCCCCGCGCTGGGGGAGCGGAAACTGGGCCAGCGTACGGGGACTGTGCACGGCTCCACTTATCAGAGCAAAAGAGTGGAAACAACCTAGATATCCAGCAACCTGGTGCGTCCGTAGATACAGTTACAAGCTTTTATCACAGCGGCTGAGGGTCCTGTTCTGAGGAAGAGGTGACAGCACAGGAAATGGAAGTGATGATACTCTGTATAAGAAGCAGGTTCAGGCTACAAAGGTGACGGGTGGTGGGGGCAGGGGTCACTTCATGCCTTTTTAAAAGCGACATGCCTAACGACCAACGACCAAGTCATGGGGCCAAGGGAGATGGAAAATTAAGACACCGAAAAAAGGAAGACTGGGCAAATGTTACCAAGACAACAGCAGAAGTCACAGCTTCCACATCAGACGGGTGAAATCCAAACCCAAGAGCATTAAAAGGAAAAAAGTGGGAAATGTTAGAGCGATAAAAGGTATTCATTTTAATCTCTATTTGGGGGGAGAAATACGTATTTTTTATATATACACACACACATTATGTTTTCTTGTTTCTGGTGCATGTTTTGATCCTGTGCACATTTCTGAAATCAGACTGCATCTTGGGGGTTGAAGGACTGTTTGTCATGTGGTTATGTCTCCTCTTGCCCTGACTTCTGTTATTAAATAGACAGCTTGTCATATGGGGCACATCTTTGCAGCTGTACATAGGGGGGCAAGAGACACTGACGGCCAAAAAAAAAAAAAAAAGTTATCTCCGTATGGAGTTTAATTTTCTTCCTTTTCCTTATCATGCAAATTACTGTTACAATCAGATAAAACTGATAACCTTTTCTTTCCCACTGACCAGAAAGCCCATTTCTGGGAAGGTTTTTTTTTTTTTTTAATAAAAAAACTCCAAAACTGACAAGTTCTGTACACAGAACAGAGATGTTCATTGCTGTGGTAATTACAATGGCAAAAGACCATCATCAACCAGATCACCAATGGCTAGCATGACTGATGGCGGGAGATGTTGAAAACCACAGGACAGCAAGATGGTGGAATGTTATTCAGCCATTTGGAGACAGTGATTTAAAAAAAAGTAAAATAAACGGTCATGCCACATGGGAATGCACAAGATCTAACGCCAAGTGTGAAAAACAGGATACAGAGGCTTCCCTGGTGGCGCAGTGGTTGAGAGTCCGCCTGCCGATGCAGGGCACACGGGTTCGTGCCCCGGTCCGGGAAGATCCCACATGCCGCGGAGCGGCTGGGCCCGTGAGCCATGGCCGCTGAGCCTGCGCGTCCGGAGCCTGTGCTCCGCAACGTACGGCAAAAACAAAAACAAAACAAAACAACAACAAAAAAGCAGGATACAAAAGTGTATCTCACAGAACTATGGACACTGGTTGTTCCTGGAGTGATTTCCTTGGTGTGTGACTTCTCCTGTGGCTGACCATGAATCGGTTCCGTCCCAGTGTCTGACTGTGTCATCAGAAGGCTGAGATCAGGTGCGCGAGCCCCTGGTCCCTCTCTCCCCAACAGAAGGTGCCCTCCTGGGAAAGGCCCAGAGAGGCCGGTTTGCCCTGTGGTTAAGGCCCCGGCTCTGGCGCTAGACCCCAGTGTTGAAAGCTCAGCTCTGATAATCATTAGCTGCTGGGCTAACTGGGCAGGTTCCAGGACCACCTGTAACGTGCAGTTAATATGAGTAAGCAACCTACCTCATGCGGCTTTGTAAGTAGTCATCTGTGACGTCAAAAGAAATACATATTTGGTCCCTGCCCCTGTTCCTGACACAGAGCTCCTAAAACCCTTTGGATTTCCTGGGTCATAGGAGCGAGCGCCTTTTGTTCTAATAAGGTGACTCTTGGTGAGTCCCTACATGGCTTCAGGATGGGGCCTGGTCACCAGAAAGACCAGCTACAACCAAAAGCTTGAAACTCTCAGCCCCACCCACATCCTCCAGGGAGGGGAGAGGGGCTGGAGGTTGAGTTACTAATCGATCATGCCTCTGTGATGAAGCCTCCATAAAAACCCCTCAACGACGGGGTTCAGAGAGCTCAAGGTTGGTGAACACGCCGAGGAGGGCGGTGTGCCCGGAGAGGGCGTGGGAGCTCTGCACCCGTTCCCACCCACCTTGCTCTGTGCCTCTCCTCCATCTGGCTGTTCCTGAGTTGCACCTTTACAGTAAACCGTAACGGTAAGTAAAGTGTTTTCCGGAGTTCTGTCATTCTGGTGAATTATCGACCGGAGAAGAGGGGTCATGAAAATCCTTGATCTATAGCTGGTTGGTCAAAAAGCACAGGTGACAACCTAGGACTTGCGACTGGCATCTGGAGTGGGGATGGGGTGGGGGCAGTCCTGTGGGACTGAGCCCTTCACTGTGGGGTCTGCACCAACCCCAGGGAGTTAGTGTCAGATGTGCTGTGAGCAGAGGCAACGCGTTTCCCTTCACCAACACATTAAGTACACAAACTGGTTAGAACACGCCTGGCCCCTGCCGTGGGTCACCCTGTACAATCATCATCGTCATGTATTATTGGAGCGCCTTCTCTCCAAGGATCAGAAAAACCTGAGGTGGCTTCAGCCGTGAGAAAACAAGAACAAGAGATCCCTGTGGATGACATTAAAATGCAGCCCCTTCCTCACTACCACCCATTATCAGGAAATTGATGCGGAGTCTGGTCCCTTTTTGTGGCTTTGTCTAGAATGACACTGCTATTAGAGGGTTTGCCTTCCATCAGGGACATAGTCAGAGACCACTGTCGTGAGCTGGCCATTAGGTCTGAGTGCGACCGCCTAAAGAGCAAACTACCGGCCGTGAGCTTCCTAGCAGCCAGTGCAAGAAGGGTAACAGGTCTAAAAAAAAAAGAAGGGTAACAGGTCTAATCATCACTGAGTTCTTGAAAAGCAGGTGTTCTCAACCTGCGGTGTCTGTGGAGAGAATTCAGGGACCTCTGAACCTTGGATGGGGAAAAAGAAATCCCATCTCTATTTTCCCTAACCTCTCAAGAAATGAGGTTTTCCTTCGGGTGTGAGAGCTAAGACTTTGTCACCAACAGCAATCACTGTCATGTAGCGCATGACAGTTACGGCAGAGACCTTGAAATATCATCTGAGCTCATCAGTTCACACGACAACACTTGCTAGCCCGGCTGCAGGTGTCCTTATCAAAGACGTTCATCAAGGGGCACCCAGAGGAGTGCCCATCACAGAGGTCGTCGGTAGGTGGTGACTGCGTTTCAGGGTCACCACCGCCCTTTGGGGTCTCTGTGCCTCGCCCAGGTCTGAGAACTCTACTCCGAGACAGGAGGTCCAAGGGCCCCCGCCCTGTGCCGCGCCCTACCTTCCTGGGGTCCTTCCTGTCCTTCGCGCGGCCGGCGTCCTTGCGTGGGCTGGGCGGGCCAGCCTTGCCGCAGCGGCCGGGCTTGGTGGCAGCAGGCGCAATGCTGCTGGGCGCGGGCACGGCCGACGCGTCATGCAAGAAGATGCGCTCGCTGCGCCGCCGCGTCCACAGGTCGTCGTCGCTGGCCTCGGGCCCCGCCTCCAGGCCAGGCTCCTTGGGGCCCCGCGGCTTGCGGGCCTTGCGCCCCTTCTCAGCCGCCAGCTTGGCCTTGTCGGGGCTGCCGGGGCCCCGGGTGCCGGGCGCAGCCAGGGCAGGACCTGGCTCCCCCAGCCCCTTCTTGGGCCGCAGCAGCCCGGCAGGCGACCGCTTCCGCACCTTGACCTCGCTCTCCGAGTCGGTGTACTCGAACTCCGTGCCTGCACGTGGGTGAGGGAGGGGCTGTGGACAGGGGCTCCCGGGCCCCCACTTCCCACCCACCCACCCAGCCGCTCTGGCCACCAGGAGAAAGGCCACAGCCCAGCCCTCCTGCAGGGGATGGCGTCACCGTGGGAGGCTTCAACCCGTCTCGGGGAAGGAACCTGAGGCCCAGAGGAGGAGAGCTTCCGGCCGCATGCTTGTGAGCGGCAGACCCTGCTGGCCCCTCCCGTCCCAAACCCCGCCGGCTGCCCAGACTCTGCTCCGGACCCCTCACCCCAAGAGCTTCGTCTGGGCACGTGAAGATTCCTGCCTGGGCACGTGTGAGCTTCCCCGCCCCTCCTGTGCCTCCACAGGAGGCCCGGAAGCCAGGGCAGGTGAGCCGGGGAGGGCCCACACCTGTAGGGGCAGCAGCTCTAAGGGAGGAAGGCGGGAAAGCCTGCACAAAATCCCCGAGCCCAGAGGGCCCTCCGCTCTGCTTCCTGGTGCCACTTCTCAGAGCTGGGAGGTCCTTGGCACACACTCCCCTTTCTAGAGGACAGACTTCCCCAGAACCCACACAGCCCTGGGGCCCAGCCCCTCCCCTCACCCCCGAAGCCGCCCCTTCCCACAGCCGGGGGGCCCACATCCCTCTGCTGCAGGGCAGCCCTGAGCCTACGGCCCAGATCCTGGGGTCCTTGAATGCACAACCTCTCACCAGGATCTGCTGTCCTCTGTCCTTTTAAACCCCCAGGTCTTCGCTCCTGCTGGCCCTCTGCCCAGAGCACCATCTCTCCCCTGACCTCTACCTGGACAGCTGCAGCCTCCTTTCTGAGAAGACCCACTCTGCGTCCTGGGGAGTCCTCTGGCCATCCCTCCATCACCACAGGCACACAGCACACTGCAGAGGTCCTGTCTGTGTTTGTCTATCTCGTCCTGCTCTGCCCCCAGCAATAGATCCCCGAGTTCTCCTGGAGCCCACAACACTGGACAGCTCAGAGCCTGGCCCAGAGCTGGTGGCCAGGGAAAGAATCTAAACGGGGAGTTAATGGTGCTTCTCCCCATGGGGAGAATGAGGAGGGCCTGCCTCCTCCAGGCAGACCCCGGAGATGAGATGTCCGTGACAGCCCTGGGCTGACCACCCCAGCAAAGGACTTGCCCTGGGTCCCAGACCAATGAGCTGGTAAGCCAGGGCTGGACCCCAGGCCTGCACCCCAGGCCTGCGGAGCCTTGAGCAGCCAGCAGCCTGGCCACAAAGGCTCCTGAGGGACGCCCAGCCCCATCACCCCAACAGGTGCAGCCGCAGTATCAAGGGTGGGGCTGGGAGGAGGGCGCACTTGCAAAGCTTAATGATCCTGTTAATTAATCTTTTGTTAACAGAGCTGCCGGGGGAGGCAGCTGGGGGCTTTCGAGGCTAATTAGGGTGCAGGCCACAAAACACCACTGGCTTTGCCAGTCCTGCTTTTGGGTATGACAGAATGAGACCCCGCCTGATGACAGCCCCCTGCAGAAAACCTAGATGCACACAGAATACTGCAGGTACCTGCAGAGGGAGCCAGTACAGGACAGTGCGCAGAGCAGTGACCAGGAGTGGACACTCGCTTGAAAGAGGGGAGGGTGGAGCCTCAAGGGTAAGATCGCGTCAGAAGATAAATATTTATGAGACCCATGGGGCAGCACGAATGGTGCCTGGCACAGAGGAAGCGGGCTCTGTCAGGGTCCTGTGGTGGCGACAAGCATGAGGCCCGGACAGAGGGAAGGATCTGCCGTGGCCTCGCTGCGGGACAGGACGGAGCAGGGAGTAGAACCTGCGTTCTTGACTCCCAACCAGCGTCCTGTGCAAATGCCTCCTCCCCAAAAAAACAGGCAGTAAAAGAGGAACAAAGGAACAAAAAAACAGACCAAAAAAACAGACAAAAAATAATGAAGACAAGAGTAAAGACACAGATGCAAAGTCAAGGGATAAAAAAAAGACACACGATGTGAACAGAAACCAAGGAAGAGCTGTAGTGGCTATACAGACATACCTCACTTTATTGCACTTTGCGGATATGCATCTTTTTACAAATTCAAGATTTGTGGCAACTCTGCATTGGGCAAGTCTATCAGCGCCATTTTTCCAACAGTGTTTACTCCATATCTCCGTGTCACATCTCACAATATTTCTAACTTTTTCATTATTACTATTATATTATATTATTATATTTGTTATGTTATATCTGTCATCAGTTACCTTTGGTGTCACTACTAAGACTCAATGAAGGCTCAGATGATGGTTACCAATTTTTAGCAATAAAGTATTTTTTAATTAAGGCATGTACCTTTTTTTTAAAACATAATGCTACTGCACCCTTAAGACTATAGTATAGCGTAAACGTAACTTTGATACGTACTGGAAAACTAAAACATTTGTGTGACTCGCTTTATTGTGGCTTTATCGTGCTGGTCTAAACCCACAATTATCTCTGAGGTATGTCTGTACTTTTATCCGACAAAACAGGTTTTAAAATAAAAATCTAGAGACAAAGAAGGACCTTTTTTTTTTTTTTTTTTTTTTTTTGCGTACACGGGCCTCTCACTGTTGTGGCCCCTCCCGTCACGGAGCACAGGCTCCAGACGGCGCAGGCTCAGCGGCCACGGCTCACGGGCCCAGCCGCTCCGCGGCACGCAGGACCTTCCCAGACCGGGGCATGAACCCGTGCCCCCTGCATCGGCAGGCGGACCCCCAACCACTGCGCCACCAGGGAAGCCCAAGAAGGACATTTTAAAATGATGAAATAGTCAATCCATCAGAAGGACATAAACAAATGTGAACATAATCCAGAAACATATAAAAAAGATTATACACCATGACCAAGTGGGATATATTCCAGGAATGCAAGGTTGGTTTGACATTCTTTAAAAAAAAAAAAATCTTTAAATCATTCTTTTAAAAAAAATGTAATACACCATATTAATAGGATAAAGGATAAAAACCACATGAACACAACAACAGACACAGAAAAAGTAACTGACAAAATCTAACACCCTTTCATGATAAAATCACTCAACAAATGAGAAATAGAAGGGAACTTCCTCAACCTGACGAAGGACATCTATGGAAAAACCCGCCACTAACATCGTACTTAATGGTAAAAGAATGAGTGCTTTCTCCCTAAGATCTAGAGGGCAGGAAAAAAACCCAAACAAGACAAAGATACCTGTTCTCACCACTTCTATTCAATATCGCATGGGAGATTCTAGCCAGAGCAATTAGGCAAGAAAAATAAAAGGAATACACACTGGAAAGGAAGACAAAACTATCTCTATCTGTAGGTGACTTGATCTTGTATATCAGCGGTCCCCAACCTTTTTGGCACCAGGGACTGGTTTCATGGAAGACAGTTCTTCCACGGATTGGAGGGGGGATGATTCAGCCAGTAATGCGAGCCATGGGGAGAGATGGGGAGCGGCAGATGAAGCTTACTCACTCACTCGCCCGCCGCTCACCTCCTGCTGTGCGGCCCAGTTCCTAACAGGTTGCAGACCAGTACCGGTCCACGGCCTGAGGGTTGGGGACCCCTGTTGTATACAGAAAATCCTAAGGAATCTACTAAAAAGCTTTTAGAATAAATGAGGTTAGCAAAGTTGCAAGACACAAGATTAATTTACAAAAATCAATTATATTTCTATACATTAGCAACGAATACTCCAAAAATGAAAAGAATTCCATTTAAATAGCATCAGAAATAATAATTACTTAGAAATAAATTTAACAAGAGAAATGCAAGACTCATACAATGAAAACTACAAAACATTGCTGCAAGAAATTAAAGACCCAAATAAATGGAAGGACATTCCATGTTCACGGACTGAAAAACTTACATCGTTGAGGAGTCAATACTCCCTAGTATTATCTACTAATTCAATACAATTCTTATCAGAATCCCAGATGGCTTTTTTGCAGAAATGGATAAACTGATCCTAAAATCCATATGGAAATGCAAGGGACTCTGAAGCACCAATCCTGAAAAAGAACAACAAAGACGGAGGACTCATACTTCCCAGTTTCAAAGCTTCCTACAAAAACTCCCACAGTAATCAAGATAATGTGGTACTGACATAAGGACATATAGATCAATGGAATAGAACTGAATATCCAGAAATAATCCTTCATATTTATTTTCAACTGTTCAACTGACTTTTGACAGGGGCGCCAGGAGCATTTGATGAGGAAAGAACAGACTTTTCAACACATGATACTGAGGCAAATGGATCTCCACATGCAAAAAACCCCTACATCACTCGCACACAAAAATAACTCAAAATGGATCACAGACCTAAATGTAACTCTCAAACTATAAAACTCTTAGGAGAAAACAGGACTAAATTTTTGTGACCCTGAATCAGGCAATACTTTCTGACATAACACCAGAAGTACTAGTGACACCAGAAGAAATAGATAAATTGGATTTCATCAAAATTAAAATCTTTTGTTTTAAACAACACTATCAAGAAAGTGAAACAGGGACTTCCCTGGTGGCACAGTGGTTAAGAATCCACCTGCCAATGCAGGGGACACGGGTTTGATCCCTGGGCCAGGAAGATCCCACATGCCACGGAGCAACTAAGCCCGTGCACCACAACTACTGAAGCCCACGCGCCCGAGAGCCTGTGCGCAGCAACTACTGAGCACACATGCTGCAACTACTGAAGCCCGCACGCTGTAGGGCCTGTGTGCCGCAAGTACTGAGCCTGCATGATGCAACTACTGAAGCACGCACGCCTAGAGCCCGAGCTCCGCAACAAGAAGCCACCGCAATGAGAAGCCCATGCACCGCAACAAAGAGTTACCCCCGCTCACCGCGAATAGAGAAAGCCCGAGTGCAGCAATGAAGACCCAACACAGCCAAAAATAAATTTTAAATTTTAAAAATAAATAAATAAATAGAAGAAATGGGAAGTGGTTGTAAATTATACCCAAAGAAAAAGGAAGGAAGGAAGGAAGGAAATAACAAAGAGCTGAAATCAATAACTTCTAGCCACACTGATCAAGAAATAAAGAGAGGAGAAACAAATTATCTGTAACAGCAATGAAAAAGGCAACATCACCACAGACCCTTAGGACACTGAAAGTATTAAAAGGGGAAATTGTGAACTCTCTGCCAATACGTTTGACAATTTGGATGAAACGGATGTTTGGGGCAAGTGCAGAGGCCTGAGGGCTCTGGGATGCCTGGTGCAAACAGGGGTGGGGTGGAGGCTGTGGACAGGATGATGCTGTCTGAGCAGCCAGTCTGAGGGTGGAGGGTCAGACAGGTGCCATCTGTCCAGAGGGCAATGGAGCCAGTCAGAGGTCCTACACAGAGAAGTGGCCTGGTCAAGTGTGAGCTCTGAGGAAGTGCAGAGAACACCCAAGAGGGGTAGGCCTGGATGGAGCCAGGCCCGAAGCCCCCAGGGGACAACTGCAGAACATGGGGCTAAGAGAGAGAGAAGGGAGAGGAGGGAGGCAGGGCAGGGCCTGGAGCCTGCTGTGGACTCCGGGGAGACAGTGACATCACCCCAGAGATGGGGTCTCGGGAGGTGGTGCAGCCCACTGGGAGTGGGCTTTGGTCCTGAAGCCTGTGGAGTGCGTGAAGCCAGGGCAGCTGGGGGAGGCCTGGGGGGCAGTAGGGTAGCACCCAGGGCCCATTTTCCTGGCCCCGGCCCCTGCCAGGAGGGCCTCACGTATACCGCTAAGGCTCAGAAAAGGGCAAGGAGGCCGGAGCAGCCCGGCCAAGGAGCTGCCCCTACTGAGGCCAGGCGAGCTCACAGCCTGAACACATGTAGGACCACCTCAGTCGCAAACACCATCCCCAGGTGAAGGTGGGCTGGGTCCATGTTGGGAGAGTTGGCCCCGTGAGAAAGGGAGGGGGCCCAGGAGAGGGTCCCAAGACGTCTGTCTATCCCAAGAAGGCAAGGATATGGTTGGAGATGCAGAAAGAGCAAGTGGGGCCGGGACCAGGCTGAGCCTCCTGCCCGAGTGGTAGTGCCGGCTGCCTCTGTCTGCCCATCCAGGCAGTGGGAAGGTAGGCCTGGCTCACAGCGACCCAACACCTGGCCCCCCCCCACACACACACTGATGACCTCCTCCAGGCTGTGACCCCAGGCCCCACGAGTCCTGCCCTGTCTGGGCCAGTGCATCTCACTGAACGAAACCCCTCTACTGCCCCAAGTGTAAAGAGCTTCCCCTTCTTCCAAACGGCTGCATGGCCTGTTCCTTCCACCTGCACCTTGATTTCTTCTACGTACGCTTAGCCACCTCCCACTTCTCTGTCGTGCCTCAACCAGAGCGTCGCCAACCTGGAGCGGCCTCCCTGACCCCCCAGGCTGGATCAGGGGCCTCCCGTGGGCTCCCACAGCCCCGCGGGCCGCAGGTCCGAGGCCTCTGCTTCCTTGAGCTGCCTGATATCGGGCACCTGAGGTGGAGGGATCAGGTGCTGTTCGTTGGCAGCATCAACAGTGAAGGTCACTGCACGGTTTTGGAGACTCCTCACAGGGAGTGGCAGGCCACAGCCGCCACACCCAGTGCCCTCTGCTAAGGACGCGGCTGGCCCAGGAGGCAGGGCTCCCAGCTTATCTGAGCCTCGGATGCCTCATCTGTAGCATGGGGCAGCGACACCCGACTCCCTGCAGCCCACCTGCTGGTACTTACCCATCAGGCTCTGCCGCTCCTCCTTCTTGCGGGCCTTCTGCTTGGCCTCCAGCTGCACCACTGACAGGGACGGGCCCACGGTGGGGCTGGGGAGGGCGCTGGCTGCAAAGCGGGCCAGCAGGCCCAGCCCGCTCTCCTCCAGGCCTGGAGACAGCGCCCGCTCCCGGGCCCCCAGCCTACAGCCTCCGGCGGCCTCGACCTCCTCCTCGTCCCGCCCGTCCTCCTCGTCTTCGTCCTCGTCCTCGGAGCTCTCATCTGGCGTGCAGAAAACAGGGAGCGAGTCAGAGCCCTGGCCCGAGCCTGCGCCTCCCCCCACTGCCCCATCTCAGCTGGAGCGCCAGCGAGGGGCCCTGGCTCCAGCCCAGCTCCTCACTCCTCGCCAGCCCACAAGTCCCCCCAGTGGCCCAGTGCCCCCCATCAAAGCGAGCCCAAGACCTAGGCATCCTGGACAGCCCAGAGGTGGGCAGCGGCTTTGGGAGTCGAGAGTGTTCCTGCAAGGGGAGCACCAACATGCACCTGTGCTGCAGGGAGGGGGACGGACACACGGACAAGGACTGGAGACAGCGCTCTCCACGGTCTCACGCGCACGCACGCGCACACACACGCCCCGACGCACAACGTGAAGGCTGGGAAAGGGGGCAGGAGGGGAGAGGAGGAAAGAGGGGAAGGCGGGGCAGAGAGGGGAGGGCGGGGCAGAGAGGGGAGGGCGGGCCCTGGGGGCTCGGGCTGAGTGAGGCTCGGACACAGGCGCCTGGGGGCAGCTTCACCAGTGGGAGGCCTGGCAGCTGGCAGCAGGAGAAGGTGGAGTTTGGTCTCTTCTTGGGGGGTGGGGGGCTCCCATGGTGGAAACCCTGAGCAGGTTCTGGGGTCCAAAGTTGACTCCCAGCAACACGCCCGCACTGGGAAGCCTGGGGCAAATCCCCAGCCCTCTCTGAGCCGCTAGTTTCTTATCTGTGAAAATCTCATCTCATCGCAACCCAGGGAGCCACAAGCGGGCCACACGACCCCCGGGAGCAGGAAGGGGGCAGGGGGCGGGTCCACTCGGCTCCAGGAGGCCGAGGCTCGGCACGGTCAGGGGCTCAGGCAGCAGAGCAGGATTTGAACCCGGGGCGGGCTGGCTCATCACCCACAGTCTAGTGGAAGGAAACTAAGGAAGCCCCAGCCTGTCTCCCCAGTTGAAGAGAGACAAGCTTCTCCCCAGAAACTGGCCCTACGGCCCGAGGACCTGCAGCCCTGAGCCCAGCTCGGGCCATCGGGACAAAGGAGGGGCAAGCTGTGGGCCCGGCGGCCACAGCAGGGAGGATGACGCTCCCTGCATGTGAACTAAGCCCTCACCCAAAAGAGAGACCTTCTGGAGGTACAGGCTTGCTCCCTGCCTTTCCAGGGACACAGCCCAGCTAACCCCACAAGGGCGGCGGGTGGGGGGGGCGCCCAGTACCTCTGTCAAGGAGCCGCCGAGGGACACCTGCCAGGGGGTGCCTGTCTGCCCAGGGCGCTGGGAGTGTGAAGGTGGCTCTGGGGCCGCTGGCCCAGGCCGGGCTGGAAACAACTCTCCAACAAGAGGCTGGAGGAAAATGAGCCGTCGTCTCTCCGTGTCATCTGGGGGCAGGGAGTCTGGGCCCAGAGGTGGACAGGCCCTGGACGGTGGCCAACTCCACATTCTCCTGCCTACACCCCAAGACGCCTGGCTGCTGGAGTGCAGCTAGCGGCCGACAGCGGCGGCCCCAGCAGTGCCCGTGAGGACAGGGTTCGGTCTGCCCATTCATCCGAGGGAGCCCTCAGTGAGGGAAGCAGACAAGAGCTCAAGGAATGCCCGAAGGGAGTCGAGAGAGGAAGGAGGCAGAGAGAGAGAAGGTTTGTTAAGAGGAGTGAGAAGACGGAGACCCGGCTCCCAGAGCGATGGATGCAGCGGGATGGAGGCCAGCGGGGCGGGCAGGTGGCAGGCAGGCAGTGCACACTTGCGATCCATTCACATTGCGGACGTCACATGGCTCTGTCTCCGCCCAGTGGGCCACAGCGGCAAAGCAGGCTAAGTGTAGGCAGACTGCAGGCAGCGCCCGGGTCCCCCACCTCAGGCAGGCCCCCCCGGGGGCTGGCCGAGCTGAGCAGGGGGTGGGCGGGGGGCTGGCTGGGGCGGGGCACGGGGTTGGACACGGGGCCAGCTTTCCCTTCTAGAGGTGGCCTTCCCGGGGCTGCTCAGGTGTGGAGCCTCCAGAACTCTCTCCTGCCCAGCATTCTCTGCCGGCGGGGTTGGGCTGGCTCTGGGTTTCTGGAGGTCTGGAATGTCCACATCGGACCCCAGAAAGCCAGCAGCGGCCCCCAACCCAACCCAGCACCCTGAGATGGAAGAACGGTTGGAAAGCAGAGGACCGAAAAAAGGTGTGCTTTCCACGAAATGCTGATGAGGGTAATCGTGGTCTCCTGAGGCCCTCCCCCGCCCCCTGCTCCCGAGAGCCTGACAGCCCACCAGGGCCGCCTCCGACGGCGGCTGGTCTGCTCAGGCCAGGGTCCGAGGGGTAGGGGCAGCGGAGGGGCTCTCAGGACCAGGAAAGCCTTTCTGGAGGTGTCCACACCTGAGGCGACAGAGTTTGCCAAGGGCAGGGGGAGAAAAAGTCCCAACAAAGAAACCCGCGGAAATGCACAAAAACTTTTTTTCATAGAAAAAACCCTTGGCTCGGTACGTGGGGTTGGCGGTTGTCACTCGGTTTGGTTCTCCAAAACCCGATCCGTAAATGCCAAAGCGATCCGCTGCTGCCATAGCCGGTGGGGGCAAACCCCGAGGGGGGGGCAGAGGGGACACAAAGAAAAGGGTTTCGCCTACCTACGGGGGAACGAGCCAGGCTCGGACCCAAGCTCAGTGGCCCGCCGCGCCGCCTGCCCTACTCCCAGCCTTCGCTTTGCGTCCAGAGTGCAGCGTGAGGGCAAATGCAAGAGACCAAAACAGACATTCAAAGCATCATGGGCAGGGGTCAAGGGTGAAGGTATGGTCAAGCTGCTGGGGGAGAAAGCAGACACACTAGAAAAGCCAAGCCAATTAGGTGTTTTAGTACCAGATGTCAGTAAGGCCCTATTACCCAAATATCCCTTTCAAGACCTGACCAGCGGTCTGGGTGCAGTGGGGACCCCCTCCCCTCGCCCCCTGCACTGCACTCCCCCTTATCTGGGCTCCGTCCACTGCTGTGTCTGGCCCTGGCTTGCTGGACCCTGGATCCCTCTGCCCATTCTGGACAAAGGGCCCCTCACTACAAGATCTGCAGGGCTGCCTGCTTCTCTATGGGGTCTGGGCTGGAGCACGAGAGCTCCAAAACTTGGAAGCTGGAACTCTGGCTTTGATACGGGGGAGGAGGCATAGGGGGCCAGCCCAGAAGACGGGGAGAGGGGAATGGCGAACTAGCCAGACTGGTCCACAGAGGCCCAGGTTGGGGGAGGCCTCGGAAGACGAGGCTGGCTGGAGAGCTAGTGGCCCGGGTTGTACGTGCTCAGGCACGGCAGCAGCACCGGAGAACGCGAGCCCCGGGAGCACCCGGCCCCCGCCCACGTCGTCTCCAGGTCACCCAAAATGTATCCCAGCCAGAGCGTCAGGGTCTAGGCTCTGACCCCCAGGTGCTGCTACCCAGGCTCTGGGATCCCTAAAGGGGGGTCCACCCTGAAGCAAATCCAAAAGCAGGGCGAGAAGCACTTAAGGATCGGCTGGCTGCCTCGCCCCCCCGCCCGCCCCAGGACATTTGTGACTGGAGGTCCTGGAAGGCTGAGACACTTCTAACCCCAGAAGTTGAATTCTGACGTTAGGGAAATCAGAGCCAGGGCGCTCACAGAGGCCCCTGAGGCCAACCCCCTCTTTGTAAGTGAGTTGGAGAGCAGACGAGCCCGGGACTGAGCCTGGGACTCACAGTGAGCTTTGCCCCCCAACACGGCAATGAAGCCTTTTGAATTTCACAACAAAACTCAGGGACAGCAAGCGGTCTTGACCCTGCACTGCCTACATTGCCCTTCGAAACAGAAACATGCGTTAGAAAATGAGTGTTTGCGAATATTTTTTAACCACTGTTGCGTAAGAATAGAGCTTTAAGAAAACAAAAGACAAACAAGCAGCTTAAAAAAAAAAAAGGATGAAGCTGGAGGTGAAAGCAGTTGACTTTAAACCTGAAAAATGAAAGGCATGCCAACAGCTACCAGGGATATTTGAATAATAGAGAGAGCGCAGACTGCATTATTCCGTCTACCCCTTCTGGGGCAGGGGTGGGGAAGGGGGTGAGGGGGGCAGGAGGAACAAAATGAGGGAAGCGGCAACCTAATGGTCTAGTCAGGACACAGCAAGAGAGACAAGGCACACGGGTTTAGTTAAAAATGAACTCGATATGTTTAATAAAGCTCGATATTACCAAAATCGCGGTACAAACATCAAGTCACACGCCCACACGACAGAATTCCATTTACAAAATGTCCCCAGGGAGGGAGGCCTCCACGGGCCCCTCCGGGAGGACCCACCCAGGCCTGCGGTCCAGGGGGCAGGGGAGGCGAGGGGAGGGGACAAGAGAGAAAGACTAAAAACAGTCCATATGAAAGCTCAGAAAGAGCCAGCCAATGGTCTTATCACGATGATACAGGTACAAATAAAAACAAAAACAAAGACTCGGGCTGATACAGCAGGCTACGCTGCCAAGAACCAGACGGCCGCCCTGGCCGGCCATCCCGGCGGCGCCTCGGCCGCCCTCCCCGCCTCTCGCGCTCGCTCTCGCACTCACTCTCTCGCTAGGAAACACGGGAGGTATTGTGTGTTTGGAGCTAGTAACCTTGGTCAAACGAGTCCTCCGAGGAATCGCTGAAGGAGGAACGGGCCTCGACCTCTTGAAGCAGCAAACAAAACGGCTGCTTCCTGCCGGCGGCCGGCTTGGGCTTGAGAGTCCGGGCGGCCGCCAGGCCCCTCTCGGTCAGCTTGGGGCCGCCGGCCGGCTTGCTGCTCTTCGCCACCATGCCGCACAGGATGGAAGATGTCAGTCTGGAGCTGGAGGGGCCTTGGGCAGCCCACTCGTCCTTCAGGAATTCCTCCTCTTCCTCTGAGTCCGTATCTGCAGTCAAAGTAGTTTTTAATAGAGATAAGTCACAGGGCGCCGGGGGAGGGAGGGGGCTGGTGTCTTTCTTCCATTATTCTCAGCGCTTTTGAGAACAATCTCCTACTCGCCAGACAGAGAGGTCCAGATGCCTACGGGCCGGGCCGGCCGTGGAACCAGCTGAGTTCCGCCACCTGGAGCTCTCCTCCCGACCTGGGCCTCGCCTCTCACCCGCGAGGCCTCTGAGCTGCAGGCGTCTTCCGTGGGTTCGGACCCAGGCTCCTTCTAGGCCGGCTGCGGCCAGCATCCCCCACCACCCGGCCACTCTCAGGAAGGTCTCTGCCCAGGGCACAGAGAGCACCGCCAAGTCCTGTCTACCCCACGGGACTGCAGCCAGCCCAGAGGCCCCTTGTGGGGAGGGACAAGGCCTAGGAGGAGAAGGGCTCCATTAGAGCCATTCTTTCCCAAAACACCAGCTCCCGGCGGTGTGCAGGGCCAGCGGACGCAGGCTCACGATGGCGATCGCGCACCCCCGTTCCCGGCCCCCTGCTCAGCAATATCAGGACGGCGGCTTGAACAGTTACGCCAAAGAAACAGGCACATGATGTTGCAATGATATCCGGGCTGCTGTCCCCCCACCCTTTCCCTATCAGAGAGCCGGGTTACCAGTACACTGCTGCCGGCTTCCCACAAGTCTCCAACCTTACTATACGGGTGAGGCTTTCCTGAGAGACATCACCCAGCTCTGGGGAGGTGGGCTGTCAAACGGGCACAGCTCTGGCCCCTACCAATCCCACCCCGGACATATACCACTTGGATCCGTTTTACATGTGAAGCTGTTAAGCAAGATTTCGTCGGATGGAAAGGCTCTGCAGTCAGAGACTGTGGTCCCTCGATCTGGTAAAACCCACCCCAAACATGGGCAACGTTACTGGACGCAGCCACAGCTCTGGCACGCCAGCTCTCTCCAAGCCCAAGAAAAACTGTGTGTGTGTGTGTGCGTGTGGGTGTGCGTGTGCGTGTGGTGTGCGTGTGCGTGTGGGTGTGGTGTGCGTGGGTGTGTGCTGTGTGTTTTTGTGTGTGGTGTGTGCGGTGTGTTTGTGGGTGTGGTGTCTGTGGTGTGTGTGTGTAGTGTGTGTGGTGTGTGCGCGAGTGTGGTGTGTGTGTGTTGTGTGTGTAGTGTGTGCATGGGTGTGGTGTGTGTGGTGTGTTTGTGGGTGCATGTGTGTGATGCGCATGGGTGTGTGTGCTGTGTTTGTGGGTGTGGTGTGTGTGTGTCTGTGGTGTGTGTGTTGTGTGTGGTGTGTGTGCTGTATGGTGTGTTTGTGGGTGTGGTGTGTGTGTCTGTAGTGTGTGTGTGCGCGTGTGTGTGGTGTGTGTGGTGTGTGTGGAGGGTGTGGGTGTGGTGTGCGTGGGTGTGTGTGCTGTGTGGTGCTTGTGGGTGTGTCTGTAGTGTGTGTATGCGTATGTGTAGTATGTGCGTGAGTGTGGTGTGTGTGTGTGTGTGTGGTGTGTGCATGTGGGTGTGGTGTGTGTGAGTGGGTGTGTGCGTGTTCGGGGACAGGGGTCCTCTGGCTGCCTCCTCCTCCGTCTATGCTTTCCACTCTAAAAGGAGGGAGGACACAGACGAGCCTCCGCCCGTGCCCTGGCCACAGCTCTCCCGCCCGTGTACTCCATCCCGTCCTCCTGAGGCCACAACCCAGGCTGGAGACGTCCGAGCGTGAGGACGACCAGCTTGGCTTCTCCCCAGAACCCACCAAGCATGCCACCCAACCCTTCCAACCCAACGTGGAAAAGCAAGAGAGCAACGTGCTCTCTTCCCACCTCCTGCAGGCGCAGCACTTCTCTGCTGGAAACACCCCGACCGCGCGCGTGCGCTCTCAGCGACCACGAACAGCAAAAAAGCCAACAAAAGCCAACGTAAAAAACAGAGACACGCCCTCTCCACGGCCAGCTGCATATCATAGCCGCCAGCTAACCGGAGACAGGCCTTCCGACCTCCCTGTGGCAACGATAACCCGTTTCTCTCACGGGGACAGCGCAGTTTTAGACAGAGGCCTACCAGGTGGACCGGCACTCGGAACGCGGCCTTGCACGCGCGCGCACGTCTGCTGCAGTCCGCTCAGCGGCTCAGAGACCTCAGCTTCCCTCTGGCCTCTCGCCTGTACCCTGACACATCCACCTGCGAGCGGGGAGGAGTGGCGGATTCTTCCAGTAACTCGCCAGGCCACATCCACCGACCACCGTCCCCTGACAGATCAAAGGAGCGGCAACCCTCCCCCACTCGCGATCCAATATTCCAAAACGAGCGGAGGAAAGCCCTTCCCTCCTCCTTCGGGGCTGCAAGTCCCTGAAACTGGTCCACAGTGGCCAGGGGCCTGGGCCCTGCTGCTCGGCCCACACCCACCCAAACGCGAGGGCCGGGAGGCTGCGGCGTCCGCACACGCCCCCAGTGGCTGAGGCACGAGAGGCGCTGCTTGCCTCAACGCCTACCTGGGCATCAACCCTGCAGACCCGGGGCCACCAAACCCACGAACCTTAAAAGCAAACCAAAAAACCCCCCAGCAGCAGCTTAACCTCATGCCAGGTGCCAGGTCCAGCTCTCCTCCCACGTGAGCTCACCTAGGGCTGCCGACAGCCCTCTGCATCTGAACTCCAAATCCACAGAGACGTTCTTCACTGTAAAGGGGTCCATTTTTTACACTTCACGTTCAACACCCCGAACCCCGCGAGCTCGGCAGAGCCAGCCGAGGGCCCAGTCACACAGGCCCACGCGGTCAACAACGAAAAAGCCTGCCGCCCCCCTCACGGCCTGGGCTCGGCTCAGAACCAGCCCTGCGGACGGGCCAGGGGGCAAGCAGCCCCTTCCTGGCCTTGCCGCAGCGGGCACCGGACCGACGCCCACCCATCCTGGGCACTGCGCGGCCCGCCCGCAAGTACTTTCTGAGCACCTATTACATGCTAGACGGCGGGCTTTGGGCCACCAGAGGCCACAGAGAGCCGGCGGGGCGTCGGGCTTCGCGTGGGGCGCAAGGCTGCCCGGCTCCGGAAAACCATGCTCCCGGAGCTCCCAGGCAAGCAGCTCCAATGCCACGGGCTCCGGTTAGAGCTCAGTCCCTCAGTCCCACCAGCCGTTACGTTTCAGGGGCCCGAAAGCCGCCTGGAGCCGGCGGCTGCTGTGCGGGCAGCGCACAGGCCGCGCCCATGATGGCAGCACGTCTTGCGCAGCTCAGGCGGACAGGCTGGGCCCGACCCCGGCCCGACCTCAGGATCCATCCTCGGGAACAACACGGGTTAACCACTTGGAGGACTGTCGCAGAGACAAAGGGAAATACGGCCCAGACAGCCCTGGCGTGCGCCCCACAAACGCTGTCCTCACTAACGCCGGGCCCGCGGACAGACGGCCGCCTGCGGGCCGCGGAATCCGGGTCATCTCTACGGTTCTCACAACCAGCCGCTCCAGGCCGAGAAGCAGCCAACTCTGTGGTGCACGACAGCTCTCGGGCACCGAAAGGGCCGGCGCGGCTTTCCGCTCCCACCCGCCCGCCAATCACGAGCACCCACCAATCATAGGTGGGCACCCAGCGCGGCGCCCGCCAATCACAGGCACTTCTGCTTCCGGCCTGAGCGGGGCCCGCACAGAGGCGGAAAAGAGACCTTGGCGCTCTCGAGCCGAGAGAGGCGGAGGAGAGACCTTTCGAGCTTTCGAGGCTGGAGGAGGAGGAGGAGGAGGAGGAGGAGGAGGAAGGAGGAGGAAGGAGGAGGAAGGAGAGGAAGAGCGGCCCTGAGGCGGCGCGGCCCTCTACTTACTGTAGGAGTAGCTGCTCGCTTCCGAGGCGAACGGGGAGTGGGCCGACTTGGGCTGGCCTCTGGCCTTGAACCCCACCTCCATCTTCCTGGCTTTGGCGGCCCTTTTGTGTTTACCTTCTCGGGAGGCTTTCAGAGACAGGCTGAGGCCTTTGGCCAGCGCCTTCCTGTCCTTGCCCAGCAGGCTGTCGTAGGGCGTCAAGTACCCGCCGCAGACCCCACTCGTCTCTGATTTCCCCCCAGCAGTGTCCGAGAACTTGAAGGGCGGCTTCAGCTTGTCCTGCTTTGTGAGGGAGAGGGCTTTGTCCAGCTTGCTTGCCAACTGCTCTTGGTCGCTGGCCATCTTCTTTTTCTTAATCTTCAGCTGGAAAGGGAAGTTGGGAAGTCACGGGTTAAGACGGCTGACCAAACACTGGGTCTCCACGCACGAGCTCTGACGAACCCCAGCTCCTGCTCCCTGCCTCCGTGGCTTCTGGCAAGTCGCTTAACTCCTCTTAGCCTCAGTTCCTCTACTCTGTAAAATGGGGGTAATTACGCACAGGCTTCAGCGGGTCGTTCTGAAGACGAACTGAGAAAAGGCACGTGAGGCACTTACTAAATAGCTGTCACTGTGGTTACAGTTATCAGTGACACTGGCATTGCCACTGGCTCTCCACGGCGCTACCTGGTGCCTCCTAGGGGAAGCGCTCGAAGCAAGCACGCTGCCGCGGCAGCACGGGAGAAGGCGGCTGGATTAAGGGAGGAGGGGTGAACCCAAGATGGAAAAACCCAGATCACAGCACAGCTGATCTGCTTATCTCAATCGCCTAAAGCAGGTGATGAAGACGGCTGCACAGCACAGCCCGAATCAGCCCATCCAGCTAAATGGGCCAAAGCTGCGGAGAAAATGCCTCGAGTGTGCCCTGGACGCCTGAAGCAGAAAGAACGATTAGAGATTTCGCAGATAAATTCCTGCCTGCGCGTCTCTCTTCGGCTGTAGTCCTTTGTTGTTGAAACCTGCCGTTTCAATGGCCCTCATTTGAACACTTTATCGCTATTTTCTTTAATCAGGTAACAATTCATAAGGAGAGAAAAGTTGGGATAGTGTCAATTAAACCACGAAAGTGTCCTTCACAATTCGAGAGTACAGAGGATCCTGACATACAAACTGGCTCTCTCCCCTCCACCTGGACCCAGTCTCCCCTATGTGAGTCCTTCCCTCTGACGGCCGAGTCAACCAAAACAGCCCTCTCCCGCAGGGCCTTTACCGGGAGGGATGACAAGGTACGTAAGCATTTGGCAGTGCGGGCCTGAAGTGGATGATTTCAATTCTCTGCAGAAAGAAGAAAAGTCAAGGTGCTGGCTCTCACCCCCTCACCTCAGGACAGTTCACAGGGGAAGTTACAATGGCATCAAGCCCTTGTTTCCTCGAGCTGAGTGGTGAAGCTGCTCGTTAAACTCATACTGTGAAACAACAGAGTGACTGCATTACTTGGTTAAGAACTTGCCGTCTCTCTTCTCGGCTTCAGCACCGGGTCCCGGAGCACACACACAGGAAGTGGCACACACAGAGCTCCACCCGAGGCTGGGTTACTCTGGTGGTCTCTGAGCTCCCCTGAGCCTCACTTTCCCCCTCTGCACAGTGAGGAACATTGGAGGAGAGTCGCTCCGGCACTAAGGCAACCACCTCCACAGTTTCCGTGCAGCAGCAGGGCCAGCAGGCCTGCCAAGGGAGCGTGAACTCCGGCGCCCCCTCCAGACCTCCCGCCCCAAGCCAGCAGCACACCTGGAAGACGGGGCGGGGCCACTGACCTGACTCATGAAGTCTGAAGAGGCTTCGTGCTCGTCCCAAGGCTGGCTCCTCCCCCTGGCTTTCCCGGTCCCGCCAAGGGCATCGTGGTCCTCCTCAGGCCCCTTGTGTCTCTTCCTCAACCCTGCTCCCAGCTCACAGTCGTCCGAGGTCAGCAGGGGCTTGCCGCTCAGCCTGAAACCCAGATGCACCAGCGGTCAGCGCCCTGGCCAGGCGGCACTCACGGGCTGGGGGCCCGCCCTCGTGGCCCTGAGGGGTGGGCTCTGGATGTCGACGCACAGACTGTGGTGACAGAGTGACGAGTCTGGGGAGACGGAGCATCTAGCACTATGGCGCCGGGATTCTGGGATACTTGTGAAGGAGGCAGAATGAGAGTTTAGTGGGGGAAAAAGAAGAACTTCTTGAAAGCAGTGTATCCTCTGCTGGCCTCTTTCTCTCTCGTGCTCCTTCACATACACACTCACACACATATCTTTACACCGTCAGATTTCTCTGTACCAAGGAACAAGGATCAGGAATGCCACGGAAATCCACCAGGATGGGAGGGGGATTCAGATCAAGAGCTTCCAGGAAGGAAGAGCCGCTGGCTGGTCTCCTGTACCCCTAGGAGCATAAGCAGTCGGGCCATGGTCCTGGCTCGAAGGCCTCTTTTGCCTGCTTAAGCTAAACCCTCACAGGTAATAATAACAACGAGAATAATTTTTACTTGGTACTACGTGTCTTGCTCCATGTCTGTGCTTTATACTTTAACCACAAAACAATGCTGTGTTCTAGATACTGCTTTTCATAGATGAAGGAACTCATCTATAAAGGCTAACACCTGGCCCAAGGTCACAATAAGGGGCAGACCTGGGACTTGGGCAGGAGGTGCCTCCGCTTCCGGGGTCCACACTCGTAACCAGCAGCTCTGCGTGCTAGCAGCCCCAGCCTCTGCTCTCTTCCCCAGGAGCTGCTCTCCCTGTGTGGCTGCTGACAGGGTATTTCTCCCTCTCTCCATCCTCTCATCAGTCAGGAACAGCCAAGAAGGTTAAATGCAAGACGAGGGGGCCCCTGGGGCTGTCTTCTCCTGAGAAGAGCTCTGGCCGCCCCACTGCCTCTCCTACGCCTTTGAAGGTACCCGGCGGCCCCCTCTGCTTCCTCAACCAAGCCCTGGCATCCACCTGCCCTGTTGTCCCAGGCAGAGGTGCCCTCCGGCCCCTTCCTGCTCAGCTCGTGCTACCCCCAGACGCCCTGGGAGGACGCAGCACCATTCCCGCCCACACGCGGCCTGGAGGGGGCGCTCTCGCTCCAGCTGCTCCCAAAGGGGCCTGTCCCCGAGTGCGCGGAGATGGCGGCCCGGTCCCAGGGAGTAGGCTCGGCACAGCGAGCCAGGAGAACGGGAGTGACGCTGTCCGGCACAGAGGGAACCAAGCAAGAGCAGAGCGCGGCCCGCCGCCAAGAGCGGCTCGGGAATCAGCCCCTAGCCATGGAGGAAGCAGGTGCGGCAGGAAGACGGGCCCAACGCTTGGGTGACGCTCGACACGCTGGCTGGGGTGGGTCTGCCTGTCCATTCCACGCTCGCCCTCCTGGCCCGCCCGGGGCAGCGTGCCATGCTGCCCACGAGCCGCCGATCCAGGTGGGTCAGAGCCTGAGGGACGCGAGGTCCCCGGCGCCCACACAGGCCCCGCGCAGGCCCGGGATCCTCCCCTCCGAGCTCTGTGCCAGTCCCCGACCCACCGAGGGGCCAGCCTTACTTTCCGCTACGGATGCGGCTCTTCCCTCTCTTGCGGGGGGGCGACAGGGCGCTCAGGGCGTGGGTCCGTTTCCGCGGCCTGCCAGGGCCTCTGCGTGCCAAGCTTCTATGGGGTTCCTCGCGCCTGTCCCTTAAAGAGAATCACACGCTTGGCTGTGCACCCGGGGGGTGGCGGGGCGCGGAGAAGGGACGCACGGTACGCACACGTCACTCGGGGCCACGCACACCTGGCGGCCTGCCTCGGCCGCCCTCCTGAGCGCGGCGCCTACAGAGCCCAGGCCGCGGGCCGGCGGGGCACACTCACTCGGAATCGCGGCGCCTCTGCAGCTTCACCAGCTCGCGCTGCTTCTCCTTGTACTGGCGCTGCACCTCCGCCAGCCGCATCCGGAAGTCCAGCTCCATGGCGTCCATGCTCTCCAGGGAGGACTTCATGGCGTACATCTGCGGGGAGGGGCGGGTGAGGACGCCGCCCTCGGCCGGGGTGCGGGACCTCACAGCGGAGACCAGGGGCCCGGGTCACACCCAATTTCTACCCCTCACGAGCTGGGGCCTTGAGCAAAACGGACTGCCCGGCTGCACGCCAAGGACCGAAAAGCCAACTTCTCAGGGCTGTATCCCGGCCGAATTGGCCCGTAAGGACCGCTCAGGCAGAGCTGCCTGTTGGATCATGTGTCGCGGGCACGGGGAGACGAAGCCGCCTGCCCAAGGCCCATGGGCAGCAGGGGCGCAGCCAGGTCTGCTCTCCCTGAGCCCTCAAGCTGTCACCCACGGAATGCACTCTTGACACGTGATTACGTGATAAACAGAGACCCGGGAAGAGGAGACAACTTGCCCGGGACCACCCAGCAAACCGGTGGCGGAAGCTGGGTGCGGAACAGGCCCTTCCGAACGCAAAGCCGGCCAAGGCCCAGGTGAGGTGGCCTCTCTGGGGCACCCCGCGCCCGCCCCCCAGCCCCCCAGGCCTGGCCTGGGACACCTCACCCGCTCGTCCTTCTTCTGCATCCAGCTGTACTTCTTATTGGGGTTCAGCTCCCGTGGAAGCCGCAGGTTCTTCAGCGGGTCCACGAAGGGGCCGTCCAACACCTCCTTCAGCATGTGACTGCTGGCCACCAGCAGGCTCTCCAGAGAGGGCCGCACCGTGGGGCCCCGCTCCACACCTGCGGGAGGAGAGACATGAGCCCGAGCCCCCAGGGGCCAGACTCACAGGCACCACAGCCCACCCCTCAGGCCCCCAGCAGGAAGAGGACAAGGCCCAGAGCAGGCTCGTGGACGGCCTGAGGCCACACAGGCCCCCGGGGATGCTGACGGCCCGCAGCCTTTCCCAGACACCGGAAATGGGCGCTGAGTGAGAACAGGTAAGAGCGTGGGACACACGGTGCCGTCCTGTTCCTCACAACACACTTGTACACAGACTCACAGAGAGTCAACAAAGGCCGGCAGGGCTGCTCTCTAGAACTGCGCTTCTCTTTTTGCTTATCTGTCCTTAAAATCTTCCATGAGGAGTATGCATGGTTTTCATGATCAGAAAAAAAGAGCCCCGGGACTTCCCTGGCGGCGCAGTGGTTAAGAATCTGCCTGCCAATGCAGGGGACAAGGGTTCGAGCCCTGGTCCAGGAAGATCCCACATGCCTTGGAGAGACTACACCCGTGTGCCACAACTGAGCCCACATGCTACAACTACTGATGCCCGCATGCTGCAACTACTGAAGCCCGCGCGCCTGGAGTCCGTGCTCTGCAACGAGAAGCCACCGCAATGAGAAGCCGGCGCACCACATTGAAGAGTAGCTCCCGCTCGCCGCAACTAGAGAAAGCCCTCGCGCAACACAAAGACCCAATGCAGCGAGAAAAAAAAAAAGAAACAAGAAAAAAAGAGCCCCACAATAAGTTTTGTAAACTGTAAAAGTAACACGTGCACATGATAAAAACCACAAACCAAGCAGAGGGTGTGACGAAACAAAAGCCTTTCTCCTCCCCAAAACACAGGTCCCTCCCTGGAGGTGCCTCTGCTGACAGTGTCTGGCAGGTGGTTCCAGAAACTTTTATACACATTCAAACATAGGTAACACACAGGCATCCTTTATAAATATAAACATGGCATCAATCAATAAATACCGTATCACACTCTTTTTTCTACTTAAAGTCTTTTCACATTAGCACAAAAATACAAATGTGTTCACGTTACGGCTTGAGCCTTACAAAAAGTGCCGTTTCTGTAAGTCGAAAACACTAGAATATCAGAAATTTTATATGGCCAAAGGGAGGAACAGCAGGCTAGAATTCTCTTGTATTGATGAGTTTTAATTTATCTAAATGATCCCCCACTGATGGCATTTAGGCGGCTCCTGTTTTTTTGTAGTGAACGGGTAGGCACCGCGTAGGAAATACGCTGCCTGTGCAATTAACGTGATTAAGGTATATGTGTTTATCTCTGATAAATGTTCCAAATGCCCTTCAAAGAGACTGAACCAGATCAGGATCTCAACAATGGTACCTGAGAGCCTATTTCTCCACAATCTTTCTACTAAAGTAACATGAGTTTTCATTTTTCAATTGATGTTTTCTTTGTGATCTAACATATGATCCATTTTTGTGAATGTCCTACATGTGCTGGAGGGAAAAACTGTATTCCTTACTACCAACTGCACAGTTCCCTAAAATCGACAATGCAATTAACAATTGCACTGCCCAGATCAGGGCTTCTGAACCCTGGGGCCATTCACATTTCCATGACTGTTCTCTGCTGTGGGCGGCTGTCCTGGGCTTTCGGCGTAGGGTGTTAGCAGCGTCCCTCACCTTTACCCACTAGATGTCAGTAGTACTCCCCTCAAGCTGCCACAACCAAGTGTCACCGGTGGCCAGTTCAGAGTCACTGGTTTTGCTTTTCTGTTTTTATGGACATTGAGGCCACAAAGCAGAGAACCCCCCCCCCCTTCAAGGTGCTCCGAGCTGTAAGATCTCTTAGTTGCTGGGGGGGGCCTGCTCCGTCACAGGGGGGACCAAAGAGCAACTCCTTCACCCTCCGACACAGCAGCTTTGCAGGGGCCCCCCA
This sequence comes from Leucopleurus acutus, assembly GCF_964270905.1. Classification (NCBI taxonomy): domain Eukaryota; kingdom Metazoa; phylum Chordata; class Mammalia; order Artiodactyla; family Delphinidae; genus Leucopleurus; species Leucopleurus acutus. The sequence goes on from NC_139158.1 coordinate 3,778,174, forward strand.
GGACTGACAGCCCAGGGCAGCCTGATGACCCGAGGGCAGCAGCTGTGGGTTTAACTGTGTGCCCCCAAATCCACGTGTTTAAACCCTAACCCCGACACCCCAGAACGTAACATCTTTAAAGACGGAATCAAGTTAAAGTGAGGTCTTCAGGGTGGGCCCTAACCCAACGTGACTGTGTCCTTATAAAAAGGGGACGTTTGGATACAGAGACACGCAGAGGAAGACCATGGGAGGACACAGGGAGAGGACAGCCATCCACAAGCCAACAGGGAGAGAGGCCTCAGAAGGAACCAACCCAACCTGCTGACACCTTGATCTAGAACTTCCAGCCTCCAGAACCATGAAACCACACACTTCTGTCATTCAAGAGCCCCCCATGACCCCCGCCCTACCCCACCCCACCCCATCTGTAGTATTTGGTACAGCAGCCCGAGCTGACTAATACACCAACCTTGTGGCTTTACCAATGTGGAGGTGCCCTGGAACAGGGGCCCGACACGCACTGGAACCCCCATGGGACCAGGCGTCAGTCACAGAGGCTACGGCGCTGCAGGGCGGGAAGGACGGCCAGCACGCCCAGGGACGCCCAGGTTCGCTGACTGTGGGCAGCTGTGCGCAGCAGGAGGGGCAGAGCGGGAGGGCCGGTGGCTCCAGGAAGCGACGCGGGCTGTGGGAAAAACGCTAACGGGCCCAGGAGCCTTGGGCCTGCCGTACGAACCGGGACCACTCGTGGCCCAGCTCTGTACAGAACGTGCAGGAGACTGCTGCTCAGTGTCTGTCAGCGACCGTCGAAGGGGGAGGGCCACCGGGGGCCCCCCTCGCCCCTGTGGTGCACACACCCCTGCACACCCGCCCAGACGCTGCCCCCAGCCCTGGGGCCGCAGCCTCCACTGCAGAGCGCTGAGGGCATCCCAGACATCCACCTCAAACATCGGTGTCCACACCAGCTGCTGGCCTTCCCCCACACATGCTCCCCCCGCCCCACCTGCCCAGCTCAGAAACTGGAATTCTCGTCTTCCAGCGGCTCAGGCCACAACCCTTGGCATCGTCCTTTTACACCCACGCTCAGTCCACCAGCAAAGCCTGCTGGCCGCACCTTAGCTTCCACCCAGAACCCACCTGCTCCTTGCCTGTGTGCCCCTCGCCACCCTGGGCCTGGATGGAGACGGGAGCCTCCGCCTGGGTCTCCCCGCCTCCACCCTCACCCCTGCGTCAGCTCTCCACACAGCCCACAAAGGAACCGCACGTAAGTCTGATCCTATCAGCTCAACTCAAAACCACCTTCCTACGGCCTCTCATTTCACTCCAAGTGGAAGACCTCCCCGGGGTCACCCCTCACCCAAGTTATCCCACGGACCTCCTCACCACCACTCTCCCCTTCCGGCTCTGCTCCTGCCCCTGGCCTCCTCGCCTTTGTTCTAACACGACACACACAGTCACCTCAGGGCCTTTGCACTTGCTGTTCCTCAGGCCTGGCATGGTTTTCCCTAGAAGAATCTTCCTCCCCCACCCATCAACAGGGGCTTCCGTGGCCATGCGCTGTAGGAGGCCACCCTTCCCGCCCCTGCCCTGTCCCCTTCCCGGCCTTTTACCACCTGACAGTGCTGAGGGCTGCACGCAGATGGCCTGGTTCACCGCTGGCCCCCAGCACCAAAACGGTGCCGGGTACACAGTAGGAGCTGAATGAGTAGGTGGATGAGGTAGGAGTGTGAAAAGGGGCAAGAGTGTGCAGAGACTCCCAAACCGGGTGACCCGTCCTGAGCCCCCTCCTTTCCAGATGCCCCTGGGCCTCTGTGGTCCCCACTGAAAACCCCCCAGTTGGTAGGATCAAGAGGGTTTTCATTTCCTTCTGGGACAAAAACTGTTTTTGGTACCAAACTATTTAAATGAGAGAAAAGAAACAATGAACTTTAGAAGAAGAACAACAAAACAACAGACGCCTGAGGGGGAGTGGGTGTCACTCGTCCAAGCTTCCTGGAAAGGGGCATCTGATCGTGACATGAAAGAGCCTTGAAAGAGTCTTGAAAATATGGCCTGGTTCTGGCCCAGCAATTCCACCCCTGGGAACAAATCCCCGGGAGAACAGAGGTGTGGACAAGGATTTTTCTTCAAGAGTAATCATCACATCATTTACAGCAGCTAAGAAAGGAAGGAAAGGAGGGAGGGAGGGAAGCAGGAAGGAAGGAAGAGAGGGAAGGAGGGGGGAGGGAAGGGAGGGGGAGGGAGGGCGGGAATAAAAAAGAATTCGGGGCTTCCCGGGTGGCGCAGTGGTTGGGAGTCCACCTGCCGATGCAGGTTCGTGCCCCGGTCCGGGAAGATCCCACATGCCTTGGAGCGGCTGGGCCCGTGAGCCATGGCCGCCGGGCCTGTGCGTCCGGAGCCTGTGCTCCGCAACGGAAGAGGCCGCAACAGTGAGAGGCCCGCGTACGGCAAAAAAAAAAAGAAGGCAAATGAAAATGCCTTACAATCTAGGATTGCGTCATTGAAGGCTGGGACCTCCACCAGGCAGAAAACTGTGTAATCCCTAAAACAAAATTTCTAAGAACACACAGCTTTGAGAAATGTTTAATAAAGCGTATACTAAGTGAAAAGGCCAGTCACAGAGCGCTGTTTACAAAATGACCTTGACTTTGGAACTGTGTGTCTGCGTAGAAAGAATTCTAGAGGAAATACACCGAAACGTCCGGCGCTATTATCTCCCCCACAGCCAGGCCTGGGCCCCTCCTCCGTGCCGCTTCTGGCCCAAGCGTGGGCTCGCGAGGCTGTGCCTGACCCGCTCAGCCTCTTCACACACGTCTTGGAGCACCTCAATTTCTATGTCGAACGTCAGTGGTTTTGTGCCAGCCCAGAATTCACGGCCCCTTCTGCTGAAGGCGCTCCATTCCCCCTGAGGACCGCCCCTCCCTACACCCCGGAAGTGGCTGCCCCCCCATCGAGGGCTGGGCATGATCAGCCTGGTCCATCCCGTCTCCTGGGCCACAGGGTTTGCTTCTGCAAAAAGCATGAACCCCAGTCAGCCAATCATTGACAGTGCATCACAGCATCTTTGCCAGACCTATGTGGAAACAGGTGGCCTCTTCTGTGTGTCTGCCGAGCTGAGCTGAGCAGGCCCATGGGCTTGGGAGAAAGTATCAGTGACCACTATAAGGGCAGTGGGCCCACCTTGAATGAAGCCAACAGAAAGAAGTGAAACAAGGTGGGTGGGGGGAGACAGGGAAGAGGGAAAAGAAACGCCTTGGTTTGAGCACCTGGATCCAGCCATACCTGAAATATTCTCCAATTACTGACATACTTCGGTTCCACAAGCCAATAAATTTCCCCTGACTTTTTCTAACCAGTTAAAAGAAAAGTCTTGGTCCCTCACAACCCAAAGCATCTCACCACTGACAGAACAAGCAGAAATTTCACCACTAAGAAACCCAGAGACTGGCTGCACAACGATGTGACTGTATGTAACACCTCTGCCCTGTACACTTCAAAACGGTTAAAAGGATAAGAGTTTACAACATGTATATTTCACCACAGTTTTTTTAAAGTGCACACGAATAAACCACATCCTGGAGATTTTGAAATTTTTTAAATCCTATTTTGAAAAATTTTCCTTAAAAGGGGGAAAGGCGGGAGTTCCCTGGCGGCCTAGTGGTTAGTATTCCAGGCTTGCACTGCCGTGGCCCAGGTTCAATCCCTGGTTGGGGAACTGAGATCCCGCAAGCCACGCGGCCTAAAAATAAATAAATAAAAAGGGAAAAAGCAAGCCGCAGAGGCCCACCGCCCGGCACGACTCACCTGCCACCTCCTGGCTCCTCTTCTCGAGCTCCAGCTCGGCGATCTCGCTCAGCAGGGTGATGCCATGCAGGAAGCTTGGCTCCAAGACAAGGCTCTGCACGGCCTCCAGCCTCTCCAGGGCTGGGGCTCCAGTGCCCGGGGAGGGCAGAGGCCTGGCCTGGGGCAGCTCTGCCGCGGCTGCTAGGGCATTCATGCCAGCCAGCGGGTCCTCCAGGCTGGGCGGGAACTGATCGGAGCCCGCTTCCTCCAGGAAGCAGGCGCTGCCCGGCACAGGGGTGGCCTCCGGGGCCTCCAGAGTCAGGCACTGTCCCTCCCCAGCGGGCACGTCACAGTCCGGCAGTTCCAGGCTGGGCCGGGGCTCACTCGGGGCCTCCTGGGCCAGATCTTCCTCGGGAGCTGCCTCTGCCACGGGCACCTCCACGGGCACCTCCACTGGCTCCTCCTTAGCCTTGACCAGCGGCTCAGGCGTCAGCCGCGCCCCCGGGTCCGGGGCAGCCGTGCAGGACTCTGTCCGGCGCGGTGAATCCACCCGCGCCTCAGCCCCCTCGGCGAAGTCCGGGCACGCGGAGGGCTCCGCAGGCCCCTGGCCGCCAGCACTCAGCGCCTGGGCCTGGGCCTCCAGCAGGCCACCCGCGCAGCCGCCCGCCGGGCTCGGGGCCGCCAGGGCTTCCTCGGGGAGCAGCGTCAGTGGCGACTCGAGGGAGGGCAGCTCTGCGGGGCCTTCGTCCATGTCCTCCACCTCCGCCTTCACCTCCCGCTCCGCCAGCGGTTCTTCGTCCGGGACCTCCCGCAGCGGCTCTGGGATCTTGGACGGGGACAGGCGGATGGGCTTGTCCTCAGGCGAGAGCGCCAGGTGCTCGGGCCCATCGGCCGGGAGCGGCACGTCGGGGGCCAGGCCGTCGGCATCGGCAGCCGCCGTGGGCTGCAGCAGGAATGGGTAGGGCCTCCCGTAGTGTGGCGGCAGGGCTTGAAACGGGTACCTGGGTGGGATATCTGCCGAGGACACCAAGGGTCAGCGGGGGCCCCTTCTCCTGCCATGTCCCACAACCCCGTGTGTCCCCATCAACACCCACCCACCAGCCACCCTCTCTGCGGGGCCAGCCTGCGGGGCTGGGATCCCTTCCAGATGGCATCTGAGGAACCCCAGGGCCTTTCTGCACGTCTGCGCCGCAGAGAGAAAAACTGGCCACCATCTTTCCCTGAGGGTCTTCAGGTCTCAAAGGCTCTTTCTCTGTTCCCTCCAGCCTCAGCACCCAGCACAAAGCTGGGCCAGAAGCACACGCTCAGTAAGACCCCAAATGGCCCCCACCCAGCCGGTGCCGACTCTGCCCTCCGTCCCACAAGAAGCCACCCGCCCCACGCCATTAAAGCAGAGTTGGGGCATCCAGTTGTTCAAAAAATAATAGTAATACCGTGCTGGCTCCCCTCCCTCACTTTTTCTACTCTGAACTCCCACCCTTGAGTGTAATCTCCCTGAGGGCAGGACGGTGTTCAGCTGACTGTCTGTAGCGTCCCGGGCCCAGCCCAGAGCAGGGCAAGCAGCAGGGGCTCAGTATGAACCAAACCGGGGGAGACAGACGCACGGAGCACCCTCACCCCGCACCGGGGCCAGGCCTGCGCTCCACACTTGACCTCATGAGCAGGACATCGAATGTCCCCAGAGAGGGGCAGCCACCTGCCCAAGATGGCACACAGCATCCCGGTGGCAGAAATCTGAACTTCGGAATTCGAACTCAAGTCCTCCCACGGGAAGAGGAACACAGGCCTCAGGCCCCTTCAAGGCCACCTGCTGCATGTCCCGACCAACACGGGACACGGGAAGAGGGCGCGTGTGTGCGTGCAGCGTGTGGGGTGGGAGTACTCCTCAGGACACACTTATCGTCAGTGCAACAACACAGCACCTGTTATGGGCCAGCTATGGTGCTAAACATCCTACAGGTCTTACTTTGCTTCACGCTCAGACAGGCCCTCCTGAACTTAGAACCTACTTCTAACATTACACCCATTTCCCCTGACCCTACCACCGAGGGAAGGCTAGAGAGAGATGACGGCCAGCTGCGTCCTCGGGCGTTCATTCCAGAGCCCAGCGGTGAGCCAGGTACACGGTAGGTGCTCAACACAGAAAGAAGGATTGACAGGTTGAAGGAATGAATGAGTGAATGACCATATGGGGATGTTTCACCAGCTCCTACCTGAGAACAAGGCCTGGAAAGGGCTGGGGGCTCCCTTCTCCAATTCTAAGTCCTTCTTCTCGACGACGTTCTCGGGGGCCTCCTCCTTGCGGGTGATGCCAGGGGTGGGCGGCGGGGAGGCAGGCGGCGGGCTAGTGGGGTGGGAGCTGGGCGTGGCGGGGTAGGCGTAGGTGGACGGCTTGGACACGTCCTCCAGCTTCTGGATGACCTTGGCCTTCAGGGCAGCCACAGGGGAAGCGCGGGGAGATGGCGGTGGACTCATGGCCTTGCCGTAGGTGCCCGCAGGGCCAGCGGCCAGGCCAGGGGGCTTCCGAGGCAGCAGCCCGGGGCCCGCGGCGCCCAGGCCGCCCTTGCCCGCGGCGCCCAGGCTCCGCTTGCTCACCTTCTCCTCCATCTCCACCCGCTGCTCCTGGGCCTTTAGCCGCTCCTGCTGGGGGGGCCGGCAGGCAGGGTCAGCGCGGCAGGACCCATCACCCACCACCTGCCCTGCCCCCGGGGTCCCCGCGACACACAGAGAACCTCAGGCAGGGTGTGGGGCTGCAGGCCGCCAACGCCCCCAGCCCGAGACTGACATTCCGTCACAGTACAAATAACAAGCACAGCGTTCCTTGTAGAATTGCAGCAGACGGGGCTAGGGGGCCCTCCGGTCTAGACCCAGGCCCCTCTGGGACCCTCACGGTCAGGGCGCGGGGGGCCGGTGGAGGTGGGAGGCTCTTTCATGACACTAGGACAGCTACCTGCACGGAGAACTCACTACCTGTGGGCACTCTCCTGCCTTATCACACCCGGGTCTCAAAACACCTCAAAAGGTGGGCGGGGGGAGCCTTTCCCGGTCTTTGATGGCTTGAGGAAGGCTCACGAACTTCGCCGTGCTCACCAGGGGCCAGGCGGTCAGCACACGATCACACGGGGAGGAAAGGCTCCATGGCCCAGCCACTGTCAATGTCTCATTGAACAGCCCGATGACACAGAAATTACTAGCAACTCCACTTCCACAGGAGGAAACTTGAAACCCAGAGAGGTGAATTCACTTGCTGGAGGGCACACAGCCAGGCATGGCAGAACTAAGGTTCAAACCCAGGGCCCCATTTGCTGCCTGTGTCACCTCGGTTGACTCCTCCAGAGCAGCTGCTGCACAAGAAGGGAGGGGCAAGGCCAAGCAGAGGACAAATGTCCAGGAACACCTTCAAGGAGGCAGGAGGGCTGTGAGCTTTAGGGAGTCCACCCACACGGTGGCGACACCAAGTGTCGCCCATCTTACGTGATCAGGCAACATGGGTGGAGGCCAGCCCCGGCCCGAGAGGGGAGCCCAGGGCCATCAGGCACCCAGCCGGGCCAGGCAGGGCTTAGGAAACAGCGGGAGAACACAGGGATCCCTTCAGTTCCCACGCAAACATCTCCAGTCCACAGGGCCACCTCTCCCGCCCTGGCTTCCCCATTGCTGCCTGCACCCACCCCTTGCCAGGCTCTGTCCACCCCTCAGCCTTGCTCACACCATCCCCTCTGCCCAGAGGGCTCCTCCACAACTAATTTCTTCAGGTCTCTGGGCAGACGCCACCTCCTCCAGGAGGCCCCCCTGACCACCAGCCTCTCTCATTTTTTCTGACTCACAGTCCAGAACTGGACTTTCTGCTGGTTGACCCCTCTGCCTCGCCAACAACAGAGGAGCTCCGGCAAGAGTCTCCAGTGCCCCCATGGCCCTCCTGAACCACGCCCACCCCAACTCACCACCAGCTGGGCGCTCCTCTGCAGTTCCAGAGCCTGGGCCGCCTGCTGCTGCAGGTACAGGAATTCCTGCTGCCGCAGGAAGTGCTGCTGGGAGAAGAGCTGCAGCTGCTGGGCGTGGTGCAGGGAGCTGCGGCCTGGTGGGTACAGGGCCGGCCAAAGGGGTGGCACCGCGGCCCGCTCCATCAGCTCCGCTGGGGGCAAGAAGACAGTGAGGCTGCACCTACCGCCTGGTGCCCATCACCCCATTTTACAGATGGGGAAGCTGAGGCAGAGCTGGGCTCAGCTGGGCCTCCAGTTGCTTCCTGGGGACGGAGAAGCCTGTCCTCCTCCCTTTGCCAGGGGCAGCCACATCCCAGGCCCGGGGCCAACATGGGGACTCCACACCTTCTCCTACTATACCCAGTGGTCTGCAAAGTGGATTCCTGAGGAATGGGGGCACCAAGGCAGAGGGTCCAGGCCTCCCACCAGGGCAGCCCTGCTTTGGTTCTCCACATGGGCTTTCTGGGTAGGAACTCATCAAAACAAGGACCCCTGTGGCTTTAGGACACAGCCACCCTATTCTGCTGGGCGGACACCCCCTGCCACAGGAGGACAGTCCTCCTCCCACGGCATTTGGGACAGTCTCACTGTGGAAGGCCACTTACCAAAGTGAGGCAAGTGCTCACTGGGAATGACCACCAGCTGGCCCGACTGGGGGTCCCTGACGAACTGGTAGGCCGACGGCAGGGAGCCCCCCAGGCCGGGTGGAAAGGCAGGCGCCATGCCCTGGTGAAGAGAAGGGGGGCCCAAGCCTAGGAGAGACCCATGCCCGAGTCAGTGCTGAGGACCCAGGCCCAGCCTACTCCCCCATCCTCCACTTCCTGGGCCTCCGAGCAGGAAGCCGAGGGTAAGGGCTGTGAACGCGCGCCCAGCCTCCCGCTCTGGGCACTGTCCACAAACAGGCTTGGCCAAGGGCCCACAATGCTGGCGCCATTAATAATGGCCCTGCTTGGGCAGTGAGGGAGCTGAACTACGGGGAAGAGAGGAGGGGTGCTGTCCCTGCACCAGCACGTCAGGCCTCCCCATCCCGGCCCACCGCCGCCCTCCCGCTCACCGTACGGGTGTCCAGCGAGCCACATGGACGTGCTGCCCGAGCGGGGCAGCCAGGGGTGCGTGGCCAGGTGGGCCGCAGGGTCAGCGGACCAGCGACCGGAACCTGCCAGCGCCGGGCCCCCGGTCACCATGAGGTTGGGGTTCAGGCCGTTAGCAGCACAGCTGGTGGGGTGCAGGCGGGCCAGGTCAGCCAGCTCCTTACTTTCTCTGGAAGCAAACAGGGGCGTCAGGGACAGGCCAGACGGCCCCAGGGGCGGGTGGGAGAGAAGGGGTACCGCCCCAAGTCACCGGGGGACACCAGGCTACTGCTGGGCCGACTCTGCACCCGGTGGACAGAAGAGCCAGCTGGGGCTCGGCAAAGGGCCCCGGGGCCTTCCTCGGGAGGGTGTCCCACGCTCTCAGGACCACCCGCAGCCAGGTAGGGTCACCCGCCCTTGCCTTGGGGCCCCCAGGCCCCCACCTGAGCAGCTTCTCCTGGTCCCGGTCCAGCCGCGCCCCAAGCAGCCGCTCCTCCCGGTGCCTGGCCCGCTCATCTCCACAGTCCTCGTCGGCTCGGCTGTGCCCTGGGTCGGGGGGACAGGCAGGAAGTGAGGCCCACTCAGGGCCCCAACAAGCCCTCAGCATCTGAGCGGTTCCCTCACCTGGCCGGACGCCCTCCGTGCCCAGAAACATCCCTCCATCGCCCCTCAAAGAGCCTACCTGGAACTCGCACAGGTAACCGGGATATTGCAGTAGAACATCGTAACACAGATCGAGTAACAACAGGGCGTGAACCGAGTGGCATTCGCTGACTCGGTTTCACTACTTTGTCACCGGAAAGGCAGGTTCTGGGAGAGGTTAGGATGGAGGGGAAACCACAACCCAAAAAAGCGGTCGCTATTCAGAAGCACGGCGAGGCCCGGGCCACGGGAAATCAGCCTCCCCACTGAGGCCCCGTCATGGTTCTGTCTGCTGCAGACCTGTGGCTGATCTTTTCAAAATCAAGACGGAAAAGTGAAACCAGAGAACGCTATGTGTGTGTGGGCGAGTGGAGGATATGCGGGCTGCCATCCGGCTCACCCACCCTTGTCCTGGTGCCCAGGGGACGTCCCTCGACCCATGGCTGGTCCAGCTGCACCTTCCGTGAGCTCCCCGCCTTCCCCAGAGCAGAGAAGGCAGGTCCTCAAGTCCCGGCCAGTTCTGCAGGGGCAGGAGCTCGTGGAGGGCACCCAGGGTCCAGCCCTCCTCGCCCCACCTGCCCCACTCTCCCTGGACGTTTGCTACTCCATACGACGGAAGCCAGCACGCGTGTGGCCGCCCCGGGCCGGCTAGGGCCCAGGAGGTGGGCGCTATCACCAGCAGCAGAAGCCACTCAGCTGGCAGCTGAGACTCTTCTAAACCGCCGAGGCTGGACTAACTCCTTCTCTAGGGTCAGTCATGCTGGACTGGTGTCCTCCCACCCAGGTCTCGGGAGGTACGCCCGGGGAGGAAGCCACCCCCAGGGCCCCGGACCTTATCGGTTATCACCCTGCTGGAGACAAGCGTCCAGGGCCACCTTGCCGGGGCCCCCCAGCAGTCCCCACATTCATGGTCCTCGTGGGCGGGGACCCAGCTTGGAATGCGGCCGTCGAGCATCTCCCCATCGTTTCTCCCCTCCTGCACCCCCATCACCAGGAGCTCCAGAAGAACAGAGCCCCCAGGAGAGGCTCAGGGATGCAGGGGCTTCTCCTTCCCCTTCGGGAAGGTGGAAACCCACAGCCCCAGAACAAAGAAGAGAAGCCCACGGGGAGGGGCAGCCACACAAGCCCACGTGCCCGATGGACCACGCACACGGGGTGGGGGGGGCAGGCAGCCTAGAATCAGGGAGGGTCGCATCCCGAGAGGCAGCTGGAGATGGGCCAGGGGCCACCGGGGGCGGGTCTGCAAGTTCCAGAAGCCACCGGAGCGACAAGGAAGCAGCGTGTGCGGTTAAGCAGAGAAAAGCCAGCGAGCTGGGGCACCGTCAGGGCAGGAGTGGGAGTGGGCGGAGGAGTCTTCTTGCCGACCTGGTCCCCATGGGTCACACAGGTGCGTCCCAGGCGATCCGTTAAGTCACCCCATGCAAGCCCTGAGCCGACTCTTCTGCCAACGGCTGGTCCCCACGACTGTTCCAGCACATGGCAGGAAGTGCAGGAAGCAGAGGGGAAAGGCGGGAGGTGGGAGAACAAGCCCGCGCCAACTCAGGGTGAGACCCAGTGAGGGTGTCCCGGCCTCCGGTGCCAGTGTGGTTCCCGAATCCAAGGGGACCCTGAGCCCGCCCACCCCCTCCATGAAGGACTGGGAGGGGCCCTGCTTGGGCCTCCCATCCCGGGCTCGCAGGCAGGGCCATCCAGAGCCCTTCAGCTGGACTGGGAAACCAGAGCATGTGTCTGAGCTTCCTTCTCCTGCAGGGATGGCCTCCCAGGCCCGCAGAAACTCCGAAGACCCTCCCGCCCGCTGGCCACGCCGGGGCGGCAGACAGGCTTTGGCACAGAGCTCCTGGTGCCCCCAGAAGGGACAGGCGTCTGCAGTGTGGCCTGCCCCCAAGACCTCTGTCCTCAGGCCTGATGCCTCTCCACTGCCCTGGCTGTCACCACACAGGCCCTCAGGGGCTTCCCACGCTAGGTGCCACCTGCACCAGAAACCTGTATGCAGGCCCGCCCACCTGGGAGCACCCACCACCCCCAGGGTCACTCACGCCAGAGCCCCAGACCGCTCCCCTCCAAATACAGTTGATCTCCAAAGAAATGTGACATGCCCTCCACCACCTCGCCCCGGGGCACCACCCTCATCCTCCTGCTCCAACCTGCTCCCTCTAATCCCTGCTCACACCTGTCCCTCCTACGGAGGGCCAGCCCCATGGAACCAAGCCCCTGGGCCTGACTCATGCTGCCCAGCTGTCCCCTCCAGTGTACCCCCAGCCTCTCTGCCCTCCAGTCACACTCAGGGCCACACACGCTATTCCCTCCACCCAGAGTGCCCTTCCTCTGTACTACTCAGCCTCCCCAGAAAGAGCTCAGCTCATATGCTACCTCCTCCAGGAAGCCCTCCCAGACCACCTCTCCTCTCTCATGCTCCCTTGTCTCCCTCACAGCACTGAGCACAACACACAGCTGTTTTGCTTGTTGGTTGTTCACCGTCTGTCTCCTCCTCAGACTGTGCATTGCTCTGGTTCGAGCAGTCACACTCCTGGCCGTCTACCTCCCTCCTGCACAATGCCTGACACAGAGAAAGCTGCTCAGCAAATACATGGGAAGTGAATGAATGAACTCATGAGGATAGCTAGAGGAACAGTGAGCTATGCAGACAGAACAAACGGCAGGTGCAAAGTCCCTGAGGCAGGAGCGTGCCAAGGGGGCCACGGTGGTTGAAGAGAGTAATAAGGAAGAGAGGGTGCAGGTGAAGAGTGGGGTACAGGCCGTGGAAGGGAATATGGCCAAGATTCTGTTCAAGGTAAAAGGAGAAAGCCAGAGGCAGCTCTGAGCAGGGATGAGACATGATCTGACTGAGGCTTTGAAAACCAACCTCCCTCCAGCCCCCTGTGGACAAGCGAACCAAAGGGCCCATCGCCTCTCTGTGCTGAGCTCCAGGATGGCAAGGGACCAGCTCCTCTAGCAGGGAGGCGTGTGGGGCAGAGGGTCAGCTGCTCCGAGGTCCCACACACCCAGGACCCCTTCACCCCAACCCTTGAGGCCTGAGCTCTGGAGACGTCCAACATTTCAAAGCCGCCTGTGTGCCCAGCAGGGCCCAGGGCCCTCTCCACACACACGCTCGTTCAGGGGTCATCAACCCAGGAGGGGGGTTCCAGCCCTCAGCCCATCCCAGATGAGGAAACTGAGGCACAGGAAGGGTAGCTACCCAGGTCATACCACTGACTGACAAGGAGGCGTCAGGCTAGCATCGTGGTCTGACCGGGTCTTCCTGACCACCAGGGTGCACACCCCTCCACACACAGAGCCCGCACACGGTGGGCACTGGTGAAACAGCAGCACTACTGCCCTCACCCATCTGCAGCCCTGCCCCAGGGCCCACGTCCCCAGCACTGACAGCCCCTCCGTGGGTCACATGCTCTAATCCGGCCGTAACGGCAGAGGCTCAGGCTAAGGCCTGGTTCCCATGGCAACTCCCTCCCAGACTCCATCTGAGCGTTTCTGCAGATATGGCGACCACCAACTCCGGCCAATTCTGTGCTTTCCAGAGTCTGGGGTCAATACCACCGCTTACACCCGATGCAACCCCAGCTCTGCCCGGTATGATGGGCAGCAGGGCGGGGTGGGGGCACCATCAGAGCCCCCCAGATTTGGTCCCCAATTCGACTCCACCATAGAGGTGATAACGGGCAAGACAGAGAGATGGGAGGCACAGGTCTGGGCTTAAGGGTTCAAGTTCAGCCCGCCTCTTCTAGCCGGGTGACCCAGGGCGAGTCACCTCACCTCCACAGGCCCTGCTCTCCCATCTGTGAAGCTGGGAGAATAAGAGATCCACCAGGAGGAGCTGGTGGCCGGGGCTACGTGGGGCTGCCTGCACACGGCCCCCTGCTACACGGCAGGGAAGGTGCTGGTCTGCTGGCCTCTCGGCGTGGGCACTGCTGTCTGGGGTTCACAGGTGTACGTGAAGCCCGTCCTTCATCCATCTCAGGGTGCAAGACCCCTGTAGCCAGACCAGACCCTGGGTGAGCCCTCGGGGCATTTCCCATAAAAGGATCTCGGGCTCATGGCAGAAGCTCTGAGCCCTTAAGGCCCTGCATGTGAACAGAGAAAAGGAAGGCCTGTTTATGAAGCACCTACTACGAGCGCCTCGGCCCACCTGGTGTCAGGGAACGAGGAGGCCCTCCCTAGCGCCACGTAGTAAATGGGGACACCGGGGGCCAGAGGACTCAGGCCTCAGGTTCAAGGTCACGCAGCTGCAAAGGGCAGAGCCTGGATGTGAACTCACTGACAGGCAGAGGGCTCACTCCACAAAGTAGGAGCCGGGAAGTCGGGAAACCCAGGAGCCCCGGGGCTGGCAACAACCACTCAGCTGGGGTAATGCCAACTTCTCCCCTCCGCCAGGGTCGTCCAGATTGGGGAAAAACCACCACTTCTTACAGGCATTTTTTTTTTAAGGAGAGTAAGACTCCACTCACTTTCCAATGGTCACCGGCAAACAGAAAGGCAGTCTCAGCCCAATAATTCCTGAAGGTCTCATCCCAAACTGTCCCATCCTCTCTCTCTCTCCCCTCCCCCCGCCCAGACACTTGCACACACATACACGCTCACACACACACATTCTCACCTGCACTCTCTCACACACACTCCCTCATACACATTCTCCCACACACACTCCCAACCCCATGGACACAGGTCCCTTGGGCACGGCCAGGTACTCTGGGCACCAGGATGAGTTCTGGGGACCGTGAGTCCTAACTGGGGTGTCATATCGTGTCACACGAGCATTCTTCTAAAAAAAGGACCCCAAAAGATCTTTTGCCCACCTAGTGAGCGGGCTTCTCCACCACCCAGCCGGCCACCTCCTAGCCAAGGGCCAATGCCCAGACTTTGAATCCCAGACTAAGGCAGGGCCTCGTGTGAGCCCCTGGGGTCAGAGGACGGGCCTCCCTTGGCTCCAGGGGGGCTCCACACGGAACAGTGGGCTCAGTTCAACAAACATTCCCTGAGACATCACTTGCCCTGAGCCTCTGCAGCTGTGGCACATTCAGATGGGCAGTGACCGGGCGAGACCCAGGGCAGCCTGGAGCCTTACCACGCTCCTCTGGGAGAGCAGGGCTGGGGCTACGGGTCTAGGAAGCAGCTGTGACAGGACGCAGCACTGGCCGCTCACTGTGGACGGAGGCTGAAGCCCAGGCAGGAGTCAGTGCAGGCAGGCGCAGGAGGGCCAGGCTCAGGGAGGGACGGGGACACAGGGGACGTGCACCCAAGATGCCTGTGTACCTTGGAAAATCTAGGAGGCGCAGGGAAGCCGGTCGCACGGGGGCCACGATGTGAGCCAAGCCTGAGCTTGCAGCTGGCGCGTCTGGGAGCGAACTGGGGGCGGGGACAGAGACTCGGGGAGGAAACCCAGGCCGACTGTTAAAAAGTCATATGAGCTAGGGGCAGCGGGACACAGCCTTCCTCCCGGGGCCCTTACCCCAGCCTGCCAACACCCCACACCTCAACACACTGACCACGGCCTGGTGCAGCGGGGCGGCCTCAGGGCCTGACCCACAGGTGAGGCCCTTGGCTCAATCCTGGGCTCTCTCTGGGCAGCCCAAGTCCAGAGTTCCAACCAAAATGCCGCAAATAGCAACTCTCCAAAATCTCAGGAAGGAGTCCAATGGCAAAATATGCCAGGGACAAACGGAAATGTAACCAATCGACCGAGTTCTGGAAAGATATTCAACTTTCCTAATAGTTAAAACACACCATTCCTCCCTACTGAACTTAACGACGATTGTTTGGGTTTCCTTTAGTAACATTAAAACACAATTCTGAGGAGTCTAAAACAAAACAGACTGCAAACGAGCATATAAACTCTCTAACTACCTAAGAAGTCACAAAGGCATTCAATGTCGAGACCACAGGAACGCCGGGGCCCTAGTTGCCATCTGTCACACTCAGTCACTCACTCATTCACTCACTTACCAAACACCTACTATGCGCCAGGTACTGGGAACGCTGAACTAGGTTAAGTAAGGCACGGTTACCTCCCTCAAGGACCTGGAATTGAAAGCTTAAGGCTAATTTATTCGTAGGAATCTATTCTTAGAAAATGACTCAAAGTATCAGTGAGGCCGCAATGCATGAAAGTATTCAAAGTAACTTCCTAAACACAAAAACATCAGAGAAGGGAAAACTAAAATGCCACGAGAGAACGGCTAACTGAGCTACGGTGCACGCTCTGGACAAAACACCAAAGACCGTTAAAAATGATACTTATAAAGAGTTGGCAAAGCAAGAGCCCACCCACAAGGGAAAAACACAAGGCCCGAGATCACAGTGCACTGGAGGCTCTGCGGATCAAACGGGAAAATGAATCTGCGGAAAGAGCTCCAAGTGTTCAGGGTGGTGGAAAAAATCTAATGGTCCCTTTTTTCTTTCCCCTCTCCTGCATTTTACACATTTTTCTATGTATGTGACAGAAAAAGCAATAAATTTTAAACAGCAGCCCCAGCCCACAAGGGGGATAAAGGACAAACAGTACCAGGAAGGTGGGAGAGAGGGGTGCAGAAGGCAGGTAGAAGCAGTGAGCAAAGGTGGGGAGGTGAAGGGGGAAGAAAAGGTGAGGGGTGAGGGGTGGGGGTGGGACCCGGGACCCACCTTTGACGTTGCTCAGAGACAGGGAACGCTCCTGGTCCGCCAGCCCAGGCACCAGCCGGCCACTGCCACTGTCCTTCTGCCGGGCCACGGCCACCGCAATGCCCACGGGTGGGTGTCGCACCTCTGCCTCACCCTGGGCACCGGAGCCCTCGCGTCCGAAGGCCTTGGCGCTCTCGGGCCTCTCCGGGTCCCGCTTCAGCTGCCGGCCCCCAGCCGCTGCAGGGCCCGCGGGGTGCGGGAGGCGGGCCTGGGCGCGTGGGGCAGCCGTGGGAGCGGGCTCGGGCTTCATGGTGCCCAGGCCTCCGAAGGGGCTCTTCTTCCCACAGCCGCCGGGACGCACGGCCACGGCCTCGCGGGCAAAGCTGCCGCTGTATTTGATGAGGCTCTGCATGGCCGAGGCCTCTCCCGGCCCGTGGGCCGCGGCGTGCAGGTCGGCTCCCGGCCTGGCGCAGGTGGCCCCGGCGCGGGGCAACGCGCCCCCGGGGTCCAGGTAGGCCTTCTTGGAGGCAGCGGCGGCAGCGGCAGCCTCCTCCTCGGCACGGCTGGCGTGGTGGTGCTGCGCGGCCAGCACGGCCATCTGCGTCGTGGCGAAGTTGCCCAGCTCGAAGGGTTTCCATTTGTGCTCAGGGCCGGCGGGCGGGGGCGGCCGCCCTGGCTCTAGGCCGAAAAGCTTGGCTGCCTGCTGGGAGGCGGAGGCGACAGCGGGGCCGCGCGGGGCGCGCTCGCACGGCCGGGGCTCGGCCTCGGGCTTGAGCAGCTCCTTGGCGGGGAGGTAGGCCCGGGGGTCCGGGGAGGAGCGCGCGGCCCGCGCCGGTGGGGCCTCGGCGGGCGGCGGCCGCTTGAGCGAGCGGATCACGGAGCTCTTCTCGCGGAGGCTCTCGGGTCGGTCCGGGGGCGGCCTTGGAGAGCCGGGCGGGGCCTGCAGGACGCCGGGCCTGCCCGCCTCGCGCTCCCGGGTCCGGGCGTCACGCGCCTGCGACGCGATCTGGATGGGCCCTGGGCGCTCGTCAAAGGCCTCCACGGAAGGCACGAAGGTGGGCGCCACCACACGGTGCTCACGGCCCGCCTCACGCGCGGCCGCCACGGGGAAGATGGTGTAGACGCCGGCGGGGGCGGGCTGCGGTGCGGCGAAGGCCCCGGAGGCGGCGGGGGGCGCAGGCGGGCCCTTGCTGACGGGCGGCGGCGGGAGCGGCGAGGGGCAGGGGCAAGGCCCCGGCAGCAGGGCCTCTGCGCGCCGCAGCCGTGCGCTCTCGTCCTGGCGCGCAGTCTCCTTAGAGCCGCGGGCCGCCTCGGCCACCAGTGCGGGGAGACCCGCGTCCCCCGCGCCATTGCAGAGGCTCAGCGCCGGTGGTGGCAGCGGCGGCGGGTTCTTGCCCTTGGACTCGGTGGTGGCCGTGCCCGGTGCCCGCGGGGGCCCGGGCTCGGCCAGGAAGGGCGACAGGCGCTCCGGGAGGCGCGGGGGCCCGCGGTCCTGGCGGCCCTCCGCCCGCGCCTCTTGGGTCAGGTCCACCACGCCGCGGGGCCCCGCTGCCTCTTCGCGGGCCCGCGGGTCCTTCTTGCCGAACAGTGGGGGCGGCTCCCCGCCGCGGCCCATCCGGTCCTTGGCTGGACCTTCCCGAGAAGAGCCTTTGGTCGAGGCGCCCGACGAGTGGCCGCCTGGGGTCCTGGAGGAGGGCGCATGAGAGTGCAGGGCACCCGGAGCTCCAGGGGCGGGCAGGTAGAAGCCGTCTGCAGAAAAGAAAGAGCGCAGCCCGTGAGCGAGTGCCCCCTCTGCCGGGGGAGAGGGAAGGGAGGCCCCAAAGGGTGCCCTAGACCCCAGGGCAAGGAGGAGGGCCATGCACAGCGCAGCCCCAGGAGAGGGCAGGCTCTGGAAATGGATAAAACCAAGCTGAAACCCCGCCCTGGCCACCTACTAACCTTTCTGAGCCTCAGTTTTCTCATCTGTGAAAGGGGGAGAGGCCAGAATTAAGAACTGCCCAGAGGGCCCAACAGGATTAGATGAGGGCCGGACAACTAGAAGGCTCCAGGAGGCTATGGGTGGGCCCAGAAAGCCTGTGGGGGCCCTTGGGGGCTGGGGGCTTGGGAAACACAGCTGAGATGCTGCCTGGAGTACTGGGTAGTGGTCCCTCCCAACCTCATTCCGCAGCTCCCCCCAGTCTCCCCACTCCTGCCCGCTGACCTTTCTGGGTATCGAAAATGCTGGGCTGGCCCAGCTGGCTGAGGAGGGGGCTCCCGCTGCTGGGGGGCTCCAGGTGGTTCAGGTGGAGGTAGGATGGGTACAGCCCGCTGGGCAGGTGGGAGAAGCCTGCAAGAGAGAAAAGAAGCCAGCTGGGACACCTCATGCCTCCCACCGGTAGCTTCCTTCCACCCTCTCTGCTTCTTGGAAATAACGTGTCTTGGCTGTCAGCCCCCTGGTGCTGGGAGCCCTGAGGTCTACCAGCTCCCACAGCAAGGATTGCCCCCTCCCAATCCTGGCACTCCAGTCCCTGGCAGCCCCCAGGGGCTAGGGCTCTCGAATCCCCCAGGAACAGAATCAAATTGGACCCAGTGCAGGGCAATGAGGATGATGAAGATAGATGGCGGTTCTAATCACAGACCAAACCCTTTCAACTGCTTTGCCTTTGTTATTTAAATTTCAAAGGAAAAAAACCTGTGAGGCAAATACTCTTAATATCCCCATTTTACAGATGAGAAAACTGAGGCTCAGAGAGGCCCACTTGCCCAAGGTCCCCCAGCAGAGGAGCCTAGCTCTGAACTGAGGTCACCAGAACTCTTAACCTCAGCCCAACATGGACCCAGTTGAGTGGTTTACTGGCTTAACTTCTCTGCTGTGTGACGCCAAGCAGGTCTCTTGCCTTCTCTGAACTTCAGCCTACCCAGCATCTCCAGCTGCTGGGTCTCCCAGGCAGGTGCTTCTAGGAAAGAATTCCTCCTGCCAGGGGTCCTCCTAACCTCCCACAACCCCCTCCACCCCACCAGTGATGCCCCAGAACCAGGGCCTTACAGGGTGCAGAAGACAGGAAACGGAGGCCACAGAGAAAGAAACAAGAGGCCTGAAAGAGTACACAAGGAATGGAGGCCCAAGAGCCATTCACCAGGGCCCGGAAGGCCAGACAGGTGAGCAGGTGCCGGGGCAGTGGAGGAGGATCCTGCCTCTCCTCCTGGGCGGTGGGTCCTACAGGACCTCAGACCCACTGGTGATCCATCCCTGAGGGACTTGGGTCCCCCATGCCCCCCAGTCACTCCCTCTGAGGCCAGAGATGCAGGACCCGTCCCTGGCCACACTGGGCGCACATCTTCACCCACAGCCCCACAGGACAATTACATTAACAACAATCACAAGACGATAAGGAACACCTGATAGACGTTATCTCGCTTCATCCCTGAAACAACACTCCCAGGTAGGCACTGGTTCCCACTGCCTTCTCATCTGTAAGATGGGCATAATAGCCCTCCTCACGGCCTGTTCTGAGGGTAAAGTGAGCTCAAGTATGCAGTCCTTTGTGCATAGGAAGGACACTGCATCGTTTGCTATCATTACTATCATTACCGGTATCTGCCGGCAAAAGAGAAAAGGGAGTCAGGTTGATGCCACACGGGCACCAGAGGCAGCCTCTGCCCCTCAGGCCCCTCGAGCACCCCCGCTCTGGGCTGGTGGAAACGGGAGGCTCAGATGGGACCCCAGCCCGGAAGGACTGCCCGCCATCCCAGACCTAGAGGCAGGATCGCCCCTCCGTGCGGGGCACACACAAGTCAGGACAAGGACGGAAGCACTCGGTGACAACTGGCACAGAGAAGGAAGTAGGGAGACAGTGGGCGGCGAAAGGCCCAGGAGAGCCTGAACCTGCAACAGGCGCCCGACCCGGGAGCACCCCAGGACACCCAGGAGGCAGCAGGAGCGAGCGAGCACCCAGCATCTAAACTCCACCGGAGCCCAAGGTGGAGGATGAACTCAGAGTCCCCCAGGCCCATTCCTTCACTGACAGAGGGGAAACTGAGGCTCCACGGAGGCCCAGGATTTGCTCTGGGCTGGCAGGAAGCCAAGCCGGCAGACCTCCCCACGTTTAGGGGCGTCACCGCAGAACAGCAACAAGAGAGCCCAATGGCACCTGGTCCCACTGCTCCCACAATGACAATCACTGACGAGCTGACTGCATTGAGGAGACAGCGGGCAGCAGAACAAACCAGACCCTGCCCTCAGAGCTCACTGGTGGGGAAACAGGTATCTCATGAAAAAGCACACAGAAGAATGTGTCATCACAAGTGGGAGGTGGAACCGGGGTGGGGTGGGGGGCGTGTTTGAGCCAAGCCCTGGAGGAGGAACAGGAGATAGCCAGTGAGCTGCGGTGCGGGGCTGCAAGTGGAGGGAACAGCACGTGTAAAGGCCCTGGGACAGCGCCAAGAGGGAGCGCTGAGCATCTGAAGAACAGCAGGGAGGCTGGATGACCAGAGCTGGGCCCCGCAGGCCACCGCATGGAGGAGTGACCGTGGAGACAGAGGGGAGGCGGCAGACTTGAGAAGTGCTGGGGACAGTGGCCCAGCGCCCTCGGCCCGCCCGCCTGGCTCGCTCCTTACCTTCGTGGGCATGGGCGGCCCACAGCTGCACCATGGGCAGGTTGCTGGGGGTGGGGGAGCGGAAGGAGAGGTCAGAGGGCAGGGGCACCGGGCTCCCATGGGATGAGGCCGAGGGCCCCATCCCGCTGGCCACAAAGCTGCCCAAGAAGGCCTCGCCTGCAGAAAGAAGGGGGGCTGTCAGGCAGCCACCAGGCCACCGCCGCCCAGCCCGCCGCCCAGAGATCCCCGCCTCTCCCTGCTTCTCGAGGCTGACACTGGCAGGGAGACCAATCAAACCTCCTCCGCCCAGCCCCACCCCAGCCCCTTGGACTCAGGACCACCCTGGGTCAACTCAGCCAGACTCAGGGCTTGAGAAAACCGCCCAGTAAGAGCCCAGATGCCTCCAGGGCACCCGACACTGGCAGAAGGGCGTTACCATCCCCAGACCAGAGGGGGTATGGTTCTCCCCACCTGCACCCGAAAGCTGAGGCTCGGTGCAGGGCAGGGGCCTCCGGAGGCCACAGAGTGACGAGGTGGAAGGGGGCTCAGGTTCTGAGAGCTGGAGAATGGCCTCCAAGGACCCCAAGGCAGCCCTGGACAGGCCCGGACCAACCCCTCAGCCAACCCTGTGCGGGAGGAACCATGTGCCCATTTAACGGATGAGGAAGCTGAGGCTCAGAGACGGGAAGTGCCTGATCCCACAGCCGGTGACCAGGGGCTCTGGATGCAGCCCAGCAGCCTGTCCCAGAACTCCAGGGAATTAGCAAGTGAACCAGGGAATGAATGAGAGCAGTGGACAAGGGAGGCCTGTCCCTTCAGAGAGCAGAGCTCCTCCTACTGGGGTCCCTCACATGGGGGCGTGGGGGCCTACTGATGCCAGGAAGGACAAGCGGCTAAGGCCTAGGTTGAAGCCGCACCCACCCCTGCCACGCCCCATGTGGCCAGGCCCCCACCGCAGGGGTGTGTCCTCCCTCCTGCCATCCAGGGGTGCTGCCCCTAAGCTCCACGTGCCCGTCCTTCAGGGCAAGACGCTGGCAGGCCCCCAGCTCACAGGCCGGGGGAGGCCTACGAGACCTGGGCGGGGTGGGGGGCTCCCCTTCCCTGGCCTCTAGTTTGCTTGTCAGCAAAATGGGGATAATAATAATGCCTCCCTTGAGAACTGCAGTGAAGGAAGAAGCTCGCATTTAACAATAATAATCACAATAAACAGCAGCAGCGCCCGTTCACTGGAAGGCACCAGCTCGGGCCACCGAGGTAAGAGCTCCCCGGGTGCCCCTCAGGTAACCTCTCTAAGCCCCTGTGACGCAGGTGCCGTTTCCAGCGGCCCAGAGTGACAGGCTGCAGGGGGTCACAGACAACGTGTGACTCGGGTGCCCAGAGGGCCCCAGCCCAGCCCTCAGGGGACTCGCAGACGCCCACCCACACCCTCTGAGTCCCCCCTCCACGCAGGGCCTACAGACCCGCCCTCACCACCTCCCCGAGGGCACAGGAGGCCCAAACGTCCCCCCAGGCCCTTCAGGGCGCACACAAGGGCAGGGCCTCCTCCCTGTCGCTCAGAATGGGGCCGGCATCAGGCGGAGCGATGGGAGGACACCTGGCACCACGTGGCATCACCACCACCCCACGTCCGGGCCCCCCATCCCATCCCCACCAGCCCCCTCACCGGACTCCAGCGCCAAGCCCTCGGGACCCAGGGCCATGGTGGCCGGTCAGTCGGCCCATGCAGCCCCAGCCCGGGCAGCGGGGCCTCCGGGCCGCCAGGCCCCAGGCTTCCTCCTCTGCGGGCGGCGGGTGGCCGGCTCCGGAAGCGGCAGCCAGGGGTTTGCGCAAGGGCTTACATCAGCCGCGGGCTCTTCCTGCCCTGGGCCTGCCCCTGCCCGGGCTTGTGAAACCCGCCCAGCGGCACCCCAGGTCCGGATGCTGCCAACAGCTCCCGCCTGCCACGGGGCTCAACGGTGCCCTAACTCCCTCCCCTGGGCCCGGCGGGCAGGCCTGGGCCCTCCGAGAGCAGCGGTGTGCAGCTCCGTTAAACGGGCGTGCCAGCCCCCTCACCGCCAGGCCCAGGACAGTGGCGTTTATTTGCACAACTTCACTGTCCCCACCCGCTGCTCCTGAGGCAGTGGAGGGGCAGGGCTCGGACACATGAGATAAACCCCCGGTTGCTGGGACTCCCTTCCCCCGGCCCCTCCGCTCATTCCCACCTCGGGGCCTTCCCTGGGCCTCAGAGAATCCCTCCACCCAGGACGACGTGGAAATGTAGACCTGTGTCCCCCAGGAGCGGAGTCGGCCTCCCCCGACGTGCCCAGGGCCTGGAACACAGCAGGCATCAGCTCTTGGCCTAAGTGACTGCACTGTGTCTGATCCGCTCAGGGCAAAAGCAGATGGACACGTTAGGATGAGGAGAGAAGGCAAGCACAGCTCCTGACACCTGAGGACGCATGTGCCACTCCCGCTGTCCTGCCTGGTCCCCCTCGGGTGGAAGACAAGCAGCTGCCCCCCCGACCCCGCCCCACCGGCATCTCCGACTGCTTCTGAGCTCCACACCCCCGCATCCCCCCCGCTCCCGCCCCTGGAGTACCTGGAGCTCTCCTCAGGGTCTAGGGACACATCCTCCACTCACACCCACCCCTGGGGACACAGCGGTGGCCTCCTGGGTTCACAGAGAAGGGTGGAGGCCTCCGGGCTCTGGGGGGCAATGACAGTCCAGCCAGAGCCCACCGCCTTTCCCTAGACTTGGCTGGAAGTCCTCCAGCACAGCCTGGGGTGGGAGAGGTCTCCATCCCTCTCATCACAGACTGAGGTCAAGGCCTGGCCCTCCTTCCCTGGTCCCAGGCCGCCCCCTGGTGACCAGAGGCCTCCATGCCACCTGCCCACCCACGCGAGTATCTCACTCCACGACTGTCCAAGCCTAGAGCACACAGTGAACCCGTAATAAAGTACCACTGTTCATAATTAGAAAGGGGGACCTAACCCAACTTCAACAGACACCGGGCTTCACACGGAGACGCTCATGGAATCTTCCCACAGGCCTTTCATGGGGCACAGAGGACAATCCCAAAGCCACACAGCCCTGGCCCAGGGGCAGAGCCAGGGCTGACCCGGAGCCCAGCCGTGCAGCCCACACCCCTCCTACAGGGTAGCCACTCGAGGGCCACCAGGATCCCCCGTGGGAAAACGTTCCCACCGGCCTGCCCGCCATCCTGGACAGACCAAAACCTGGTGAATCAAAGACACCTGTTCTAGATATTCGCTGGACACTCCAGGAGCCACTGGGCACTTGAAACGTGTGGCTGGTGAGACTGAGGAGCCGCATCTTCAATCTTATTAAATTTTAATTAATTTAGACTTAATTTAGCCACAGTCTGGATGGAAGGCTCCTCCCTGCTGGAAACCGGAGCAGGGCAGGGACGGGACCTCTGACAGGCCAGGCCCCCACCATGGACAGAGGTGCGACAGAGGGGGGGGGGGGTCCCCAGGGGACAGTGGAAATCAAACCCCGGCCCCAACGCCCACGGCTCCATGAGTCTGAGTTACTGCACTGCCCCAGGCTGAAGAGTAGAACAGCAATCTCTCCCCTCCAGGTGGACACAGATTAAATGAACTCACGTCCGTGAAACGCCTTCATGAAGGGCCTCCTTCTTTATGGCTACGTGACCTGGGGGTTGAAGAAGCCCAGCAGCTGCTCCAGGTCGGGGTCCAAGTGGGACTATCACCTCTACCCAAATTCCATCTGTCCTTCCTTAAAATCAAACTTCTAATTCTGAAACTAGAGAGAGCTGGTGGTTGCCCATGATGAATGCACTAGCTACCACGGAAAGGCGTGCTTTCAGATAATTCATTGCGCGTTGTGTGAATTTCACCTCAATTTAAAAAAAAAAAAAAAACACGTAAGCTCCTCTCTCTGCCTCTGAATCCAACACTGCATCTCTCCCTGACCTCGCTGCCCAGGGCGCCCCAGGGCCCAGGTTTCCGGGCTGGCACCTTCCCGTCCTGGCTCACCCTCCCACAGCCCTGGGGGTGAAGGAATCTTGTTACCCCCATTTTACAGACTAAGAAACTGAGGCTCAGAGAGACTGTCTGGCATCACTGGGCCGGGGCAACCAAGTCGCTCAGCTGGTGCTACAAGCACACTGCACACAGCAAGGCCTCAGCTCAGGAATCCCAGCACGCCAGGCCCTTGGCTCCAGACCGGCCGCTGTCCCTCGGACCCTGAGTGAGGGAACCCCCTCACACAGGGCCTGGCCCTCGAAGGCGCTTGGAAAATGGTTTTCCCCTTCTCCAGTCCCAGTGAGAGAGGAAGGATGCCCCCGGGGCAAGAAAGGAGGTCCCGAGGCCTGGCTATGGGGCAACGTGCCCGTGCCCCTGCCACTGCCCGGGGGAGAGGTCCAGGTCCCTCTGGGAATGTAAGCAGCAGGGAGCTGGGCATGGGCCCCCCACTCCACCCAGCCTTGGCACCCCCCCACCCCGCCTGTGCCCCTCCAGGACTGAGCTAACAGGCCCTCCCAAGCTGGGACCCGCCAACATCCCAGGCCCTCCCACCCCATGCACTGCATCTCAGGAACACAGCAGAGAGCCATGAGTTTGGGGGTGCAGGCCAGCCTGTTCTCAGCCATCGCCACCTCCTTCATCCACACGGAGAACACAGGAAGGGCTCAGGGCTCTGCCAACTCCCAGGCTGGCCAGGTCACCAGGAGGCAGAACTCGAATCCTGAAAAGGTGTTTGCTTCCTTCCTTCCTCCCCTCGCTGCTCAGGCAGGGCTCCCAGGTGCTGGGGGCTGGGGAATGAGGCCCTTCCAATGAACCCCACAGGGGGCTGCACAACGCTCACCTGCTGGTCCCTAGAGAGGGCAACGGTGAGGCCACCTTAGCCGGTCAGAGGAACCTTGCCTCTGTAATGGATGGAGTCACTGGGCTCCTTCTAGAAACTGCCTATATAATAGATACCCGAAGTCCTCGCTGGTGGGAGAGGGGAGGGGGACTTGGATGAGATCATGGTGGGTACAAAGGTCTGGTAAACAATGAAGGACTCACAGGACTTTATCACAGGCTCCGGCGGGCGGGAATATGGGACAGCACAGCCCCACGGGCTGCACCCCAGGGCCTTTGCACCTCAGCCTGGAATCCATTCCTCCCTCCAGATACTGCAAGTTATCTGTATACTCCCGTCTGTATAGACCTCACTCCCTCCTCTTGCAGCCCAGGTGACAGGGAACGAATGTGGCCTTCCGCCACCAGGGCCCCAGAAACTGCGACCTGCCCCACCCCCACCCCCTTTCCTGACTGTTTTCCACCGTGCTTATCACCACTTATCAGACCATATACACATTAGCTCCTCCTTTATTGTAGTTCCTTGCTTATTGTCCCTCTCCACCCACTGGAACAGGAGTAGGCAGGATTCTTCTTGAAAGGGCCAGATAATAAATACTTGAGGCGTTGCAGGCCTATTCTGCCTGCCTGACAATACTTAAAACTACTGCGCTTTGTCCCAGTGAAACTTTATTTACAAAAAACAGGAGATGGGCCAGATTCGGAGGCAGTTTGCAGACCCCTGCCTTACAGTGTAGGTTTACACCATCCCCAGTGCCCCCTGTGTACCTACACTGTACACAGTAGGTGCTCGATGAATATTTATGGGTGGGAGGGATGGGCAAGGTCACGATCAGTTAGAACTGGATGAAGGACGAAGAGGAGCCTTTCCTGGGCCCTACTTCACAGCCAGCGTAGGGCTTCAAGGCTTCACTTCATGCTGTCTCTAATCCAACCACCCCATGCCACCCTCCCCACAAACTACCCACCCCCACCATCAACTCTGGGAGGGAGAGATTCTTGTCCCTTTTACAGATGAGGAAACTGAGGTTCTGACTCCAGAACTACGCTTTTCCACTCAGCCACAGCACCCGGACTCGAGACCCTGTTTTCATCTCTTCTCTCCCAAAGACCCCCTCCACAACCAAACAAGAGACAAATGTGTTTTCCCTTCCTATTTGAAAAGGTTTTGGCCTCGCAAAGGAACTGCATTCCTTAAGAAGTCACCAAAGGCTATCAGAGCATCTCATCAGCATGAGCAGATCAGGGTTATCACCCAAGAAAAGAGCCCATTCTAGCCCAGAGCACAGACATGTGACTTGGCCGTCTCTATGACAGCCGCTGCAAATAGTCCGAGGACCCTCTGGATAAAATGACCTTCAGACTCCCATTCATCCCAAGATTTCTGTAACATCTAAGCCAGAGCAGGGGTTAATGCCCTGTCTCCTAAAGAAAGGGCCTTATCGTTCAATCAGAATCCCAGGCAATTCACAAATGAAGAACAGTAAATAATGACCGAATTCAGGAAAAACTTAGTATCGCAAACAAGTACCGAGACAGGATGACGTCATTTTCATCTATCAAATCAGCATATTTTTAGTTTGATTGTGGGCGGGGGGGGGGGGGGGTGGGGGGGGGGTGGGGGGGGGTCTGTGGAGCAGCAGAGGGAGGGTGAGGACACAGGCAACCCATCCCCAGCTTTTGGAAAGCAAGTCAGCAGGCTGGCAAAGCCCAGACCCACTTCTGGGGGGTCCCCCTCAAGGAAATCACCTTTGTGGGCAAAGATGTACTTCTTAGGATGCTCGCTGCAGCCAAACTGATGGAGAGATTTAATGCGATCCCAATCCAAACCCCAGTAGGGGCAAAGGTTGGGGAGGGGGAGGGGCTGTGAAAATTGACAAACTGTCCCTAAAAGTTACATAGGAATTGAAAGTCGGGTGAAAAATAGACGAGATTTTTGCACACCCATGTTCATAGCAGCGTTATTCCCATTCACAACAGCGAAAAGATGGCAGCAACCCAAGGGTCCACTGGATAAACAAAACGTGGTCTATCTTTACGCTATGAAATATCATTCAGCCTTAAAAAGAAAGGACATTCTGACCCCTGACTCAACATGGATGAACCCTGAAGACAGGATGCTAAGCAAAGTAAGCCAGACACAGGTCACATATTGTTATGATGGTACTTCTAGGAGGTCCCTGGAGGAGCCAGAGTCATAGAGACAGGAAGTAGAGGGTGGGGGCCAGGGGCTGGGGGAGGGGGATGGAGGTTAGTGCTTCATGGGGACAGAGTTTCAGTTCGGAGGATGGAAATGTTCTGGAGATGATGGTGGTGACTGTTAATGGTGGTGACTTGACTGATAATGTGAATGTACTTTATGCCACTGAACCGTACATGTAAAAATGGTTACAGTGGCAAACTTACATGTATTGTACTAGTTAAAAGAAACAGTTATATAGAAACACAGAAAATCAAGAATAGCCAGGGCAACCTTCAAGATCAAGAATAACGTGGGAAGACTTAGGCTATCAAACACCAGTAATGCAGCTGGTGTGATATCGGCACATGGGTACACGGAAAGGCCTATGGCGACAGGACGGTTCGGAAACAGGCCCACCATTGCACAGGGCAGAAGAAGGATGGTCTTTTCAATAAACACTGCTGGTCCACTTGGACACCCATATGGGCAAAGCCATGAATCTTGACCCCCTACTTCACACCATACCTAAAAATCCCTTCCAGGCGCACTGCCGAAAGGCAAAAGGCAAAAGATTCTAGAAGAAAACACTGGAAAATTCCTTCGCGACCCAAGGGCAGCCAAAGCTTTCTTAAAGACCACATTAGAAAGCACTGACCATAAAAAAAAAGCACTGACCATAAAGATAAGACTGATATACTGAAGTACATGAACATTAGGAATGTCTATTCATCACATGACGCCATTAAGAGAATGGAAATGTGAGCCACCTCATGGAGAAAGATCTGTGCCCCACTGAAGGGCTTGTATCCAAAATATATAAAGAACGCCTGAGAATCAACAAGCAAAAGGCAGACACCACGATGTAAAAACAGGCAAGATGCAACAGGAGAGTGGCAAATAAGGACGTCCAAGTGTCCAGTAAATCCATGACAAGTTACTCAGCCTCATAAACCATGGAGGAAATGTGAATGAAAACTTCTGCACACCCACCAGAAGGGTTAACGTGTCAAAAAGGAAAAATGGACAATATTAATACATGGCCAGAGGGAGCATAAATTAGTACAACCATTCTCAAAGAGTTTGGCAGAATCTAGAAACCTTTCTGACCCAGCAACGTCCTCGCAGGTCTGTGTAGAAAGATCGCAAATTGGAATTCAAAGATCTTCTCACCAGTAATCACCAAAACTGGAAAATAACCCAAATGTCCAACAAGAGCTGGATAAACAAATTGTTACATTCTCACAGGAGGCAACCCCTTCAGCAAGAAGGCACTACAGCGACCAGGGCAGGATAAATCTCACCACCTCACACCCAAGAGAACGCACTATATGCTTCCACAAACGTGAAGGGCACCAACAGACAATTCAAAGCCGGTGGTTTAAACCAGGTTGGGGTCACCTTGGGACAGGGTGACAGAACAGGGCACCTGGGTTTCCTTCTTAACCTGGTTGATTCCGTTTGTGAAAAAAATAACCAAACTGTACGTTTATGATCTCTGCTTATTTCTGTGTGTCCTTTAAGCCCCAATAAAAAAATATCCTTTAAAAAACTGAGCGCAGAGGGAGGCCAATCTGAACACAAGCATGAGTAATTTTCATGGAACTCTCACACTGACAAAATTTGCAAAAACAAAAACAAGTAAATAAATAAAAATGAGCTCAGAAAGGAAAAGAGAAAGAAAAATTCTCATTCATACCCCATCTCTCCCCAGCCCCTGGCTTTCTCGCCAGAGAGCTCAGGTCTGGCCCCTAGATCCCACACTTCCTGGCTGTGTGACCTTGGGGAGGTGACACAACCTCTCTGAGCCTTACTTTCCTCTCAAGTAAAATCGGGAGTTCGCTGGTGGTCTAGTGGTTAGGATTCCGGGCTTTCGCTGCCGTGACCCAGGTTCAGTCCCTGGTGGGGGAACTGAGATCCCGCAAGCTGCAAGGTGTGGCCAACAAAAATAATAATAATAAAATAAAGCTCTCACCTTTAAAAATAAAGTAAAATGAAGGGCAGACAAGAAAGGAAAGAAACTGTGCCTGGGGCCGTGCCTGTGTCCTCCGCTTCATGGCACTCCCCTCTCCCCGAGGAAGGTGACACAAGAAGACAGACCAGCAAGGCTGAGGGACAGAGCTAGAGGGTGGGGGGCTTACTTTGCACATTCTTGGTGCTGTGACTGGGCCACAGGACCTGTGGCCACTGCCAACGTCCCCAAGCTCCCATCCGTGCGGTACACGTGGCTGAGAATCTTGAGCTGCAGAGGTTCTTCCTCTGAGCTAAGCAGAGGCTCAGAAGCCACCAGGCCAGGTTGACCTGCCCCGCCCACCTACCAGGGGAGGGGTCCAGCTGGGCCCGAGGGCTGGCCCGAGGGGCTTTATTCCTCCAGCTCCCTCATCCAGGCTAAGTGTTACCTCCAGCCTCCCTCCCCTCCCGCTGGAGCCAGCCCTCACCCCGAGACGGCTGGATCCCAGCAGGCACCTTTTAGCCGCCCAGACCTCCCAGCTCCTCCCCAGCAGAGGTCACAGCAAGAGAAGGGCGATCTGGGTTTAACTCCAGCCCCTCCCCCAGCCCAGAATCTGGGCCCCCTGTAGGCTAGGACTTTGCCTTGCTCCCACCAGACACCCAGACCACAAAGTAGGTGCTCAAATCTAAATAAAGGGGATCCCAAGGCAGCCCAGAGCGGTCAAGGCCTCAGCCTTGCCAATGATATGCAAATGCATCCACCCCGGCCTCGCCCCAGGGCTCCAGACTTTCTCAATTCTAAAGCAATTACAGAGGATTTCCCCATTGATTTCTCTTCCCCCTAAAGGAGGTCCTGGCCTAGAGGAAGTAGAGATAGGGATGGAGGGAGGGCCTTCTAGGAACTAGGGGCCAAAAACAGGGCAGTGTCCTAGTGGGAAGGCGGAGACAGAGAGGAACCAGGTCTCTCCGGCACAGGGCCAGGGGAGGAGAGGCAGCCGGATCCCAGGGCACTGAGATCTAGTATGACAAATCCTTTCCCAGAGGACTTCCCTGGCGGTCCAGTGGTTTAGACTCCACGCATCCACTGCAGGGAGCACCGGTTCGATCCCTGGTTGGGGAAATAAGATCCCGCATGCCAAAAAAGGAAAGAAAAGAAAAAAATCCTTCCCCAGGTACCAGAACACTCACAAAAATGGCAGTAACACGGTTTTAAAAGGAAACATTTCTGCGCATGAATGGAACCCTTGAGGGTCTTAGGCTGGATTCTCAGGGCTGGTGTGGGGACCAAAGTGAAAATGGGATCTGAGTACAAATCCTCATCCTTAAAAGGTACACTCAGCTCTTGGAAGAGGGGCGGCCAAGTTTAAACTCCCTGGAGGCTGTTAACAGGACTCCAGCCTGGGAGACTGAGGAAGACAGAAAGGAAGACCTACAGACACTGTCAGAAACTTCCACAATGGTCACCAAGTCCCCCCCTTGGATCCCAGTCTCATCAGCTTGTTAGCGCCTCTTTCTTAAATATGAAGGGACAGCAGAGAACCAGCCGGACACCTGCAGAGTCTCCAACGTGAAAGACAAATGAACAAAAAAGACCCAGAGGAACAGAGACCATGCCTGAGAGAAGAAAACTCCCGAAAAAAATATAATTAATATCCTGCAAGTGATGAGAACTAATGTATCCATGAAACAAGAACAGGGTGCGATTGAAAAAATAAAAGGACTTGCCTAGTGGCACAGTGGTTAATAATCCGCCTGCCAATGCAGGGAACACGGGTTCAATCCCTGGTCCTCGTCCGGGAAGATCCCACATGCCACGGTGCAACAAAGCCCGTGCGCCACAACTACTGAAGCCTGCGCACCTAGAGCCCGTGCTCTGAAACAAGAGAAGCCGCTGCAATGAGAAGCCCGCGCACCGGAACAAAGAGTAGCCCCCGCTCGCCACAACTAGAGAAAGCCCACAAAGCCCACGGGCAGCAACAAAGACCCAACGCAGCCAAAAATAAAAATAAACGAATATTTTTAAAAAAGAGAGGAGCATCCAGATTATAAGACAGAGCTCCTAGATATTAAAAATATGACAACTTAATTAAAAAATCACACTGCACAGTTAGAAGACACAATTGAGACCATCTAGAAAGCAGAAGAAACAAAGAGATGGAAAATAGCAAAGAAAGTAGAAGAAAAGTAGGTGATCGTTCTAGGAGATCCACTATCTAATAGAGGCACTAGAAAGAATAGCAAAAATGGTGAGAAGCAAATCATAAAATACCAATAAAATTAATAGTAATTCAAAAAGTCTTCATTTAAAATGTAAAAGGTAAGCACTATTACTCATTTTACAAAAGAAAAAAACTGAAGCTTACAGAGTTAGGTAACATGTCCAAGGCCATGCGGCAAGTGGAAGAGCATGTGTAAGAATTTCAGAGCCAATGCTCTATAACTATTCCGTGGTTCTAGAAGATTTTAGGCGTTTGTAAAAGCGAAGACAAAAAGTTCACGTACAAAGATCAAGAATCAAGATAACATCACACCCTCAGAAGCTGCACTGGAATTTGGAAGGTGATGTTGCAGTTCCTCAAATGATTTCCAAGGTGCCCGTCAAGCCTGAAGGTAAAATAAAGGCATCTTCAGGTATACTAGGCCTCAAAAAAAATTGCCTTCTGTGTATCCTTTCTCAGAATGCTACTGCAAGATATGCTCCACCAAAACAAGGAAAGCAGGAAAGAGGAAGGAATGAGAATCAGGAAACAGGAGATGCAACACAGCACAGAGGGACAGTGAGTCTGAACAGGCCCAGCCGCCAGGCAAACCAGACTAGAGAAGGAAGAAGAAAAACTGCAGGAAGGAAATCTCCAAGAAGAGAAAGACGCAGCTCATCCAACAGATCTAACCAAATGAGAACTATACCAAGAGATGAGAGGACAGAGATTCTAAGAAATCCCTGCAAATTGGGGGGGAGGGGAAAGAGGCAATTAATAACTCAAGGAAATAAAGAAATGAATTTTATTGTATCACTTGGCTCAAATACAAACATTTACAAATCCAAAGCCATAATAATAAAACTGATCTCAACAAAATTGTATTTCGGGAATTCCCTGGCGGTCCAGTGGCTGGGACTCTGTGCTTTCACTGCCGAGGGTCCAGGAGGGCCCAGGTTCAATCCCTGGTGGGGGAACTAGGATCCCACAGGCTGCGTGGCACGGCCAAAACAAAAAACAAAACAAAACTGTATTTCACAAATATTGGGAGGAGAGAGGAAGGAGGAATGGGGGTGGGGGATGGCGTGAGGCAACAACGACAAGCAACATTTACTAAGTGCTTCTTATTTTCTAGATACTGTTCTAAATGCTTTACATGTATTAATGATTTAATCCTCATAACAATCTCATGAAATAGATACTATTGTTATCCCCATTTTACAGATGAGAAAATCAAGGTAGGAGAGGTAAAGAAACTTGCTTACGGTCTCACACTAATAAATGGGAGAGTCAGGATAGAGACTTGGACGGTCTATGCAAAATCCACATCTTCTATAGAAGTCAATAAAGAATCTAAAAATCTAAAAAATAACTAGCAGTAGAAGCAGGGGATTCCAGAAAAATAGGGATGAAAAGGCCAAAAAAGAAAAACGCCAAGAGAATTTAAAGGGGGCCTCAGGAATGGGGAGACAGGAGGCAAGGGATTGCTGGTTCTCTTTATAATCCTGCTAACACCATCTGACTTTTTAAACGACACCTAACTTTAAAGTTTATACTCTGCATAAAACAGAAGTGTATACTTTCACTAGGTGAATTTTACAGGATGCAAAGTATTCCTCAATAAAGCTTAAAGAAATGAGGGAAAAAAAGTGCTTAAGATGCAGGCACAGGGACTTCCCTGGCAGTCCAGTGGTTAAGAATCTGAGCTTCCAGTGCAGGGGGCACGGGTTCAATCCCTGGTTGGGGAACTAAGATGCAGAGCGGGTGGGGGTGGAGGGGACGCACGCTCAATTAGGTACTACTACTTACTCACCAGAATGAATAGAATTTAAAGCAACTGACAACATCACGTGCTGGGAAGACAGGGAACGGATTGCACAATGGTGCGACCACTGGAAAGCTCACAGCTACATAAGCTGAACCTACACATACTCTGTGACCCGCCAATTGCAGTCCTAGATACTATCTACACGGCCAAAGAAACGTGTACCTATGTGCACCAAAAGGGCACGATCATACCAGCACTATTCATAGCAAACACTGGAAACAACCTAAATGTCCATCAACAGACAAGAGTGATGTGAACTGCGCCGTATTCACGAGGTGGAATACTATACAGCAACCAGAAATCAGTTACTGCTTCACACCTCAGATACGGATGAATCTTACACGCTGGTGTGAGTGAAGACAGCTAAAAATCAAAAAGGACAGGCTGCATGACTCCATTCACAGAAAGTTCAAATACAGGAAAAACTAATCTAAGGTAACAGAAATAAGAATGAAGTTGGGTGTGGGGTGGATGGTGACCAGGAGAGAGCAGAGGGAACCTTCTGGATGCGGGAAACGTCCTGATCTTGAGCTGGCTGGTGGTGACATCAGTGTGTTCATTTTGTAAAACTGCAAGTACTGACCACTCAGGATTGAAGCATTTCAGAGAGTATCCATTCCACCAAAAAAGGAGAATAATAAAAATAATGGGTTCCAGTTGGCACCCTGGAGTCTAAGGAGCCCGTGGACCATACAAAGGGGCTACGTACACAATTTCAGAGGCCCTCAGAGAGGACCAGACTAGAGCCAGGGATTCGTGAGTCACTGGTTAAGGACAATTTTAATTACAGCCATCACTTTTACTGTAACTTTTGCACAGGGCTATTCGTACGCTAGGCACTTCAGTACCATTAATGGACCCATTTCACAGATAAGAAAATCTAGGCTTAGAGTCATCACCCAGTAAGTGGAAGAGCAAAATCCGACCTCAGCCCCCCGAGGCCCTCCTGCCCCCGGCAGTTATCTGGAGATTGCAAGATGAACCTAAGCTGGTGCATAAGGCCCAGAACATGCAAAATTATTACTGAGAGTGTGTGAAGCAGGTTTTTTATTCTGGGCTGAGGGTCCATCACTTTCATTAGCTCATAAAAGAACCTGGGATGCAGATGGTGAATGCCTTCACGGCATGCAAAGATGGTTTGTTTTCGTGATTCCGATCAAATGGCCTTGATTTCCTCCAAAGTCAGATGCCAGGCCTCTACGGGCAGCTGGCGTGGCAAGGACCCTAGCCCTGAGGGCCAAGACTGGCCACTGGCCAGGGGTCCCCACTGCCCCTGGGGAGGCCCAAGACCTGTCCTGAGCAGCAGCTCCCACAGGGGCCCTCAAAAGCTGGGCTGGGAAGTAAAGGACAGGTGAGGTTCATGATGGGGGTAGATTCTGGGTGAAAAACAGGACCCCACGTGACCAAAGACAGGGCTCTAAGGGACCAGGTGGCAGTTACGTGAGATCAGACTGCAGACTGGTCCACGCCAGGAGCCAAGATCACCCCGACCTGGCCACATCCAGATCAAGAACGCTCTATCACCAGCTTCTCCTCAAACCTGTTCCTCCCCATTCCTCCAGAAGTAGCACTGACCAAAAATCCATTTGCTGTCCTCCTCATCTGCCCCTCCACATCGATCTCGGCAGCCCCACCTCCACAAGACACGAAACCCTGGCCACCTCCAGCCTCCCTCCCTGGTCACTATCACCTCCCCGACAACCTCCTCACCACGGACAAGTTCCCTCTTCCCTCCCGTCTACCGATCTCCAGCAATCCAGATTAATTTTGTTAAATGCCCATTTGGAAATCATTTCAAACTCAAAGTCTGAAACAGTCCAACTAGCAAATAGTCCAACTGCCATATGACCTTCCCCAGGTTCGGCAGTTGTGAACTGCTTTCTTACCCTACGTGTGACAGGGTGAGAAGCCGATTTATTGGAAATCAGTTGATTTATCGTTGTCTCCCACGTCTAAAAATTTTAGATATTGTTTTTTTCTTTTCCTGAGCCATTCCTGAGAGTACTTGCATTCATCAAGTCCCCTGCCCCTAAACGTTTCAGTATTCTTACTTCGCACGAGCAAGGACGTTCTCTTACATAATCACATTACAGTGATCAACTCCGTGAAACCTGATATTCACTTGATGCTATCGGCGAACCTACAGTCCATATTCCAATTCTGTCAATTGCCCCAGTGATGTTCTTTAGAGCAATTTCTCCCCTGATCCGAGATCCAATCGAGGGCTATATATGGCCTTTCTGCTGTCAGTTTTTTCATCTCCTTCAACCAGGAACAGTTCTCAGCCTTCGTCTTGCATGCCACTGACATTTTTTAAGAGTCCAGACTAGTTCTGTAAAATGTCCCTCAATTTGAGTCACTCCCTCCATTTAAAACCCTGCCTTCTCATTCCTCAGAGTTTGAAATTCCAAGACCTCATTACTGGCCTTCAGGGACTTACAGGGTCCCACACTCCCCCCCCTCCCCCCCATCCCCCTCCCCCCAGCTCTGGCCATTCTCAGGGCTCACAGCCCCTCACCACTCCGGCCAAAAAAGTCCCTCGGTATTTTCTTTCCTTCACAGCCTATCTCTCTCTTTAAAATGACTTCCTTCGCTGACTTATGTTTACTGCCTGGCCCCCACACACTAAGATGGGAGCTCCAATGACGGCAAAGATTTTTCTGTGTTTGGTCGCCGCCGATTCCCAGGGCCAGAGCAGTGCCTGGCCCACAGGAAGCACTTGGAAATCCTTTGCTGAGTAAATGAACAAGTGAGGGAAGAAGACAGTGCTGAGGCTGAGAGCTAAAGAACCAGGAGGCTCAGACAGCCAGGGGGCTGTGGAGGCCCTTCCAGATTCTAGAACGTTCCCCAGGCCTCCCCTATGCCTCTGCCCAGACAAGGATGCACCCAGCAAATCTCCCTTATCTTGAGGATCACATCCCTCCACCAGCCAGTCCCACTGATTAATCTTCTTAAATCAATCTCAGGAGGCTGACTGGATTCCAGAGATAGAGCTGATCAGACCCTGGCGAAGGCCCACGGCCCGCTATTGTCCACTGGCCGGTCCAAAGTGCAGGGCCTCCCCATTCTGACCCTGGGTTCCCACCCCCCATTCACATATCCTCCAGGGGCCGGCCCAGGGTGTGGGGTCAGGGAGAATAAACATGCAAGCACAAAATCCTGCTAATAGCTCTTTAATTGCAATGGTGAGGGCAACTGAGTCCAGGCCTCCCAACCCCAGAGCAGAGGAGCAGGTCGACCAGGCGTTTGTCACTTACTTGCCCATTTCACCGACTGCTGTGAATATTTTAGGGCTCACGCACCTATCAATACTCAAGATTACTGGAAAGGTAACCGGGACCCTCTATCCCAAACCCCATTTATTCCTGATTTCACCTCCTCTTCTGCAGAGGAAGGAACCATCCCTCTGCACCCGGATCCACGATGCAGAAAGCTGTCTCCCAACCCCCCTGTCAATACCTGCTTGAATAGGGTCCCAGCCACCCCCCCACAGCCAGGGTCCCTTCCAGCTGTGAGCCCTCCTGGGGGCAGCTCCCTCTGCCTCGGAAAGCTGGATTCACCCGGAGTTCCCGCCCACGCTGGAGTCCAGAGGTAACTCGGCCTCTCCAGCTGTGTGACCTGAGGCAAATAGCTCAGCTTCTCCAGGCTTCCCAGTACAAGCATAAACAAAGATGCGGCTGATAACGTTGGCGTGACTTAGGGAGCTGACAGCCAAGAAGGTGATGCGCCTTGGAAGCGGAAAATTTAGCACCTGCACCCCGCAAGAAAGGCGGGGACGGGTGCTGGGTTGAGAAATTTGTAAGCCTGCCCCGCCCCAAGCAGTGAACGGGGAGCAGTTCCCCACCGCCTGGCTAATGGAATGAGCACCAGGCTTGGTCTGGGCGTTGGCCCAGGGTCTGGGGGTCCCTAGGTCTCAGTGCGGCCACTCGACCGGCGGGGAGCAAGAGGCAGCGTCAACCCCCCACCCTTCCCTGCTCGGTGAGCGAGCACCGGCCTGAGTGGCGGCGCTTCCCGCGCCCGGCTGCTCTTTCCTCCATGACCTCAGCCGCCAAGCACGCAGAACTCAGGCAGGTCCTAACTCACAAAGTGCAGGCACAGGCCTCTGCGGCCACCTCCCGCTGCTTCCTCGTCCTGCCTGCCCCTCCCCCGAGTCCCTTCCCCCCGTGCCTCAGCCTCCCCATCCACCTAATGGGCATTAGGGGGCCTGGCTGCTGCGCTTGGTCTCGGCGCGGCCCTGGCCCCCTTCAGCGGTGGCTGTTTCCCCGGCTGCTTCTCATTAGAACGCTTGGCCGCCGCCAGGCCCCAGCCAGATTGGACACCGGGAGTCCGCGGCGCCCTCTCCCAGACTCTCGGAAGGCGAGTGAAGGCCCTGCCAGCCAGAGTGACTGGGGTCTCGCTTCTAGGCCACAGAACCCTGCCACCTCTCCGGGCCGGGCCAAGCGACCTTAAGGGCGCAAACACAAAAATGACCGCGGCCTCTGGGCGCGCGCAAAAGGGAACAGCCCGACCGGCCCTTTGTACACCAGGGCCGCCCCCCAGCCCTTCCTCTAAGGTCTCCGGCACCCCTCCCTCACCGGAAGCACACCACTTGGGAGAAAAACCTAGCCCTCAGCGTGGCCGGCCGGGCAGAGCTCCCGGGGGGACACGCGCACCCCAAGGCCACGACCCGGTCCTCGCCCCCCCCCCCGGGCAGGCGGGGATCTTCGCGCTCCCGGCCCCCCCCGACCCCGTGCGTGCCCCTCCCCCGCCTGGCGCCTCACAAAGGCCCTTTGTCCCGCCGAGCCCTGGGACTCTGGTTCCTGAAAAGTTCCAAGAGAAAAATCAAAGAGAGGGGCAAAAACAGCGAGTGCTGCCGAGCGGGCTGGGTCGGTGCGGCAGGGCCAAGGCGGCTGCTGCGGCCCAGAGCTGTCCCCTCCAAGACCCCAAGGCCAAGGGAGCGTCGGGAGCTCCCCGAGAAATCACAGGAATCCTAGACTACGCTTTGTTGTGGGAGAGGTGGATTTTTTTTTTTTTTTTTTTGCGGTACGCGGGCCTCTCACTGTTGTGGCCTCTCCCGTTGCGGAGCACAGGCTCCGGACGCGCAGGTTCAGCGGCCATGGCTCACGGGCCCAGCCTCTCCGCGGCATGTGGGATCTTCCCGGACCGGGGCACGAACCCGTGTCCCCTGCATCGGCAGGCGGACTCCCAACCACTGCGCCACCAGGCAAGCCCGAGGTGGATTTTTTTTAAAGTTGAAGCGTGGAACGCCAGGCACAAAGCTGGAGGCAGCCGGGGGAGGAGGAACCGGGTTTTCTGCGGCGGCCGAAGGCAAGTCTGGAGGTCCCCGCGTCTCCCTTCCCACCCCGCCGGACTGGAGCGGCCGAGGCCCGCGTGGGGCAATCTTCTCCCTCTCCACTGTGGCCCCCACCGAGCCTGGGCAGCCCCTCTCGGGAAACGGCAGAAGCCGCCGGGCCTTCTCGGACACCTCCTCCCGCGCTTCCATGTCAGACCCATGGTGTTCCCTCCGCCGATCGTGCCCCGCGGATCCGCTCCTGCGCCACTTCCTTCCCCTAGCTTCGGGATGGCGACTGCCCAGGATCTGCATCCCTGCCTTCCCGCAGGAAAACAAGGGGTCCCCGGGGCCGGGGTTGCTGCCCTCCTTCCCGGGGGTGTGGAGGGGGGGGTGGGATGAGGGGTCTCCCAAGGGCCGCCGGCCGCCCGCCCCCCGGAGGCCGCGTTCCCAGGGCTGGGGTCTTTGTCCGTCCGCACCCTCAGGCGCCGGGGCTGGCTGGAGACCCCGCACGAGAGTTAAGAAGCTAAGGAACGAACCCAGGCCCAGGGCGCCTGAAAAAACATTTGCCACAAAAACTATTCCGGCTCTGGGAGCAGATGTCTCAAAGGGTATGGAGTTGGTCTGTTCTTTTCTCGCCCAGATTTTGAAAACTCCAGCCCAGGCTCGAGTTGCAAGAGCCCGGGGTTTGGAATAGCCCCTGGTGGCTACGTTTTCGGCAGACTCGAGCGCCTTGGGAGGGCCCGAAGCGCCGGGGAAGGCAGCTGAGTTGCGCGCCCCTCTCCACCGGAGCCTCCAGACTGGCCTCTGCCCCGGGCCCAGGGGTCTCCCCGGCCCGGGAACTGAGCCTGCCGGCAACCCATGAGCACCCAGTGGACCGGCCGAGGGAGAAGGAGGGGCCGAACCCCCGTTGCGAACGCCGGGGGTGGGGGGGGGGGAACGGACCTAGCACTTTCCCCGGGCCTCCCTCCCAGGATCCCGAGGAGACTACTGGGGGCGGGCATCGCGCAAGGCACTTACCCGGGTGCGGGTGGAGGTTGAGGCCGGCCATGTACTTCCCGGGCGGCAGCGCGCCGGGCAAGCCTGAAGCGGGCAAGCGTCCGGCCGTGGCGGCGCCCACGCGGTGACTGTCCATGGCCAGGCCGGACAGCAGCGGCGGCGGGGGGCCGTGCACAGACCGCGGGGGCCCGAAGTCTCGGCCATCCATCCTCCGCGGGAGTGCCGCGGCCAGCCCCCCACCCGGCCCGCGGGCCTAGTTCAGTGGGACCTAAAAGTTCGGCCTCGACGTAGTCCCAGAGTCCTCGGGCGGCGGGGGCTCCGCGGCGTGCATGGCGGCGGCGGCCAGCGGGTCTTGCGCTCGGCGGCGGGCCTGCGGCCCGAGGCGCACAGACGGCCGGTGGTGGAGCCCCTCCGGGCGGCCAGGCGGAGCTGCGCGAGGCGGCGCACAAGGCGTCTTGGCGGGGAGAGGAGACGGGCCGCGGAAGAAACAGAAGGGGGAAAAAGAAAAAGGAGGGGAAAAAAGAAACAAGTTCAGCAAGTCGTCTATGCCGTTCGGGGTCGGGGGCTGCCGATGTGGTGGCCAGAAATGAAATCGGGAGTAGCCCCTTTTCCATAAAAAGTTAAATTCCATGCTCCTTCCTTCGGCGGCATCGGGCTCACGGGCAACGGCTCAAAAGGTGGCCGGTGGCGCGCTACGCCGCAGCCCAGACTCTGCCTCGGCAGCTCACGGGTGCTCCCGAAACTGGGGAAGGCCCCTCGGCCGCGCCCCGAGCGCGTCAATACAAACCTCCGAAGTGTGTTGGATTCCTGGGCGTCACATGCTCCGGGGTTTCTAACAGTGAAACCTTTCCACGAGCAGTTCGAAATGTCTCCCTAAACACTATGTAACTATCTTATCTGGAAAGTTTAATACTTAACCTTTGGGAGCCCTTGTCTCCCTTTTCTGAGTTTGGTTCCCCTGAGCTCGCCCCGAGCCTCGGAATTAGTAGTTTTTTCATGAAGGAGAGTGCTAAGCGGGTTTATTATTTTTAAAGAGACTCATCGCCCCCTCGTGCCACCCCCCTCGGGCCACTGTGAGTCGCAGAGCCTAAGTCCGAAGAGCCGAGACGTGGCATTCTCGCCCGAGGACTGGAAAGAATCCTTCAAAACAAGCTTTGGTTTCATTTTCCAGCGCCCTGGCCTGGGAATCCTGCGGCCCGAGGACGTGGCCTGGCGCGGGGAGTTTGGGGGGCGTCAGAGGGGAAGGGAGAGACTCAAGGGTCTCGCTCCTACCCTAGCTTGCCCCCAACCCCAAAAATAACCTACAAAGAAAGCCTTCGCGTCGCGGGCCGACCGAGGGGCGCCTCCCCCAGCGTTGGGCAAATCCCCCCGTAGTTCCAGTATAAAGCTGTTTATTTTAAAGATTTGCCGATTCCCGTGGGGGCGGGAGGCGGTCTGGGAGCCAACCCTGCCCTCGCTCTCCGTCTGCCCTCAGCAGCTCGGATTCCTGATTCCAAGAGGCCCGGGCGCTCCTAGAGCCAGCCACCGGTCAAGCCAAAGCCTCCGGCTCCCGGGTGCCCGCCCTGCTCCCCGCGACCGGCGGCCAGGCCCCGGAGCTGCAGACCCTCTCAGCCGCAACCCCCCGGCGTCCTCCAGCCTCCCTCCCCAACTTTGCTAAGGATGCTTATTTTAACCCGGTTTTGGTTACAAACACCCCCTCCCTCCCTCGCTGCCTCCCATCAGGCTCTGGTTACCAGATCCGCGTTTACTTTAGAAAAATCTAAGATCGCCACATCCGAAGATACATGTCAGGCGATGAGCTTTCCGTGATTTAAAAAAAAAAAAAATTCTTTGTGTAGCTTTCTTTTAAAAGCCAGCGCTTCGGGTCATGCCCCAGCGCCCCACTTTGGGGAAGTCGGGGTGAAGCCCCCCGGAACACCCTTGCTCTGGTAGAGAAGCTGGCTCGGTCATC
Organism: Leucopleurus acutus; assembly: GCF_964270905.1. Classification (NCBI taxonomy): domain Eukaryota; kingdom Metazoa; phylum Chordata; class Mammalia; order Artiodactyla; family Delphinidae; genus Leucopleurus; species Leucopleurus acutus. The sequence goes on from NC_139158.1 coordinate 3,820,019, forward strand.
TGCGGGCTCTGCTGCGTTCTCCCTACTTTTCTTCCCCTCTTAAATGCAGTTAAAATGGCTGAATTCCGGCTTTTAATTAAAAACAGCCTATAATCGAAAACGTCTAGGCGTCCCTGGCTCCCCCACCGCCTGCCGGGAACCGAGAAGGGAACCGACGCCCCTCGGCCCGGTTGGGCGGGCTAGAGCAGGGCTGGGGGCTCAGGTGGGCGCCCGGGGCGCAGGGACTTGCCCCCACCCCTCCCGGGGCACCCCACCACGCCGGCCCTGGTCCCCCGATTCTGTCCTCGGGAGCTGGAGAGCTGAGGATATCCCCGGCGCACCCCGAGGGGGGAGGCGGGGTGGGGGGCCATCTGGAGAAGTTTGGAGACCATCGCGCCCGGCCAGGGGCAGGCGGGTGGCCCAGCGGCGTACCTGGCGCGGCAGGGCTCCCGGCTCCAGGCGACGGCGACTCCGGTGGCGGCCCCGGCTCCCGGCGCGGCTAGGCGCCCGTGCTGCCCGCCATCCCGCGGCCGCTGCTCCCCTTCGCCACCCGCAGCCGCCTCACACTTTTTGCCCGCCTTTCCTTTTTTTGGTAGAAAACCGCTCCCCGGGCCGAGCGCTCGGCGCGCCAACTCCTCCGCCCTCCCGCGGCCGGGCTCCCGCAGCCCCCGGAAAAGCCAGCTTTCCTCCCGCCGAGCTCCCCGCTTTTTAATAAAATCCAGGTAGCGCCGGTTTAAAGAATCCCAAATCTCCATATACAGCCCGGGATTGGAAAAGGTACATTACACAACCCCCCTTTCAAGTTCCTCTCGCTGGATCTAAAAAAAAAAAAAAAAAAAAAAAAAAAAGCCGCGGGGGGGCGGGAAAGGGGAGGGTGGGGGAGGGGAACACTCTACGGCGAAGAAACACGCATTGTTCCCGGGTGCCCGCCTCCCCCCCAGGCCTGCCCCCGGCCGCCACCCATTGGCCGCGCGCGCCGCCAATCACGCGCATGTAAACACCTTGGCCCTCAGCCATCCCTATAAAACCAATTACGGACCTAGGGGCTCCAGCAGTTTCTAGGCTCCCCTCGGTGGGGCTGAATGATCAAAACTGGTGGTGAGAATTTTTCCGGGCCGTTTCTAGGCAGCCCTCCCCCTCCACCAGCTCGGACCCCCCCCTTCCTCCTCCTCCTTTTTCCTCCCCCCTCCCCCAGCGTCTGGGCTGAGTGATCAAAATAGAGGAAGATGGTTGTCGCCGCGATCCAGGGCTTTGCAAGGCGCAGTTTAATGGGCCGCCTGTCAGCTTCCTGCTCGCAGGAGGAGGTGACAAGCCGAGCGAGCCGGGAAGAGCCAGAGGCCCGGCGGGCTGCACCCCGGGCCCGGGCCCCCGGCTCCCCACCTCCCCTGGGGCGCGCCTTCTACAACGCGCGGTGGAGACGCCAAAACGGACAAGGGCTGCTTTTTCCCTCCTCCCCCCACCCCACTTTAAAACAAAGCAGCGATTCATTCCCTCCCCGAACTGCGCGGTTGGGTGGGATGGGCAGGCGAGAAGGCGGTTTTCCTTGCCCCGGTCTGCGGGTTCCTCCCTGAAACGCGGTGTCAGATGGTTACTGATTAATATTTTGGAGAGGCCGCGGCGGCGGGCAGCGGGTGAGTCTCTAATCTCCTAAAAGGGGTTCCTATAGAAACGCGGGCCAGGGCGCGCCCCTCGCTCGGCCCCGGCCCGGGCTGCGGCGCTTTGCACCGCGCCCCTCCCCAAAGGCTCTCTTTGCGTGGGCGCTCCCCTCCCTTTCTCCCCCCCAAAAAAAAAATCAGAGCAGAAAAAAGGATTAGATCGGCTGAGCGCGAACTGACTCCCTCTCGATTCTGACATTTCAGCCTATTAGCATTTCTCCACGGGGCCTTCTGAAACCTATTAAAGTGTAATATTAAAAACCTCTTGGCTGGGGGCCTCTCTCGCCTTCCATCCGCCGTGCCCCCTCCAGGGAGGGCGAGACCGGGGGAAAAAAAAATCTGTTGAGCTCAGAGGAAGCAGCAGCCAAGCCCAAAAAGTGCTTGGCTGGCCGCGGCAGCTGGAGGGGGAGGGGAGCCCCAATCCCCCAGACTTTGTACTTTTATTTTGCGCTTTCAGCAAAATCCTTTCTGGGTTGAGTAGCCGGGAGCTGCCCGCGGCAACCTACTTGGCTGCGGGCACGAGGAGTGCGGATGCGGTCGGAGGGGCAGCCCTAGGGGCCCGCTCCCTCCGCAGCCCCGCAGGGACCCGTGCCCGGCTAGGCATTACGTACCCTCAAAAGGAAGCTTGGAGGGGCAGAAATCCTTGGCGATCCTGCCTCAGAGAGCAACCGCGGTGATTAGATTTTAATTAAAACTAGAGAAGCCCGCTCTTTCGCCCTGCGCTGCGGACTCAGCGTTTTCGCATCGTTTATTCTTTTTTTTTTTTAATCCATTTTTAAGGCAACTTTTCTGGAGGGGGGAAAAAATGAGCTAGTTAGCGCCCATTCGTTCTATTTTCTTTTCGCCACTTTTAGAAAAAGAAGGGGGGTAGGCTTGGAGAGCGAACTGGGGGTGTCTAATTTAATTCCAGTATAAATTTGAGGAAAAAAGTTCAGCCTCTTGAGGGCAGTTTCAAGTTGCCCTTCCTGGAGCCTCCTGCGCTGGTTTCTAGGCTGCCCTCTTTTGGAAGCTGGAGCTCTGCGGGGCGGGGGTGGGGGGGAGGGAGGAGTGAGAAGGAAAGAAAGCCACGAAAATAGCCGGAGCCGAGGGGAACGAGCGGCGGAGCAGGGCACGCAGGTCTCAGTAGCGGCCGGGGCAGCGGGAGGCTCCCGTTGCAGCCCCGGGACGGCCAGAGCAAAGACGGAGAGGAGAGGGGGGTTAGAGAAAGGAGGTATTGTGTCTATGTGCCTTGGGGGAGGGGGGTGACTGCAGAAAATAAAGTAAATGCAGTTGAGCTGCACGAGGCTGCTGAAAGCCAAGACTGGGGAAGGGGCCGTGCGTGGGGTCGCACCCCGGGTGGGCGCAGAGTGTCCTCCAGTCTTATCCAGAGGCCTCTGTGGGTTCCTAGTAAACCCTCCCACTCCCGAGCCCCCATCGCTCAGTATTCAGACCCCAGACACTGAACCTCCATTCCATTATCCCCTGTCCCGGGATCTGGAATGTTTTTCTTTGTTTTAATAGAGCTCAAGAAAAAAATATGTATGTTGAGAGAGTTGGGGTGGGGAATACAAAGGACTTGCAGGGTGGAAAAAACCAAAAGCCTATTTTTATAAATGTTTAATGTTTTCACTCCTGGATGCTCAAGACGCCGTAATTTTGACGGCGGGGTATGTGTGCCATAAATCATTTAGTTGCTAATAAAAATTCTGCCTGTTTGCCCTGGATTTGCCAATGGCGTTTGCATTTTCCAAGTGTGCGCCTGGATGGAGTGGCGAACCAAGCCTGCATTTCATTAGGGCCGAGGTTCGGGGCAGGCGAGGCCCCCTCCCCCACCCATACCCCGGGTCTTTGTGGGCTGCAGCCCCCTTGCGCTCCCCTCCCTGCACATACCCGCACCCGCGCGAGCCGCTGCGCGGCCCTCCCGCCAGAGCTCGCCCGGGTGCAGGGCCTGGGAACGCGTAGGTGGCGGCGGCGGCTCCCGGTTCCCGGCCGCGCAGCGGGGCTCCCCGGACAGACCCTGCCCGGCAGTGCCACTTCTCCGAGCTGCAGCTCGGGTGGGGGCGCAAGCCGGCTACTCCGAGGAGCCACCCGCCTCGGACGACCTACGCGCGTCCCGATCTTTGCCCCCTCCCGGCCCGCGCCTCGCTGCCCGGGTGCCCGCAGTCGCTGGGCAAGCAGCGGCCGGGAGCCATCTTTAGGGCGGGGGACGGATCCCAAGCCGAGGGGTGGGCGCAGCCCAGGCTTCTTCCAAGACCCTCGCCATTCGTAGAGGGCATCGGGGACACCCCTGGCTGGGCTTCAGGGTCTGGGGATAGAAACACCCTCCCCGCTTTGGTGGCCACAGAAACGTAAAAACCAGGCCGGGGCGCCCTGCGCGGAGCGGATAACGACGCGCAGCCCGCAGTCCTCCCGGGTCCCGCCGCCATCTTCCACTCCCTCCCCCCACGTATTTGTGTTTACTCGGCAAGATCCGTAGCCAAAAAGAGTGTGTTGACGCAGTGTGTGTGTGTGTGTGTGTGTGTGTGTGTGTGTGTGTGTTGTACTAGCTGGGTGGAAAATCGGCTGAAGGGGGGAACCTCCTTGCAACCCCAAACCTCGGTTCCCAGAGAACCCGCCCAAGCCAGCGCTTTTGTCCGCGGCCATCCTGGGCCGCCAGAAACGAGGCCTTTTGTATATTCCTAGGCCTCCAGCTCCGTGGACGCGGCCTGACTGACAAAATTATTTCGCTTTGTTTTAAAACCCAAGGACAGGCCAACCTTGGATTCAGCTCTCCCTGACTACGCCTTTGTCACTCGCGGGCTCGGTCCCCAGCGCCTCGGTCAATCCTGTCCTATTCAGGGCCGAACACGGCGCTCCCCGGAATCCTGGTGTGGCCGACCGCTTGGACGCGTTCTCCCCCACCCCCTTCCCCAGAAAAGAAACCCGCATCCTTTCCTAGGCGAGGACACCCGAGCCACCTCCACCCGTCGCCCCGAACGGCCCTTCGCGGTGGGGACCGAAATCCCCGCGCCTCCACCGGCCTCTCGGTGAAGGGAGCCCCGGGCATTCGCCGGCCTCGGCTGCCCGCTCGGGAAGCCGTGACGCTGTCTTTTAAGCGCCAGTTTCCAGGTTCCAGGTCCGACAACCAGGGAGCTCCTGGCCCGGGTGCCGCTAAAACCCGGAGAGGCCCCGCCCGGGAAAGCCAGGCTCGCCATCCCCTTGCTGGGACGGGCCCAGTCACGACTCAGCGCCGAGCCGAGGTTCGGCCAGCGCAGCCGAGATGCGTCCCGACCCGCCAGAAAGACCCAGGACGCGGCGCCAGAGCCACGAAAGCCGCAGGGACCAGGGGGCACGGCGGGCAGAGCCTGGACAGAAGCGCGAGGCCCGGCCCTGGCAGATCCCGGCGGCTCTCGGCTCCGCCTCCGGCCCTGGCCTCTTCCCCCGGCCGGGTCGGGTCTTCCACTCTACTGTTTGGCTCTAAGCGAGACACTCTCCGTGCGCAGGGGGCTGGCTGCGGCCATAAATCTCGGCGCAGGGCCCTCCTTCCCGCTGCACGCACGGGTACTCCCGGTCGTCGACCCCGCGTCCCTACCGCACCAGATGCCCCGCTCTCCAGGTCAGGGCCTGGGGGCCCCGAGACTGCGCAGGGAATCCAGCCAGAAGCTTCCCCTTTCACCAGAGAGAGGGAGCGGCCCTGTCCACTCCGTGCCACCATCTTCCATCCCCGCGGTCACCGGACCCTGAGGTGGCCTGGGCCTCACCGCATCGCTGCCTAGGGTAGGGGCGCCCGGACGGGGTGCTTACTCCTAGGAAGGCTAGGTGAGGCTGGGATGGGCGCGCGACTACCCACCTGAGCCCAACTCTGGCTCTACCTGTGCCATCGCGGGGCGACATCAGGGTCACAGTGGCTTCTCAGAACTCAGCCTGCCACCCCTCTCTGCAGACCGTGCTTTAATCCTGGGCCATTGTTCTGCCCTTGGAGCCCTCTGAGGGCGCACCATGCGGGGAGGGGGACTTTTTTTGTGTGCACGGAGGACCAAGCAGGGTGTCTGCAGGCGCCGTGCCTGTAGGTAGGGGCTCATCTGGCTCCCCACCCGGTACCAGCCCATCTTCTCCTCCTTGCCGGGGACACCTCCGGCTTTTCCCCGTCTGGCCCCAGTTCGGCACCCTGGTCGGCCACCCGCTTTGGCGCAAATAGGCAAACCACCGGGAGAGCAGGAATTGGTCCGGCGCTGGTAGCAGCCTGGTAGGCGCGGCAGTCTTTCTACCCCGGGTGGGGGGAGGGGCGTGGGGGGATACAGGGGTGCAGATCCACACAGGGTGTATTTGCAACAATAACGCTTAATGTCACCAACTTTGTCTCTTTACCAGAGGGGCGGGGAACAGGCCTTCGTGCTGGCGACCTGCATCAGGCGGTTTGCTCTATTGATGGGGACAGCCACCTCCGAACCACCACCTCTTGCTCGGGACTTCGGGTGGGGACAACCGCGCAAGGGGGAGGCATTCACCCCTTCTGGGTGCCTCCCGAGAGGCTCACTGTGCCAGTGACACGACGGCAAACTGGCACGTGGCAGATGCCGGAGGCGGAGGGTTTGGAAACCTTGCTGGGAAGCACTCACCCGGGGAGCTCCTTCCTAGAATTTCTAAAAGCACATGAGGAGGGACCGAGGCCCTCTGGCCGAGCCCAGGAGAATTTGAGCACTCGCCTCGGCGGCGGAAACGCCGCCTGGGAGTGGAGAGGCGGCTGAGCCACATTCCAGCCGCGCCTCCCCCCTGGGCCCCAGCCCCGCGGCGCCCCAGGAAGCGCCTCCGAAAACAAAGCTCTGCGGTTTCAGCCCAAGGTTAAAGTCCACCGTGAGCATTTTCTTCCCCCAGAATCCAAGAGCGATTGTGTTTCTCCAAATAAACCACCAATAAATCAGCACTGGGCCGCCTGCTGAGGAGCTCTGCTGACCTTGGGGAATGGATTTCCTGCTAGACCCGTCAAGAGGACAGGCGTGGGGAGAGGGACACCATGCCAGCCGTGCCGCCCCCAGGGAGAAGCGGAAGAGGCACTGGCCAAGGGCATTCGTGGGGGTTTAGGTGGTACTGGTGTGCCCGGAGGGGACGGGGCGGCAGTGCCGGCTTGTGGGGATGTTACCGTGGGAGGTGGTCGCTTTGGGGGACGCCGACTGCGTGTTCACTGAGCGCCCAGGGTCCCCGCCCTGTTCTAGGCGCTGGGAAAGAGACATGAGGGGCAGAAAAGGCCTCTTTGGGGGCCTTCTTTGTCCGGGTGTGCCTGGGTGTGTTCCCAGCCAGTCTGTGCGGTGTGACTAATGGGATTTATGTATGTCAGCACCAGGGTGACTAATGGAGGGCCCGGCAGCACGTGTGTTTGGGAAGGGGTGTGCCTGCCGGGGGGCGGGGGGGCGTCACTGTACCTGGGGGGGAGGAGGGGGCTCCCCGGTCCCCTCCTCGAGGTCCCCGTCTCCTGCCGCTGGTTCGCAGCTTTGTTCGGGCCTCTGAACCCCTGCGTGGCAGGCCTGTGCGCGCTGAGAGTTCTGCAGCAAATTCCTCCACCAGCCTGGCCCCCACAGGCGCCTCCATCCCTTCCCACCGGCCTGACCCACGTGGCCCCGGCAAATCCTTCCACAGCAGAACCCTCCGGCCTCCTCTCTTTCGGTCTGAAAATTCCTTCCGATGCAAACCCCTGCTTCGCGCAGGCTTGGACAGCCCTCTGACATGGGTATTGTCACGCCCATTTAACAGGCCAGAAACCAGAGGTTCAGGAAGAGAAGCAACAGGCCCACACAGCTAAGACGTGGCGGGCTTCCTCAGCTAAGCCAGGCAGGGCGCTGGGGACACGAATGTGGAGCCCCTGCAGCCCTGGGAGCCCCCAGCCTGCCGTCCCCTTTCCTGTCCTACCCCGTCCATCCTCTCTGCCTTCTCCTGGGGCCTCTCTCCTGCCCTCGCCTGGGGGGGAGGCAACAGAGGTCAGAGGTTAATGGGAGCCCATTTGGCCTGGGCCCAGTAAGGGCAGGGCGAGGTCAGGCTGACCCAGGGAGCCTGGCCCGCACTCCCAGCTGGGAGGGGGCTGCGGTTGGGAGTTCAGGGGGCCGGGGCTCCCAGTTCTGGGCTCAGCACGCACCCGGAGAATCCCATCTCCCCTCCCGCTCTGGGTCTCCCGGTTTCTGACACACACACCCCAGTCTCTGGGCATTCCTCTGGGTGTCTGCTCCTTGCATATGTGTTCTGTCCCACACATCTGTGCCCCTGTTAGAGACACACTCGTCAAAAGGGTCCGTGTGAGCCACAGAAGTGGGGGGACTTCCCAAAGTCACCGAGCCTGGGTGGCAACAAGCAAGCCAGCCAGGTTTGGGCCCAGCTCTGCACCTCCCGTGCTCCCCGCCAGTCCTCTGTGGCCTGTGCTGGCATCTCCAGCGAAGGGGCAGCAGGGCCTAACCCTTCTTCCGAGGTCTCCCAGGAGTCTCCCGTCCCCACAGTCTCCCAGGATCTCTCTCTCTCACACATACAGACAGACACACACACATGCACGCATGCACGCTCGTGCGAGCGCTAATCTCTTCACCCCCCTCCCTCCTTTTTTTTTTTTAATCCTTTGGCATTTTCTTTCAAACAGAAAATAAAAATATTTCCCATGGCTGCAGCTTTGAAAGCTTCCCTTGCCTTCCTGCCTCTCTCCTTCACCCCCACCCCCATGTCAGTCCATTTCCAGAGTCAGCAGAAAGTCAAAAACAAACCCAAAAAGATCAAACCCGACAGGCCCCCCTTCCCGCGCCCCTCCACTTTCTCTGCATGTCTCCGGCTGTCTCCACCCTGGAAAGGAGCGGGAGGTGGGCCCCCCACTATACACGCACACATGCACTCACATACTTTCTGTGCCCACAGGGAGTCTCTTAAGAACCTTCTAGAACCACCCTGCCAGAAAGTCCTGCTTACATGGTTCCTTCTGCTGGAAATACGTGGGTTCTTCCCCACCCTCCCCTGTCCAGCCCGGCTCACCTGGCCCAGCTCCCCTGGACCTTCCTCTGGGAGGCCATCTGTTGTGTGTTGCATACCCCCCAAAATTCAGATGTTCGAGTCCTGACCCCCAATACCTCAAAGTGTAATGCTATTTGGAAATAGGGTCGCTGCAACTGTAGTTGCGATGAGGTCATATTGGAATACGGTGGGCCCCAATCCAATATGACTTGTGTCCTTATAAAAACAGGAGACAGACAGAGGCAGAGGCCTGGAGCACATCCTCCCTCACAGCCCTCAGAAGAAACCAGCACTGCCCACACCTTGATCTTGGGTTTCCAGCCTTCAGAGCCGAGAGCGAACACATTTCTGTTGTTTAAGCCGCCCAGTCTGTGACCTTTTGTTGTACCCGCCTTAGCAAACTAACACACCATCCTAATTTTTTTTTTTTTTTTTTTTTTGGCCGAGCCACATGGCTTGTGGGATCTTGGTTCCCCAACCAGGGATCGAACACATGCCCTTGGCAGTGAAAGCACAGAGTCCTAGCCACTGGACCGCCAGGGAATTCCCATACCATCCCAGATTTAAGTGCCCACAAGAGTCAGGCAGGAAACGAAGATGAGCAGAAGTGGGACAGCATCCAGAGGGGATGACTGGACATATCCCAGACGGCAGTCCCCAGGGGGCTAGGTCTGCTGTTGTTCGTGGGCAGCTGGTGCATCAGTCAGAGCGCGCTAGGTTATGCTGCAGTGACAAAAATCCCCATCTCAGTGGCTTATCACAGCACATAAAATGTATTCTCCCTGACACATCGTCTGCTCTGAGCCTGGGCAACACTCCAGGGCAGCTGAACTCCATGTGGTGACTCAGCAGCCCAGGCCGCTTAAATTTCCTGAGTTGACCACCTCAGTGTGAGGCCATCACAGGGAAGAGAGGATCATTGCACAGAGGACTTTCACTGCCAGAGCATTTATCATTCCTTATATTTATCCACTTATGTTTAACAAATACTCACTGGTCAGGCTCTGTGCTAGGCCCTGACGATAAACTGGTAAACACAGTGGACCAGAGTCCTGTCTTCGTGGAGCTTACAGTCCAGTGAGAGGGACAGTTGATTAACAAAGAACTCTTAAGGGTGGTGAGCACTGCCAAGGAGAAGGCCCAGGAGCAGTGGGAAGAGCCAGACCATGCAGGGCCTCAACCTAAAGCAAGAAAGATATGTTTTCAGTGGGTCCCACAACTAGGAAGCCCAGAAGTATAACACCTTCAGGTATGGATGGATCAAGGACACACACTGCCCCCTCCCTCTCAATTATAATTCCGTCTCCATTGGACCCATTCTCTCCTACAAACATCCATTTTCTCTATGTGGTAGGATATGGCCAACCTCACATCTGCAGCAAGAAAGAGGCAATGCCCCAGGAGTCTATGGGGAGAGGTGGTAATGCTGGACAGAAAACAGACTGCAGATGAGCTGTCTACCCATCACACTCTTCTCTAAGGGCAAGATCTAATCAGACCAGAGGAATGACTGATGAATGAAATTTATCACACAGCCTTGCCCGAAAGGCAAAATTTCACCAGGGTGATTGTACTGGCCACAAACTCTGCAGCTTCTCCAATCGCTCCTCCACCTTCCATTCCCCCGCCTCCTCTTTCTCCTCCTTCTCTCTTGTTGTCTCTCTGTCTCTCTCAACACCCTGCCCACACTGGTCACAATTCCAGTTCCAGATGATTAAATGCCACACTGTGGGGCATGGGGCCTGGCTCCCCGAGTGGGAGTGGCTGTCATGACACATTGTATCTATGAGGATGGCCACACAATGTGTCCCTTCTAATCTGTGACCTTGACATTCCTCCCAGTGGAGGTAGAACCTTGTGTCTCTAACCAGACACGTGAAGTGACACTGTGACTTCCAAAGCAAGGTCAGAAAAGGAGACACAATGTTGCCCCTTCCAAGCTGGGGTTTGAACTCAGTTCTGTCCGTCCCTGGCCGGGCTGTCCTTGCTGGGGGGTGGTGACTGAATGACCACGAGAGGAAACAGGAGGGAACTGTGGAGTCCGCCTACCCGGGTTCAAGTTCTGATTCTGCCATTCACTTGGTGTGTGACATTCACAAGCCATTTCCCCTCTGAGCCTCAGTTTACCTGTCCGTAAAGTAGAGCTGAATGAACCTCCTTTCCTGGGATCAAGTGAGAGTGTGTGTGCCCACACTGACCATGCAGATGGCCCCGAGATGCTCATTCTGAACGCTAGCAGGCGCTCAGGTAGCCAAGGGGGCCTGGAAGCCCCGTGCCCCAGGTGACCAGCGCCTCACCCTCTACTAGTGAGGGCTGGGCACCAGGCAGGTGCTCAAGAAAGGACGGTTTCCCAACTGGCACTGCATGGACTGTGGTCAGCCCTGTCCCCAGGCCACTGCCCTAGCGCTTCTTGACCAGAACAGGACCAAAGCCAACTCTGTTGCTTGTCCGGAGCTACCATGACAATGGCCATAAACTAGGTGGCTGTAGACAACAGAAATTTATTCTCTCACAGTTTAGACCCGAAGTTCAAAATCAAGGTGTCAGCAGACTTGGCTCCTTCTCGGGGGCTGTGACGGAGCGTCTGCTCCAGGCCTCGCTCCCGGCTTCTGGTGGCGGCCAGCGTCCTCAGCACTTCTTGGCTTGAAGCTACGTCACTACGATCTCTGCCTCCATTGTCACAAGGCTGTGTGTCTTCATGTGGCGTCTCCTCTATGTGTGTGTCTGTCTCTGTGTTTCTTCTCCTCTTCTTATAAGGACACCAGTCATATTGGATTAAGTGTCCACCCTACTCCAGTGTGACCCCATCCTAACTAATTACATCAGCAATGACCCTATTTCTAAATAAGGCCACATACTGAGGTTCCAGAGGGTAGGACTTCACCCTATCTTTGAGCAACACACAATTCCACCTACAGCACTGACCTTGGGCCCTTGCCCCTCTGCCTTATCTCAGCTCCAGGACACAACTCAAAGCCCCTCCTGCAGAAGGACTGGGGTCCTCCAGCCGGCCATGATGCAGAAGGGGAGACTGATGTCTCGGGGTGCAGGGGCAGTGCTCACATCCCCTAATCGGAGGGCCTGCAATCAGAACCTGCTGTGACTTGGGGGGCTTCCCCTGGTCAGACGCAGGGCAGGCTGGGAGGAGCGGGAAGTGAAGTTGCCCACCCAGCAACGCTTGACAGACACTAGAGTGAGGTCAACCGCTTCCCCTGCCGGGTTCCGGGTCCCTGGCAGGCTGAGCCCAGTAACACACCCTGAGATGGGGGGAGAGAGAGGGATGGACTGGGAGTTTGGGGTTCATAGATGCAAACTGTTACATTTACAATGAGTAAACAACAAGGTCCTACTGTATAGCACAGGGAACTGTATCCAATTTCCTGGGATAAACCATAATGAAAGAGAATATTAAAAACAGGATGTCTATATCTGTACAGCAGAGATGGGCACAACATTGTAAATCAACTATACTTCAATTTGTAAAAAATTATATAAAAAAAAAAAACTGGGGCTTCCCTGGTGGCGCAGTGGTTAAGAATCCGCCTGCCAATGCAGGGGACATGGGTTCGAGCCCTGGTCCGGGAAGATCCCACATGCCACGGAGCAACTAAGCCCGTGCACCACAACTACTGAGCCCGTGTGCCACAACTACTGAAGCCCGCGTGCCTAAAGCCTGTGCTCCACAACAGGGGAAACCACCGCAATGAGAAGCCCTCGCACCACAATGAAGAGTGTCCTGCTCGCCGCAACTAGAGAAAGCCCGCACGCAGCAATGAAGACCCAACGCAGCCAAAAATAAATTAATTAATTAATTAATTTAAAAAAAAAAACTAATAACACACCCTGTTCTGGCTGTGTTTCCTTGCCTATGTCACTCCCCTGCCTTCCTTGGGCTGCCCCCCCGCCAAGTAAACTACCTGCACTTACATCCTGATGGCAGGGATCTGCCTCTGAGGGGCCCCTCCTACAGCCACCTCCTGCTGACCCTGCTCCAGCCACGTCATCTCCACCCCCGAGAGGCCAACAGGGGCTCAGAAAAGGCCGCCTCTGCCTGGGTCACCCAGGCTGCAGCTGGCAGGCCCAGAGGTCCTACTGCACAGCCTTTGCTGGTCTGCTCAGGTGTGGTGTGGGCAACAGCACTGCTATGTCTTGGGATCTTGTTATGATGTGGCAACAGAGGCCCAGGTGGGGGAAGGGACGCGGCCAAGGTCATGGGGCTGAATGGTGATGGAGAAGGGATTTGTGCCCAGATCTCTTGGGAGCTCCTGTCAAGATGGTGGAGTAGGAGGACATAGAACTCACCTCCTCCCACAAATACATCAAACAAATACATCAAAAATATAGCTACAGGAGCTTCGCTGGTGGCGCAGTGGTTAAGAATCCGCCTGCCAATGCAGGGGACACAGGTTCAAGCCCTGGTCCGGGAAGATCCCACATGCCGTGGAGCAACTAAGCCTGTGCGCCACAACTACTGAGCCTGCACTCTAGAGCCCGCGAGCCACAACTACTGAGCCCACGTGCCACAACTACTGAAGCCCACGTGCCTAGAGCCCGTGCTCCGCAACAAGAGAAGCCACCGCAATGAGAAGCCCACGCACCGCAACAAAGAGTAGCCCCTGCTCGCCGCAGCTAGAGAAAGCCCGCACACAGCAATGAAAACCCAGTGCAGCCAAAACTAAATAAATTAAGAAAGATCTCCACATAACTGGGTAGGATGAAAGGGAAAAAAAAGAGGAAACAGGGGCTTCCCTGGTGGCGCAGTGGTTGAGAGTCCGCCTGCTGATGCAGGGGACACGGGTTTGTGCCCCGGTCCGGGGAAGATCCCACATGCCACAGAGCAGCTGGGCCCGTGAGCCATGGCCGCTGAGCCTGTGCGTCCGGAGCCTGTGCTCCGCAACGGGAGAGGCCACAACAGTGAGAGGCCCGCGTACCGCAAAAAAAAAAAAAAAAAAAAAGGAAACAGGATGGGACCGGTGCTCCTGGGAGGGAGGTGAAAAACACATCTCTGACCATCTTGTTCCCTCCCAAAGGCCCCTATCACCCCTCTTACAATCATCTCCTACGTGTTTGTCGTCCCTACAAGCCTAAGAGGCTGTATCAGCCCACTTGCGCTGCCACAACAAAGACAGGGCAGCTTAAACCGCAGAAATATCTTTCTCACAGTTCTGGAGGCTGGCCATCCAAGATCAAGGTGTCAGCAGGGTTGGTTTCCTCTGAGGCCTCTCTCCTTGGCTTACAGACGGCCGTCTTCTCCCTGTGTCCCCACATGGTCATCCCTCCGTGCATGCTTGTGTCCTGATCTCCTGTTCTTATAAGGACACCAGTCCTATAGGATTAGGGCCCACCCCATGTCCTCATTTTAACTTAATTACTTCTTTAAAGGTCCCTTCTCCAAATACATTCTGAGATACCAGGGCTAGGACTTCAACATATGAATTATGGGGGGGAAATTCAGCCTGTCTTAGTGCATTTGGGCTGCTGTAACAAAAATACCATAGATTGGGTGACTTAAACAACAGGAATTTATTTCTCCCAGTTCTGGAGGCTGGGAAGTCCAAGATCAAGGAACTGGCAGGTTTGGTGTCTGGTGAGGACCCGCTTCCTGGTTCACAGACAGCTGTTTTTCACTGTGTCCACACGTGAGAGAAAGGACAGAGGGTCTCTGGGGTCTCTCTTACAAGACCACTAACCCCATTCATGAGGGCTCTACCATCAAAACTTAATCACCTCCCTAAAGCCCCCACCTCCTAATACTATCACTTTGGGGCGTTAGGAGCTCAACATACGAATTTTGGGGGCAGAGACATTCAATCCATAATACAGCCCATGCCGGGGCCCTTTGCTTTCTTATCACTCTCTCCCCCATGCCCAGCCCAGTAGACCTCAGTGAATGTCCATTCAATGAATGAGTGGAATGACGTCATTTTGGTAGGGTTTTCAAGGATGAATAGAAGTTTACTAGGCAGGGAAAGCAGAGACAGGCACTGGAAGAACAGCCTTGCTAAGGTTTAGAGGGCCCCCAGCAGGGTCTGCCTGGCTCACAGAGAGCATGCTGGGCCTGTGGGAGGGGAGAGAGTCAGGCAAGGCCTCCCATCCCAGGCAACTGGCTATCCTGGGTCAGCACAGATGACAGTGGTCCTGGGATGCACATTGCGGCCCTGCTGACCTCCTGCCCATGAGCTGGGCTTGTCCACAAGGAGCGGGGCCCTATCACCTCGGCCCACAGGAGCCCAGCTCCAGTGATTTTATTTTATTTATTTATTTTTTAAGACTTTTTTTTTTTTAATTTTGGTGTTTTTTAAAATTTTTTTAAACTTTTTATTTTTATTATTTTTTTTAAATTTATTTTTGGCTCCATTGGGTCTTCGTTGCTGCACGCGGGCTTTCTCTAGTTGCAGCAAGCGGGGGCTACTCTTCATTGTGGTGCACGAGCTTCTCATTGCAGTGGCTTCTCTTGTTGCTGAGCACAGGCTCTAAGCACGCCAGCTTCAGCAGTTGCAGTACGCAGGTCCCAGAGCACACAGGCTTCAGTAGTTGCAGAGCATGGGCTCTAGGGTGCAGGGGCTCAGTAGCTGTGGCACATGGGCTTAGCTGCTCCATGGCATGGGGGGGATCTTCCTGGACCGGGGCTCGAACCCATGTCCCCTGTCCATTGGCAGGCAAATTCTTAACCACTGCACCACCAGGGAA
The DNA here is from genome assembly GCF_964270905.1 of Leucopleurus acutus. Taxonomy (NCBI): domain Eukaryota; kingdom Metazoa; phylum Chordata; class Mammalia; order Artiodactyla; family Delphinidae; genus Leucopleurus; species Leucopleurus acutus. Next base: position 3,835,282 of record NC_139158.1, read on the forward strand.
GTCCCATGGAGAGCTTTCTTGTTCTTTCAGGTATCTGAGGTCTTCTGCTAGCGTTTAGTAGGTGTTCTGTGAGAATTGTTCCATGTGTAGATGTATTTTTTATTTTTTTGTTTATTTATTTTTGGCTGCGTTGGGTCTTCGTTGCTGCGTGCAGGCTTTCTCTAGTTGCGGCGAGCGGGGGTTACTCTTCGTTGTGGTGCGCGGGCTTCTCATCGCGGTGGCTGCTCTTGTTGCAGAGCACGGGTTCTAGGCACGCAGGCTTCAGTAGTCGTGGCATGTGGGCTCAGTAGTTGTGGCACACGGGCTTAGTTGCTCCATGGCATGTGGGATCTTCCCGGACCAGGGCTCGAACCTGTGTCCCCTGCATTGGCAGGAGGATTCTTAAGCACTGTGCCACCAGGGAAGTCCCTCCCATGATTTTAGGTATATGTTTTCCCCTTCATGCCTGGGTGGGTTGAGTGGTATTTATTCAAACTCATTTTATTGGTGCTGTGTTGAAGGCATAGAAATCCTTCTCGGAGAGTTTCAGTGCTCTTCTGGCAACAACTGCATCTTCATACACAAGGTAAAAATTACGTGTCAGCTCAGTTCATCGTCAGTCGGAATGTTCTGGAAGCTAAGTCTGGCTGGAGGCAGTGGAAGCCTGAAGGGTCATGGTCCCCAAAGGCACTGGGGACAGGGGACGTGGACGGGGTACAAAGAGGGGTGATGGGGGAACACATCCCACCTCTGTGATCTTGGTCCGGATCAGTCTTCTCATCTGTAAAGTGGACTCCGACGTGAGTGTTTGGCCCTGGGAACCATGCATATCGCTACCCACAGGTGTCGTCGCCCACTGCCTGGCGGAGCCTGGCATGCTGGAGGCCATCTGCAGACCTCCCAGGAAGGAGGCAGCAGTGCCAAAGGAAATGAGAAGCGAGAACAGGAGGGCCAGGGGGGTGGCGATGTGAGAACGTGGCCCTAAGATCCTTTGACACTCCTGCTGGAAGGTGGGGTTCCCATCTCCTCCCCTTGAGGCTGTGGCCTCCTTGACTGCTCGACAGAACGCGACAGAACGGGCAGCGTTCCGGGTCTGGGCCAGGCCTTCAAAAGCTGGCAGCCTCCGTTCTTTGCCTCTTGGGGTGACACTCTTGGAACTCAGCCACCACCCTGTGAGGAAACCCAAGCAGTCCCGAGGAGCGCCCACGTGGAAGGTGACCTCCGGTCACCAGCCTGGATCCACGTGAGCCGCCTTGGAGGTGAGTGTCCAGCCCCAGGACCTGTCCCAGCAGACACCACGCAGGGCAGGGGCGAGCTGACCCTGCCAAGAGACGCCAAGCCACAGATTCACAAGCAAAATAAATGACTGTCGTCGCAGTAAAGCCACTAGGTTTGGGATGGCTTTTTACGTGGCAACAGATAACTAAAGCGTGGGGTTCAAGCTGAAAAGCGTTTCTGAGGCTACGCTTCATAAGCCCACAGGAGGCCTCTACCCCAGGCCACCCACCACCCAGACTCGCCCTGTGGGTACCACCGCAGTGGCTGGTAAGTGCTGGTAAATGTTCAGTGGTGGATGGTTCTCAAGGGTGGACAGGAGGGGAGCCCTGATTTGTAGCATCTGCCAATCTCCGTGGTGTAAATACTCCCAACTTTGAGCTGCCACTGAACGCAGAAGTTGGGCAGAGATGAGCAGTGACCCACGTTTATGTGGTGTATTTACAGATGCAGCAAATGGAAACCGTATCAAAAGTATAGAAAAGAGTAAACTGTGGGAAAATAATTAGGAAATGATGAGTTTTGAGTCCTCACCACCTTTGTTTTCCATACAGTTTATTTAGTTGTAAGTTTTTATCACCTAACTTTTAGTCGTAGCTGTGTTTAGCAACTAGTTTACAAGATTCCTACAAACTTCAGTGAGCCCTCCCTAGCTGGTGGGAGCCTCAGCAGAGGCCCGGAGGTGGGAGGGGTGCGGGAAGGGTGCTCAGTCACACGCAGGACAGACACAGCCCCCGTCTTCCGAGGTCACTGTTTACTGAGGCATCGTGAGTTTCACTAAACTCAACTTGCCCTAGACAGAGGGCGGGGAGTGGGAGATGAAACTTGCCCTTGGTTCCATCCTCCCTGCCCCAGGCCCCCACTCTGTTCTAGGAAAGCCCCTTCCCCAAGGGCAGCCCCAAGGACCAGGCCTCCACAGCCCCCTGCACAGTGAGGTCAGTGGAGACCCAGTGGAACAGGAGAAGAGGAACCAGAAGGTTCCATCAGGTCTGAAGCTTAGCTGCTAAGAGCTGAGAGCTGGAATAACTGGAGGCCAGGGGGCCGGAAGCATCTGAAGGTAGATGCCGACCGTCAGCTGGGACCCCAGCTGGAGCCGTGGGCGGGAACACACCTCCGCAGCCTCTCCAGGTGGCGGGAGCTTCCCCGCAACGCGGACCTCTCAGGAGTTCTCCCGTGGTGGCTCAAGGTTCCAAAAGCAAGCGTCTCAGAGAACAAAGGCGTCTCAGAGAACAAAAGCGTCTCAAAGAACAAAGGCCATTTCCGACAATGGCCTTGTGTTATGGGCTGAGTTCTGTCCTCAAAAGTTCATATGTCGGGAACTCCCTGGCAGTCCAATGCTTAGGACTTGGTGCTTTTCGTGCCGGGGCCCGGGTTCAAAACCTGGTCAGGGAACTAAGATCCTGCAGGCCACACAGTGTGGCCAAACAAAACAAATAAAATCATATGTTGAAGACCCAACCCCCATACCTCAGAATACGACCTTATGTGGAAATAGGGTCACTGCAGACGTCATTAGTTCAGATGCGTCCCACTGGAGCAGGGTGGGCCCCTAACCCAGGAAGACTGGCATTCTTACAAAAAGGAGAAATTTGGACACACAGACAAACACACACAAAAGGAGAATGTGGAGAGGACAGCAAAGACCAGAATGATGCTTCTATAAATATCAAAAAATATCTCCCTCCATGCTCTTCTAGAACTTGGCCATGTCTCCAATCAAAAGGTGGGACCTATGTCCCCGCCTTGAATCTGGATTTGTGACTTGCTTGTAACCAGACTGTGGCAGAGGTAACACTGAGTGGCAGCTGCTGCCTTGTTCACTGGGACACTACCTGTTGAGCCCTGAGCTGCCATGTAAGATGTCCCATACCCTGTGGCCACCATATTGTGAGGAAGCCCAGGCCATACACAGAGACCATGAGGAGGTGTTCTAGCCAACAGCTCCAGGCGTGGTCCCAGCCACCTGCCATCACTAGCCACCGGACAGATGTCTTCCGATGATTCACATCACCGTAGCCTTTGGGTCTTCCCAGCTGAGACCCCAATCATCATGGACCAGAAACAAGCCATCTCCACTGCGCCTTTCCCAAATCCTTGGCCCAGAGAATCCACGAGCGGAATAAAATGATTGTTTGCAGCACTAGGTATGGGGGTCATTTGTCACGTAGCAGTACTACTTAAGTAGGTGTTTCCAAAATGAAACAGCCACTCAGTCTGTGGGGTCTGCAGGGAAAGCCCCAGACATAGCCTGGGGTGCCAATGACAAGGGCATCGTCCCCGAGGCAGGGGATGCAGAATCGAGCTTTTTTTTTGGCTGTGCCGCACGGCTAGTGGGACGGCTCCTGGACCAGGGATTGAACCCAGGCCACGGCAGTGAAAGCCCAGAATCCTAAGCGCTAGACCGCCAGAACGCAGCATTTTTAAATTGTGCTCATTTTCAATTACAATGTCATACACGCTTCTGTAAAAACTTCCAACAGGAGGGCTTCCCTGGCGGCACAGTGGTTAAGAATCCTCCTGCCAATGAAGGGGATATGGGTTCAAGCCCCGGTCCGGGAAGATCCCACGTGCCACGGAGCAACTAAGCCCAAGAGCCACAACTACTGAAGCCCGTGCGCCGCAACAAGAGAAGCCACCGCAATGAGAAGCCCGCGCACCGCAGCGAAGAGGAGCCCCCGCTCGCCACAACTAGAGAAAGCCCGCATGCAGCTACAAAGACCCAACGCAGCCAAAAAAAACCAAAAAAACTTCCAACAGGAGTATGTAGAATAAGGGAGGGACCCCGGGGTCTCTGCTGGTCACAGTGTGGGCCCTTCCTGATCTTTCCCTTGGCCTAGACCTACAGACGGGTTCTGGGGGTTTGTTCTGCACCTGCCAGACCTCCAAAGGAGACGAAGAATGTCTTTACTTGTCTGTGTGTCCGGATCCATCTCACTTTTTCCCAACACTCTTGCATGGGTTTGCTCAGGCTGCTGTAACAAATACCACACACTGGGCAGCTTAAACAACAGAAACTTCCTTCTCACAGCCTGGAGGCTGACAGTCCAAGACGAAGGTTGTCGGCGGGGCTAGTGTCTTCCGAGGCCTCTCTCCTTGGCTTGTAGATGGCCGTCTTCTCTCTGTGTCTTTACGTGGTCGGCCTTCTGTGTGCATCTGGGTCCTAATCTCTTCTTAAAAGGATACCAGTCATACTGGATTCGGGTCCACCCTAAGGACCTCACTGTACCTTCATTACCCCATTAAAGGTCCCCTTTCCAAGTATGGTCATATTATTGAGGTACCGGAGGTTAGGACTCCAACCTTTGCGTTCTGGGGGGACACAACTCAGCCTGTAACACCCCCTGAACCAAGGTCTGAGTGGCCCTAGAAGGTGGTTGCAGAAAACAAACAGGGAAAGGGCTCTCCAGGCGGAGGACGCAGCCTGGGCAAAGGCCCAGAGGCCTTTATCATTATCTCACCTGCTCCCAGCTTATCTCACTTGGCCCCAAGCCGAAGAGCTAGGAACCAGACGATTCTCCAGGGAAATTACTTGGCAGGCACTGAGGTGGGGGCCCTGAAACGCCTATAGTCGAGAAGCAAGTCAGTTACCTCCCGGGGGCCAGTGGGTAGAAGGCAGGAGGCGCCCCAGCAACTTCCCAGGTTGAAGAGCGTCCCCCCACTGTGATGCACCCACCAGCCAAGGGGCTGCAGCCACCGCCAGAAGCCTTCAGAGGGAGCACAGCCCGGCCAACTTCTTTTTTTTTTTAATATTTATTTAGTTAGTTGCACTGGGTCTTAGTTGCAGTGGGCAGGCTCCTTTGTTGCGGCACACGGGCTCCTTAGTTGTGACATGTGAACTCTTGGTTACAACATGCATGTGGGATCTAGTTCCCCGACCGGGATCGAACCCCGGCCCTCTGCATTGGGAGCACGGATTCTCAGCCACTGCACCACCAGGGAAGTCCCCCTGCCAACTTCTTGATTTAGGACTTCTGGCCTCTAGGATTATGAGAGGATAAATGTCTCCCTTTTTTTTGTTGTTTTTTTTTTTTTGCGGTACGTGGGCCTCTCACTGTTGTGGCCTCTCCCGCTGCGGAGCACAGGCTCCGGACGTGCAGGCTCAGCGGCCATGGCTCACGGGCCCAGCCGCTCCGCGGCATGTGGGAGCTTCCCGGACCGGGGCATGAACCCGTGTCCCCTGCATCGGCAGGCGGACTCTCAACCACTGCGCCACCAGGGAAGCCCAATGTCTCCTGTTTTAAGCCACTCACTCTGTGATAACTTGTTTGGGCGCCACAGGAAACTGGTCCAGCACAATTCCAGCTGGACCAGCCTCCTGAGACCTGCTCTTCCCGGCTCACGTTCACCGGACTCTCCACCCAGAGGAGCTTGGAGTGTGGCCGGGAAGGTAGGCAGGGACCCAGCCAACCCAAGAATGAGGGCCAATGCAAACGGCCGTCCCCACACAGGGAAGTTCTTTGTGGCCAGTGTCAGTTTTAAAACATGACCCCATCAGAAGGTGGAATGTGAGTCCCCACTCCGAACCAAGATAGGCCTGTGAGTGCTTGGACCGGAAGCAGTCACAGGCTTCTGCCAGCATCACCTGCCGGCCCCACAGGCCTTCCTGGATCCAGGCCTGCCGAGCTCTGAGATGACCCACACCTTGCGACCGCACGAGAGACCCCAGGCCAGGAGCTGCCCAGGTGAGCACCTTCCTGATTTCCTGACTCGCAAAATCCTCAGCTAAATAAAAACAGTGCTGAGGGACTTCCCTGGTGGTGCAGTGGTTAAGAATCCACCTGCCAATGTAGGGGACACGGGTTCGAGCCCTGGTCTGGGAAGATCTCACATGCTGCGGAGCAACTAAGCCCGTGCGCCACGACTACTGAGCCTGCGCATCCGGAGCCTGTGCTCCGCAACGGGAGAGGCCACAACAGTGAGAGGCCCGCGTACCGCAAAGAAAAAAAAAAAAAGCGGCAGCAGCCTGGGTCAGGGGAACAGAGGTAGGTTAGATCAGCAGCTTATTCACCTCCGACTTTAGAGCTATTCTCTTGGCCACTGCCTCAGAATCAAAAGACGGCTGCTGAAGTTCCAGACACTCTATCCCACGTCTCGTTATCCTTACCATTTCGGCGTATGTCGGACCAGTTGAACTTCCAGCTGCCAGCATCAGCACATCTGAGGGCCTTCTCAGCGCCCACGGCTTGACTGGGTGGGGATTAACACCTTGACGGATGGGAGTCAGTAGATCAGGTCAGCGTCCTGCTCCCTCGCCGTTGGGTGGCAGAGCTCAGAGGTGTGCGCTCTTCGCTGTCTCCCAGGGGGCTTGAGCTCTGGTTGCCCACGGCGGTCACCTAACACTCCTTTCATTGGCCCTTTTTTATTCCTGCTTCACCTCCCACTTCCCTACAGGGGTTCCCTCACTTGCCCTCAAACCCTTGTCTCAGGGTCCGCCTCTGGGGAACCCGAGCTAAGACAACGTCCTAAGACAGGAAGGAAGGAGCAAAACTACTCGCACTGCTTCTCCCTCTTCTCACCAGGGCAGGAAAACCTCCCCCTCACCCCTGCTCGACTTTGCCGCACGTCCCATTTGCCAGAAGGGGGTCACGTGACTACACTTACACGGCTCGCTGGTCAGAGCAGGTGAATTTCATGACCCTCTCCATCCAGTCAGGGCTCAGCCCCTGGCCTGAAGAATTGCGGCGGCTGCCTTTGGACAATTCAATCTGCCACAGTCTGCGAGCTGTCCCTGCGAAGGCCAGCCAGGCTGCGGAGGGAGGGAGCCCTGGGCCTCCGCTTCCCGGGGGCCAGGCTTCCTCATCTGTAAAATGGGGCTGAATATACCACCTTTCAGAGGTGATGTCGTCTCCCTGGAGTGCAGGACATGATGCTGAAACAAGGGGATTCAGGGGAGCGGGTCACTGCTGGCCCTCCCTTCCCTCTCAGCCCCTTGCAGTCCCCTCCTCCGCTCTGCTGTCAGCTGAGGCTGCAGCAGCAGGAATTAATGAATGGAATGCACGCTTGTAACAACTTTGTTGCTTCTGTCTTTCTTCCGTCCTGCCTGCCCACTCTCCTGTCTGAGAGCTTACTGGGAACTGGGGAGCAGCAAGGATTTAAGAGGGTGGCAGGAGCCAGGGAGGAGGCAGCAGCCGTCAGCACATTGAGCACCTCCTGCACGCAGCCTCCGGCAGGCAGGGCATGTGCCCTGGGAGCTCATCAGGTTCCCCCTACCAAGGCCCCCCAGGCCCCCACAGGCCCAGAGGCCAGTCAGTCCTAAGACGAGGGACAGAGGCTGGCGGGCAGAGGGGAGCCCTTGCTTGGCTGGGCCAGACCCAGGTCTGTGTGGCCTCAGCCCCGCTCCCCCTCCACCCAGGAGCAGAGACAAGGACCCCAACATGCTTATTAAAGGGCCGGAATCCTGTGACTTAAAACACAGCCTCCCAGATCTGAAACCAGGGAATTCAAAGGCCTTCCTCAGCTTTGGGAGACAGGCCTCCCGCTGAGCAGACAGCAAGGGAGGGGAGCGGGCGCTGTGCTGAAGTTACAGGGGTCCCAGAGGCCTGACGGCGGGGCTGGGGCAGGCAGGGGTCCAGTTGCCTTGGGGGCACCACAGTACCTCCACCCCCTCCTCGTCCCCCCTAAAAATGCCTTCCAGCTTCGGCCCTGTGCCCGAAATTCCACCTCAGCTCCACCCTGGGGCCTAAAGCTCTGGTGCCCAGGCCAGGGCTGCACAGCTCTGAGTTCACTGATTCGCCTGCAGGTCACCCCACATCTCTGGGCCTCCGTGTACCCGTCTGTAAAGTGGGAGCACCCAGGAGTAAAGGAAATTCCACAGTCAGTCCGGCCCTCAGCAAATGTGTGTCCAGCTCCTATTCTGACGGGGAGGAGGTGCACAGCGGTGAGCAGGACCCCAACGTCCCTCGCCCAAGGGACCGTGGTTGGCAGGGAAGGGCCACGGGACACTAAGGGTCACGGGGCAGGTGTGTCTGCAGAGGCCTGACCACCCCACCACCACCCCCAGGCCTCGAGGAGGCCACTCACTGCCCAGGAAGTGAGCAGGTCCAACCTGGTGAGAGGGAGGGGCCGGGCAAGGCCCTGAGACGTAGAGTGTCCAGACCAAACGACCTTTCCCCGAATGAGGCCCGTGCACACGAGGCCCCCCAGCGGGCGTGCAGCCCTGGTCCCTGACCTGTGTACACTCAGGTGCCCTCGACTCACCCGCCAGTCCCTGGACAGAGGGAGAAGACAAGCCATGGCAAGGCTGCAGGCAAAAGCCTGCCTTGTCTGCGCCCCGAGGGAGGGCCGCCCCCTGCCCCAGCCCAGCCAGCCACTGGCTCAGGCTGCCCGGGAGGTGGGGGGACCTTTTCAGGGCCCCGGCTCTGCCCCTGGTCAAAGCAGCTGCAGTAATCCACCGGCAGGCCTTCGAGAAAAACGCAGGTGTCAGAGGGATCTCAGGTTAAACTCAGAGACGGAAAGCAGGATGGAGGTCACCTGGGGCTTCGGGGAGAGGACGGGGAGTCATGGTTTAATGGGGACAGAGTTTCAGTTTGGGAAGATGAAGGTTCTGGAGGTGACGGTGGTGACGGCTGCACCACGGTGGGGATGTGCTTCCTGCCCCTGAACTGGACACTTTATGAGAGTTAAAACGGTGAGTTTTATGTCACATAGACTTTATCACTTTTATTTATTTTTTGGCCGCACCACGCGGCTTGTGGAACTTCCCTGACCAGGGATCAAACCAGGGCCCCCTGCAGTGGAAGCGCAGGATATTAACCACTGGACCAGCAGCGAAGTCCCACAATTTTTAAAAATGTAAAAAAAGGTGGGGAGAGGGACTTCCCTGGTGGCGCAGTGGTTAAGAATCCGCCTGCCAATACAGGGGACACAGTTTCGAGCCCTGGTCCGGGAAGATCCCACATGCCGCGGAGCAACTAAGCCTGTACACCACAACTACTGAGCCTGCGCTCTAGAGCCCGTGAACCACAACTACTGAGCCCACGTGCCACAACTACTGAAGCCTGAGCGCTTAGAGCCCGTGCTCCGCAACAAGAGAAGCCACCACAATGAGAAGCCCACACACCGCAACGAAGACCCAGCACAGCCAATAATTAATTAATTAATTAATTTAAAAAAGGCTGGGAGAGTCTGGGTGGGCACTGACAACGTCCACGACGGGCACTTTGCCTGATGGCCTCAGTGATGCCGCCTCCCCACACCCCACCAGCATCCCGTAATACCTACCCCATGCAAAGTCATCAGGACCCACGGCCAGCGTCCTAAACACACTCGACCCCATCGATGTCTGCACTGTGGCAGCCTCCAGGGGCTGGAGATAAAGCCGGCTGTGCTCCCCCAACCCTGTCTCTGTCCCCAGGAGCCCCCAGAGCACAGACTGACCCTCACCCCTGGCCTGGCCTCACAGTGCTAAGATGTAGGGGCAGGTTTAGCTCCTGCGGGAAGCCGGCTGCCTGGCAAGGGCAGCATGGGGAGTATGATTTGGTTCTTTTCCCCCTGGAACCAGGTTGTCCCTGGAGACCTAATCTCTTCTGGGGCTTTAAAAACATCCAAGTTGCCAAGGAAGAGGCCAGCTCCTGGCCCGAGGCGATGCCAGCTTCCCACTTTAATTGGGACCATTTTAAGCCCCAAGGGGGAGGCTCCCAAGCGTCCCGGTATCTCCCGCGGTGCCCACAGGAACAACGGACTGTGCCTGCCCTGTGCCTGGGGCTCCCGTCCCCCATCTTTGATCCCCAACGTCCCCACTGGCTGCCTGTTCTACAGGCAGGGCGTGGGGTGCCCTGGACCCCAGCAGGTGAGCACCCACCATGCGTCCCTCCTGGAGGGGCTGCTGGGCACCCAGGGGGCCCCTCCTCCCACCCAGAGCCCAGCCTGAAGCGTCGGCCACCACTGATTATATCAAATCCAAAACCCAGCTGCCACTCAAGGCCAGTGGGATCTACCTGTCCAGTCTGCCGAGACCACCCCACTTTTATCTCTGAATATCTTGCATCTAGGCAACCTCTCATCCTGGGCCACTCGGTCACCTTGCCGCCCACAGCCAAGCAGTAGAGCAGGTTGAGTGGTGTCCCCCCAGAAGAGATGCCCACCTGGAGCCTCAGAATGTGACCTTATTTGGAAAGAGGGTCTTTGCAGATATAATTAAGATGAGGATACCAAGATGAGATTGTCCTGCTTAGGGCTGGCTTTAAATTCCATGATAATACAGCAGAAACTAACACAACATTGTAAATCAACTACACTCCAATAAAAATTAATTTAAAATAATAATTTTAGGGCTTCCCTGGTGGCGCAGTGGTTGAGAGTCCGCCTGCCGATGCAGGGGACACGGGTTCGTGCCCCGGTCCGGGAAGATCCCACATGCCGCGGAGCGGCTGGGCCCATGAGCCATGGCCGCTGAGCCTGCGCGTCCGGAGCCTGTGCTCCGCAACGGGAGAGGCCACAGCAGTGAGAGGCCCGCCTACCGCAACAAAAAAAAAACAAAAACAAAATAATAATTTTAAATAATAAATTCAACGACAAGTGTCTTTACAAAAGACAGAAAAGACACACATACACACACACACACACACACACACACGGGGTGCGTAAAGACAGAGGCAGAGACTGGACTGATACACCCACAGGCCAAGGAACGCCAAGGGCTGCCGGCCACCACCAAGGTTGGGAAGATGCCTGGACCAGATTCTCCCTCGAGCCTCTAGAAGGAACAGACCCTGCTGACACCTGGATCTTGGACTTCGGGCCTCCACGGTGCAAGAGAACACATTTTTGTGGTTTTAAGCCACCCGCTTTGTGGTCCCGTGTTACAACAGCTCCAGGAAACTCCAGGGGCCCCGTGCGCCCCGCCTGCCCAGGATGACCCCACAGGGGGTGGGGGGCAGAGGTCTCAATGCCACCTCCCACCCCAGCCCGAGGTTTACTGGGGACTGAGCTCCCACTGCTCAGCCAGCTCTGGGCACAGGATCTGTTTCCCATAAACAGTTTTTTGAACTCAATTTCATTTTTCTCACCCAAGGAAGGAGCCGGGAAGAGAATGCCCAGACAGACGCTCAGGCTGCAGCATGTCAGGGGAGGAGGAAAGCTTTGTGGTCTGTTGAAGGTTTTTCCCCTTTTTCTGGCATTATCTGTCCTTTCTGATTTTCCTCTAATAAATATGCGGGTGATGGCCTCTGAAAGTGGGTTCCTGCCCCCCAGGGTGCTCTGAGATGGGGGGATCAGGGAGCACAGAAGGAAGGCGGCAGGTTCCCCGGGGCCTGGCCGGGGGGGGGCATGCAGGGCTGCCCTAGGCACCCCTCACCCCCCCCCAGAAGGTGCTCTGGGAATGGGTCACAGGAGCCCCATTTCCCTGGCAGTTTCCAAAACCAAAACACCTTTCAAGAGAACCAGCCCTGCACTGCCTGCCCAGCAAGGAGCCCTGACTTTCCTGAGAAGTTACACAGCCCTGCTCAGCCCCCGGCCCGAGCTGAGGCAGCCTGTAGTCAGTGTTGTGGGATTACTTGTGTCTCCCCACAAAAAAAAAGATATGTTGAACCAGCCCCAGTACCTGCGAATGTGACCTTATTTGGAACTAGGGGGTCTTTGCAGAACATTAAGGTGGGGTCTTGGGGGTGGCCTAATGCAGTATGACTGCTGGTGACGGAGACAGAAGCCGGGGTGATGCGTCCACAAGCCAAGTAATGCTGAGGATGGCCGGCCACCCCCCGAAGCTGGCAGAGGCAGGAGCGATTCTCCCCTACTGTTACAAAGGGAGCGTGGGCTGCCAACACCTTGATTTCAGACTTGTAGCTCCAGAACTGCGAGACCAGTTTCTGTTGTCTTAAGTCACCCGGCTTGTGGTCCCTTGTTACGGCAGCCCCAGGAAACTCCTGCAGCCAATGATGGACTAATATGTGGTTTCAAACGGCTGACTTCCAGCCTCAAGGTGGTGCCAACTCTGAGCATGAGGCCGTTCAAGGTCCATAGTTCCCCGGCAAAGATGGACATTCTTGCTGGGCATCTCCCCCTGCCCTTTCCTGTCTCCCGCACTGCCTTCAGGGCTTTCCCTGAGAGCCCTCCCTCGCTGGAGCCCTTGCACAAAATTCCTTATCTTGGGCTCTGATCTAAAACAGTAGAAGTCAGCCTTGGATAGGCGAATGGGGGGAAGGAAAGAGGGAAGGAAGGAAGGAAGGGAGGGAGGGAAGGAGGAAGATGAATGGTGAATGGGTGGATGGGTGGGTGGATGGGTAGAGGGTGGGTGAGTGGATGGGGGATGGGGAGAGAGGTGGGTGGAGCCGTAGGGCCCTAAGAAACGCACCTCAGGGCCCCCTCGCTGGCCGGAGATGGCTGAGAGCCCCCCTGAGTCTTCTGTCTCCCTTGCAGCCTGTCTGGGACACGTCTGCCATGATCTGGAGTTTTACAGGGAGGCCTCCCTCCAAACGCTGTGTGTTTCAATCTGCTGAGGGTAGGGGGAAGGGAAACCTCCTCCCTGCTGCTTCCAACGTGCTCTGCAGGGGCCTCAGGCAGCTGAAGGAGTTGGGAAAGCGGGGAGCAGACCCCACCAGAAGCCTCTGGCTGCCCTGCCCCCCTCACCAGGTTTCACAGCGCAAGCCGGGGCAGGGGTGGACCCAGTCTTGTCCACTTTCCTATTTACATGTTTCTGTGTTTTCCAACATTTCTATAGTGAAAGCAGTCGCTGTTATAATCAGAAAATATAGTCTTGGAGACAAGGTCAGCGCCCTGGAGAGGCCCGCAGCCGAGCGACAGGCTCACAGCTCTTCGGGTGTTGTGTCTGGGCGCAGAGCAGTGTAGGGCTTGGCCCGGGCCGGGAGGCCTTGGGAAGAAAGCAGGGCCCGGAGGGGCACGGGCAGGGCGGGTGGGTAGGGGACGGTGCTCCAGGCAGGCGACAGTGGGAGGCCTGGGACCCGCAGGAGGTCAGCCCCGCTCCGTGGCCGGGGAGGGGAAGACATGGTCCTCTGTCCTCTGGGACTCTGGCTGGGGATCTAGAGGTTGGTCCACAAGGCCGAAAGCCGGGCCTCCCACCTGAGCCGGGTCCCAGATGGGCCCCAGGGAACACAGAGGCCCGCAGGCCAGAAGCACCCCCGCCCCCGAGAGGCAGAGTCTGGGGGAAGCAGCCCTCACCCACCCGACTCCCTCCGCAGCCTCTTTAACTCGCTTCTGCATAAAGTAAGCGAATGGAGGCAGGCAGCTGAGACTTTGTCTAGGAAAGAGCCGGCCTCAGCCCTGCCGGCGTTGGCAGCGTTCCTGGGAGGGCTGGGGGAGGCGAGAGAGAAGAGTAGCAGTGAGCTGACCCCGCGGGTCCGTCCAGTTACAGCGGGAAGCGTGCAATGGCTTCTCTGGCCTCCACTCGCCAGAGGCCCGGCCTCAGTTTCCCCATCAAGCCGTCACATGGCCTTGGTCCTGTGGCGCGGCTGGGGGAAGGAGCGAAGGGGTTTCTGGGGGGCCTCCCACAGAGCCCTGGGGCCAGAGACCCATCCATGGCTCAGAGAGGGGCGCAGCAGGGGGAAGCAAAGCCAGGCCGCCGCCGCCCCCGGCCTCCCCGGCCCCCCTCAGTGTTGCTGCTGCACAACAGGGAACCTTGAAAGTGAACTGCAGACCATGCCCACGTGGCCGTCTGCACGTGTGTGCACAGGGCGTGTGCCCTGTGTGTGCACCACGGCACCTCGCTTCCTGGGGCAAAGCGGCTTCTGACCCAGACGGGCCTCCATGCCCTGAGGGGCAGCGAGGGCGGCCCCTCTTACTGGGCACTCGACCCAGGCAAACCCTCGACCGCCCTCCTTGGCGCAGTTTTACAGATGGGAAACCGGAGCGCGACGCCCTGCGCAGGATCCCACGGTGATGGAGCCTTGGTGCTTACCAGCCTGTGGAGGGGAGAACCTTCTCCCAGGGCCCCTCAGCGCCCCACCCCAGCTTCCTGCTGTCCCCAGCTATGCACCCCCATGGTGGTGGCAGGACGGCTCTCCCAAGCTCACGCAGAGGCGGCTCTGAGGGACCCTCTGGGCCTGGCAGGGCTGGAGGGGTCCCTCCTGGCAGTCAGAGGAGGCCCCTGGGAGAGGCCATGGGTGCCCCCCCCACACACCTGCTTCTCCTGATTCTACAGGCTGTGCTGACACCTGCTGGCCACTTATCCCGTCACCATAGCAACCCCAGCTGTGTTTCCCAGCCCTCCAGCAAGGGGCGGATGGGTGGTGGCTGCCCAGCGGCACGGTGGGGGCTGTGGAGGCCCGAGTGGCCCCCCAGCAGCGGCTTCCTCTCCCAGGGACAGCGTCCATTCCTCGCATTAAACGCTGTGCCCCCTGCCCCCCTACTCCTACCTCTCTCACCTGATGCTCCCCAGAGCTCAAGGTGTCTGCACCCAGGCCCCAACTGGGACCCCCAACTGAATCATCATCTCCCCCCAGGCTTCTGGGTTTCCTCTCAGGCACAGCAGCCCCTCCCACCCCACTTGGACCCCCAGAAGCCGGGGGGTGGCTCCCGCCCCCCCCAGCCCCTCTGGGTCCCCCCCTCGGCAGCTCTGGTCTTTGCCCAGCTCACTCCATAGCCTCTTCTACGCCCTCACCCTGTCACCTTCTCCTGAGCAGCTGTCACCCCTCACCCGGGCTCCGTCACCCTCACCTGGGCCCCAGCACCCCTCACCTGGACCCCAGCACCCCTCACCTGGACCCCAGCACCCCTCACCTGGGCAGCTGTCACCCCTCACCCGGGCCCCATCACCCTCACCTGGGCCCCAGCACCCCTCACCTGGGCAGCTGTCACCCCTCACCCGGGCCGCTGTCACAGCCCAGCCCTGGACCCCATCACCCCTCACCTGGGCAGCTGTCACCCCTCACCCGGGCTCCGTCACCCTTACCTGGGCCCCAGCACCCCTCACCTGGGCCCCAGCACCCCTCACCTGGACCCCAGCACCCCTCACCTGGGCAGCTGTCACCCCTCACCTGGACCCCAGCACCCCTCACCTGGGCAGCTGTCACCCCTCACCCGGGCCCCATCACCCCTCACCCGGGCCCCAACACCCTCACCCGGGCCCCAGCACCCCTCACCTGGGCAGCTGTCACCCCTCACCTGGACGCCAGCACCCCTCACCTGGACCCCAGCACCCCTCACCTGGGCAGCTGTCACCCCTCACCCGGGCCCCGTCACCCCTCACCTGGGCCCCAGCACCCCTCACCTGGGCAGCTGTCACCCCTCACCCGGGCCCCAACACCCTCACCTGGGCCCCAGCACCCCTCACCTGGGCAGCTGTCACCCCTCACCCGGGCCCCATCACCCCTCACCCGGGCCCCGTCACCCCTCACCTGGGCCCCAGCACCCCTCACCTGGGCAGCTGTCACCCCTCACCTGGACTCCAGCACCCCTCACGTGGACCCCTCACCCGGGCCCCATCACCCCTCACCTGGACGCCAGCACCCCTCACCTGGACCCCAGCACCCCTCACCTGGACCCCAGCACCCCTCACCTGGGCAGCTGTCACCCCTCACCTGGGCCCCATCACCCCTCACCCGGGCCCCATCACCCCTCACCTGGGCCCCGTCACCCCTCACCTGGGCCCCATCACCCCTCACCCGGGCCGCTGTCGCAGCCCAGCCCTGGACCCCAGCTCTTGCATGGCCCTGCAGCCACACGTGTCCTGTCATGGCCCAGACTCTCCCCCAGGCTGGGCCACACAGACCTGCTGGTCCCACCTGGGGCTCTCAGCCCCCTCTCCAGAACGCTTTCCCAGCTTCCTCTGTCCCATCAGCCAAGCCTTCCAGAACATTCCACCAGCTGTGACCTCCCTGGGCCCTGCATCACCTAAAGGACTGTCCTGCCCCCTGCCAGGTGCCCCCTGGCACTGCCATGGCCCAAAAAAATATTAGGGTGAGGGTTAGGGGTCCCCGCCACGTGTGAGCTGAACCCAGGCCGGCACTGGGAGGTGCATGCTGACCTGGTGCCCTTTCAGCCCTTCCCTCATGAGGCTGCCTCCCCCAGGCCCACTTTCACCTTCGCTGGCCCCCTCCCCCTGCTCCGGGGGTCTCCCTGGGCCTGCTGCCCCACCCTGTGGGATGACAGGGAGACCCAGGCCAATCCTGGCATAAGCCTGACCCCACACGCCATGTGCAATACTGACCAGGGTCCACTGTCCCCAGGGCCTTGCATTGGACCTCAATACACAGAAAGGAGGAGACTAAGGGGCGGTCTGGAGACCCCTGAGGTGGTCCCTCAGAGTGGCAGGGTCTGGTTACAGACGTTGGGCCACCTTCTCCCTCAGGATGGGGCCGTGGGCCAGAGGGGCTGAAAGGGAGGGGCAGCACTCAGGAGCTGGAGCCCTGGTCCTGCCCCAAGGTTCCCGAGGGTCTTGGGCTGGTCCCCCATCTGCACTTGTCAGGTCGGGCCCATCTGAATGACAACTCGGTGATGCCACACCCTGGTGGCAGAGGGAGGACCAGCCCTTCCTCTGACACCCACCGAGCCCTGGGTACCACTCAGTGCCGGGGAAGCCCAGCTGCCCTGGGGGTCTGGTCCAACGCCTGCCCCCAGCAGCCTGGCGGTGGTCCCTGCACTGGTGCCCAGAAAGTCCCTGGGACTTCAGTGGGCCCCAAAAGGAGGCTGGTCCCACAGTGGTGGGGGAGGAGGGGCTGGAACCAACCCTCTTCTCTCGTCCCCCCGCACAGCACAGACCCACCCCAATCATCACTCAAATGGCGGCCCTGAGCATCTCCAGGCCCTCCCCACCCTCTCCGCTCAGAGAGGCAGTCGAATGTCAGGGGAACTTGGCCAAGTCTAGCCACAGCCACAGCCATGTAAACAGTGGCCACACATCAGGCTCGGAGATGCTCCACGGACTGGTCAGAAGCCCAACCTGGGCTCCCGGGCTCCACTTCTCACCTTCTGTTTCGCTACTGGCCTCTTTCCTCCTCTCTCCAACTCTGTTAACCTGTTAATCTGACTTATCTCTGCCTCCTTGTCTCTCTCTGTTTCCCTCCCTCTCTGTGTGTCTCTGACACTCCAGGCAGAGGGAGAAGTCTGGGCAAAGGCCCTGTGGTGGGTCAAGTATTGGAAGATCTGAAAGGAAGCAGCCATGGCAGAGGAGAGCATTCGGGCGGCGGGGGGTGGGCTGCAGGGGTGGATGCCTGAGACGGGGAGGGTGGCGCCGGGTGCTGAGGCTCAGAGCAGGGTTGTCCCTTCTGAGAACACAGACTTGTAGGTTGACAGTCAGAGAACAGCTCAGATCAGCTCCATTCCAGTCAGATCCACTACTGAGTCATTACACTTGTGTATCAGAAAAGGATTTAGGGAACTCTGTGTGCTCCTCACATGCAATCTGTCCTACCCCCATTCTGTAGTAGCCCCGTGGTTCGGGGGGGCCCTGACTGGTCTAAGCAAACCAGGGTGTTCTCATCCCCCTGGTCATAGCGACTGGTGCAGGAGGAGGAATAGAGAGGGAATCCCACGGCCCAGTTGGCCAGTAGCTATCCCAAACTGAGTCCTTAAGCTGTTAACTGAGTCCTTATCTGAGCTGCTGGATCAATCCTGACCTGAAGTCTACATACCATTTCTTTATTACAGTAAATTCCCTTTATTGTTAAGCTGTTTTGAGCTTGGTTTTCTATTATTTGCTCCCACACACATCCTGATGCAGGGAGTGGGAATGAGTTCCCCCAGAGACTCAACATAGCGATGAGAACACCTCAGAAGCCAGACAGCAGAACAGTTTCCAGATGGCAATAAAGCAAAAAATGACTTTCCAGTGTCAGGGGGGATCAAGCTATATTCTAAAAAGCAACAGAAGGTCTAGGAAAAGTAGCCCTCGGAGAGCAAAGGCCTGCGATGCCCCACAAATGCCCCACGTGGCTGGGAGCAGGGGGCGGTGGGGCGGGGGGCTGGCCTGGGGATGGGGGCTGGCCCCTCCCTCACCAGATCTCCAGGCCACGGCCCAGTGGAATGCCACCCCGGCCGCTGCGCCTGGCTGGCCCGCGCCCACGGCCCGCCGTCCAATTCTCTCAGCGAGCGTGCCGCCAACTTCCGCACCACCCGAGCCGCACTGGAAAACTGCCCACAAGTTAAAAGAGATTTCTTTCCAGCAGACATCGCTCTGGCGGATCCGAGCCTTATCTTCCCCTTCCAGAATGAGTGTTGTTCATTTCACTTCCTAAAATAAAATAAAAAACCTAAACCACAAACTGAAAAACAGGTGGGGCCGTTTCGGGATTTGGCTGGAGCGCGTCTGGGAGCTGATAAGGGGCAGCCAGTTGCCGGGCGACACAGCAGCCGACACGGTGAGCCAACGGGGAGAAGCGCCCAGTGTTTCCGGGGCGCCCCCACTGCCCCCCCAGAACACAGCTGGGCACACGCAGGCCCAGGGCTCCCCAAGGCCATTCTCATTCCAGAGAGCTTGCACCCCTAAGTACCTGGGGGTCAAGAGGGGCGGGGAGCAGAAGAGAGGAACCCACCTGTGCAGAAATAATGAACTGTCTTAACAGAGCAGAAATGCCGACGCTGACTGTCCCCGGGGATGGGGGAGGGCACTCTGAAAGCATTCACAAGCAAATGCACGTCTGATTTGGAGACTCAGGCTGGGGCTAGGATTTTACTAGGGGCTGCTTCTGGAGACAGGTCTGCAGAGATGGGCCACAGGGCTCTACCTTGGCCCAGCTCCGGTCCTCTAAATAATTGGCACCAGGGCATAGAAGTTGCCCGATCAAATGTACAGCTGATCCAAAAAGCCGAAAGACAAAAAACAAAAGCAAAACCTTCAGGGCACTCAGTGTCCCAGGGGGGCCTACGTTACTGTGAGAGCTGGTGGTCAGCTGGTTAAAAATGGGGGAGATGATGGCATCCACTTCACAGGCTGTGAGAGTTAAATGAGTTAATAGCGAGAGGAGGTGTAAAAGGACACCTGATCCGTAGTGAGTAGCCCATACACATAAGCCACTATTATTATACTTGTAAGCTATTTAATTTTAACTTGTAAGCTATTTAAATTTAATATGATCATAAGAACACACCTAAAACGAAAAGGCCAATAGCTGAAGACACATGGGATGATACCTATCACTTGCCTCCTGCCCACTTCTCTCTCCTTTCACCCTCAACCCTCCTCCTTCTTGAGCACCCTGACAATCATAGCGTTTTTTTTTTGGCTGCGTTGGGTCTTCGTTGCTGTGTGCTGGCTTTTTTCTCTAGTTGCGGCCAGCGGGGGCTCCTCTTTGCTGCGGTGTGCAGACTTCTCATTGCGGTGGCTTTTGTTGTGGTTGTGGAGCACAGGCTCTAGGCACACGGGCTTCCGTAGTTGTGGCACACGGGCTCAGTAGTTGTGGCGCACGATCTTAGTTGCTCCGCGGCATGTGGGATCTTCCCAGTCTAGGGCTCGAACCCGTGTCCCCTACACTGGCAGTCGGATTCCTAACCATTGCACCACGAGGGAAGTCCTGAATTCACAGCTTACAAGCTGTAGCAGTAGTCATTTTCACCTCTTCCATGAAGCCTGTCCTGATTCCTACATGTGGAAAACACCTCTCCCACCACTCAAATCCTATAAGGGTTTATTTGTCCCTCTCAGGTGACACCTTTATCACCCCCTACCTTGGAATAGTGTTTTTCTTTTTTTTTTTTGGCCGCACCGTGCAGCCTGTGGGATCTTAGTTTGCTGGGGCCCCCAGTAGTGAAAGCGCAGAGTCCTAACCACTGGACCACCAGTGAATTCCCTGGAATAGTTATTTATATAGACATCTGCAGGCGTTATTTGCTGCTGGACAATAAATGACCCCAAAACATAGCGGCTTAAAACAATAAGCGTTTATCACCTCACACAGTTTCCGTGCGGAAGGCCTCCAGGAGCATTTAGCTGGGTGCCTTGGCCCAGGCTCTCTCTCCAGGTTGCAGTCAAGCTGTCGGCTGGGACTTCAGTCATCAAAAGGCTTGACTGGGCTGGAGACTCCACGTCCAAGATGGGTCACCCTCGTGGCTGCTGGCTGGAGATCTCAGTTCTTCACCATGTGGACCTCTCTACACGGCTTCTTGAGCACCCTGACAACATGGCAGCTGGCTTCCCCCAGGGCAAGTGGCCCAAGGGAGGGAGGCTGAGCTGTCATGGCTTTCTTGTTTGTTTGTTTTTGGCCCCACAGCGCGGCTTGCGGGATCCTAGCTCCCCGACCAGGGATTGAACCCGGGCCCTTGGCAGTGAAAGCCCTGAGCCTCCACCACTGGACCACCAGGGAAGTCCCCCGGAATGCCTTTGTTGACTTAGCCTCCACCGTTTCTGCAATATCCTGGAACTCAGGTCAGGCCTACTCAGCACAGGGGGGGACCCCACGGGAGTGAACGTTAGGACGCCACTTTGGAAGCCGGCCAGCACAGCATCATCTTGCTCCTTCTGGAACATAGGCTTTAGTCCACAACTGAATATCCGAGCTCAACGTCTCACACCTAGCTGACGTTAAATAAACGTGTTAGATGAAAAAACATGCAGGTGGAGATTCCCACTCACTGGCTGATTGTGTTTTGTTCAGCTAAACCCCATCTGGCCTCCACAGGTGTATAAAGTGAAGTCCCCCAGGCCTGCGTGGACCAGGGAAAGAGGAGGAGGCGACTCCTGTGTGTGAACAAGGTGGCAGGAATAGAGGTCTGCGGAGCCAGCAACCTCGGAAGGAAGGAGGGAGGGAAGCCCAGCGGTGAGGTGACGATTTCCGGGGCGTGGACCGCCGAGGGTGGTCAAGCACAGGATTAGGAAGAGATTGTCAACTCAACAACAAGAAAAACAAACTGGATTCAAAAATGGGCAAAGGAAAAAAAATAAAAACTAAAAAAAAAAATTGTTAAACGGGCAAGGATTTGGATAGACATTTTCCCAAAGAAGACAGAAAAATGGCCCGTAAGGAAATGAAAAGATGCTCGACATCACTAAACATCACAGAAATACAAATCAAGACCACAAAGAGATACCGCTTCACACCCACTAGGATGGCGACTAGCAAAAACAAGAACAAAAACAGAAAACAACAAGTGTTGGCAAGGATGTGAAGAAATTGGAACCCTTGTGCGCTGTGGGTGGGAATGCAGAACGGTGTGGCCACTGTGGAAAACAATGGAGTTTCCTCAAAAATTAAATACAGAACTATCACGTGATCCAGCAATTCTACTTCTGGGTATACGCTTAAAAGAACTGAAAGCAGGGACTTGAAGAGATAGTTGTTCACAGCAGCACTATTCACGGTAGCCAAAAGGTAGAAGTAATGGATTAACGGATAAACAAAACGTGGTCCATCCATACAATAGAATGTTTTTTTCAGCCTTAAAAAAGGAAGGACCTTCTGACACATGCTACAACATGGATGAACCTTGAGGACATTATGCTGAGTGAACTAGGCCAGTCACAAAAGGATAAATATGGTGTGATTCCACTTATGTCAGGTCCCCAGAGTATCACATTCATAGAGACAGAAAGTAGAACAGTGGTTGCCAGGAGCTGGGGGAGGGGGAGGGGGAGTTATTAATGGGGACAGAGTTTCAGTTTGGGAAGATGAGAAAGTTCTGGAGATGAGGGTGGTGATCGCTGCACAGCAATGTGAATGTACTTAATAAAAAGACTGGATCATAGGACTACATGGAAGCACTGAAACCACACAACTTCTTAAGAAAGCATAAGAGAAAAATCTTTGTGGCCTCAGGTTTGGCAAAGATTTCTGAAAAACAACAACACAAAAAGCCAAGTTATAAAAGAGAAAAAAAATCAGTAAACTGGACCTCAATTTAAAAGAAATTTTTAAAGTTTGCTCTTAAAAACGACATTATGTTAAAAAGCCAAAATGGCAAGTCACTGCGCAGGAGAAAAGTAATATGTGACAAATGATTTGTTCAGCTATTAAAAAACAAAAAAACTTTACAATTCAATAGCAAGGCAAATGACCCAATTGTAAAAAATGGGCAGAAGATTTGAACAGACACTTCACCAGAGAAGATACACCGACGGCAAATAAGCACATGAAAAGATGCTCTACATCCTTAGTCACTAGGGAAACGCAAATGAAAACCACAAGCAGAGGGGGGAGAGAGAAACTGGGAGACTGGGATTGACATGTACATGCTACTCTATATAAAACAGGTAACTAATAAGGACCTACTGCACAGGGAACTCTACTCGATACTCTGTAATGACCTATACGGGAAAAGAATCTAAAGAAGAGTAGATATATGTGTATGTATAACTGAACCACTCTGCTCTACACCTGAAACTAACACAACATTTGTCTTTTTTTATTATGTATTTATTTGGCTGCGTCGGGTCTTCGTTGCGGCTCACAGGATCTTCACTGGGGCTCATGGGCTTCTCTCTCATTGCGGCGCGGGCTTAGTTGCTCTGCGGCATGTGGGATCTTGGTTCCCCGACCAGGGATGGAACCTGCGTCCCCTGCACTGGAAGGCGGATCCTTAACCACTGAACCACCAGGGAAGTCCCTAACACAACATTTTAAATCAACTACACTCCAGTAAAAATTAAAAAACCAAAACCCACAAGGGGATACACACACCCACCAGAATGGCTAAAATGAAAGAGTCACTACACCAAGTTTTGTGGAGGATGTGGAACAGTGGGAACGCTCACACTCAGCTGGGAGGCGCGTAAATGCTGCAATCACTTTGGAAAACAGTTCAGCGGTTTCTTACAAAGTTAGACAGGCACCTACCATGATATGGTCATTCTCCTCCAGGGTTATTTATTTACCCAAGAGAAATGAAAGCAAACGTCCACACAGAATCTGGCACGTGAACGCTCCGAGTGGCTTTATTTGTAACAGCCAAGTCCTGGAAACAAGCAGGTGAACAGAGAAACAAGTGTGTGTGGGTGACGGGGCGTGTGGCCCAGGGGCGCACAGGAGGGCACAGGGGCCACGGCCAGCGAGGCCCCAGTCCTGTCCAAGTGCCTGGGGCAGGCAAGCCCCTTGGGCAGCGAGCAGGCAGGGACGCACGGTGACCATCTGTGGCTCCGAGAGGTCAGGAGAGACGCACGCTGCACACCACGCGCCCGGCAGGCGCAGGGCCCGGAGCAGGCAAGAGCCCTGCCCACACCCCCGCCCCCAAGCTCGCGTTCAGGGGGAAGAAGCGGCAGCTGCTCCTCAAGGATGGTGCCCTCGCCCCTCCCCCCTTGAGTGGAGCCAGGGAGGGGCTGTGGCACTGCTGGGATCCGCAACCATGGCGCCCCCAAGCCCAGGCAGAGGGTGGAGGCCAGAGGGTCCCCCGCCTCAAGGCCCCCTCACACCCCTCCCTATCACGTCTCAAGTATCTCAAACATACGCAAAGCCTCTGACGGGCAGCCCTGGGGTTGGGGAGAACCCCCCCCACGCAGGCGGGGGACCCGGCTGCGATCCATCAGGGAGGGCCTCTAGGGTGTACAGCCCCTTTCAAGCAGAGCATCGCCGGGCCCCCAGCCCCCCTACAGCGGGGGCAGTAGTGACTGTGCTCTCCCCCTGCCTGGGCCCAACGCAAAGAGGGGACAGATGCCAGAAGAAAGGTGGGCGGGAGGACAGAAGCGGAGGAGGGCGATTTATGGCATAAACATAGCACTTGTGTGTGGAAGAAAAATATTTTCTTTGAACAAACAAGACTCTCAGCCTTGTTTCCCAGAAGCACTATTATCTCCAAAGAGCACTGCTTCCAAAAAGAAAGAAAAAAATAACGGGCAAGGGGTAGAGGGAGAAGAAAAACAGCTTTGCAGCCGCAGAACAAATGCTCCAGGGCCATGGGGGCCTTTGCAGGGGGCGGCGGGCCGGGGGGCTCCGGCTGCCCTCCCCTCACCCCACGCCCCGGGGCCTGGTCTGGGCCCAGTTCCCTCACCTCCAGCGGGGTTGGCAGCTCGCGTCTCAGCGTATTCTGGGGGCCCGCAGCCAGGCCCCCAAACCCCACACAATTACTCGGGACCTACTGTGCGCTGGGCCTGGGGAGATGCAGAACACAAGGGGCTCAGACTGCAAGCGGTATAGAGCGGCCCTGCGCCAGCCTTGCCCTTGCTAGGTAGGGGTGGGGGGAGAACGGGACGGCAGCAGTGTTGGGGCTGGACCACTTCTTTTCTCTTGCACCCCATGGTGTGTGTCACTGACCCTCGGGAGCGGCCTCTCGGCCCTTGTACAACCCACACCCACGTAAAGACAGGCTGATGTACGTGAGGATGACGGCATTGCTGCATCCAGGGTTTGCTGTGGTTGCTTGTTGGTTTGTTTTAACATTTAGAACTTTAAACACATTTTAGGAACAAAAATCCCTAGCGTCAGATTTTGTTTTTACAGACACGAGGGTTCCCAAAGCCTGACTTGCGACAAACAGTCCCACCCCGTGCCCAGCCTGGGCGCTCAGACAGGGAGGACTAAGCAGCATCTTCCCATTGGGTGGAGGGGGGGGTCTTACCATTCCCGGAGGAACAGAGAAGCCAACGGGGCCACGAGATACGAAGCCATACTACCGGGGAGATGGTGTCTGTTTTTTCTGGGGGTGAACAAAAGCAGTGTGTACTGACACCTCAAATTCTAAACATATTTAGACCCTGACATTTTATTTCTAAAATTGCTTTCTGTCCTGAAGAAAAAATTATGCACAAATATTAAGTTTATAAGAACGCTCACTGCAGCACTGTTTACAAAAGCAAAAAGCTAGAAACAATCTAGATGTCTAAACATTGGGGATCAGTTAATAACTCGAGTAAATAATTAAAGTTGTCACAAATCACGGCACAGAAGATTATGTGAGGCAGAAACATGTGCACCACGTAAACAAACAATCAAAAAGAACATTGGGGACTTCCCTCGTGGCGCAGTGGCTAAGAATCCACCTTCCAAAGCAGGGGACACGGGTTCGATCCCTGGTCCAGGAAAATCCCACATGCCATGGAGCAACTAAGCCCGTGCGCCACAACTACTGAGCCTGCGCTCTGGAGCCCGCGAGTCACAACTACTGAAGCCCACGCGCCTAGAGCCCGTGCTCCGCAACAAGAGAAGCCACTGCAATGAGAAGCCCACGCACCGCAACGAAGAGTAGCCCCCGCTCGCTTCCACTAGACAAAGCCCACACACAGCAACGAAGACCCAACGCAGTCATAAAAAAAAAAGAACATTGGGCAAAGTTGTTTGTAGGGTATAATCCCATTTTAATTTTTTCAATATATACATACACTATTACTCCAAAGAGAAAGGCTAGAAAGCTGTACTCCAAACTATTAATATTAGGACTTGAATTATTTTTCCTTTTGTTTACCCACACTAGATTTTCCAAATGAACATTATTTATTTATTTATTTTTATTTTTTTATTTATTTTTTTGGCCACACCACACAGCTTGCAGGATCTCAGTTCCCCGACCAGGAACTGAACTCAGGCAACAGCAGTGAAAGTGCCGCGTTCTAACCACTGGACCATCAGGGAAGTCCTAAATGAACATTATTTTATTAGAAAAAAAAAAAAGACATTTAAAAACCAAATTCAAAAAAAAAAAACAAACCGGGCTTCCCTGGTGGCGCAGTGGTTGAGAGTCCGCCTGCCGATGCAGGGGACACGGGTTCGTGCCCCGGTCCGGGAAGATCCCACATGCTGCGGAGCGGCTGGGCCCGTGAGCCATGGCCGCTGAGCCTGCGCGTCCGGAGCCTGTGCTCCGCAACAGGAGAGGCCACAACAGTGAGAGGCCCGCATACCGCAAAAAAAAAAAAAAAAAACCGAATTCAGTAGGATGATGGCAATTAACAGGGAAAGTCTGAACAAGGTACAGAAGTAGTGTAGGAAAAGAAGTGGTTCATTCTGTTTGGCAGGGCCAGGACCAGGGAGAAACCCTCCTAGACCAATGTCAAAGCCCTCTGGATTTTGAGGGACATGTCAATGTTCGCTAAAATCAAACCCCAGCAGAGGAAAAAGTGTAACCAACCAACAGGAGACAACTGGTACCCATGTGTGTCCCTGGGCCTGGCTCTTCAGACAGCCAAGTCCCCAAGGAAGGCGCAGGTTCCCGGCCTTGCCCCTAGAGGGCAGAAGCAGCCAGTGTGGGAGCTTAAAGCATCTGGGTTGAACTGTCTCTGGGTCTGCTGAGAGCAAGACGTGCCAGCAGTAAAAAGTGTTGGGAAGCACACGTTTATTTATATAAAAATAAAGGTACTCGGGAATTCCCTGGCGGTCCAGTGGTTAGGATTCAGTGCCTTCCCTGCCGTGGCCCGGGTTCAATCCCTGGTCGGGGAACTAAGATCCTGCAAGCCGCACGGCACAGCCTAAAAAAAGGAAAAAAAGAAAAAAGAAAAGGCCCTCATCTCTCTAATACAGAGAGTATCTATAAATCAGTAAGAAAAAATAACAGACAAATGAAAGTCCCAGTGGCCTTTAAAATACCTGAAAAGATGGGAATTCCCTGGCAGTCCAGTAGTTAGGACCCTGCCCTTTCACTGCCGAAGGAACGGGTTCATTCGCTGGTCGGGGAACTGAGATCCCACAAGCCGCACGGTGTGGCCAACTAAAGTAAATAAATAAAATAAAATACCTGAAAAGATGTTCAACTTTGATCATAAAAGAAATGCTCAGTAAAATTACAGAGTTACTGTTTTTCACCCACCAAGTTTGCAAAATCCAAAAGTTAGAGAACACCCTCTACTGGCAAGACTATGGGAAACAGATACTCTTGTATATTGTTAGTGGGAATGTAAATTGGTTCAACCAATCCCTGTGGAAGACAAGTTGAGCAGTATCTACCAAAATTACAAATGTATATACTCTTTGATGCAGCTATTCTGCTTCAAGGAATTTACTTTATAGATACATGCACATGTGTAAAATAACAGATATTCAAGTGATTAATTTGTAGCATTTCATGTAATCACAAAAGACTGAAAACCATCTAAATGTCCATCCACAGGAGATGGGTTAAATACACGATATTACACCATCCAGTGGAATACTACGCAGCTGTCAAAACTGAATGAGGAGGTGATAGGAACAAAAATGACTGAGTAAGAACCTTCAAAAATTCACTCCTCGGGCTTCCCTGGTGGTGCAGTGGTTGACAGTCCGCCTGCTGATGCAGGAGACACGGGTTCGTGCCCTGGTCCGGGAAGATCCCACATGCCGCGGAGTGGCTGGGTCCGGAGCCTGTGCTCTGCAACGGGAGAGGCCACAACAGTAAGAGGCCCGCATACCGCAAAAAAAAGAAAAAAAAATTCACTCCTCATAAAATCAATGGAAAAAAACGGGCAGAAATCAGAATCAACTTCTTCAGAGCTCTGGAAATTAACCAGAGGCTTGCAGCAACCTGGAGTGTGTTTATTTAAGAAAACTGACTGAATCTCAGTAGGAAGAGCAAGCTTGGTGGATTTTTAATTTGTCTTATCCCACCTCCCTTTCTCAGCTTTGAAAACTAACAGCCCACATTCCCAGCCCCAGAAGTAGCAGAACTGATCTGAGGCTCTTCCAAACCCTTATTCCCCAAAAACTGGCATTATTGGACATGTCTGGTGGTTCCATGGAAGACCCCATTGGAAAAAATTACCTTTATTTAACCTAACTCTGAGCTCACTCAGTGCTAAAAAGCCTTTCACAGAGGGGCATTTATCTAAAACAATTACAAGCGTTTTTTTTTTTAAAGAAATACTCTTATTTATTTATTTATTCATTCATTCATTCTTGGCTGTGTTGGGTCTTTGTTGCTGCGCAGGGTCTTTGTCCAGTTGTGGAGAGCAGGGGCTACTCTTCGTGGTGGTGCACAGGCTTCTCATTGCGGTGGCTTCTCTTGTTGCAGAGCACGGGCTCTAGGCGCGTGGGCTTCAATGGTTGCAGCACGTGCGCTTCAGTAGCTGTAGCACACGGGCTCAGTAGTTGTGGCGCAGGGCTTAGTTGCTCCACAGCATGTGGGATCTTCCTGGACCAGGGCTCGAACCCGTGTCCCCTGCTTTGGAAGGCGGATTCTTAACCACTGCGCCACCAGGGAAGTCCCAAGCAAATGTTTTGATTCTGCAGCTGCCTGAGGCAATGAATAACAGTTGGAGCAAGTAACAGACTAACCAGAATAAAAGATAAATAAATAAGTAATAAATAGGTAACAGACTGACCAAACAGCTGAGGAATGAGAGTCTATGGAGGGCTTTGAAAAGCTCCGACATATTTGGATCTTAACATCTTTGGTGGGCAAGGAAGGGATCTCTCTGGGGCACTAGTCTCATTTGTGAGGGCTCTGCCCTCATGACCTAATCACCTCCCAAACGCCCCACCTCCTAATACCATCCCCGTGGGGGTCAGGATTTCAATATATAAATTTGGGGGGACACAAATATTCAGACCATAGCACTATATGATTGCACTTATATGAACGACCTAGAGCAGTCAACTATAGAGAAGAAAAGTAGAAGGTGGGTGCCAGGGGCTGGGGGAGGGGGATGGGCAGTCAGTGTTTGATGGGGACAGAGCTGCAGTTTGGGAAGATGAAGAGACTTCTGTGGATGGGCTGCGGTGACGGCTGCACAACAACGTGAATGCACTTAATGCCACGAAACTGTACAATTAAAAAGGGTTACGGTAGTTTAATAAAGCGGGGGAGGGACGGAGTATATATCCATGTTTGCTTGTACATAAAGAAACTCTAGAAAGAGACATAGAAAACTAAGGCAGTGGTTCCCTGAGGGCGACAGAGGAATGCGTGGTGTGAACTAGGTGGCTGAGGGACAGGAGTAAGAAAGGACTTCTCACTGGGAATCTTCTCGTATTTATTCATTGGTTGGTTTGCTTTTGCCCTACCACGCAGCTCCCAGGATCTCAGTTCCCCGACCAGGGATTGAACCCGGGCCACGGCAATGAAAGCGCGGAGTCCTGACCCCTGGACCGCCAGGGAAGTCCCTTTATTCATTGTTGAATCACATGAATACATTCTTATTTCAAAAATTACACTTAAAATCAAAACCAGTGAAGAAGAATAACGAACGATGAAGAAATGAACGCGAGTCTGATCAAACCTCTGGATCCAGCTGCCCACTTGGAGGAAACACAGACCGGGTACAATGGCACCTTGGGATGCAGTCAGCAAAAGCCAGAACGTGGGAAGTTCACCAGGTCAGCCGGCCTAGGCTCTCCGAAATATCAATTGTTCAGGAAAGAAAGGGATGGATGGGACCCTCTGGACAGGACGTTTAGACCCAGCAACGAAACTGCGAGACGGAGCTGCGGTGTCAGAGGGGACGCTCGGACTGGTGGGCAAGGGAGGTGGTCATGGCTGGAGTGTCGGAACTCTGCTTCTCGGTACATTTATGCCAACTCATCAAGCTGTTTGTTTTCTCTGATTTTCTGTACTTTTTTTTTTCTTTTTTTAAGAAAATGTTAAAAGGAACGCAGGCCTTCCATGCTGTCCCCGCCGAGCAGGGTAGCACTGCTTTGTGGCTTGAAACTGAGTGTTCTCTAGCATAGGGCCTGGAGCAGGTGGCTGGCGGGCAGGCCACGGCTGGTGGGGAGGGAGCTGAGCCCCCCTGGTTTGTTCTGGAGAGCAAGGTAACCTTGCACAAAGCTTATGGCTTCTCTGCTGAAAACCAGGCTGTGTCTTTGAAGAATTCCCTCAGACCACCGAGGCTTTGCGAAACGCTCTCACCCCCAGAGCTAGGCAGGAGCACCTGGCCCCCCCTCCCAGGGCTGGCTCTGGGCTCTCCTCACCCCACCTTGATTTAAGGAGGGCCCCTCTCCACCCCCAGCGATGGTCTGAACTGCCCAAACTCTCCTTCTCACGGGACCCAGACTCTTTTTTTTTAAAGAAATATATGTGTTTTTTGGGTTTGTTTTTGGTTTTGTTTTTTTGGGCCATGCCACACAGCATGCAGGATCTCAGTTCCCCGACCAGGGATTAAACCCCTGCCCCCAGCAGTGGACGCGCAGAGCCCTAACCACTGCACTGCCAGGGAATCCCCCAGCCTCATTTGGGGTAGCCCACTCCCCCAAAGACCCCTCCACTAATGGCTGGTGCATCCTTGCGCTGGTCCACATTTCGCTCTGCACAAACTTATCCTGGTAAGGACTTTTTTTCCAACCAAAATAGATACATACATATATACAAGATCTCGCTACTTGCCTTTGGGACTAATATACCGTGAACATTTTTTGTTTTAATAGATCCGGAGACGATCTGTTCTTGTTGAGAGCTTCATCCTAGAATATGTTTTTGAATGAAATTATGTTTTTATGTGTGTGTTTTTCTGTTTACATCTCAGAATTAATTTCATCTGTGCCCATCGTAGAAAGTCTGGAAAAAGAAGAGAATTAATAACACACACAAGGAGAAATCCTCCCCCCACAGGAAACGTGCCTGCATTTCCTTCCAGTCATTCTTTCAGTCACCTGTTTTCCTCCCTCATTTGCTGGTGG
This sequence comes from Leucopleurus acutus, assembly GCF_964270905.1. Classification (NCBI taxonomy): domain Eukaryota; kingdom Metazoa; phylum Chordata; class Mammalia; order Artiodactyla; family Delphinidae; genus Leucopleurus; species Leucopleurus acutus. Next base: position 3,865,863 of record NC_139158.1, read on the forward strand.
GCTGAGCGCAGGACAGACGGGAGAGGGAGTGAGAGAAGCCCCCGACGGTGTACCCCTTTCTAGTTGCTGATATGGTGCCAATTACCACAGCTCTGGAGGTCAGGAGTCTGACACAGGTCTCACTGGGCTAAAACCAAGGTGTCACCGGGGCCGTGTTCCCTCTGGCGGCTCCACGGGAGAATCCACGTCCCGGCTTCTTCCAGCTTCTCAAGGCCACCTGCATTCCTTGAACGGTGTTCAGCAGTGTAGGGCGGAATCCTTCTTAAGCTTCCCTCCTGGACTTCCAAGGACCCCTGTGATCCCATTGGGCCCATCAGGATAACCTCCCCATCTCAAAGCCTGCTGACTAGCAAACGTATTTCCACTTTGCCAGTAACCTAGCATAGTCACAGGATCTGGGGATTAGGGTGTGGACGTCTTTGGGGACCAGATTCTACCTCTGCAGATGCCCGGGCCTGATGCTGCCAGGACCCAGGCCCAGAGCCCATGTACGAAGTGAGTGGGAGGGAGGAACCAGGGCTCTGGCTGAGACCACACTCCTCAATCCTGGAATACCCGGCTGGAGGTCACTGCCCTCCCTGGACACAAATGCAAATGGCGGGGAATCACCGTTCGGTAGGATTTACGTCATCTTCAATGTATTAATTTTAGTTTATCTGCATTGCTCATTTGTATGCCTTACAAGTCATTTACGTCCTGGGGGATTAGTCCATTCGAAATCAGGGAACGTAGCAAATAAAAACACCCGTGGTTGGGAGCAGCTGGGAGCTGACCTCCACGTTCTGAAGCCAGGGACTGAGACGGGGGCTGTCACCCTGTGCAAAGATGCTAAACCCACTCCCTAAATACAACTCTCAGCTCCTCCCAGCCCTAAAAAATTCCCACTTAGACCCAGAAATTTCACTAAGGAGAGTCTCTCCTAAGGAAATAATTCTAAATATAGAAAAACGCTCCAGCACAAGGCTGTCCAGGGCCGCTTTCCTTGGAAGACTGACTAATTAGAAACAACCTAATTGTCCGACAGCGGGGGACCAGCGGGCCTGTGACAGCAAAGCCTCATCATTAAAAGGATGGGTCCGGGAGAACGCAGGCAAGATGCTTTCATCGTGGCGAGCGTAACGCTGCACCGGGAATCGGATGATCACAGCTACAGATGGTTTTTAAAGCAGGGAACAAAGGCTTGAAGGACATTAACAAGAACGTCAGCAGACGTTCTCTCCGGCTGCGGAGGACAGCGGCGATTTCTCTTCCCCTTTGTTCTACCTCTCGGAATTTTTCAAGTTCCCTGGATGAACATAACAGAAGAGTCTACCTTCGAGTGAACTGGTTGTGTTAACTGACTGGTGTATAAAATTAATCCGGTCCCTTTGTGTGGGTGTGTGAACGTGTGCGTGTTACACGAGTGTGAGTGCATGTGTGAGAGTGCAAGCGACAGGGAACTGGAGTGTGCGTCTGAACGTGGAGCGTGACTGGGCGTGAACGTGAATGCGTGGGTGGGTGTGAGGACAAATGCTACAGGTATCAACGTGTGTGTGTGTGCAAATGAATGTACGTGAGTGGACGCATGTGTACACATGGGTGTGAATGGGGGGGGGCATCAGTGTGGGTGTGTGACCGAGTGTGTGATCACATGCCCGTGTGAATCATGCAACTGCTCGTGTGAGTGTGTGGGATGGGTGGGGTTTAAGTGTGTGATATGAATACGAATATGGGGCTGTTTGTGGACCTGCGAGAGTGGGTGTGACTGTAAGCGTGAGTGTGTGAATGTCAGGTGTGCGCAGGAGGGTACGGCCGGGAACGTGTGTGTTGGAGTGCGTCTGTGAATCTGTGTGCAGTTGTGAATGCATGTGAGCGTAATCATGAGTGTGTGTGAACGCTGGGTGTGTGCACACACGTGAAGGCCTGTGACTGATGGCGCGTCTCTGGAGGGGCAGCCCCCCTGCCCGCCCTGCGGCGGGGAGAGGACTCCCCGCAAAACTGCCCGCCCGGGAGAGGACCCTCCAGCCCTGGAAACGGGCGCCCCGCACCCCCCAGCACCTGCGTGGCTCTGAACACGCTGCACAGGGGGCTGCAGGAGCCCCCAACACCCTGGGCCTCGCCGGCCGCCGGTGAACAGCCCAGCCCCGGCGGCCCCTCTGCACAGGCTGTGCCCCTCGCATCTGTCCACCATCCTGCCCCCAGCAGGGAGGAGCGCCCGGTGAGGGCCCAGAGTGGCCGTGCTGCTCCTAGACCTTCCCCATCGACTCCCCCAGCCCGGGAGCCGGGGCTTCAGCTCAACGTAAGAGCCAGCGGCCGCATGACAAGCGTGATGCGGACCTCGCGGAGGAGACCCCGGGGCGGGGCCCAGCCAGGCTTGAAACCCAGAGGGTGCCCATCGCACAGGGAGGACCAAGGAGAAATGCCAAACAAGGGACACCGGGTCCTCGCTGAGAGAGAGGCCTGCTCTGAGGACACGGAAGAGCCCACCCTTCCGCAGAGGCCTCCCTGACCCCCAACCCAGACTGCGGCCCCTTCCCCGCCATACCCTCCTGGGTGGCGCTTACCACGGCCGGGAACGCAGCTCAGGTGGGCATCCCAGCCAACAGCCAGCACCAACCGCCCCACATGTGAGTGAAGGTGCTTCCAGAAGATCCAGCCCCTGCAAGAGGCTCCGGACATGGTGGGACAGAGGTGGACCACGTCGCTGGGACCTGTCCCTGCCCCACGGACGCTGCGAGCATCTCCAAAAGGCTCCCTACAGCCGGGAGTCGGGGCGGTCTGTCATGGGGCCCCCTCAGCCTTGCTTCTCCCCCTCCCCACTTACCCGTCACCCTAATGATCGCGTCTCACGCGTGTGCGAAGCAGAGCCCCCGGGATTTCTCCTACCCGCACGCCCATCTGATCTCTCCCTGCTGCTGCCTTTGGACACAGCAGGGCAGAGGGTCGGTCCTGCCCCTCTTGGGAAGGTCACTGCTGACCCCTTGAAGGACTGTCCCCTCAGCTTTCTCCCCGGCTCCCGGGCTGAAGTGAACCATGGTGGGGAGTCCCGTGGGTGTGCACCAGGCTTGGGGGACCGGCTCAGGCAGGACCGGGAGGGACGGAGACTCCTGTCTCCACGCTGCCGCTGCAGCTCAGGCGACTCTGGCCTCGAGGACCAACCGGGGGCTCAGGAGGCATCAGTGAGCCCTCCTCGGCCCACCTGACGGTCCCTGCCCTTGTCACTCTGTCCTGCAGCATCCCTGGGGCCCACCTCTGTCCACGGCGCCTACCCACTCCTCCCCAGACGCCTGCCCTGGGCATCCCCGCCTCAACTGCCACCTTCCATTCCCCTCTGGCTGCGGGCAGAGCCCCTTCCCAGAACCCAGGTCTGGTGAAGGAAGTATCTGCCTAAAACTGAGGCTGCAAACAACCCAGTCACAACAGGACACATGCTGTTATGGTTCCAACTATATGAGGTCCCCAGGAGAGCCAGGCTCATAGAGACAGAAAGTAGACGGCTGGGTGCTGGGCTGGGGGCTGGGGGCGGGGGAGGGGAGTGGCTAGTGGGGCAGAGTTTCAGTTTGGGAAGATGGAAACGTTCTGGAGATGACGGTGGTGATGGCTACACGACGACGAGAATCTATTTAATGCCACTGAACTGTACACATAAAAATGGTTAAGACGGTAAATTTTATGTTACGTACTTTTTACCACAGTTGAAAACTACAAATATGTGTATTAAATAAAAGTGAAACTGACTCAGTCCCCACGGGCCCCAGATAAGGGCTGTGCCGACTCTGCCTCTGCCAGCCTCACGGAGCCCTTGTGCAGGGAACAGCCTCGGGCCACACCAGTGTCCCTGCCCCCCCTGCCCGCCAGCCCCATCCTGGCCTCGCCCCTCCTCACAGCAGTCGCCTGCTGATGGCCCCTGGCAGCGCCTGGTGCCCCGCGTTGGGTCTCACGTCTCCATCCAGGGACCCCCAAGGGGCCAAGCACAGACTCTGTCCTCAACACCTGAACAGCAGCGGGTGACCGGAGCGCCACTGCCTAAGCTCGCCCTCTGGGGCTGCAGAGGGGGTCGCAGAGGAAAGGTCAGGGCGCGCCCCTGCTGGAAGGACCACACAGGTTTTCTAAATCAGGTCCACTTTATTTGAAACTTTTCACATGCCACAAGTTTACATGAAAATACCCATTCAAAATGTAGCTGGAACGCGAAATTCAGGAGTGGCCTCACCGGAGGACAAGGAGGTCGGTCATCAGAAGGCAGGTGACGTGTATTCGGTCGTGTAGCACCTGGTCACGCGCATGCCGTGAGAAACCCTGGCACTCACCTCACCCTTCCTCCCATTGATAACGTGCCAAGCAAGACTGTCCAGTCAGAGGGGCCGGCAGGTGGGCGACGGTCAGAGGGCAGCGGTCCCAGGGCTGAGCGCCGCGGGTGGCTGCGGGGTGCCACGTGCCCACGGCCACATGTGCAAAAGCACCCTCACCTCTCGTACCCACCCCCCCAGCGCAGTGGGCACGGCGGGGAGGCCTCTGGGGCCTGCTGGCTTGGAGTCTGGTGCAGGGGGTGCCCTGACCCTGTGACATCAATGCAAAACCTCACACTTCACTGGCTTTTGAAAGGGCTTCAGAAAGTAATTTAGACGATATTGGTTGGCCTGTGTCGGACCCACAGTTTGTTTGAATTCCTGTGGGTATCTGTTCATCACGCCCAGTGGAATCCTGCGCCCTAGATGCAGACAAGACCAGCGACCATCCCCGAGCCCCTCGGCACAACCCCACCCCATCCTGTGGGGGGGGAGGGGGACTGGGGCTGAGGCCACAAGGACCACAGGTGGCAGCGTCCACGTCCCCCTCACCTCGGGTTTTGTGACTGAAGCCGTGGCAGCCTGCTGCCACGGCCGCGCTGCATCATCCTCACCCACGAACTTCTCTTACTGCTTCCCACAAGGTCTCAGCAATTTTCAAATCCTAAAGGAACGAACAGTGAGAACGAGAGGAAGCAGGAGGCTGCCGGCCGCTCCAGTGCCACTCAGAGGACGCGAGGGTGGGCCCATCAGGGCAGGTCCCCTTCCTGCCAGGCGGGGTCGGGTGAGGGAGGGGGGCCTGAGACCCGCCAAGGCCGTGCACCCAGGGAGGCCCCTGACACAGTGAGGCTGCAACTGCTGGCTTCAGATCCCCTGGCAAGCTTCTGCCCCCTGGGCTGGGCGGCCTGCAGCTCTGGATCCTGGCGCAGGGGGTTAAGGGAGTGTCACCCTCAGCACCCAGCCCTGCTGACCTGCCCAAGGAGGGGCGTCGTCCCAGGCCTGAGTGGAGAGGCCCTCGGGGGCCTTGCGGAGGAGGGACCCTCGGACCTGTCTCCTTGGGTCCTCGGACGGGCGGCTGACGGGTGGGGATGAAACCCGTCCCCTTGTTGTATGAGAGTGAGGTGTCCTTAATCCAGCCCCTCAGCTCGGGAATAAAAACACTCGCACGGGACAGAGAGAGAAGCCGCCGACAGCAGGGAAGGGGGCCTGCGGGTCTCTGCTCTCCTCAGGCTCTAGAAGCCTCCCTGGGGGAGCACCTTCAGGCCCGGCCAGCAAGGCTGCCTGACGCTGCGGCGGCAAAGCTGCAGCCCTGGGAGCAGGCGGGGCCGAGGGGTCTAGGGGCGAGGAGCGGCCACAGGCAGAGCGGCGGCCTCAGGAGGCCGGGGTTTCTCTTTTTAACAGAGAGATCTCCCTGATCCCCTCCTCCCTCATTCCCACCTCCCCCAGTGTCTGCCTCACGCACACAGCGTGCACACACACCGGGCACACACACACGTGCACACCAGGAACAAGAGCCCGTCCACAGCAGACTACACTCACACATGTAGGCGCACAGACGTCCATGCACGCACCACGCACACGCATACACACGCGCACACACGCACACGCACACACACGCACGCAGGCGCCAGTGCTGACCAGGCCCCTCTCAGCAGGCAGCATATGGTCTGTCGCTTAACAGCCCAGTTCTGCCAATTGGGGACCATTAGGGTGGGTTCTTTTCCCAGCATAAAATGCTGCAGAATATAAGCTGCAATTAACACCGGTGCCAAAATGCACTTAGCGAGAATAAGCACATTATTAACATCTGGTGGATCCGTCTTGGGTGGAGAAGCAGCGGAAATTCTTGCTCTAAGGAAAGGATGGCTGAGGGGGACACTAAAGATACAAGGCCTCCTGTTCGGGGGCTGCCTTCCAAGTCAGCTCGTGCCCCAGCCTCTCGTGAACGGCCCCTCCCAGCCCTGTTTGCTGGCATAAATGACACTGCTGGTTCAAACTGCCTGCTCGCGAGAGCAGGCCATCCGGGCCAGAGCACGAAAACCATGGCAGCCTGTGGATAAATTCTTCGTGGAACGATCATCCTCTGGCCTGAGCCCGGGTTGCTCTGGACGAAAGGAGATGTGTACCCAGGGCCCCAGGGGTCCCGGGGTCGGCCAGACCACCTGCCCCCATCCTGGGCCACGTCCCTCTGCCGGTCGGGCTGTAACTGGCCACGCTCCTGCTGTGACGGCAACGAGCAGTCAGTCCCCACATCACCCTTCCTGATCACCCTCCCGGTGGTCTCAAGGCGCAACTGAAAGACATGCCCAGAAATGGGGTGGGGGACTCCCACCACCTCTCAGACCCTCATCTACAGCGTGTGGCCCTAACGAGGGCCTTGGCCCTGTCTCCCCAGGGCCCAGGGCAGCCTGGCCTGCGGCCTGCATGGCCAGAGGGGCGGGCCCGGTTGTGACTCTCAGGCCAGGTCAGGACTGCGGAGGGGAGGGCTGCAGGTCTGGTGGGGGTCCCACCGGGGTCAGCGGCAGACAGGTCCCTCTGGGTAGGAGGCGAAGAGCCGCCAGCGGAAGCTGGGGAGGGAGGGAGGAGGGCACCCCACGCTCCAGAGAGGAGACAACTGCACCCTCGGCAAGAAAACCACAGCGCAGGGGGAGGAGACCCAGCTCCACCCGGTGCTGCGGGGAGGTGAGAGCAGGGCCGGGGCCGCGGGGACGGGTGGAGGCCGCCAGACAGACTGCGCTTAGGGAGAATCGACCAGAGCACTCGGGGGCCTGTGTGCGTCCCGAGACCCTGGCCCTCCGAGCACTTCCACCATCGGAAGGCCTCCTGGACCCCCTCGGCCTGGCAGGGCGGGGGCTGCTGAACTGTCTGCCCCTTGAGAACCCAGGGAAGGGCAGGCGAACACAGGCCCAGGGTCCAGGTACCGGGCCCTGCAACAGGCAAACTATAGGACGCACTACACGACACGAGGCGACCATCACACGGAACAGGGTGGGAAGCGGGCTGGGCTGGGGGCCACAGAGTGGACAGCAGCCGAGACGGGCCGCAGCGGTGAGGAGGGCCTGGGGAACCTGCACCCCCAGCCCAGAGGGAGAGGGAGGCCGGGGCAAGATGGGCCCAGTCCCTGGGGTCCTGGGGAGGCAACCTCTGCGGAGACCCAGGTACCCCCGGCTGGAAGCCGCCCCGACGCCACTCAGCCTTCCCTGGAAGTCTCCAGGAGCGTCACCGGGAGCGTTGGGGCAAGACGCTGGGTGGAGGGAGCCCAACTGGGGCCCCTCAGAAGCCCACCAGCCGCAGGGATGACGGCTCTGGGGGAGTCTCGCGGCTGACAAGGCAGAAGCAGTGGGCGGCACGTGGCGGGAGGCCCAGGACACTGGGAGGACGTCCCTCGTTTTGGGAATAGCTGCGTTGCATTTTTTTAAAGTGCTAAATAAAGCTGTCTGAAACGGGGTAATGTGATCACTCCTCCAGCCCCACACATCCCTTCTGGGTTTTAATATTTCAAGGTTTTCTAATGAAGCAGGTCTATCCGTGTTTCCCCAGAAACAGAGACCTTCACAGGGACCTGCAGCTTCCCTGCCCAGCAGCCCGCTGCTGGCCCGAACCTGTCTGACGTCACGTGGCTGGACGCACACCAGAGGTGTAACTGGGTTAACTGGAGGGAGGGGAGAGCCCCAAATCGGCCACAGCACCTGCAAGCCCCCCCCGCCTCGGGCTCCCAGCCACCCACCAGAGCCCGAGGCAGGTGACCAGGAGCACAGGGCCTCTCCTGGGGGCTGGGGGACGGCCGTGGGGTCACGTGGCGCTCTGGGGACCTGGCCCCCAAGGAGTCAGCGTCCTGGCGATGGGTGTCTCAGCCCAAGACCACGCCGGCCAGGCCCGCAGGTCGCCCGACAACCGGCCCTGCCGCCGCTGCCTCACGCATCTCAGCCAGAGCGTCACTGAGCACAGACTCCTCACAAGAGGAGGCCCCTAAGGGCTGGAGAGGGGGCTTCCTTCCTCCGGTGACCCACTGGGCATCCGGCGTCCTTGGGCAGGGGAGCAGCCGCGGCGGCCGTGGCAAGGCCGGAAGCCACACACCTGACCGAGGCAGTCCTGCTTCCTCGGCCATGGAGACGCAGCGGCCACAGGTGGCGACGGGCCGGTGGGGGCCCACTCCTGTCACCACCACAGATTTGGCGGCTCCTCGGCCACTCTGCTTTTAAATAAGGTGACCTCGTCCAGGTGCACCATGGGAACGTCTCGGATGACATCGGTCAGGCCCTCGTGGAGCAGAGGGAAGATGACGACGTTCAGCGCGGGCCGCTCGGCCTGGAAACTGAACCAGAGGCAGGCTGTTAGCAGGACCACGGAGGGAGGGACGGAGGGAGGGAGGCTGGGCTCAGGGCGTGGAGGTGGCCAGGGTCAGGCTGTGTCCCAGAGCACCGGCTGACACCGGAATGTGCCTCTAGGGCCCCTCACGCTGAGGCTCCAGGGAGCAGGCAGGAGGGCAGCCCGTCGGGGCAGGCCCCTGCCTTCCCGGGCAGCGGGGGTCCCTGAAGGGTAACACCCAGGGGGCTGCAGAAACAGCGTCTGTGGTCACTGGAGGCCCCACGGCCAGGACACCCGCAGGGGAGTGGAGAGAGGGGACAGGCGGCCAAACCCGCATGCCCACAGGCCACCCTCGAGGGACATGAACACCCAAGTCAGGTGAGGCAGCCACTCTGCCAGGAGACCAAAGCAAGGAACACGGGACAAGTAACTGTCAGACGACCTCTCACCTTCCACACCCACGGGCGACAGGCTCCACCCCGCGGGTGTGAGACGACATCCACGGAGCACCCGCCAGGCCAGGCCCCACACCGGAGCTGGCCCCAGCGGCCAGCCAGTGAGGTGACCCTCCCCCTTCCCACCTGGAACCCGAGGTGACTCTGCTCATGGGAGAGACTTCCATCCCGTGGGGCTCAAAGGGCGAGAGGCAGGAAGGTGCCCACACAACCTGCCCAAGCTAAAGCCAGGTCCCAAGTCCCGTGCCTGCTTCAGGGCACAAGGAGAGCGCAGTCCCGGCCTCCCCCTGCCCCCGGCCCCCCAGCAACACTGAGCTGGATTTGCTGGATTTACGACATATGTAAAATGAACGCCAGAAAGGCACTCATAAAACTTCATGTTTTGGCAATAAAAATGCCGAGGAAATACCTCCCGGTTCTGTGCGCTGCGTTCTGCTCCTGGCAGCGGCGTCTGTGACCGTGAACCGGCAAGCCCTCACCTGCAAACCCTCTGTGCGATCTACTCTGCTTGAAACAAAATACCCTCGGGTGTGGGATGTGCGTGCAAGGCTCCTGCCTGCCTGCCACCCTGAGGCTCTTAATGAGCTGCTGTCAAGATGCTGAAGGGGGATTAATTTCTCACCCAAAGCGAGGAATGTGGCGGCGTGCTGTCCCTTCCCCGCCGCCCTGACCGCCGACGCGCACGCAGGTGGAGGGGCCGCCCCAGAATCAAACCGACTTCCTTCTCAAGGCTTTCTCCGCGGGGTCGGCACCTGGGTCGGCTCCGACCTGGGCAGGGCTGGGGGGCCTCGCCCGCACCCGCCTCTCTGTAAAGCCCCTCCCCGGTCCGAGGAGCCTGCGCGCTCCCCCAGCTGCAGCCTCATTGTCCCCACCCAGAGTGAAGCCTGGAGTCGGCGACAAGGCAGTGGACAAGGGGCAAAGGCAGAGAGCGCGATCACTCCCTTCCGAGTGCAGGGCTGGGGCTCCGCCGGCGGAAGGAGGCAAGTTCTTGGCTGGGGCTCATGTGCGGGCCGAGAGCTCCGCGGGTTCTGCTGGGTCACCTGCACATGTGTTCTAATGTTCATTTGTGCAATTCAAATATAGTTTGAGATTTAGGTAAACAGACACAATGAAATAAAATAAAACTCCTTCCAGCTACCCACATTCAGAACTAGCCTGATGACCGCCAGCAGGACAGGCCACCTCTTGGGACCACTCCCCTGACCAGGGCTAATCACATCACTAAAGACCCAAGGCTGCAGCCTCTGGCCTGGAGTCACCAGCACAAAGCCAGGCCTGCGAGGTCCATGGGTTCACCTTCAGGCACAGGCGTGCGTGCCCTCCTGGCGCACTCCCCCCTCCCTGGGCACCCTCCCGTGCACGCACTCCCCAGGCCCAGCTCTGCACTCAGCTGCCCCCATGCCATCCTGGGCAGCAGAGAGAGCAGAGCCCTGCCCCTGCAACCGTGCTAGCCTGGATCCCACCTGGGGGCGACAGAGGCAAGATTTACGGAGCTCACACGCTAAGCCCGCGACAGGGGCCGCTCACTCGCTCTGCAACCTGCAGAGCGAGTTGCAGACGCCACGGTGGAGACGCCCCTCCCGAAGGGTCTGAGGGTGACTCAGGGCTTTCAAAAACACAGAGGTTCAGGAAAGTTCAACCATACTTACTCTCTGCCATTTATAACAGCCGGAAGGGAGATACCACATTGAAGAAAACTTTCTACCTGAGGCTGTTAAAAACACACCAGGGGATTTAAAATGGGGCCTTCGGCTATCTGAAAAACCAGCTGCCCAAAATACCTTCCTTCTCTGAGCCTCCAAGGAAGCAAGCAAGATTGTGCTTGTTTTAAACCCATTGTTTTGGGCTTCCCTGGTGGTGCAGTGGTTAAGAATCCGCCAGCCAGTGCAGGGGATACGGGTTTGAGCCCTGGCCAGGGAAGATCCCACATGCCGCGAAGTAACTAAACCCGTGCGCCACAACTACTGAGCCTGCGCTCTAGAGCCCGTGAGCCACAACTACTGAAGACCACACGCCACAACTACTGAAGCCCACGCGCCTAGAGCCCGTGCTCCGCAACAAGAGAAGCCACCGCAATGAGCAGCCCGCGCACTGCAACGAGGAGTAGCCCCCGCTCGCCGCAACTGGAGAAAGCCCAGGTGCAGCAACGAAGACCCTATGCAGCCATTAATTAAATTAATTATTTTTTAAAAAGGCACTGTTTTGGGGCTTCCCTGGTGGCGCGGTGGTTGAGAGTCCGCCTGCCGATGCAGGGGACGTGGGTTCATGCCCCGGTCCGGGAAGATCCCACATGCCGCGGAGCGGCTGGGCCCGTGAGCCATGGCCGCTGAGCCTGCGCGTCCAGAGCCTGTGCTCCGCAAAGGGAGAGGCCACAACAGTGAGAGGCCTGCGTACCGCAAAAAAAAAAAAAAAGGCACTGTTTTGTTCAGAGAGAAAATACTATAAAGAAAGCGCAAAGGAGAGCACAGGGGCCTCCCCCCGCACCCCACTGCCCAGCGGCTCTAACAGCCCCTCCCCCGAGCGCCGCACACGCTCCTGCCGTGCTGAGCATATTCTTTCTAGACACGTCTCAAAATGTCGGCAACCTGAGTCAGGTTTGGTGAATTTCCTTCCAGTCCTCAGGGTGTGTCCACTCCACCCCCAAAGCAACAAAACACCCAGCGACCACCTCCTCCTATGGTCCCGCCCGGCCAGCAGGGCGCCACACCTGCCTGGCCACTTCCCTAGGGGACGCAACTTAGGGAGCCCTTTAACTATCGTATGGATAAACATCATTTAATACAGCATAATCACAACTGTGCTTTGAGTTGTTTCTTCAGAATCAATTCCAGAAATAGGGCCACTGGGTCAAAATGCATGAACACTTTTACACTTGCAAAGGCAGGCCCACAAAGGGCTCGGGCAGCACTTCAGGGCCACAGCGAGAAGTCGGCCGAGCCGCCTGCCCCAACGGGCCTCGAGAACGCTGCTGCAGAGCTACCAGAGGGAAGGGGGACCGGGGAGGGACGGCCCGCTTCACGCCTGCCTGTTACCATCGTGGAGGAGCAGAGAACCGGCCTGGCCAGGAGGGCTGGGCTCCAACTCGTCACAGACACAGGCAGAGGGCACGGCAGCCGCAGCCCGCAGGACCTCAGGCCCGGCCACTGCACGGAAGACACAGAAAGGGGTGTCCTGCACAGTCACCACGCTGGCAGCAGCTCTGAGCCCGACGCCCCCCGAGTGCGTGAAGGGGGCCCCGGGGACCTCGGTCTCTGCACCTGGTCCTGCAGGTGCCGCAGAGCTGGAAGGGCTCTGGGAGGGGCCGGCTGGGGACGCAGCCTGTCAATCATCTAAGATCTGAACACCTGCTGGGTTTGTTTCTTTGCCTGAGAAATTAGAAAAAAAATTAAAGTTGACAGCCTCTTCCTCTGCAAATAAAGGTCTTACAGAAAAGCCAAAGTCAGAAAAGCCACTCACACTGTAACAACTATCTTCAAGAAGCACAGAGGGGCTTCCCTGGTGGCGCAGTGGTTGAGGGTCCGCCTGCCGATGCAGGGGACACGGGTTCGTGCCCCGGTCTGGGAAGATCCCACATGCCGCGGAGCGGCTGGGCCCGTGAGCCATGGCCGCTGAGCCTGCGCGTCCGGAGCCTGCGCTCCGCAACGGGAGAGGTCACAACAGTGAGAGGCCCGCGTACCACCAAAAAAAAAAAAAAAAAAAAAGCACAGAGGCGGGCGGTAGCCAAGAATAAAACATCCATCAAAGGTTCACAGAACTCAGATGATGCTCTGGGCAGGCGTGTGGGGTGCGCCCAGCTCCCCACCAAACTTGCTGGGACCCACAAGGCACCTCGAAGCAGCCTGGAATCTGCCCTCGTGCAGAGGAAGGGGGTGGGAGAGACCCTCGGTGTCAGCTGTCATGGTCCGATGTGGCCCCCAGGTCCCATGTGGGACAGGATTGTAAATCCGAGGGCCTGACCCCTGGAGCCGGTAACTCCAGTGCGAGGCTCTGTCACCAGAAAGGCCTGAAGGACAAAGGCCAGGACAAAACAGAAGACAGAGGAGCAGGTTTGGGATGTCCCCAGGGCTCCTCCCCTCCCCCGCAAGACGCTGTCAGGGCCTCTCCCCAGGAACGACAAACACAGATTTCTCGTAGCCTTGCAGAAACACTTTATGCACGTGCCAGCAGAGAAACAGATTACGCCCCTGCTTTTGTTTGAGACACACTTTGAAAGATTCCCTTTGGTGACCCCAAGTGCTTCCTGTTCTTTTATCAGCTGCATTTCATTCCATCAACTGGAGGCATCATAATTTATTTCCCAGTCTCCTACCGATGGACACTTGGGTTGTTTTCAATCTTTTGCTAAATCGAACAGCACCGCCACGAAGAGCTCTATGCAAACCCCTTGGATAAACCCGTCCATAGAACCGAAGCCTAAAGGCGGGAGCTTAGTTGGGTCAGGGGTGTGCGTTCCGATCCACAGAGGTGGCCCACCTACCTTGGGCCACAGGCTGGTCTCTTCCCTCCACTAACACAAGCAGGCTTTGCCTGAGGGGGTGGAAAACGTTATACCGAAGTGCACCCCGGGCAGTGCAGCCCCATGGGACCAGCAGCCACGCCCCAGAAGCCCTGGGCCCCCCTGGCAGTCACCTCCTCGACCCCTACCAGAGCGGACCACTGCCTGCTTTTGAACTCTCCAGAAACAGAGTTGTTCGCTGTAATTTAGTTCCTGGTTTTCTCACGGGGGAGGCTGGGTGCTTTCTCTCAGTTAACACCTGCAACCCCTGTCCTGTGCCCTCAGACCCCCGCCTGGTTTGAACGGTGCTACTGCTGGGCAGGCAGGAGGCCAGGACAATCTGACCTCTGGCAGTGACAGGACCTGCAGATGGTTCTCCTAGTTCGTCATTTTCTGTAAATGATTTTTTAAAACACGCAAAGATATTCAACTTCATTCACAAAAAATATGAGTTGAAAACCACAGTAAGTGTCAACAGACAAAAGGACAAACAAAATATGACCTATCCACAGGCTGGAATCTCACTCGGCCTTAAAAGGAAGGGATTCTGACACCTGCTACAACATGGACGAACCTCGAGGACATCACGCTAAGTGGAATAAAGCAGACATCATGGACAAATACTGTAGGATTCTGCTTCTGTGAGGTACCTACGGGGTCAAGGTCACAGACAGAGAGCAGAACGGTGCTTGGCAGGAGTTGGGGGAAAGAGGAGAAGGGGGGTATTGTTTAACGCATATGGAGTTGCTGTTTGGGATGATAAAAAGGTTTTGGGTATAGACTGTGGTGATAGGTACACCACAGCATTTAATGCCACTGAACTGTATACTTACAAATGGCTAAAATGGTAACTATTATCTTATAAATGTTTTACCACAATAAAAAATTTAAAAGGAAGGAACAGAATCTGCCTTCAGAGAAATGGAGAGATGCCCAACGCTCACAACCACCCTGGGGACCTGGCGCCGCACGTCGTCCGCCCTCACCTCCCACGGGGCTGATGCCGCCAGCTGGGGACTCATGCCAGTCTTCCACAGCCCAAAGCCAGGAACACCAGGCATCACTGTCCCCAGACCTTCGCTGGAATCAATCCTCCAAGAGACCCCTAAGAAAAGGGAGGTGTGTGAACCACGGCAGAGACAGGACGACAGAACACAGCTGCGTTTCTCGTCACAGAAAAGACAGCCACCCTACGTCGTCCGCGAGGGAGGGACCCAGGAGTGCGAAGCACGGCCTGGCGACCAGTAGGTCCCCAGGGACGTTCCGTGCTGTTGCGGCGTGAACAGCAGCAGGAGCCTGGAGCCTGACCGCAGATCTAAGCCTCGGGCCCGGCCCCAGCTCCCTGCTCAGAGCCACGGTGATTCCGGCCCCAGAGACCTCAGCTGGAAAATGAGGGGCTCCAGTGACGACAGAATTCCTGTTCTAGAGAACTACTCGGCGGTGGGAAGAGGCCGCGTGCCCGGCAGCAGGTGCAGCCACCGCCCTCGCCCCCTCCTCGGTGGCCTGGACAGCCCTGGCCACAGGAGATGCTAAGCAGTGAACATCTCCCACACTGATCAGTCACCGGGGCTGCAGGCGCGCCCCTGACGTGACCTGCTGGCTGCTGCGCTGGGGCCCACGGCACGCGGCCCGAGCCCTGCCAGCTCCCAGACCAGCCTCTTGGGTGTCCACCACAAATGGAGCCAGAACTCGCCAGCCAGTGAGCTCTGCGTCAAGGCCAAGGATTCCCCCAGTTGAGCCTGCAGCAGTGAAACCCTGCTGGCCTGGTATTTTTCATGACACTCCCAGATCACCATTCCAAGGTAGGAAGGACAAACAGACCCCAGAGACCTGTCCCGCGCGGCAGTGAGCTGAGGATCCAAGATGGGGTCCCACTGCCCCTTTAATGCAATTACGGTGTCGGAACAGCACGCTAACCCTGTATTTTAGAATCCACTTTCAACTCTGAAGCTCCCAGTGTGCCCCAGACTTAAACAATGTATCCCTGTATCTGTAAACTTCCTTGGTTCTACACTTGCTTGCGTACAGAACACAAACACAGAGGGGCGGGAAGCACTGCATCTGGGCGGGAGGCCCTGGAGCCCAGGCGCCCATCAGCAGCACAGCTGACAGTGTCTGCTCAGGCCTGGGCTGCTGCCTCTTGGCCTCGTGGGCCCACATTCCTCGCAGTCCAGGGGGAGGGAAGGAATTTCCACATGGGCTCCAGAGACGTGACCCCGTCCAGTGGGATGCTGGGCCTAGGGGGACGGAGGACCAAGCCCGCTCCCGCCCCAGGGTCGGGGTCTTCCCGACGTTCCTGAGAAAGGGGGCTGCGGCCAGTCAACACATGTGGCCTGGAGCGGACGAGACCCCCGAGGGCGCAGCCTGGGAAGGCCCCGCCTTGTGGGAAAGTGCTCAGCCCACTTCAGAACCAACGCGTCCTCACCCCGGATGGCTCGGCTCGGACAGGGACACGTCAGGGTGAGAGCCTTTTCTGCCCCACCATCCTGCTTCCTCGAAGTAAGCGCCTCTGCCCCTCGGACCGGGCACCGTGGGTTATTACAGGAGGTGGCAGAGGGTGGCAGAACGGCCACGCTGGCCTCCAACACCTGCTGGGCCATTTACCCTCGGGACGGGACGACCAGGATGCCCCCAAACCTCACAGAGCTGGGCTGCCTCTTTTGTCAAGGGGGGAGAAGGCACCGCCACCAGTGATCGTAGGGGACCCTGAGCAACGCCACCAAGGCGGGCACACACAGTCGGCAGCGAGCCACCACCAGGAGACAGCAGCGCCGGGAAGCAGGGACAATGGCTGCTGGTTTACAGACGACACTGGACTCAGAGAGGGAAGTGACGGGTTCAAAGTCACAGAGCAATGAGGCCAGGAGGTGAGCACGTCATGGGATCTGAGGGTGCGGGCGGGGGGGGGGGGGTGTCTGACCTCAGCAGGACGCCACGTGTCACCCCGCGTACTACCAAAAGAGAAGCAAGTGAGGACACCGGCCTCACCCAGGCCAGAGTTCACGAGGCCTCGAAGGGAACTTTCAGGAATGTGAGAGTCAAAGGAAATCAAGAAAGCTCTGAAATCCCTGGGAAGGGCGCCCCACCCACTGCATGTCTGGGAGAAAGTGGACAGCAGAGGCGTGGCTGGGTGCACAGCACGGAGAGGCCACAGGGCCCCTCGGTGGGTCAGGCGGTACTGACTTGGCCAGGAAGCGTGACTCAGGGTTTCCAGGAGAGACAGGAAGTGAAACAGAGAGGCTGGCTCTGCTCACTGGACAGGGTGTCCCCGAGGCCAGATGGTCGGGGGAGCCCAATGGGAATCCAGTGAACTCAGGGCGTTCCCAGGGCAGGAGCGGGGAGGGAGGCCGGCAGGAGAGCTGCTCCCCAGCCACAAGGCATCGCTGCTCTCAGCGGCACTGGCCCAAACGAAGTCCCGCCTGGCGCTGGGGCCTCCAGAAGGGCCCAAGGTGAGGGCAGATGCAGAAGGCAGCCGCTCCAAAGCCTCGTGGAGGCCGCCTGCCACCGGACGTCCGAGAAAGGTCCAGAGGCTCACGTTTCAAACTTGAAAGAGCAAAGCCAAGATCCAGAAGATAAAACAAGAGAACGAACGCTGACAGGATGCCGCTGTACACACAGCACCTCCCACGTGGGCCTGCCGTGAACTCACCTCACGAGGGAGGAACCGAGGCAGCCCATCCGAGGCCACCGCCACCCCAGAGGTCCTGGCGGTGCAGGGACCCAGAACTGCAGGTCTCGGTGCCAAACCCACAGAGGGCACGACAACAAGAAGAACCTGCCGACGACCACCGGCTGAGACGCATCTCCACGCGGGGCAGGCATGGGAACCGGAACAAGTGCTGACCCGGGGAGAGGCAACGCCTTCCTAGGGACAGGACTGCAGACACAACACCAGCCCCGCTGGCTGAGCCACAGGGAACAGGGGGGCCTCTCAATGTCACACAGGTGAGCAGGCAGGTGCCTCAATAATCCTCTGAGCTTGAGGCAGGGAAAAGGGTGAGAAGAAAGAAACGCATCAGAAAAAGTGACAACAGGGGCTTCCCTGGTAGCGCAGTGGTTAAGAATCCTCCTGCCAATGCAGGGGACACGGGTTCGAGCCCTGGTCCGGGAAGATCCCACATGCCACGGAGCAGCTAAGCCCGTGCGCCACAACTACTGAAGCCTGCGTGCCTAGAGCCCGTGCTCCGCAACAAGAGAAGCCACCGCAATGAGAAGCCCACGCACCGCAACAAAGAGTAGCCCCCGCTTGCCACAACTAGAGAAAGCCTGCGTGCAGCAACAAAGATCCAACGCAGCCAAAAATAAATAAATAAATAAATTTATTTTTTTAAAAAAGAAAGAAAAAGTGACAACTCCAGCCTCTCCTTTTCACGCGCCCCCGGGGTGGAATGCGGGCCTGCTGTGAAGCACCGGAAGCGCCAGGCAGTCCGGTTACGGTGAGCCACGGCACCACCTGCTGGGCGCCTCGCAAAAGAGCAGCTGGGACCCCACTGCGCCGCAGCAAAGGCCTGAAGGGGACACAAACGCTGTCCTTCCAGCGCTGGGGTCCTGCTGCACCATCACCGGCCTCTTGGAGCCTCAGTTTCCCCACCTGAATGCTGGGGCTTAGGGCGTGTAGCTCAAAGGGCTTTTGGAGGTGAGAACAACAGAGACAGTACACAGTACCGGCACCAAGGGAGCACTGGTGAAGAGGCACTAGCGTGGCCCCTGGCATCCAGGACAGGGCCCAGAGCAGGAGCTGGAAGAATGTTGGCTGGAGGAGCCCACAAAGGGGGCCACGCTCCAGCACACACAGGGCTCCCAGCACCTCAGCCGGCACCAGACGCTCAGCGGGTACACGCCACGGCCCAGGCCTGTGCCAGGGCTGGGACACAGGGGACAGAGTGGCTGGCACAGCTTCTGCCCAGGAAGTCCACTTAACCAATGCCAGCCTCAGGCCTGGTCTCGAATACCGTGCACCGAGCACCCAGAAGGAAAGAGAGCTATTGCACGCTGGCCCTCAAAAAACTCATTATCTAATAGGAGATGCAAAGAACGCAATAATTTTGGGGGGAGAGTGCTATGCGCCCTAGGAAAGGGGCAGGTGTGTGCTGTCTGAGAGGCCAGAGGAGGGAGCTCCCAGCCCAGTGAGAGGCTGCACTGGCGTGGGCCCCGAACACAGGCCCCAAGGACAGGAGCAGGCTGCCGGCAGGAAGAGGCTGGCAGACAGGGACCTCACGAGCAGAACCAAGAGTGAGCACAAGACTCCCAGGGCAGCGACCCACACCTAGTGCCAAGTCCGATCACTGGCCTGGAGCCCTGTGCTGAGATGGATTCTGAAGATCAGAACGACAGAGCAGCTCCATCAGCCAACAGCGCCCATGAGGGATGCTCCCACCCTCTCCATCACAAGCGCAGCTCTTCTGAACTGCCTGGTGACCTCAGATGTCCTCCACTTTGCAGAAGGCTCCTGCGTGTACACACAGTGGGAAAACCAGCAATGCCCAAAGCTGGTCCCCCCACTGCAGGAAGTCACCCCTCAAGGCTGAGAAGTGACCGAATCCTACATGGGTCTCGGAGCCCCTGGAGCAGAACTCATCCAGCAGGGAGGTGTCAGCTCCCAGGAGAGGAGCCCCCGTGAATGTGACCTACTGCAGGTCTGCGAGGGTGAAGAGGACCAATGTTCCTCCCGGCCGCTTCAAGGGCAGAGGCAGGCAGAGCAACAATGACGTCACGATCGCCACGCCCGAGAAAAGCAGGCTCCCCTCCTCACACACCCATCGCCAGCCCAGTGGGCAGAGAGCAGGAGGGAGAGAACGCTGGGTGGAGCGGCCACACCACCTGCCCGGCACCCTGTTTTCCAAACAGCTACCGTCTGTCCCAGAGTCCACGTGCCTGGGCGCCGTACAGCCTGTATCCCGTTTAGCCCACCAGCTAAATTTAGCATCAGCTCAATCGCAGAAAACGGGGACACCGAGGGGTGGATACACGACGGTGAGCGGTGAGCGGGCCCCTTCCCCAGGTTCCCCAGCCGGGAAAACCCAGGCCGAAGTGAAGGAGAGTCAAGAGTACAGAGTTAGCCGTGTCGGCCAGACCAGAATCACCACGACGTCCTGTAACGGACAGCAAACGGCATAACAAATAACTATGTGCAGCTTTATTGAATGACACGAAAGACACCCATGATGCAGTGTTAACTCAAAACAATCAGAGCACAAAGCCATTCGATAACTCCAGCTGGATGTGCTGGCCATGCTGGCCAGTGGAGCCAAGGGGATTCGCACTTGAAAACAGCTGAGGCGTAGAGTCTACATTTTTTTTTTAATATTTAGTTAGTTAGTTGCGGCATGCGAACTCCTAGTTGCGGCATGTGGGATCCAGCTCCCCGACCAGGGATCGAACCCGGGCCCCCTACATTGGGAGCGCGGAGTCTCAGCCACTGGACCACCAGGGAAGTCCCTGAATTTTTAGAGATACTATAAACACCAGGGAGGGGAAAACCTCAGCTAGGATTCCTCCTGGGACACTCAACAGCAAACCACAAGGACAGGGGACCCCCACGAGGACTGTCCGGCAGGGTGGCCGGAGCCCTGTGACTCCGGAGACCCCCTGGCGAGGGCACTTCTGTAACTCTGTGACCAGCTGGGCCTCCTCGTGGTCATGTCCCGCCACCCGAGGGACACGGAAAGCTGGGAGAGGAAGGCTGCGACGCTCTAGGCCGTGCCTCAACGAGGCGGCCACCCTCAGCGCTCCGCCAGGGGCACCGCTGACATGGGCGGATTTCCGCTCCAGAGGCTCTAAGCACTTCACGCCCCTAGCGACCTGCTCAGCTCACATCCCCCCCAGGAAGCGCCGCTCCAGGCCTGCACTCCAATCCTGGGCACTTATCTAAGTGCTAGCTGGACCAACCATCACACTCCAGGACCCACCCACTAGGGGAACGCGGGGCCTGGTTTGCGGGGAGCAGCAGAGGCAAGGCCACACGCCTTCCGCAAAGGCCCCTGACGGAGGGCAAAGGGCGGGGAGCGCTGCCCCGGAAGGAGGGAAAATTGCTTTAAACCCTCTGCCTTTTAATCCCCGCAACCACTCGAGCAACTGCTGCCCCTCAATGCAAACAAGGCGCAGAGACACGGGAAACTCAGTCAAACTTGCCTCGGTTCACAGAAGCAAGGTGGAATGGAGGTCCCGTCGCGAATGTGCTCGACGCCACTGATCTGCACACCTTGAAACGTCTAAAATAGTAAACTGTAGATCATGTGTATTAAAAGGTCTTCAAAAAATACCATCTCCTCTTATTAAGAAAAATAGACCTTGGCATCTCAAAGGACGTCAGCAGAGCTGGCCAGCGGGCGCACGGCCATCAGCCCTCACTACGGTTGACTCCAGATGAGCCATCTGAGGTCAACCTAAGACAGAGGTAAGTGACCTGATATCAGGGAACTGCAGTCAATTATTCAGAGACATGAGTTCCACCCCCTCCCCGACTTCTCCAGTGTGAGTTGGAAGGCTCAGAAATCCCAAGGGTCTCTGCACTTGACATCAGCGGCCCTCACACAGGCCGCCTTGGACCAGGAGAAGCTCCAGAGCACTGCAGAGGCACACAGGTGAGAGAAGTCACAGAATGTGGAGGAGCCCGCCTGAGTGGACCCTGCGGACACCACCTCACTGAACTGCTTCCCTACAGATCTCAGGCAAAGCCAAGTCACCACCTCCTGCTGGACAGACAGTAAATACTCACTTGACCAAAGGTATCTGGCAACTCGCTCAGTTAACACCCAGCGGGACCTGCATTTACAGGAAGTCTTTGAACCTTCTGCACACGCAGCAGTCAAGTTCACGTCTGGCAGTCGCCAGGGAGATTCCCCATAGCCATCACTCAAAGCCCACGGAGCTGTATTTTGCACACAAACCAAGAGGCTTTGCTGCCTAGGTTCTCAGACCAAGGCACAGGAGAGGTGGCAGATTTAAGAGGAAGCTTAGGGTATACGGGGGCCAGTGCAGGATGGCATTAAACCCACAGCCGTAACCTGAATCAACAGTGAACACAGTGGGCAGGGAAAGCCGGGAGGACAGAAGCAGCCTCAGGACCCGAGGCCAGGGGCCCACGACAGGCGCCAGCACAGGCGGCCGCAGCACAGGCTCGCTGGTCCCAAGTCCCCCACCCCCTCCCGAAAGGAACCCCACAGGAGAGTCCCCAAGGGATGTGAAGACATGGTCACAAACAAGGAGCCGATACCGGGCAATTAGCACATCAAGCGATGCTCCTTGGAAACAGACGCGACACAAGCTCACACGGCAGGACACGCTCACCGGGTAGCCCCGGGAGAGTCTGGCAGTGTCTCGCAGCAGCAAGGACGCGGGCCAAGAACACTCAGGGAAGCCGGGCTTAGGAGAACCGTCCTGGAGAGCAAGCAACTGGGCAATCTCCCGAACACACCCTACAGTGCCGCTTCTAGGGACCTGCGCAGCTGCACCCAGGAAAGCCCGCACGAGGATATTCACTAGAGCAGAGAAACAGTGGAAACCACCAGGATCTCCCTCAACAGAACAGACACACGGCATGATGAATCCGCGTGGGGGGCTGCCACACACAGCACTTAGCAGGAACACACTAGCTCCACGGGAGCCACACATGGCAGATCTCAAAACAATGCTGGGTGGACAACACAGGCTGCACACCCAGATGCAACATTACACATTCAGGGACGCTGGGAACACAGGGAAACAAAACACTGTGCTTCTCGTGGATACTTGGATGGACTCCTAAAATTTAAAAAGTAAACTCATACTGGAGGTTCAGGGAGCCAAAGTGGCTTTATTTTAATCAATATATGATGATCCTTTATTTCTATCTTTTAAGTCTCTCAAATGTCAAAGCAATACAGAAAAAGCCAGACACAAAGGACAAACGCTATATGGTTATACTTATGGGAGGTCCCTGGAGTAGAGACAGGAAGTAGAAGGGTGGGCGCCAGGGGCTGGGGGAGGGGGAGGGGGGTTAATGTTTAATGGGGAGAGAGTTTCAGTTCAGAATGGTGAAAACACTTAAAATGGAAAAAAACCAAAACAGTTAAAATGGTAAATTTTGTTATGCGTACTTTACCAGGATTTCTTTTTAACGCAGGGCTGTAAAAAGAATGAGCAACAGCTGCATGAACTGAGAATGAGCGATTTCCAAGATACGTCATTAAGTGAAAAAGCAAACTGAGTATAAGAGAGGGGATCGGGAAAACATTTGTGTACCTGCTAATCCTACAAAAGAAACATAGGAAGGGTAACTGAGAACCGGGAACATTTGTCTCTGGGTACGGGGGGGTGGGGACAGGAGGAGGCTGAAGGGTGGCCCTCACAAGAGCTCTGACCCTCCGACTTCAGTAAGGCTTCGAACACCAGAAAAACAAGGAAGCAAGCCACGCAGAACGTGGGGTGAACGCAAAGTGGAGTCCGAGGCAGTGGGAGCGAGGAACATGGCCAGGCTGAGGGAGACGGGAAGAGGCCAGCCCCAGGTCATTCGAAGACCGTGTTTGATGGGGCGACCCAGGTGCCACCCCCCAGGAGCAGAGCAGCTGCCCCACACGCACACCGCGGGGACAGGACAAATCAGCAAACACAGCTCAGGGAATGGAGAGCCAGGCCGTCTGCTGCTGAAGGGAGAGGCTGCGAGGAAAGAGGGGGGCAAAGTGTGATGAGCCCTGTGATGCAGGGCTGGAATCAGAGGCGCAGGATGAACGCGCTGTTTTCAACAGAAACGCGGACACCTGGCCAGTGCCCTCCAAGTGTCGAGGTCACGAAAGCCAGGGAACGGCTGCGCTCGTCACAGCCCAGAAGGCCGAGGAGACCAGGCATGGCGAGGGCTCTGAAGCGAGTCCCGCACAGAACAAGGACGAGATGGGGAAGCGGACGGGACGCTAAGGGCTGCAGGTGACTCGCAGCACCACACACATTCCCGCCTCTGACAGCTGTGCCAGGGGAACACGTGAGGGGCTGGATGGGGAAGAGGGTCCTGTCACGCGCGAGGGAGAGGGGCTCCCACTACGCAGAACGCTGAGCCCGGGGCAGAGAAAAGGCCAGGGGGCTCACTGCATCACCGCCCAGCACTTTCTAACTCTGAGAAACAACCTCTGGCCCCCAGGGAAGCCTGTGGAGGAACAGCGCCCGAGCCCCCGCGACGCGCACTCACCTGCGGAGGAGGGACTGCTGCAGGCTCCGGCAGGTGCTGAGCGACTCGCCGGTGAACAGGTGGCACACGACCACGTGCAGACAGCGCGCCATGAAGGCCAGCACGGCCTCGGGCTGTAGGGTGCCACTGCGGGACACCAGGCACAGGCGCTGCAACGCAGAGCACTGGCTCAGCGCCTGGAAGAACTGGGCGTTGGCGCTGAAGTAGGGCTGCTCCAGCCTGCAGGGAGAGAGGACGGACAGCGTGAGATTGCGGAGAGGGACGCACGCTGAGCGGGGCTCCTGGTCCAGGGCCCAGACTGGCTGCCCCCAGGCCCATCCACACCACAGCCCCCAGGGGTGCTGGGTGAGGACTCAGACCCCTGGGGTCTCCCTTGGTGATCCTGATCTGGGGGGAGGCCCTGCAGGCCTGACGCAACCAGATGCCCACAGACCCAGCCAAGTTGCTTCGTTCGCCGCTCTGACTGCTCGGTGCGCCTACAGACCCAGAAGAGCGCGTGGCAATTGAATCGTGTCCCCCAAAAGATCTGTTGCATTCCTAATCCTTGGTACCTGCACACATGGCCTTATTTGGAAGCAGGGTCTTTGCAGACTAAGATGAAGTCACGTGGGACTGGGGTGGGTCCAGGGACCGGTTCCTTAGACGCATTGTGACGGCACAGCAACACAGGAACACGCAGGGAGCTCGGGGCTGGAGTGACACGTCCACAAGCCAAGGAACACCTCGCACTGCCAGCAGCCGCCGGAAGCTAGGGGACAGGCCTGGAACAGGCCCCCACCCAGAGCTTCCAGAAGGAACCATCCTGCCGACACCTTGGCCGGGGACTTCCGACCTCTTAACTATGAGAGGGTGACTGTCTGTTGTTTTAAGCCACCCGGTTGGTGGTCATTTGTCAGGGCAGCCCCAGAACACTAGCACAGAGCCAGGGAGAGGAAGCTGGAGCACGACAGAGCACGGAGATCGTTTCGCAATAAATCACACAGAAAGACCAAGACGGCCCCATGGACAGAGGTCAAAGTGGATCCTGTTTACCCAAAATCCTCCCACAAGAAAACACGAGAAAACCTATTAACAAGGGCTATCCCTGGAGATGAGCACCAGACCCGGGAACCGTCCTCATTTTATAGCACTCAGCGGCACCTTGGTCCTTCTCAGACAGGCACGTGCCTCACTTGACGCTTCTAAAACCATTCTGACTGCTGCGCGGAGTCCCGGTTACCCGGCCAGAGCCGCTTCAAGGCTGGCGGCACGAGCGGGAGAGGCCAGGCAGAGATTTCCACCCAAAGCAGGCAGAAGGCACACAGGCACCGCAGCGGGCGGGAGAAGGGCTTCACGGATGATGGAGATCTGGGCATGTGTGCAGGAAACTGCAGTTCAGGGGCTACGTCTGAACCCGATGGCTGAAAAGGAGGACGCTTCAAAGGGTGGCCACTGGGCACCCAGCAAGGCTCTCTCTCAACGAGCCACGAAGGCCTCTGATGGACATCGTGCCAGCCACGTGGGGCCTCAGCCCTCCGAGCAAGCCGGCCGGCCCGGGAGGACAGTGCTCTGCCAGGCTGCGCCCGAGCTGTGGAAACAGGGCCTCAGGTCGGGGTGACGCTGTCCCCTGAGGCTGGCCACCCCCAAGGCCCAGGCACCGCACAAATCGCTCCCTGCACAAACACGGCGTCTTGCCCGGGACTGTGGGTCTCTCTGAGCCTCAGCTCTGCCCACGGGACAGCCACTGGCCCTCCAGGTGGGCCGGGGCAGCTGGCAAGACCCCCATCTCCGTGCGAGACCCACAGGGAACCCCGAGAGGCCTGTCTCTCCCCATAAACTGACGAGGCCGAGTGGGTGACTTCCTGGGACGCCCCTGAGAGGCTCATCTGCAGCTGTAGAATCTCATCATCAAAGGAGAGAAGCTTCTGGGGTGAGTGGAACGGCCCTCCCCCATCCCCGAGAGGCGGTGGGCCTGCAGTGGGAACAGAGTCACCACCACCACCGCCCCCCCAGGCGGAAGGAGAGCCCAAGCGCTCTGGACGCAGCGAAGTCCCAGGTGAGGCTGACCTGGACGAGGGTGAGGGGCCGTCCACAGGCCCAAACGAGAGCCACGTGAGCCTCGGACACAGCCTCCACGGCCCTGACACCTGGGGACGCTGACAAGTCACAGGACGGGTGAGGGGCTTTAAAATCAAGTCTGCGGGGCTTCCCTGGTGGCGCAGTGGTTGAGAATCTGCCTGCTAACGCAGGGGACACAGGTTCAAGCCCTGGTCTGGGAGGATCCCACATGCCGCGGAGCAACTAGGCCTGTGAGCCACAACTACCGAGCCTGCGCGTCTGGAGCCTGTGCTCCGCAACAAGAGAGGCCGCGATAGTGAAGAGGCCCGCGCACCGCGATGAAGAGTGGCCCCCACTTGCCACAACTAGAGAAAGCCCTCGCACAGAAACGAAGACCCAACACAGCCAAAAATAAATATAAAAATATATAAATAAATAAAAGATTACTATTAATTAAAAAAAAAATCAAGTCTGCGGTGACGGCACGTCTGTTCGGAGCCATCCGGTACGGGAGCCACCAGTCACTGAAATGCAGCAGCGAGACTGCGTTTTTATTTTAATTACACGTAAGCAGAAGTTCTAGCAAGCTCCTAAAGCTGTGGGGGGAACGCAGGTCTCTCTGGGGTATGATTCTGAAAAGCCTCACCCCGTCGAGGGTTCCAGGTGCAGCAGGAAGGAAGCCCCCGGGCAGGGCTGCTCAGGCACAAACACCAGGGAAAGGGCTCCCCAAGGGCTGCAGTGCTCAGCGATGCCTCACCCGCTGGACGCCACTGAATGAATTTCATCCCTAAAGAAACCGGGAAGAAGTGAGGGAGCCGCGAGCCGGGCCTCTCAGAGCTGTGGGCCACGGACCCGGACCCGAGCCCCCGAACCCCCTGGGCCCAGAGAGTAAGCAAGTGCATCTCGCCCACGGGTGTGAATGTTCCGAGAAGCTTATGTCTCCTAAGAAAATGTCTGAACATATTATTTGGTTCTATCTTTTTAAAAGATCCTAAGGTAAGCATACTGTGCAGACCTGAAAGTGCGAAAACTGGAGGGGGGAGAAAAGCCCTGACCCACGAGTCGTCCCTGCAGCAGTGAGGAAGCTGGACCGCGGGCGGCGGGAAGGACAGGCCTGCGGCACCTCGGTCACTAGGTGGCGATGCGGGTCTGCGCTACCTGCTGGGGATCTCAAGCAGACAGAGGGGAGAGAGAGAGGGAGCTGCGTACTACACACTTTTGAACCTTTTTTTCGGCCTGCCAGCCACTCCAGACTCCTCCCCCTGAAGGAAGCCCCCGTCACGGGTGCTCAGGGCGGGCAGGCCTGGTGGGGCGGGCGAGGCTGGCACATCCACACCGTGCCCCGCTCCTCCGGGCGGTGGGCTGGCAGAGCTAACCTGACTCGAGTGACGGGCAGTGTCTTTGCTCAGGGCAGAGGAAGAGGGGCGCCTCTGTGACTGGCTTCGCCCTGGGGGGCGGGCCTCAGCCTTCCGACCTCGAAGGGTCTGGCCTCCGACGCGTGCTCTCCGAGAGGCTCTGTGGGCACAGACCGGCGCTCGGGCCACCCCTCATCTGCCTGCCCACCTCTCAGGCCCCCCTCCGAGCAGCGCCCAGGCCTGGAGGGTTGCCCTGGCATAGCCTCCAGGGCCTGGCTCCAAGAAGCCCTCTCGCTTACGCCCAGACGCCGCCCCAGTTCCAAGGTCAGGGGCAGCCCAGGGTGACTCAGGGTGACGTTCTCCCTTCCCCTCTCCACCAGGCAGGGCTTCATCAGGTGCCCTGCTCTGCCCAGCTTGGCATCCTCCCGCTGGTGAGGTACACCACAAATCCAGAGCCTGTGAGGCCCCAGCGGGACGACGTGTTCCGGCAGGAGCGGCCCTGGCCCCAGCTGGCAAAGAGCTGCAGCTCACAGACCTCGCTGGTGGGGACGGCGGAGGCCGACCAGGGAAGTGCGGAAGCTGTCCGGGAGGCCGCCCTGGGAGCGGTGTGACAGGCAGGCACCATCTGCTCCTTTCCCTCCATCCCCCCGGGCTCCGCTTGCCACAGAAGGCAGGAATCCAGAGGAACGGGGCCATTTGGCCAAGTTCTAGAAACTGGTGTTTGTTCCGAACAGGCAGTACCCAGCTCCGATGAGGTGTGGGCTCAGCAGCCGCGCGCACAGAAAGCCCATTATGAGAGGCGGTCAGGTCCTCAGGTCGGCCCACAAAACTCACACTGCTCACACGGCCCTGCCCCGGGGGAAGGTCTGGGCCACAGGGATCACGTCCGAGGCCCCGGAAGTCACTTGGTGACCACTAAACACCAGGTTACCCCATTTGACATCCAGCGACCCTACGAGACAGGACCCACTCCCAGCTGCCCACAGACCAGCCGTGTCTCCTGAGCAAGTTCATTAACCTTCTGGGCCCTACTTTCCTCATCTGCAAAATGGGACGATAATAGCGACACTCCCAAGGTTGTTAAAACGTCAAAGACCTGTGAGCACGGGGAGAGCACGTGGCGGACGTACAAATACAAGCCAATGGGGGCAGCCAGTCTGCAGCAGCCTAAAGGGCGGTCTCTCCCTTCAGCTTCCAGAACATCCCCACCCCCACCTCCTCTCCCCGACAGCTCCTACCAAGTCCTCATCCTCCTGACCAGATCCTGTTGGGCGGTCTCTGCAGTGCAAGCGCCAGCTGGCGGACCTGGGGGACGGTCCTCCTCTCTGGGGGTTGGGGGGGAGGGCCGGGGGGTGTCCAGGCTTCTCCAACCCACACGTGTGCAGCCTCACCCCTGCCTTCCTCTCTCAGCCACGTGGCAGCCACGTCAGCTCAACGGCTCAGGCCAGAAGCCCTGGCACCGCCTGGACCCCCCTAGCCTCAGCACCCATCCCATGCACCCAATCAATCAGCAGATTCCCCGTGAAGCCAGAAGCTGGCTATTTCTGGCCATGCCCCAACCCCTGCTCTCGCCTGGCTGCTCCCTGCATGTCTGACGTGCCCCTGACGGTGGCCCTGCCGCTGCCCCCAGGCCACTTGCGGCACAGCAGCGAGACCTGCCCTGCTTCCATTCTGGCTCCTGAGGCCCTGGCACACCCATCCCGGGCCCTGCGCTCTCAGCTCTGCCCGACAGAACCTTCTGGGCAGAGGGGAGTGTCTGCGTGTGCTCTGTCCAGCACAGTGGCCACCAGCACGCGTCGTTACTGAGCACCTGAGGCGTGGCTGATGCCACCAAGGAACTCGATGCTTGGTTTCGTCTCATTTTAGTTCATGTAAATGTAAGTCACCCCGTGGGTCGTGGATACCGTACCGGCTGATGTGGCCCTACCTGCCTGGCCCGGAGCACTCTTCCCCCAGGTTCTGCTTTCTAACTCACCTCCCTGGGTTCTCTGCTCAAAGCTCACCTCCTTCATGAAATGTACCCCAAATGCCACCCCTGCACCCAGGCATCCCTCGCCCTGCTCTGCTTCTCCTCCCCGGCGTCTGTTACCGTCTAACATACCGTACGCTTCCTTTACGTTGACTGTTGGTCTGTTTTCCCCACTAGAACGTAAGCTCCCCGAGGACAAGGATCTTTGCTCTGTTCAGTGTCCTGGGTGCCTGGAACAGTGCCTGGCATAAGAGATGCTCATGTATTTGCTGAATGGATGAAGAACTATAACGCGTATTATAAGTGCCAAGTCCTGTTCTAAGTGTCTTATAAGGATGAATCCCTTTGGTCTGAACAGCCCCACTTTACTGAACAAGGACCTGGGCACAGACAGCCCAAGGTCCACCCAGGCCTTCTGACGCTGAGGCCACTGCCGTGGGTACTGCCTGCGTCCACCCAAGGCTAGGGTCTATCTCCTGGACGAGGAGATGCAGGGACATGGGACCAGCTTGGACGCCACGCCCACTCCTCACTCCTCCAGGCAGAGCAGCCCTGAAGGGGCCAAGCACAGGCCTCGTGCAGGGAATCCAGCAGCCCGGGTGAGCTGGGAGCACCTGCCGTCTCCAGGTGGCCATGCAGGCAGCAGACATTTGATATGACACCGTGGGACTTCCCTGGTGGTGCAGTGGTTAAGAATCCACCTGCCAGTGCAGGGGACACGGGTTTGAGCCCTGGTCCGGGAAGATCTCACATGCCGTGGAGCAACTAAGCCCATGTGTCACAACTACTGAGCTTGCGCTCTAGAACCCGCGAGCCACAACTACTGAGCCCGCTTGCCACAACTACTGAAGCCTGCGTGCTTAGAGCCCATGATCCGCAACAAGAGAAGCCACCGCAATGAGAAGCCCGCACACCGCGACGAAGAGTAGCCCCTGCTCGCCGCAACTAGAAAGAAAGCCTGTGCACAGCAATGAAGACCCAACGCAGCCAAAATTAATTAATTAATTAATTTAAAAATATGACACTGTGGACATGAGGCAGAAAGGACGCTGGAGAGAGAAGGCCAGTTTTCATTACCTGCCTTGAAGCACTGTGACTTTTTATTTTATCTTATTTTAATTTTTTTGGCCGCATCGCGCAGGCACATGGGATCTTAGTTCCTCAACCAGGGATTGAACCCGCACCCCCTGCAGTGGAAGCGTGGAGTCTTAACCACTGGACCACCAGGGAAGCCCCGTGATTTTTTAAACTACGTGAATGTATGAGTTTATTTTACTTTCACTGATTTCTCTATTGATCAAACACTCCTCGATAACAAGCACGTGGTTTGACCACAGCGTGGTTAGAAAAGGCGCCAGGTTTAAGAGGGTAGCAAGAAAGCCAAAACACTGAGGACAAAAATGACAGATCCAGAAATACTCTGGCTCTGAGTTTAGTTAAATTAGAACTCAAACGCTCCCTCAGGCTCCCCGAACTAAGGGACATTGAATTCCTGATCACGAGAATCCAACAGGGTAACAGGACAGCAGACCTGGTGGTTTTTCGTTTGTTGGATGTATTTTGTGGTCCACCTGCAGCTTCAAGTTACGCATGGCCCACTGACCACTCACTTCACAACAGTCCTTCTGGAAAGGCCACTGATGTGACAGTGAAGGCACAGGAGGGGACAAGGTGGGAGGAGGCACTGGATGGAGATGAACCAGTGAAAAGGGAGGGAGCTGAGAGCGATCTGGGCAAGAGGGGCAGCATCGTCTGAGATGGCAGCCAGGCTCACCCTGTGAAGGGCGAGGGGCAGGGGCTGTGGCCAGGGCCCCTCCCCACTCACTCACAGGTGGCGCCCCGCCCCACAGGGCAGGAGGGGGCCAAGCCACGTGGGAGGCCAGGCTTGGACCCCGGGCCGCAGCCCTCACGCTGGCAGGGACTGGGCGGGGGGCCCGCAGCGTGTGTTGCCCTGGGGGGTGGCAGGCAGCCTGGCAGAGAAGCTCTGGGAGGCTCCAGGGCCGGGGCAGCAAAGCTCCACCTCAAATCCGGTTCATTTCCTGCCTTCTACGGGGAGAGTGGAGGTCCGAAAAGGACACGCTTGTCTCCATTTTGTGTGGCTCGGGGGCCCAGGCCGAGCACTGGACTTCGATGACCCGGGCGGACCTCAGCTCCTCCCTCAGGCATCCGCTGCCTCTCCATGAAGCAGGAACGACGAAGGGCCTAGTGAGGAGATCAAGCCAGACAGCGCCACAGAGCCCCCAGCCTGGTGCCCGGCCCGCAGCGAAGACACACAGCGAGTGCTCACTGGTGCGGCGATGACGACACGCGCGCATCCCTGTGCCCCGATGCCGCCCTCACCCGGCTGCCCCACCAGCTCCAGCCTCATGGAGACCAAGCCCAGCGGCCACTCCCTCCCCCACCCGAAGCCCTCGCAGAGCTGAGGCCTGAGGCCACCACGACGTTTAGGAAACTGCAGTTTTTCAAGATCAGATCTGTAGACATTTTCAAATCCGGCTCAGGTTAACAAAGGCTGGCCGTCTAAATGCTGGGCCCTCACGAGAACAGCCTTCACTCTACAGCACGAGTCGCCGGGGATCACTCCGCTTCGGGGCCCAGGAAATCGCCAGTGGCCCTCCAACAACTGCCTGGGTGGGGGAAGCCCTGCCGAGGTCCGTGGGCCCCACCACCCCGCACTCTCCAGGGGCGGACCCTCAGGTCAGCCCGGCCGTCCTGCTCCGGGCACTGCCACACCTCAACAGTGTGCGGCCCCCTTCTGAGCCCGCCTCTCCATCTCCCCTCCCCCGGCCTGGCCCCTCCAGTCCAGGTGGGAGGCCAGAGGGACGTCTCCAAGCTGGAACCCAGACCCCTCCTCTGCGGGCTGAAGTCCTTCAGCACCTTCGCCTCACCGATGCCCCTGTGCCCCCGATCAGAATCATCTGGCTTCAGAGCTCGCTGCTTGTCTGTAAGCCTCTGGGGCTTCTACACACGCTGCCTTCTTTCCCGGAAAGCCTTGCGCCTGCACCTCCTGGCTAACCCCGACTCATCCTTCAAGAGTCGCAAAGCTAGGCTCCACTCCCGGCCCCCCACTTACCAGCTCTGTCATCTGGCAAGAACAGCGTCCACCTCGTGGGACGGGCACGAGGATTAATAAGATCACGTACGCAGCAGCGTCCTAGAGCCCAGGCAACGAGGACGATGTGCCAGGCTCGGGCGGCACTGCCTCCTGCACACCCTCCCTGGGCGCCGCCAACTGCCACTTCCCGAGCCCCCGCGCCCCGAGCCCCACCACTGCGCAGTCCCTTGTCAGCACCCCCCCAAGACCCTCAACCCCTGAAGGACAGGCCTGCACCCCGCTCGCCTCGGCAGGTGCGCAGCGGGTACGCCAACACTGCCGAGCAGAAGGCCGTGCGCCCCTCAGGCCTCCCCACAGGGCCGGCAGAGGCGCGGCGGGGCGGCCGGGTGCCCTCACCTGAGGTCCTTCAGCCGCTTGCAGTGCTTCAGCATGTCCGCGAGGGCCGAAGTGTAGGCCACCTTGCCCATCGTGCCCAGGTGGGCCAGGGACAGGGACTGGAGCTGCTGGCACTGGACGCCGATGCTGACCAGCCCGGAGCCTGTCAGGATGCTGGGCAGCTGGGCCAGCGTCAGGTGCCTCAGGAAGGCCAGCTGGCCGATGGCGGCCACCTCCGAGTCCCCCACGCTCTGTGCCCGGCCGCAGGGGGGCAGCGAGTTGCGGATGGCGGGCTCGTTGCGCGGCATGGCAGACGAGAAGTTGGACCCAATCAGCTCGAGGCGGTCCAGGAAGGGCACGCTCTTCAGCAGCGACCAGAACACAGAGGACGGCAGGGGGCCCGCCTGCCCGGAGAAAGGGTCGGGGCCGGACGGCACGCCGATGCGGACCTTCTTGCCGAAGCCGCGGGGCACAGCGTGCGTGGCAGGCTGGACGGGCGCGCGGTCGGCCCGCGGCGCCGAGTCAGCGACGGCGCAGACGGGCAGTGACAGGGAGCGCAGGTGGCAGAGCCGTGCCAGCAGCTGGCACAGGTGCCGGCCAGGGCCCTCGGGGCTGTGGTGGTGGGCAGCCGAGAGGTTGAGGTGTCGCAGGTTGCCGCAGGCTGCCACCAGCGTCTCCAGGATGCCACTATCGATGTCGTCCTCTGCCTTGCGCAGCAGGGAGTCGGGCGCCAGGCAGTGCGCACAGCCGCTGAGGTTCAGGCCAGCCAGGCTCCGGAGGTCCCTGCCGCCGTCGATGACGCGCCGGATCAGGTGGCCGCCGGACAGGGCACAGCGGCTGAAGCTGAAGTAGAAGGGGCTGCTGAACTTCATGTGCTGGAGGAGGGCCGAGCCGTTGAGCCACGACTTGGGCAGCTGCAGCGCGTCCAGCGCCACGTTGCGGGCCATGGACTCCAGGAGGTTCTTGGTGGCCCCGCTCTCAGCAAAGCTGCCGGGCACGGAGATGAGGAAGGCGTGCAGGTTCTCGGGCGTGCGGTCGCTGAGCACAGCCAGGTAAAGGCGCACCACCTCCTGGTTGATGTAGCCGGGGGCCAGGCGGGCGTAGAAGACGCGCAGGTGCTGATAGCGCGGCACGTTGCTCTGGCCCACCATGAGCTGGCCCGAGAGCACGGCGCCCTCGCGCGTGCGGTCCAGGATCTCGAAGTACAGCAGCAGCTTCTCGAGGCTGGTACAGCAGGGCACCACGCCATACGAGGGCGTGTACAGCGTCTGCTTGAGCTCCCGCACACGGCTCAGCGTGGCCTTGCACTCACCGCTCAGCTGGCTGGCGTCGAAGCCGGGGCTCACGTCAATGGCCAGGGAGCGCAGGCGCTGCAGGGCCGACAGAACCTTGGAGAGGCGCAGGGAGGTCAGGTGGCAGCCCGAGAGGTTCACCTTCACCAGGCCGCGGCAGCGGGCCACGTGCTCCACCGTGCTGCCCGACAGCCAGTAGCAGCCGGCCATGCTGAGCTGCTGGATCTCCCAGCCGATCTCCGTCACCAGCTGCTTCACCTTGTCCTCGCTGGCCTGTGGGTGGGCGGAGGGGGGGAGAGAGGGGCTGCAGGCACCGGTGTCTCCTCCACCCTCGCCCCCCAGACCGCGCTCTCCACCGTGACAGTCAGGGAGCCGCGGGGGGCGCGGCAGAGGCCCCGCTCCAGCTGAGGAAGGGCAATGAGGGCAGGGCTGGCGCCTCGCCCCCCGCCCCCCCCCCGCATGCTTACCTTCCACCGACAGTCAGGAGCCTCAGCCAGGCGGGAACGGAAAATGGGGCAGCCCCTGTGGAAAAGTCTGGTGGCTCCTCCGAAAGCCAAACAGAGTTACCACGTGACCCACAGTTCCACAGCCAGGTGTACACGCAAGGGGACTGAAAGCGGGGACTCAGGCTCCTGCACACCCATGTCCACGGAGAACCGTTCACAACAACCGGAAGGCGGCAACAACCCAGCCGTCCATCAACGGATGAACAGGTAAAGGCAATGGGGTCCATCCATGCAGTGGAATTCTACTCGGCATGGAGAGGAACGAGATCCTGACGCTGCTACAGCATGAGTGAACCTTGAGGACATGATGCCCAGAGAAGCCAGTCATAAAGATCACATGTTGTATGATCACTTATATGAAAGATCCAGAACAGGCAAAACCAGGAAGAGAAAGTAGAATAGAGGTTACCAGAGGCCTGGGCAAAGGGGACATGGGAGCTATTGCTTAATAGCTCCAGAGTTTCTGTTTAAGGCGATGAGAAAGTTTCGGAAAGAGTGATGATGGTTGCGTAACGCTGTGAATGTACTTAGGGCTAACGAAATGGTACACTTAAAAGTGGTTAGGGGGGCTTCCCTGGTGGCGCAGTGGTTGAGAGTCCACCTGCCGATGCAGCAGACACGGGTTCGTGCCCTGGTCCGGGAAGATCCCACATGCCACACAGCGGCTGGGCCCGTGAGCCATGGCTGCTGAGCCTGCGTGTCCGGAGCCTGTGCTCCGCAACCGGAGAGGCCACAACAGTGACAGGCCCGTGTACGGCAAAAAAAAAAAAAAAAAAGTGGTTAGAGGACTTCCCTGGTGGTGCAGTGGTTAGGAATCCGCCTGCCAGTGCAGAGGACACAGGTTAGAGCCCTGGTCTGGGAAGATCCCACATGCCATGGAGCAACTAAGCCCGTGTGCCACAACTCCTGAGTCCACGTGCCACAACTACTGAAGCCTGCGCACCTATAGCCTGTGCTCCGCAACAAGAGAAGCCACTGCAATGAGAAGCCTGCACACAGCAACAAAGACCTAACATATCCAAAAAAAAAAAAAAAAAAAAAAGTGGTTAGGATGGGAAGTTTTATGTTAGGTGGGGTTTTTTGAAATCACATAGTGGAATCACGCCCTGGAAGCGTTCTTTCGCTGTCACTTTCCTTTACGTCACATGCACTTTCATATCATTAAATGTTCCTCAAAAACATGGCCTGGACGGCCTAGGGAGCCACAGTACGTCCAGTCGGGGGCCCAGTGGCCACCAAGGCCTTCAGACAACACAGCATCCACGTACATAAGGCTTGTGCACATGATCACTTCTCTACAGCAAATGTACACACAGAACTGTGCAGACGAAGGACACACATTCTAAACGCTCCAGACAGACTGTGCACCTGCCCTTCCTCTACAGTAAAGAACCCTCGTGGGCAGGAAGCCTGACCTCAGCGCTTTGGGGAGTAAGTTCAGCTCTCCATCAGGGAGGAGCACAGTGCTCTCGCAGAAAGAGACTGAGCTCTAAGGGACCTCATTCTGGGTTTCAAAGGCATCACTGCCCAGCCAGCAACAGCAGTAGGAGCCCCTCCAAGTCCCCTAAAATTTGAGTTAAGGGCAAGGCCTCTGTTTATCTTTAAAATAGGTCATCAACTGATTTTCCAGGTTGCAGGCAATTCGGCGAGGACAAGATAATCTTTTCAGTAAGTAGTGGTGGAAGGCGTGAATAGCTGTGTGCAGAACACAGAACAGTGAGCCTCACCCTGACATCACGGCATATGTGGAGATGAACACAAAAGGATCACAGACCTGCCATAAGAGCTAAACCTATAAACTTCTATAAGACAACACAGAAGGGTGCTGGGAATACTGGACAGCCACAGGCAAAAGAATGAAACTGGACCACTATCTACACCATACACCAAAATTAACCCAAAATGGATTAAACACTTGAACGTAAGACCAGGAACCATAAAGCTCCTAGAAGAAAATATAAGCAGTAATAAGCTCCTTGACATCAGTCCTAGTGATGATTTTTTGAAATCCGACACCAAAAACAATAGAAGCAAAAAGAAACAAGAGGAACTACATCACCTGAGCAGTTTCTGCACAGCAGAGGGAACCAGCAACAAAATGAAAGGCAGCCTATTAAATGGGAAAAGATACTGCAAATCATATAACTGATAAGGGGTTAATACCCGAAATATACAGAGAACTCATACAACTCAATAGCAAAGAAACAACCCTATTAAAAAAATAGATAGAGGGGCTTCCCTGGGGGCGCAGTGGTTAGGAATCCACCTGCCAGTGCAGAGGACATGGGTTCGAGCCCTGGTCTGGGAAGATCCCACATGCCACGGAGCAACTAAGCCCGCAAGCCACAACTATTAACCTATGTGCCACAACTACTGAAGCCCACGCACCTAGAGCCTGTGTTCCACAACAAGAGAAGCCTGTGCACCACAATGAAGAGTAGCCCCTGCTCGCCGCAACTAGAGAAAAGCCCGCGTGCAGCAACAAAGACCCAACGCAGCCAAAAATTAAAATTTTCTAAAAAGTTAAAAAGAAGAAAGAAGACAACATAGGAGAAAATCTTCATGGCCTCAGGTTTCACAAAGATTTCTTCAACGGAATACAAAAAGCATGAACTCAAAAATTCAATAAATTGGACCTCACCAAAATTAAAAACTTATGCTCTTCAAAAGACACTATTAATCAAAATGAAACGGCAAGCCACAGATTATAAGAGAAAATATTCACAACACACCCCACAAAGGACTTGTACCAGAATATATATGGAACTCCCAAAACTCACTAAGAAAAAGATAGACAATAATGAATGGGCAAAAGCCTTGCACAGACACTTCTGAGAAGATACACAAATGGCCCACGCACCTGAAGAAAGCATAATCGACAGCATCCTCCACCAGAGAATACAAGTTAAAACTACAACGAGGTACCACCTCCACGCATCACAATGGCTAAACTGAAGAGACTGACACCACCAAGTGTTGGCGAGGATGCAGAGCAACCAGAACTCTCGGATGCCGCTGGTGGGGAGAGGTGGTGCCTCCAACTGCGCTTAACTCCACAGGAAAGCCCAACACTGACAGTGGGCCCGCACGTCCACTCCTGGGTACCTACCAGGAAGTCAGTCTCCCTCCTGGCCCAGTGCCAAGGCCCAAGACCCTTCCAGAAGAGCGCCTGCTCTACCTGTGCTCTGGCCCAGATGGCACACTACCTGCACTTTTGGGCCCCTGGCTTTTGCCGTATCATCCCTGCAAGTGCCCCACCACTGCCAGGCTGTGCGGGGCCTCAGTCGGGCACCTCGGTTGTTCCCCATCTCTGCCCCCAGCATGCCAAGCGCCACCCCCAAGCCCCTCACCTCATAGTCCTTCTGCAGCAGCACCGTGTGGGTGAGGCTCTTGTCCAGGCACAGTGCTGCGAGCTTCCGGCAGGTACGCCGGACGTTCAGAATCAAGTCTATGCTGGGGACGTGGCTCAGGATGTGCAGGAGGATCTCGTCCGAGAAGCCCAGGAGGTGGGCACCATCTGCCACCGCGGCCGCTGCAGGGAGCACATCGCCAGCGCTGGATGCGTCCTGAAAACAAGGGGCATCAAATTCCACGGGATCCCCCAGGGTGGCCCTCAGGCAAGGGAAGCCTTCACCACAGTCCATGGGGAAGAAGAGGCTGTTACCAAAAATCTTAACTGCAGATTAAAGAGTCCCCAACATTCTCCGAAAGCCCCTTTCAATCTGCACACCAGGATCGCTCTTCAAAAGTGACAGATTTGAGGGCTTCCCTGGTGGCGCAGTGGTTGAGAGTCCGCCTGCCGATGCAGGGGACACGGGTTCGTGCCCCGGCCCAGGAGGATCCCACATGCCACGGAGCGGCTGGGCCCGTGAGCCATGGCCGCTGAGCCTGCGTGTCCGGAGCCTGTGCTCCACAACGGGAGAGGCCACAACAGTGAGAGGCCCGCGTACCGCAGAAAAAAAGTAACAGATTTGAAATTTAAGAGAGATTTTTCCTACTGAAGGTCTCCAGACAAGTCTGGCAGGTTTCCAACTCAACTCATGACCATCGGCGAGGTTGTCCATTTGTAAAAGCTGCTATTCTGTCCCCACCTGCTCTGCCCCATGGCAGGCTGTATTCTTAAAACATCCTTGGGCCGGTGAATTCCATCAAGAAACAATGATAATTGGTCTTCACCAATAACAACAGTGCCTTCACCTCCAGGGTTGCTCTGATGGGTAATGAGCTACCATTATGTGTATGACACGTGTATCAGCTCTTCAGGACAGCGCTGGATGCAAATGAGAGAATGAAACTATGACGCCCTAATAAATAAGAAACAGCACCTACCAGACCAATGACATTTTTAAACCTCAAGATTCGTAACAAACAATAGGAACGGCACAACTTCTCGCCACTTATCAGACTTCCTGGTTAGAAATCCACATTGGGGGCTTCCCTGGTGGCGCAATGGTTGAGAATCTGCCTGCCAGTGCAGGGGACACGGGTTCGAGCCCTGGTCCGGGAAGATTTCACATGCCACGGAGCAACTAAGCCCGTGCACCACAGCTACTGAGCCTGCGCTCTAGAGCCCGCGAGCCACAACTACTGAAGCCCCCGCACCTAGAGACTGTGCTCCACAACAAGAGAGCCACCACAATGAGAAGCCTGCGCACCGCAACAAAGAGTAGCCCCCGCTCACCACAACTAGAGGAAGCCCGCGTGCAGCAATGAAGACCCAACACAGCCAAAAATAAAATAAAGTAAAAAAAAAGAAAGAAATCCATGTTGGTATTTCCAGTAAGATGTCCACTCATCTTATTGTTTCATTCTGCTTTTGCAAATATCTACAGAAGGTTTTCTGCCCTAATGTGGGCTTCCCACCTTACTGACCCGTGCCTGTACTACCAAGACAAAGAGGGGATAGACCTAAGTCAGTGTGCCGTGAAATCCCCAAATCAAGGCCAAAGGAACTGGGATGCTCTAAGAAAAGCCCATGGTGGGCAGGAATCCCTGTATCTTCCCCAACACCTCCTGAAGGGCCCCTCCTGCCTTAAACGTCCTCACTGATGGGGTGCCTCTCTGACACTCCCAGGAGGGAGAGTATCCAGAACTATTTCTACTGCCTTTTCCAGTGATTCTGTCTACGAGCCCCGCCTCCTCTGTCCTGCCTCTTTTTCCATACATATTTGCATGGATGGAAGCCTCCAGGCTTGGAAAGCCCTGCTGCTGCCATGGCAACCGTTAAGTCCAGGGAGGAAGGGCCTGTCTGCACACCCCACACAGGCACCAGGGGTTTCCCGGGAGTTATGACTGCGACACCCCTTCAGCCTCTGCATCCGGCCGAGCCCTTGCCAGGACGGGAAAGGTTTCCCCGATTACTGCCCACCCTTTCAACAGCATCGGCCCCTCTCACTCACCCTTCCTCCTGAGAGGCAGTAGCCAGACTTGCCTTCCCTTCCCTCCTTCCTTCCGAAGTGCCCTCAATCCTGTCTCCCTCCTCCCACCTTTACAGGGGCAGAAGGCAGCCATCAGACCCAGCTCCATAGCTGCCCCGGGTCACTGTATCCTGGGGTCTAGTGTTTTGAACCATACGTGACTTTCCTGACAAATTTCCCAGACCCAATCATCTGGGATCATCCCAGACACCTGTTAAAAAATCAGCTTCCCAGGCCACATCCTAGACCTAGGGACTCTATCTCCTGAGAGAGAGGCTGGGCCCAGGGGCAATCCTTATCAGGCAAGCTTGGTATACAGGGCTCCTGGGCACAAGTGGGAAGAGCTGGGCCTGAATTCCACCGAGCAGCCTGAGGCTGACCCCTTCTGATGCCCAATTCGCGGATTTATCAAAGTAAGAAGGCCACTGCAGAGCAAAGAGAACACAGGGCAAGACACTCCCAGAAACTCCAGCATCATATCATTTCCAGTTACAGTATGGAATACTGAATTTCTCTCAAAACCACCTAGAAATTACATGAATTAAAAAAAACAAAACAAAACAGGAGGTGAGCTGCAGCTTCCTCCGTCCAGTCTCAGCACCCCCGACGCGATCACCTTCTCCACATGCTGTGCCCCAGTGCTGTCCTTAGGCCAGCACCCCCTGTCCTGGGACAGGCGTTCAGGGCAGCAGGCCTGGACGAGAGGAGCAGCCGCCCGGGCAGCAGGTCAGATTGGTTCCCCCCCCGCCCCGCCCCGGTCTCCCAACGGCCAAGCCTGGGAGCCCCAGTCGTGCTGGGTTTGCAACAGTTGAGAGTCTTTTCCCTGGAATGGAGGCTTCATTTCTAAGTCTGTGTACCTTCCCCCCAGGAAAGGCAGCGAATTCTGCAGAGGTAACAGCAAATAGGGGGCCGCCACCAGAAGGGAGGGAGGAGGCCTCCGAGCTTCTTCACCTCCGAGCGGGGGTGTGTGAGTAGCCCCCGCTCACCACAACTAGAGAAAGCCGGTGCACAGCAACAAAGACACGATGCAGCCAAAAATAAATAAATCAAATAAATAATAATTTTTTTAAAAAAGAAATAGAAAAAAATGGGCAATGAGTACATAGAGGGAAGTTCATTACAACATCCTTTTGCAAGTGTGTGGAATTTTACATTTTACTTTTTTTTTTTTTTTTGCGGTACGCGGGCCTCTCACCGTTGTGGCCTCTCCCGTTGTAGAACACAGCGTAGGCCCAGCGTAGGCCCAGCGGCCATGGCCCACGGGCCCAGCCGCTCCGCGGCACGTGGGATCTTCCCGGACCAGGGCACGAACCCGCGTCCCCTGCACCAGCAGGCAGACCCTCAACCACCGCGCCACCAGGGAAGCCCTACATTTTACTTTTGTTTTTGGTTTTTTTGATCACAGGAGTGACCTGAGGGATGCTTCTCACATCGCCCCTCTTCTTAAGCCTCTGCTTCTCCAGTTGGCATTTTCTGGAATGTCCCCTGTCCCACGGCACTCAGGCCACCAAGCCTTTGCACAAGCTGCCCCCTCCACCCAACGTGCCACGGAACTTCAGCACAAAGGCTCCGTCCCCAGGAAGCCCTTCCAGCATCCCCCAGACACATTTAACTCACCTTCTCCTCCACTGCTGCCCCAGCTTACCCTCCCCGCCCCAGTCTCCAGCCTCATCAGGTGAACTGTACTGGTTTGTCGCTTGCCCGTCTCCTCCCTAGGCCAGGAATGGCTCCTGAACAGGGATCACTTTCTAATGCCCAAGGGAAAGAGCCATTGAACTGGGTGTCAACAAACCACGGCTTCAGAATCTTTTGAAGAGCTATTAAAAACGCAGAGCCCGACTCCTCAGAAACTCAGGGAGCAGTCCTAGACATCTGCATTTTAAGCCCAGCAAGGACCCTCAAAATCAGACCCCCCCACTCTGAAATCAGAGAGTGGG
Organism: Leucopleurus acutus; assembly: GCF_964270905.1. Taxonomy (NCBI): domain Eukaryota; kingdom Metazoa; phylum Chordata; class Mammalia; order Artiodactyla; family Delphinidae; genus Leucopleurus; species Leucopleurus acutus. The sequence continues at coordinate 3,907,491 of NC_139158.1, forward strand.
GATGGTGGCACAACCTCATGAATATATTTTAAAACCACTGCATTATACACTTTAAAAGTAAACTTTGGGACCTCCCTGGGAGCCCAGTGGTTATGACTTCGTGCTTCCATTCATTGCCAGGGGCGTGGGTTCGATCCCTGGTCAGGGAACTAAGATCCTGCATACCACACGGTGCAGCCAAAAATTTTAAAAAACTGAAAAAAATAAAATAAAAGTGTAAATTTTATGGTATGTTAACTGTATCTCAGTCAATCAATCAATCAATCAATAGACTGTCCCAGGGACTTCCCTGGTGGCACAGCGGTTAAAAATCCGCCTGCCAATGCAAGGGACATGGGTTCAAGCCCTGGTCTGGGAAGATCCCACATGCCGTGGAGCCACTAAGCCCGTGCGCCACAACTACTGAGCCTGCGTTCTAGAGCCCTCGAGCCACACCCACTGAGCCTGTGTGCCACAACTACTGAAGCCCGCACGCCTAGAGCCCGTGCTCCGCAACAAGAGAAGCCACCACAATGAGAAGCCCGCGCACCACAACGAAGAGTAGCCCCCGGTAACCGCAACTAGAGAAAAGGCCACATGCAGCAACAAAGACCCAACACAACCAAAAATTAAAAAATAAATTTATAAAAAATAAAAATTTTTTTTAATAATTAGACCGTCCCAGAGAAAGGGACCTTGATCATGTCCAGGATAGAACAAGACTCTCCCTCTCTCCTCTCAAGCCAAAAGACCCTCACGATGGGACAAGAGGCCTCACTGGGCAGGGCCCCGACATATGATTCAAGGAACAGAGGGGCCTTTGCGCCAGGACCCCGTAAGACCAAGGTGCCAGACAGCCCCCCCACCCAAGCACACGCGACTAACGGGAATCTGCTAACACAGCCAGGCTATACTCCCAGGATTCTTCCTGGGGGAGCTGGTACTCTCTGGCCCTTCAATCCTACTACCAGCGAACAGGTGGGCCCCACACCTTCCCCCTCAATCAAGGGGCCACTTCCGAGCCAAATCCGCTTCCAATGAAGAACAGCTGTCGGCAACCCCAGCCGCCTCCCACGCACTCATGCCGAACCCGCTCCTGCTAGCCGGAGCACGAGCAAGCCCGCAAGGCTTAGGGAATACGCTCGACGGTCTGAGTCCCGGACCACAGGTATAAATACAGGTGCACACAGGTACACAAACAGGTAGCTGGGAATCAACAAAAGGGAAGACCCTAGTCACTGTCCGGATCCCCCATTTCCTGGTCTACAGAGAAAATACCCTGCACCCCATTACAGGAACTCGGTGGGTTTCTCCGTCGGACCCAGATTTGTGGAGCACTGGGGAAGAAATTCTGGGTGAGTCACAAGTCTCCCAGGTGAAATGGATTTTCCTCCACCACCACCCCCCCAAGTCACACAACAAGCAGGCTCAGAGGAAAGTGGACTGGACTGAAACCGAACGTTCAGCGACACAGGATAGGATGGGATGGGAAGGGAAGTGGGCAGGGAGGAGGAACGTCTCAGAGCTCCAAGGGCTGAGCCAAGGCACAGGGGCATGGGAAGAGGGCCTGGGAGACCTAGAGGGGCTGGAAACTCTGGGGAAGACGGGAGAGGGGGTGAAGTCTGCCGATCAGGAATGCGGGACCGGCAAACGGATGGAAAACCGAAAGCTGAGAGAGCTTATGCCCTCGGATACAGGATAAGGTCCTAGGGGGCGGGATGGGTCAAGGAGGGGGGATGGGGTAAGGGGCAAGGGGCAAGGCCAGAGCAGGGTTGGGAAGGACGGGGCGAGGCCAAGGCCAGGGTCGGGGCAGGAAGGACCAAGCCAGGCCGACGCCAGGGTCGGAGTGAGGGCCGCGGCGGCGGTCAGGATGGGAAGCTGAGAGCCAGCCGAGGTCAGGACGGGAAGGATGGAACGGGAAAGGGAGCGAGACGGAAAGGACGCAGGGAAACCGGAGTCGGGGTGGGGAGGACCGAGCGGGACCAAAGCCGCCGGGCAGGGAGGAGAGTAGAGACAGGCGCCTGCCGTACCTCTCCGATGCTGGCCATGTCGAGGGCGGGACGAGCCGCTGCCGCCGGAGCCACAGCTCCGGGGCCTCCCGCCTGGCTGGCCAGGGATGCTCAAAGCCGGCGCGTCAGAGGCCCCACAGAGACCCGGGGCAGGGGCGGGCCGCTCTCTACTTCCGGCGCCCGGCGATACGCACTTCCGCTATCCCGCGGGCGAGTCCCGCGCGGCCGCCATGTTGGGTGCGGCGCGCAGCCAAGGACCCGGTAGGGCTGGGAAGAGCGCGGGCATCCTGGCCGGGGGGCCGCACTTGCTCTCCGAAGACATGTCCCGCTCCTCTGCTCTCTGCACGCCCCTTTCCAGCCACACAGGCCCTCTCTTGCCGGCCCAGCACTCTCCTGACTCTAGGCCTTTGCATTTGCCGGTTCCAGTGCCTGCAATGTTCAGAAACCACCCGTCAGAGAGCCGGTCCCTGACCCCCTTGCAGAAAATAGCATCACCCCCTCCCCATCCTCGCAAACACACACCTAACCTAACAAATAACCTTATCCTCTGTTATTTTTCTCCATAACTCTTTGCACTATCTGATCTACTGTACCTTTTTTTTTTTTTTTCATGTCCTCTCCAATAAACTGTAAACGCCCTGTACCTAGAAAGCCCCCTGACATGGGCGCTGAATAAATATTTTCTGGGTAAATTAATGTATGGATGATATGCTCTCACCTGTAACCTTTTGCGTTTATAAATCATTTACTAATAAAAGTTTGTGGGGAAGAAAGAACTGGATGTGAATGCTAGAAGTCAGAAATGAAGATGTTGAGGCTTCCCTGGTGGCGCAGTGATTGGGAATCCGCCTGCCAACGCAGGGAACACGGGCTCGAGCCCTGGTCCAGGAAGATCCCACATGCCCGCGGAGCAACTAAGTCCGTGCGCCACAAGTACTGAGCCTGCGCTCTAGAGCCCGCGAGCTGCAACTACTGAAGCCCACATGCCTAGAGCCCGTCCACCGCAATGAGAAGCAGCCCCAGCTCTCCGCAACTAGAGAAAACCCCTGCGCAGCAATGGAGACCCAACGCAGCTAAAACTAACTAACTAAATTTATTTAAAAAAAAAAAAAAAGAAGAAGAAGAAGATGTTGACTGGGCCATGCTCCCACCAAAGACTCAAGGGAAGAATCCTTCCTTGATTTTTTTATATATTTTTAAAATTTATTTATTTTACTTATTTATTTTTGGCTGTGTTGGGTCTTTGTCGCTGTGCACGGGCTTTCTCTAGTTGCAGTGAGCAGGGGCTACTCTCGTTGCGGTGCACAGGCTTCTCATTGCAGTGACTTCTCTTGTTGCAGAGCAGGGGCCCTAGGCACGTGGGCTTCAGTAGTTGTGGCTCATGGGCTTCAGTAGTTGTGGCTCGCGGGCTGTAGAGCGCAGGCTCAGTAGTTGGGGTGCACAGGCTTAGTTGCTCCTCAGCATGTAGGGTCTTCCCAGACCAGGGCTCGAATCCGCGTACCCTGCGTTGGCAGGCAGATTCTTAACCACTGTGCCACCAGGGAAGCCCTCTTCCTTGATTCTTTTAGGGTGTGGAGGTTGCCAGCAATCCTTGGAATTCCTTGGCTTGTGGCCACATACTCCAAGTTCTGCCTCTGGGGCCATCTTCACTTTTTGCACGTGTGTGTATCCTCTCCTCTCCTCTTTTTTTTTGGCCACGCCGCTGGGGCTTATGGGATCTTACTTCCCCAACCAGGGACTGAACCCTGGGCCCACAGCAGTTAAAGCACTGAGTCCTAACCACTGGACTGCCAGGGAATTCCCACTCCTCTTCTTATAAAGACACCAGTCATGATGAATTTAAGATCCACCCTAGGCCAGTATGACCTCATCTTAACTAATGACATCTGCAAAGATCTTGTTTCCAAATAAGGTCACATTCTGAGATTCCAGGTGAACCTGAATCTTTGGGGGACACTATTCAACCCAGTACATCAAGCTTCATATCAGACTCTCCCTGGGCCTCATTTCCCTCCCACCTCACCAGGTTGAGCCAGTTTGTATCCAGAGAACTCTGGTGGCTCCAACTGTGGGCGGACCACCATGGGAACAGGCACAGCTCATGGTTAGGTCAAAGGTTAGGAGCCACTTGAGGCAAACACGTGTTAATGGGGTTTCCACTATTTTTTGTTTACTATCAAAACCTCAACAATGAAGCCCAACTCTGACTCAGGCAGGCATCTGGGGGTTTCACAGAGGCCCAGGTTCTCCTGACTCCCTGACCCCTTCCTTTCCTTCCCCTATAAGCCATAATCAGGTATGTCTCTCATTGTGGCACATGTGTTTATTTTCCCTCCCCCACTAGAACAGGGCATGGCTGCAGCAGACCCTTGATCAACATTTGTCAAATCGATTATTGATTAAATGAGATTATGCAGGTACTGTCCAGCAGAGAGGAGTTATTCAATACACAGAAGCTGTAACCTCTACCACTCTTACTCTTTCTAATGAGGAAGGAGTCTCACATTTCCTGGGCATCCCCAATTCTGAGGAACATTTGAGTTGGAAATCACTGAGTGTGGGGCTGGGGAGTCAGCCCCAGTGCCTCACTGCTCTCACTCTGTCACAAGCCTTTCCAGGTTTCGGTGACACTTCCTCACAGCGTCCACCGAGAAGTGTAGGTGAAGGGATAAATGAACTGTAGTCCATCTGAACCGTGGAATAGCAGTCAACACTATAAAGAAATGGGCTATCAAGCCATGAAAAGACATGGAGGAGGGACTTCCCTGGTGGCACAGTGGTAAGAATCTCCCTGCCAACGCAGGGGACACAGGTTCAAGCCCCAGTCCAGGAAGATCCCACGTGCTGTGGAGCAACTAAGCCTGTGCGCCACAACTACTGAGCCTGCGCTCTACAGCCCACGAGCCACAACTACTGAAGCCCGTGTGCCTAGAGCCCACGTTCTGCAGCGAGAAGCCACCGCAATGAGAAGCACGCGTACTGCAACGAAGAGCAGCCCCCGCTCGCTGCAACTAGAGAAAGCCTGTGTGCAGCAATTAAGACCCAACGCAGCCAAAAATAAGTAAATTAATAAATAAAAATTTAAAAAAAATAAAAAATTAATTAATTTTTTAAAAAAGACATGGAGGAAACTTAAATGCATATTACTGAGTGAAAGAAGCCAATCTGAAAAAGCTACATACTTTATGATCCCAACTACATGACATTCTGGAAAAGGCAAAAATTATGGAGATAATAAAAAGGTCAGCGGTTGCCAGGACTTAGGGAGACCAGGCCAGGGAGGAACAGGCAGAGCACAGAGGATTTTCAGGGCAGTGAAACTGCTCTGTATGATACTGTAATGGTGGATCCCTGTCCAAGCCCATATAATGTGAACACCAAGGGTGAACTCCAAGGTAAATTACAGGTGATACCACGTGTCAGTGTAGGTTTCATCAGTGGTAACACATGTACCACTCTACTCTGCTCTCAGGCTCTAATGGGGATGTTGATGGTGGAGGAGGTTATGCAAGCCGGGGATGTATGGGAAATCTCAGTACCTTTCTCTCAATTTTGCTGTGAACCTGAAACTGCTCTAAAAATTAAAGTTGATTACTTTTGAAATATGTGCATCTGACCTGCTCACTCCTGAAGGCGCTCCCTGCCTTGGCCTGTGCTGTTGCCTCTGTCAGGTGGCTCTCAGCCCAACTCTGACTCATTGCTCAACATCCCGTCCACAGAAAACCTTCCCCTCCTCCCGACCGGGTCACTGTTCCATTATTCTCTGTCGCCATTCCTCCAAGTATTTCTTTTTTTTTTTTTTTTTTAACATCTTTATTGGGGTATAATTGCTTTACAATGGTGTGTTAGTTTCTGCTTTATAACAAAGTGAATCAGTCATACATAAACATATGTTCCCATATGTCTTCCCTGTTGCGTCTCCCTCCCTCCCACCCTCCCTATCCCACCCCTCCAGGCTGTCACAAAGCACCGAGCCAATATCCCTGTGCCATGCAGCTGCTTCCCACTAGCTATCTACCTTACTACGTTTGTTAGTGTGTATATGCCCATGACTCTCTCTCGCCCTGTCACAGCTCACCCTTCCCCCTCCCCCTCCAAGTATTTCTTGAAGGCATTTATCCCAGTGGATAATTAAGAGCCATCAGTATGAGTTTTTGGTCCACATCTGTCCTCCCACCAGTCCAGTGCCATCCACTAGAATTTTCTACAAGGTTGAGAATGTTCCTTACCTGTGCTGTCCAATGGGCACTTGAAATGTGACTTGTGCAACTGAAGAACTGAATTCTTAATTGTAATTAACATAAATATAAACAGCCATGTGTGGCTCGTGGCCCCCTAGGGGACAGTGCAGCCAGACGGGAAGCCCTGGGAAGCCCCGGGCGGTCCAGTGGTTAGGGCTCCGCACTTTTACTGCCGAGGGCCCAGATTGGATCCTAGTTGGAGAACTAAAATCCCACAAGCCGTGTGATGCAGTGGGAAAAAAAAAAAAAAAAGACTGGCAGCCCTATGAGGGCAGGGACAATGTCGCAATACTACTGCTGAACCCCCTCCCTCTAGAACTGCGTGGCCGCTAGAACTGTAAGTTGAATGATGAATAAGGTGAATGTGTGAATGAAGGCGCCAACCGTGGCCCTGCATGATCCCGAGTCCCTTGGGTGATTCCAGGCTAGAGAGTGAGTTCCAATCCTGCCACTGGCCCCTCAGAGCTGCCTCACAGCCCCAGGTCCCCCCAAAGAAGATGACCGGCCTGCAACAGTGCCACCACGAGCATCCGAGCATCCTCCCTGTGTCCTCACTGCTGGGATCCAGGAAGACACGTCAGGATGAAGGGAAGGACGCAGGGCTCTGAGCCCCCGCACTTACCAAGACTCCCCTCCCCTCAGGGCACCTGTTAGGGTGCAGTTGCATCCAGGCAGGAGGTGCTTCACAGAGGAGCGACCTTCCAGCGAGAGAGGTTTCAGCTGCTTAAGAAGGTGAACCTCAGGCGGTCAGAGCGGCCTCACGGGGGAGCCAGCCACCTGAGAAAGCAAGGAGCCTCCTGGCCCAGGGCTGAGGTGGCTCGAGGGTCAGAGTGGAGAAGCCGAAGTTCTGTAAAACAAGAGGACGGTTGTGTTGGGCTGAACCTTGCCGTTCCTGGCCCGTTGCCCTGTTGGGCTTCACACGTATTAGGGTCAAATTCCAGCTTCCTCACTTATAAGATGGGTAACCTGGGGCCAGCGCACCTGTCCTCCCTGAGCCTCAGTTTCCTAATCTGTAAGATGGGTGCTGAGAGGAAGGCGGCAGGTAATGCAGCACCCTCTGGCTTAGCCCAGATGATCAGCCCAGCTGTGGCCCCGGGAGGAAGGGAGCAGCACCTAAAGGGTCAAGTGTGTGTCTCCTTTCAAAGGAAAAGACTGAGGGAGCACCTGCTCACAGCACCCCTCCAGCTGTTACTGACATTCCCATTTCTCAGATGGGCATGTGGACAGTAACGTGACTTCCCAGGGCCACATAGAAAAGACACATAGCCCCATCCACCCTCCCATTCATCCCCGGGCCTCTGTCCTCAGTCGATCAGGGCCTCTGCCTGAGACATGCACACCCACACTTCCACCTGCCCAAGCGACTGTCGTGTGGCCAGCTCCCGCACCCCTCCCACAGGAAGCAGTCTGAAAAAGCCTCCTGATCAAGAGCCGCGGATCCCCCATCCCCCCATCAGCCAGGTTTATGGTCCTTTATTACCTTATTTATTGGAAAAAGGCAAAATGATGATTGCTTTTTCCTTTTTTTTAAACCTGTATTTCTTAGGTTTTTTTCAGCTTCACTGAGGTACTTTGATGAGCTTTGATGTCTATCCACACCCGTGACACCATCACGCATCAACGTGATGAATGTCTCCATTTTCCCAGACCGACCCTATGTTCTTTACCACACGCAGCCGCTACTCTTTCTTCTCATTATCACCACTGGTACTTGTACATTCCTATTTATTCTGTCTTGCCCAGTAAGCTGGGCCCCTTGTGAGGGCAGGAAACACACCTGGTTTCTTCTCCACTGCATCCCACAGCGTGGCACAATGCCTACACAAATAGCGCGAAGGAGGAAGCGGGGAAGAGAGAAAGGAAGGGAGGGAGAGAAGGGAGTTTCCAGGCTGACAGCTCCTCCAGGGCAGGCTCTGTGTCCAAGACATCAGCACAGAGTAGGTACTCTCAGCTCCCAGAGCCCAGGGCTGACCACCATCCCTGAATTAGACCAAAAGAGCTGGAACTGACCCAGGAGGGACTTCCCTTCCAGGTTCACAGGCCTCTAAGACTGCACAGGGTCAGGGCGAAGGATCCTCGGTGCTCTTCCTCTGGGCCAGGTGATAGAGGGCAACGCCCTGGGGAACAGAACACCTTCCAGATATCACATTCTGCACCCGCCATGCTGTTTCATGTGCTGACCTAGGAAAATCTGCCCAGGTTAGCCCGGGGACCGTGGGCTCCCCTTTGGTTTTTGAAGCCACCAAGAGGTCGAACAGCCCTCTTCCCACCACACACCCCCAAGGTGCTGCGCAAAAGGTGCCCGAGGGTCTGCACTGTCCCTAAGATGGGAGGCAGTGGGTCGCCCCATCCTCACAGGCCACAGCTCCCACCGTCCCCAGTGGAGCCCTGGGGAAGCCCCAGGTTCATGGAGGGGAGAGGGTCCCCCAAGGCCTCAAATCTGGATCGACTTGGGGGCCAGTTTCCGTATCTCACTCCCTCTGGCAGTGTGGGAGAGGCCTCACCCACTTTCCCTCCATGTCAACCACAGCTTCTAGCAGAGTGGAGGCCAGCCAGGCTTGGAGAAGAGTCCCAAACTGACCGCAACCCCCAAGCTGCTTCCCCCTGGGCCAGATCTGCACTTGAAACTGGGCCCCAAGAATAAAGGATGACATCTACCCTCCAACTAAGGTCATCTCTGCCGACCCCACATCCCCTTGCCCACAGGCCCCGATGGGTGGCGCTGTCCCTTCCACGGGGGTCACTCCAGGTGAGTGGGCAGGTGTTAAACTTGAGGCCCCGCCCATAACCTCAGAGCCCCTGGTTCTCCGCAGGTACTGAAGGGAAGGCGAGGACAAAGCCTGTGGCCTGGGAGACCCCACTATCCCAAGAGAACAGTGAGGAAACAGCACCCAGAGACGAAGGTCCCCACCCAGTTCTACGAGGTGGGTACAGGGACCACGCCTCCCTAGCTCCCCACTCTCCCAGCATCTGGACCTCAGAACCCAGCGAGAAATCGAGGGGAACAAGGGCCAGGCGGGGAATTCACTTAAACAGGATTAGAGGTCAGAATTCCTAACTCCTCCCACATAACCCAATCCCAGACCCTTCAGGGTGAGAGGCACCTCAAAGCACCCCCAGCACCCCAGCCTTCTCCCCAACATCCAACAACGCCAGCCACAAGCCACGTGTATAAGGTGTGCACTTTATTGAACTGGTCTCAAGTCAGTGTACAGGTAAGCCCTGGCTACCTCCGCACCTCAACCCACTCCCAGGGGGACCAAAAGCCTTCATACATCTCAAGATGGGGGACAAAAAGGGGGGCCACGATGGTTGACCATTCAAAATAAAACAAACAAAAAGAACAAGTATTAAGGCAAAGATTAAAAAAAAAATTTGGAGTACATAATTTACACGAAAGCAATGCTATCACCCTCCCCTATGTGGACTCGGGCGAGGACTGGCCCTTCTCCTAAGGGAGAAGTGGGGCGGCTTTTGGGAAGGCAAGGGACCTCCTGTAACAATGCATCTCACAATATTTGGAATGACTATTAAAAAAAAAAAAACAAAACAATGTACAATCAAAGTCCTCGGCCACATTGTAGAACTCTGGGGATGCTCCATCCAACCGACTGCTGTCACCTTCACCGTTCCAGTTTTTAAATCCTGAGTCAAGCGCAAAAAAAACAAAACAAAGAAAAAATCAAAAAAAAAAAAAAAAAAAAACAAAAAACCAAATAAAGCCATGCCAATCTCATCTCGTTTTCTGCACAAGTTAGGTTTTGTCGAGAAAAGGGTGTGACGCAACTAAGAGTCCGCCTAGAAGCACTTGCGGTGGACGATGGAGGGGCCAGACTCGTCGTACTCCTGCTTGCTGATCCACATCTGCTGGAAGGTGGACAGCGAGGCCAGGATGGAGCCACCGATCCACACGGAGTACTTGCGTTCAGGGGGAGCGATGATCTGGGGAGAGAAAGGCACAGTGAGGGCTCTGGCGGTCCCAGCCCTGGTACACCAGGGGCCTACAACAAGGCAGCTGCCTTGACGACCAACACGCTCACCTGCACCAAAGCCACATCTCACCCCCCAAGTGCCCAGGCCAGCTCAGGCCAGGCACTCACCTTGATCTTCATCGTGCTGGGAGCCAGGGCGGTGATCTCCTTCTGCATCCTGTCAGCGATGCCTGGGTACATGGTGGTCCCGCCAGACAGCACCGTGTTGGCATAGAGGTCCTTGCGGATGTCGACGTCACACTTCATGATAGAATTGAAGGTAGTTTCGTGGATGCCACAAGATTCCATGCCTGAGGAGAAAGAGAAGCCAGACTTAACTTCCAGTGTGGCCAGAGTGACCCTCGTGTGGGGCGGGCATGAGACCTCCTGACTCACCCAGGAAGGAAGGCTGGAAGAGAGCCTCAGGGCAGCGGAACCGCTCGTTGCCAATGGTGATGACCTGACCATCGGGCAGCTCGTAGCTCTTCTCCAGGGAGGAGCTGGAGGCCGCGGTGGCCATCTCCTGCTCGAAGTCCAGGGCGACGTAGCAGAGCTTCTCCTTGATGTCACGTACGATTTCCCGCTCGGCCGTGGTGGTGAAGCTGTAGCCACGCTCCGTGAGGATCTTCATGAGGTAGTCCGTCAGGTCCCGGCCAGCCAGGTCCAGACGCAGGATGGCATGGGGGAGGGCGTACCCCTCGTAGATAGGCACCGTGTGGGTGACCCCATCACCGGAGTCCATCACGATGCCAGTGGTGCGGCCAGAGGCGTACAAGGACAGCACAGCCTGGATGGCCACGTACATGGCTGGGGTGTTGAAGGTCTCGAACATGATCTGCACAGAGAGATGGACCATGTCACACTTGGGAAGCCACCGGGAGCAGTGAGGCCAGACTGGGAACATGCAAAGAGTGCAAGGAACATGACTAAGTGTGCTGGGGCTCCCAGGACGGGGATTCACTTCAGACCTATTGTGCACCTACTGAATACACACTCCAAGGCCACTTTACAGCGGCCTCGTCAGCTTCGCCACACGAGCCAGTGTTAGTACCTACACCCACAGCACTTTATGCTTTCAACACCTAGTCAGAAAAGCAAACACGAGAAAAAGATTCCATCTGGGAAATAGCAAATAGAACCTGCAGAGTTCCAAAGGAGACTCAGGTCAGAGAAGAAAGTCCTAGGAAAATGGCAGAAGAAAGAACAAGTGAGAAAGGGCGTGACAAAGAAGGGCAAGAAACGGGGTGCGGGGGTGGCACCCAGGCGAGGCCGGCGGGCCACTGACCTGGGTCATCTTCTCACGGTTGGCCTTGGGGTTCAGGGGGGCCTCGGTCAGCAGAACGGGGTGCTCCTCGGGGGCCACACGCAGCTCGTTGTAGAAGGTGTGGTGCCAGATCTTCTCCATGTCGTCCCAGTTGGTGACGATGCCGTGCTCGATGGGGTACTTGAGGGTCAGGATGCCTCTCTTGCTCTGCGCCTCGTCGCCCACATAGGAGTCCTTCTGCCCCATGCCCACCATCACGCCCTGCGGAGGGAGGAGCAAGGCGCCTTCAGCTCAGGCACTGCCCCACCGACCCTCACCCAGAAAACCGAAGGCCTCCCCCTCCCTCCCTCCTCCTGCTCCCGAGAGGGGAGCCCCACCCACCAAGTCAGACCCGAGGCGGGCGCCTTACCTGGTGCCGGGGGCGCCCCACGATGGAGGGAAAGACGGCCCGGGGAGCATCGTCACCCGCGAAGCCGGCCTTGCACATGCCGGAGCCGTTGTCGACCACGAGCGCAGCAATATCGTCATCCATGGCAAACTGCGGGGAGAACAGGACCATGAGCCGTGCGGCCGCCCCCGCCCTACTCACTTCCGGCGCACCGCGCTTTCGAGCCGCCAGAGGGCGCCGGCGCGCGCCCAGATTGGGGACAAAGAAAGCCGGCCGGCCGCGTTATTACCATAAAAGGCAAACGCGGGTTGGAGGCGGCCCCGCGGCTCGCGGCAGGAAGCCAGGCCTCCGCCCCCCTACACCGGGCGCCGGCCCCGCCCCGCCCAAAAAGCACCACCCGGCGAACGCTCAGCAGCCACACCCGCGGGAGCCGGCAGCGCGAGAAGGAAGTGCGCGCAGGCGCTCTCGCGCCGCGGCGACCCCACCCCTTCCGGCCGGCCGCCCCGCCCTCGCTTCCCGAGCCTAACGCGCACACGCACGCGCACTGGTGTCCCCAGCCCCCACCCGGCCCTGCTGCCCCGCCGCGCCCACCCACCCTCCCGCCTCGCCACCTCGCTGCCCCGCCGTCCCGCCGGCGGAGCGAGCCGCCCGCTCGGACAAAGACCCGCGGTCCCAAAGGAAACATTCTGGGAGCGCGCCCCGAGCGCAGCTCCGGCCCCGAGCGAGGAGCGCATGAGTCCACTCCCCGCAGCTGGGAGGCTGTCCACGGGGCCGGGATCGCGCGCTGCCTGCCCGGAGGAGGCGCGGGCCCAGCGCATTAGCGGCCCGGCCGGCGCGGGGCCCTACCTGGTAGCGGTGTAGACCGGCGGCGAAGGCGGAGCGGCGAGGGCGAGGGGCCTGTGCTGACGGAGTGGACGCGGTCTCGACTGTGGCTGCGCGTCGCGCCGCCGGGTTTTATAGGGCGCCGCCGCGGCCGCTCGAGCCATAAAAGGCAACTTTCGAAACGGCCAGCGCTGATTGGCCCCGCGCCGCTCACTCACCGGCCTCGCCGCACAGTGCAGCATTTTTTTACCCCCTCTCCCCTCCTTTTGCAAAAAAAAAAAAAAGAGAGAGAGAGATGGACTGGTAGAGAGCGAGAGCGAGATTGAGGAAGAGGAGGAGGGAGAGAGTTTTGGCTTTGGGTGCTGGGCCCGCGGGTCGTGGGGTGCGAGCCCCGGGCCGCCGCCCAGCTGAGCAGTGCCCGGTCCGGCCCCGCGTGGCCAGGCCTGCACCCGGCCTGCCTGTCACTCCGGGTCCCCCCACCCCGGGACCCTCCGGGTGTGGATGCCCCAGAGCAGTGAGCGACCCGGTGGGCAAGGGTCAGCACAGATGCGAGGGTGCCTGGTTGCTGTGGGCGCATACTTAAGGAACAGTTGGGGGGGGAGGGGTGGGCAGCGAGTCACCCACCTTGTCCACATTAGCTCCACTGCCCAGAAAGCCTGGGTTACAGGGGGGCCTCTGGGGGTGCTGAGCGTGCTGAGTGGGGGGGTCTCCGTTTGCCATGGGGGCACATTACTACTCAAGAGACCTGGGGCTGAGGACTATGGTGTTTCATGGGGGAGTAAGGGGGCCTGGTGGCCATTTAACAGGGGCTTCAAGACCACAGTCCCCAGGGACAGGGCAGCCCCCCCCCCACACACACACACACACCCCCAGGGGCCAGCGGCTAGAAGTTCCCTGTGAGAAGGGCTCCAAACCTCCGCTGCTGCAGACCTGGGGAGTGGTGGGCTCTGTAGAGCAGAGAAACTGTTCCCATGGAGCTGGGCTGCCTCGGAGCTGCCTGGTTACACCCAGCCAAGGCCAAGCCTGGGCTGTTAGCCGGCGACCCGGGCAGCTGCCAACCACTGCTGGGCGCAGGCAGGCAGGGCCATTTGTCACAGCTCTGGGGCCCGGGGCCCACCGTCCATCGTCTGTCTGTCATGTGCAGCCACAGCTGAACTGCCCTCCTGGACCATCTGGAGGCCACCAAGGACTGGGGAAGGACACACAATGTGCCAGAGAGGAGTGAGGGTGAGGGGTGGAGCGGCAGTGACAGTAGCTGAAGGCCAGCTGCCCTCAGAGGAGACCCTCCCACTGCACCTGCTCCTGCCCTGGGTCTCTCCACCAAACCCTGGGGCAGACCTGGGTGCCCCACAGTGTTCTGGGTGGTTCCCTGCTCTGAGAAGTGTCAGGCCGGCAGGGAGAGCCTGCCACCCAGAGGGTGGCCGACAGTAGTCACTGTGTGGTGAAAGGAAACCCAGAGGCCATGGAACCCCCAGAGGGGAATCTGGCCCAACCTGGAGGAGCACGCATCCTCTCAGAGGTGGTGACAAGCTGAATTTTCACACAAGGGAAAACGGGAAGGGTGGTCCAGGTAGAGGCCCTGGCCTGTTGCCCGTGGTCTGTGTCCAGGCACCCCAGGTCTGCCCAGGGCTTTGCTACACACAGTAGGTGCTCACTGAGCGTGTGTTGAAACCAGCAAAAGATTCGTCCATATATGGAGGTGGAATCTGGCCAGGGCAGAGGCAGCTTGGGCCAGCCTACTGCAGGAGGCTAGTGCTGGCAGGGCTCTTTGAAGGTTGCAGAGGCCACAAACAGGTAGAAAGGGTGACCGTCTCCCAGCACACAGCAGAGCCCACGGGCTCAGAGCCACCTGCCAGCGGAATTCCCAGGGATCTGCTCTCGGTGGCTCCCCCAGCCCCGCCCCGGGCCTGGGCAAATGTTCCCAGCCCGTCCACTCCCTGCTTCCCAGGGGCCGGACTGCCCTGTCCCTGGCCTTGTGTGTCTCATTCACGGGCGTCCGGCCAGCCACCCTGGGACCTGCCAACCCTGTGATTCAGGAGCTGTGGTGGGGGGTTGGGGGGTGGTGGGTGACCCTCTTTGCTGCCGGCTGACGAGGGCTGCTCCGGGCTGTTCACTGAGCCTGGTGGGTGCAAGACAGACTGGGACCAGGGCTGCAGGCCAAGGCGTGGGAGACTCTGGTGGCTCCAGGCAGCTACATCGGGTGGAGAGCAAGGCTGGTCCCCAAGCAGGACCTGTGCTGCCACCTCGCCGCTTCTCAACCAGGGCTGGCCAAGGGGCAGAAGCACCGAGCTCAGGCTGCACTACTCCCGGCCCTCTGTCTGCGGCAGCTGGGAGTCTCCTATGCATCCTTCAAGGCCCATCCCAGAAGGCCCCTACTTGAGGGAGTCCTTTGGCATCTGCAGCATATCCCCCCTCCCCCCAAAGACCACTGCACAGGGCCGGCATTTATAACTGGGCCTCCCCGACCAGACTGTGAGCCCTTTCGGGTCTCTGGTCCGTCCACCTCCACCCACCATACCCTCCCCAGGGCTCTGATCTGTTGAATGAATAAGTGACCGCTTGGGTGTCCTAGGCCCTGAGAAAGGACCCTGGGAAGATGGAGGGTTGGGGGGTGGGGGCCGCAGGCCTAGCGGGAGAGAAGGAGCTGAAGAGAGACAGCAGCCAGAGGAGGAAAAGAGGAAGTGGAGGGGCCAGAGGAAGAGGGAGGAGACCTCCGGAGAGGAAGTGAACAGGTTCTTTGCCCTTGCAGGGAGTTTTCAGAGCTGTCACTGGGGCAGGCACACAGCCCCCGGGGCCCTTAGCCGGCTCAGCCAATGGGGACTTCACTTGCCTTTCTGGTGCTTTTTTTTTTCCTCTTGCGGTTCCCCTCCCTGAGAGGCCTCCAGGCCAGGCGACCTTTACAGCCCATAGCAAAGGACCACTCCCCACCTTCCTCCAGAACTGGCCACCCGGCCGCCTTGCTCTGGGTATTCGGGCCCCACTGCTGCCCTGACCCGCGGGGAAACCAAGCTCCATTTTTCAGAGGAAGAAACTGAGGCAGGACAGAGAAGGGGAGACATTAGGAAAACCTTAGACTGTTGGCTCCAGGAGGGCAGAGCCCCTGCGCACTGTGGGTCCTCAGTGAGGAGCAACTGATGGGCAGCATTCTAGCAAATACGCCTCTTGCTACAGATGAGGAAACTGAGGCCAGACTGGAAAAGGGCTTGGAGTCCGGTGTGAGGGATTCCAGGTGTAGGGCCTGGAGGCCTCTCACTGCCTCTGCAGTGTCCCCTGCAGTGTCCTCAGGGACTGGGACCAAAGGCTGTTCCAAAGTCTAAATTCTTGGGTCCCACCTCTGTCCTCAGTGCTTATCTCCTGAGGCCCAGAGAAGACAGCCACTGGCCCTTGGTTACACAACAGGGGGTCCTGAGCCCCAGGCCTGCACACTGTCACCACCTCTTTCCCTTGCCCTCGTCCCCTGCTCCCAGGATGGTCTCAAGAGGCAATTCTGGACTTCTGGATTCCTAAGGTCCTGGGAGGGACTGGGCTTGGGGTGCCTCTGCCTCCAGGGCCAGCTCTGGGCTGCCACCTCCAGGAAGTCGGCTACGACTTCCTCCCTCCTCTACCATAACAGCAGTAAGCTTTCCTGCCCAGAGAGGGGAACTGACCCAGTCAGGATTACACAGCAAGAGCACAGGCAGGAGCTCAACATCCTGGATCACACTGCTCCTGCATTCCAGCACACCAGCACCGACCAGCCAGATGTGCTTCCAGAGAAGAAGAGCACCAGACAACACACTGAATAAAGCAGGTGTGATCCCTGAGACAGACCTCAAACAAGAGAGCCAAAGAGAACAAGTGCTGATGCCCAAGAAGGAAAGCAGCGGATTTTCTCGGGAAGGAGGGAGTCAGGGAAGGCCCTCTGAGGAGGTGCCCAGCCAGCTGAAGGGGGCCCCGGAGGCGGGAAGGATGGGCTGGGCCCTGTGTGCTCTCCTGGGCGTCAGCCAGGGCCTTGGTCCCCATCCTGGCCTGGCCTCTAGCCAGAGTCTCTCCCAGGGCTGTCACTGGGCAGCCTCCAGCCCCTCAGCCTGCCCTGGGCCTCCTGTCCTCCCTGACAGAGCTATCCGCCCGAGGGGGATCCCTGCTCCGGAGAAACTGGGAACTTCCAACACTTCTTGGGAGTGTTTTTAAAAATCCTTAAAAACTACCCTCTCTCTTCGTGTCCCCCAGGGCACCCAGAGAAACGCCACCCTCCTGGGGAGTTCCCAGCCTTGCTTATTTGATTGAATTTTTCAGAAATAGACGTAAGTTTCCCTGGGCTTCCCCCACTACACACACCCAGCTGAGCCCCTTCTGCTGGTCCCTGGAGTCTTCTGCTGGGAGGGCTAGCTGTCTCCGTTCTCCAGATGAGAACCGAGGTGACCCAGGCAGACCCTGAGTGCTGAGAGGCAGAGGCCCCTTGGGGTGACAGCCGTCCAGACAGACAGGGGGCATCTGGCCTCATGCCCCCCGCCCTAGTTGTGGTCCCAGGAGGCCTTTGAGGTCCACTTCTCACCTGGGCCCACCTCAGCCCACCGGGAGTGGGTGGTGACCTGCTCCGAGTCATCTGGCAACCAAGACATCCCTCAGATGCCAGGTTCCTCTGGTTCCCCAGACAGAGGCCTGAGAAGCTGGGGGACAGGTTGGACCATGTGGGGTGGGGTCAGCAGCAATTTCAAGTTCAGGCCAAGCAGGGTTCTGGAGCTCCTGGGCCTGACGCCCCAGAGTGTTGGCAAACATGCCCACGGGAATGGCACAGACAGGAGGCCAGGGGACCCTGCGCCTCAGGCCTCTGTCCCCGGGCTGTGAAAAGGGGCAGGGGGGCGTCTGGCCCCAGGGGGACCAGAAGCAGTCAGTGACGTGGGCTCTCCCATGCCAGGCGCCTGGGGCCACTGGTGGGGGCTCAGCCCCTTCCTGGCTGGGTGGCCTTGTTCCGGCTCCCTTCCTGGCTGGGCCAGGGGCTCCGAAATGCCCTAGGAGCTGGGGGAGCTGGGGGAGCGGAGGTACAGCTCCCCAGCTGGAGGGGCCGGAGGAAGTGAAAGGGGAACAGGAAGGGGGAAGGGAGGCGTTGGGAAAGTGCAGGCGGGGGTGGGTGGGGCCGAGGTGACTCAGGAGCCTCAGGCTCACCTACCTCAGGGCGAAGCCCGCATCCGCAGCGCATCAGCGACAGGACAGGGAAGGCAGAGTCCCCAAGGGCCCGCGGAAGCAGAGCCAGACCCACCTGCGCACACAGAACGCTCACCGCGCCCCTGCCGGCCAAGCAGGAATCTCCCCATTTCTCAGAGGAGCCAGCTGAGATCAGCGAGAGCGAGAATCAATTACTGATTACCGGAACCCAGGAGTCTGGGCTGGAGCAGCGCAAAGGCCCACAGCCAGTCTCGAGGGGGCGCCCTGAGTCCCTGAGCCTCCAGGGGGCTGCTGTTCTCAGGTGGGCAAACTGAGGCTCAGGGTGGTCAGTGGGCAGTGCAGAGCGGGCTCCCTGCTTGGCCGTGGGGCGCGCCTGGGGCCCCCTGTGGGGCCCTCCTCAGCTAGCGCTGGCTCCTCCAGCCTGGGGCCTGGGGCCCATCCAAGTGGAAACCCAATCGGCTGGGCCGCGCAGCCGTGTAACCAGGCCCTCCTCGGCCAGAAATCTCAGCCGCCGGCTGGGCTGGCCAGGAACCTGAGCCGGCCCGGTGGCCTGAGCTTCCTGATGTCTCCCCTACGCCCAGCCCTGTGCCAGTTGCCAGGGAGACAGGGGACCAGCCCCTCCCCTTGGCCTGCACTGTCCACCAGGACACAGTCCTGAACCCATGAGACTGGTTCTGTACGAACCCAGAGAAGCCCCATCTCAGGCTTGGGTGTGATGGGTCAGGCGGGGAAGGGGTTTCCCCTGGCACAGCAGCCCCTATTGGGGGCCGGGGGCCGTAACCAGGGTTCCCCCTCCCCAGAGGGGCCCTGTTCCCTCCACTTCCCAGGTCCCCAGTGAGTAATTTGGGCTGTCTGAGTCATCTGGGCTGCTGAGACCCCAGCACTGGGGGCACACAGGTGCACCTGAGGACACGTGTGCCCACACCTATGACCCAGAACACGTAGTGGCCAGGCTGGGGGGTTGGTCCAGACCCAGGTAGGACTCAGCGATCAACCCACTGTGCACAGGGCCAGGGGGCTGCATGCTGTGCCCTCTTAGCTAAGCCAGAGCGAAGGGAGCCCCAGAGCAGCTGGGGACCCCAGGAAAGAACATAGCACCCTCTTCCCGCCGCGAGGCCCCACAGAACGGTCAGCTCG
Source organism: Leucopleurus acutus (assembly GCF_964270905.1). NCBI lineage: Eukaryota > Metazoa > Chordata > Mammalia > Artiodactyla > Delphinidae > Leucopleurus > Leucopleurus acutus. The sequence goes on from NC_139158.1 coordinate 3,926,447, forward strand.
GCGTCCCGTCTTTTGGGGACCCTGGTCCTTCCTTTTCTGATCCACTTTCGGGCTCTGTGTTAAGTAGGACTCAGTTGTATCCCTCACCCCTGGATGTCCTCGGAAAGGGACTCGGCACCCCTGAGCCCACCAGGGGCAGCAGGACCGAGTGTGGATCGTGCCCTCTGAGTGGGCCTTCCTGACCTTTCAGGGGCTTGTCACAGACAGCCTGGAAGGTGACCATCACCGGCCTACTTACCAAAGGGGAAACCAAGGCCCAGAGATGGGCAAAGTCTCACCCAGCATCACACAGCACATGGGGCAAGCCAGAGCCCAGGCCTGGAGGGCTGGGGCTTCGCATTTTGTGTACTGCCAGGATGGCGAGGAGGATGCTAAGTTTTCTGCCAGGAGTACCAGGCTGGTCTGTCCAGGATGGGTGCAGGACCCCGCTCCCCTCGGCCAAGACGGCTCTAAAGCCGACCTGCTGAGACAGCCCAGAGCCGTGCAAGACCTACTCCTTCTAGCAGGAAGCACACACCGTCCTGGTGGTCCAGGTCTGGCCAGACGCAGCCCTGCTGACGTGCATCTGACGAGGATGAGGGCCTGGTCCCTCATCCCTCCCTGAGTCAGAAGGACTCCAGGTCCCTCAAAGGCCCTGGCTCAGGGGCCTCCTGTCTACCCCTAGTTGCTCCCTCTCTGTGGGTGGGGGGACCCTGGAGGGCAGGGCCCAGGCTGGATCATCCTGGTTCCCAGACACGTAGGCAGGGGACTGCAGAAGTGGGTGGAAAGTTCTGTGTCCAGCTCTGAAATCTCCGCTCTGGGGACACAGCTGAGCAGGTTGTGTGTTGGCGGCCTCGGCAAACTCACTCATCTACGTCGCAGAGCTGTAGGGAGGGGACAGGTGAGCCAACAGACACATTGGAGCTGGGCCTGCTCGGAGCCAGTACAGGGTGGCCATTGCTGGCGACTTGGGCCAGGCGTACTGTGTCTCTGTGACACGAAGGCCATGTACTGCATCTGGTCCGTCCCAGGCTTACTGGGGGGCTGCAGGAAGGGCGGGGGCTCCAACAGGGGACATGTGTGCGCATGTGCAGTGCTGTGCCTCTCCCTGGTCTCCGGGCCTGTCACACACAGAGCAGGGCCCAAGAGGGGTGGGTTGTGGGGAGGAGGGAGCCTTCATCTCCTTCTGGATTGTTCTTCCACCAGAGAATACCGGTATAGCCTTTGGGCAAGAAAGAGAGGGGAAAGACAGGGAGAGGAATGAGAAAAAGAACTGAAGGGGCATTTTATTTATTTTTATTTTTTTAGCCATGCCACAAGGCTTGTGGGATCTCAGTTCCCCGACTAGGGATTGAACCCAGGCCACAGCAGTGAAAGTGCGGAGTCCTAACCGCTAGACCACCAGGGACTTCCCATGAAGGGGTATTTTAAACAAGAGGCCACCCAAATCTCCACATCGCCAGGAAAGATAAAAAGAGTGTTGACATCACGGGTCATCCGGGAGATGCAAATGCAAACCACAGTGAGATCCCACTTCACACGCAAGAACAGATTCTCTATGATCCTGTGTTCATCTGTGTGCAGAAGTCAGGCCAATGGTGCCCTTTGGGGAGGATCGACTGGAAAGGATGTGATGGAGGGACCTGCACATCTCTTGATCTGGGTGCTGGGTACGTGTGAGTGTTCAGTTTGTGGCAATTCAAGTAGCTGCACAATGATAATGTGCGTCCTTGCCTAGACGGCAGCTCGTTTGGGAGTGTGGCTGCCCGTCCCCCCACCCCCCCACCCCCCGCTCCCGCCAGCCTCACTCTACACTCCAGACATGCTGGCCTCTAGCCCTTAGAGCACCAAACTCCCGCCTGCCTCAGGGCCTTTGCACTTGCTGTTCTGTCTGTCTGTAATGGACCCTTCTTCCCACACACATCCTTTCTGCTTCTTGAAGTTCTGCTTATCCTTCAGGGCTCGGTGTAAACATCACCTGGTCCAGGGGGATCCCTAGACAAGGGCAGGGTTCTTGTGGCTCCTGCACATCTTTGTCATGCTCGTCACAGCCGATTCTTGGGTGTATTTGTGTGATCATAGGTTTATTCTCTCCCTCCATGCTGCAAAGGCAGGGACCACATTTGTTTTGATCACTGTGGGATCCCCATCTCAGGGTGTATAGTCAGTACAGTTTTGGGCTTTTTTTTTTTCTTTTTTTGGGTCTCCATTGCTGCGTGCGGGCATTCTCTAGTTGCGGTGAGCGGGGGCTACTCTTCGTTGCGGTGCACGGGCTTCTCACTGCGGGGGCTTCTCTTGTTGTGGCGCACGGGCTCTAGGTGCGTGGGCTTCAGTAGTTGCGGCACACAGGCTCAGTAGTTGTGGCTCGCAGGCTCTAGAGCGCAGGCTCAGTAGTTGTGGCGCAAGGGCATAGTTGCTCTGCGGCATGTGGGATCTTCCTGGACCAGGGCTCAAGCCCATGTCCCCTGCATTGGCAGCTGGATTCTTAACCACTGCCCTACCAGGGAAACCCCAGCTTTGGGCGTCTATCTTCAGATGGAAGAAAGGAAGGGAGGAAGGGAAGATGGATGGATCCAGTTCTCTACAGAAGGGACAGAGGTCGCAGGAATGGATGTACTGGCTCTCAAGGGTGTGAACACCCTGTGCCAGGAGGGTGTGGGCACAGCCCTAGCAGGAATGATGTCCCAGGACTGCCAAAGCTGATGAGGAACAGGCCTGGGGAGGAAGGGGTTTGGCCAGCTCAGGGCTCACACCTTCCAGCGGATGTTGACGGGAGGGGTGTATGGGAGGCTGGGTGTCACAAGAAGTGCTCAGGTCTCTGGGCTGCAGCTGACTCACCCAGTGTCTGATATCACTCACAGGTCAGACTTGAGCCTTGTTCTCCGGAAGTCTCCAGGGAAAACAACTGTTTGATATCCTGAACGTGTGAGGAGCTGAACTGGAGGAAGAGAAACCCAGCCCAAGGATCAAGCAAGGCTTTCCACAGGAGGGGTCTTTTTGGCTGGGCTTTGAAGTATGAATAGGAGTTCACAAAGGAGACAATTTAGAGGGGGCTTGACAGAAGGTATGTTGGGAGAACTGCAAATATCTGATGTGGCTGGGAACTTTGGAAATTGAGTCCATAGAAACCTTAATGGGGAGATCTGGGCTCAACACCATTTTTGTTCTGGCCAACACTCAGTAGAGTACATGGAGGCCCCATCTGAGAAAGACCCCAACTGGGTGAGCAGGATTGGGGTGGGCATGGGGTTGGTGGAGCCCTCTTAGCACAGCTCAGCGGGGGCTGTGAGTCCTTACCCCTTGGAAGGAATGTACTAGGCCTTGAATTCAGGTCCCATTGTACAGGTGGGGAGACTGAGGTAGGCAGGGTCAGAGATAGGCTCGAATAGCTGGGTTAAGCTTGGGTTCTGGAGCCCATAAGGGCAAGAAACAGGCCCTCCTGGAAGTTGGACACCCTGCAGACGCAAGTTTACGGGGCCAGCCTCTGGGGTCCAGCGCTGGGGGAACCATGACACTCACCAAAGAACTGGCTGGAAACAAGGAACTAGAACTCTGTAACAGGTGACAGCAGCAGGGCCTCTGTGCTGCCCTCCCCCAAAGCTGTCAGGTGCCCCTTCCTCTCCTAGTCAGCCTCAACCTTGGCCCAGAGAAGGAAAGCAAGATGCAGGGCCACACAGCAAGAATGTAGCCTTGGAACTCAGCCAGGAGGTGGGAAAGTGCTTCCCAGGTGTGGAGATTTGCTGGCGCCCAGGATGCCTGGGGTGGGTGTGTTCTCAGAGGACTGGCATGAACTCAGGAGCTGGGACTTTGTCCGCAATGGTAATGGGGAGCTATAGAGGGTGGGGGAGCGGGAGAGGGGAGGGCCATGTCTGATGTTTCAGCAGATGGCTCTCCATTATGAAAGGGCCCAGGAGGCTCCAAAACAAACTCTGTAGCCTCAGATTTCAGATTTCTGTCTGTCTCTGGCCAAGTAGAAGTTTGTATTAGAAATACTAGCGCTATACAAATAATTATAATAATAGTAATGAGAATAATAACCTATGTGTCTGTGATACTCTTTCATTTTTCTGATGTTCTATAATTTGATTTTATCCCATGGCAACCCCAAGAGGCAGGAAGGGCAGCTTTCATCATGATGTTTTAAGTTGAGGGTAGCAAAGCTGACGGTCGAGGTTGGGGACCTGCCTGGGGTATGGGGAGCGTGCAGCTCACTCACGTTCATGCAGGGCCACGCTTACCTGCATGAGGTGAGGTGGTGAGCCCCCAGCTGGGACCGACTGTCGCTACATGCCCAGATGCCCTTCATGAGCCTCTAGGAGGCAGGCCCTGTCCTGCTCACTCCCCATTAACTGCCCCATGAGGCAGGGGCCTTGATGTTTCCCCAAATCCAGGTGAAGCCCAGAGGAGTGAGGGGACATGCCCAAGGTCACACACAGCCAGGGAAAGATGGCAAGAGGGGGAATATCTGCCATCTCTGTGACTCTGGGCAAGTCACTTTACTTGCAAAGGCCCTCAGTTTTCTCACTTGTAAAATGGGGGTGAGGACTTCCCTGGTGTCACAGTGGTTAAGAATCCGCCTGCCAATGCAGGGGACACGGGTTGGAGCCCTGGTCCGGGAAGATCCCACATGCTGTGGAGCAGCTAAGCCAAGGCACCACAACTCCAGAGCCTGTGCTCTAGAGCCGGCGAGCCACATCTACTGAGCCCTTATGCCACAACTACTGAAGCCCACGCTCCTAAAGTCTGTGCTCTGCAACAAGAGAAGCCACCGAGTGAGAAGCCTGCGCACCGCAACAAAGAGTAGCCCCTGCTCGCCGCAACTAGACAAAGCCCGTGCGCAGCAACGAAGACCCAACACAGCCAAAAAATAAATTAATTAACTTTTTTAAAAAGGGGGTAAAAACTGTGTGGGGCTGCTGGAAGGACGAAACCAGAGTGTAAGTCGAGGGGTCAAAAAACATGCAGCTGGGGCTGCCCTGGTGGCTCAGTGGTTTAGAATCCGCCTGCCAATGCAGGGGACACGGGTTTGAGCCCTGGTCTGGGAAGATCCCAGATGCTGCAGAGCAACTAAGCTCGTGCACCACAACTACTGAGCCCGCACTCTAGAGCCCACGAGCCACAACTACTGAGCCCACGTGCCACAACTACTGAAGCCCGCACGACTAGAGCCTGTGCTCCGCAACAAGAGAAGTCACTGCATGAGAAGCCCGCGCACCGCAACGAAGAGTAGCCCCCGCTCGCTGCAACTAGAGAAAGCCCGCGCAGCAACGAAGACCCAACCCCGTCAAAAATAAATAAAGAAAATAAATTTTTTTAAAAAATTATTAAAAAAAAAAAGTATCCGCCTGCCGATGCAGGCGACATGGGTTCCAGCCCCAGTCCAGGAAGATCCCACATGCTGTGGAGCAACTAGGCCCGTGCGCCACAACTACTGAGCCTGTGCTCTGGAGCCCGTGAGCCACAACTACTGAGCCCACGTGCCACAGCTACTGAAGCCTGTGCGCCTAGAGCCCGTGCTCCACAGCAAGAGAAGCCACCAAAATGAGAAGTCCGTACACCGCAACGAAGAGCAGCCCCTGCTCGCCACAGCTAGAGAAAACCCACGCGCAGCAACGAAGACCCAACGCAGCCAAAAATTAATTAATTAATTAATTCAAATAAAAAACGAAAACAACCACGGAGCTGGACTTCCTTGGTGGTCTAGTGGTTAAGACTCCGCTCTCCCAAGGCAGGGGGCACGGGTTCGATCACTGGTCCGGGAAGATCCAGCATGCCATGTAAGCACAGCCAAAAAAAAACAAAAAAAAGACAGAGTTGCTGGGCTGTGGTTACAACTGCTCTTGTTTCCAGGGAAGAACCGGGGGCCAGTGGCCTCTCTGTGGTACCTGCTCATGGTTGGTTTTGGGGGAGGGGGTGGGGGGTGTAGGGAGGAGGAGAAAGGTGTTCATGTATCAGCAGATAAGCTAAGCTTCCTGGTTCTGCCCTAGCCCACTCCCAGGGTCCTTATGAGCGGAGAGCAAAGCACAAAGTGCAGGGGCTGGAATCTGGCCTCGCCCTGTCATCCAGGGGCACTTGTAGGTATCTGTACACTTAGTCATGACAGTCACCTTTCCCGGAGGGTGTACGGGGTGTGACGCCAGCCTTCCAGCTCAGGAATCTGAAAATATACGTGCACACCTCCGCCCACCTGTCCCTATCCTCCACTGAAATGTCACCCCAGGCCTGGGGGCAGGGGCAGTATCCACTATGGGCCTAGAGACCTTAGGGGCCCCCACCCTTAGGAAGGGCAGCGCCAGGACTCCTGGCCAGGTCTTGCTGACCCCGGAGGAGGGAGGGGATTGTGCGGGTGTCACGGAGCATTTGCAGCAGGGCTGGACCAGGGTCTTCAGGCCCTGCGGCAGCCCCATCTTCTGCTGCTCAGCTCCTCGGGCCTGTGAACTCCCTCCAAGGCCTGGCGATTTCTGGGGGGAACTCAGGAGAATCTCTTCGGGCATAGCTGGGACAGCATTCCCCGTGTCCAGACCCTCTGGTCGGTGTTCATGAGGCCCCCCAACAGAAGAGCAGAACCTTTGCAGCACCCTGAATCACACCCTGCTGTCTCTGGGCCTCAGTGTGCCCACCTGCAAAACGGAGCCCAGTGGCCTCAAACCAGCCTTGCAGGGTCCCAGCTGGACTCTGGACCACACAGATGTGGTGGAATACTGGGTTCCCAGAATCCCACAGCCCATCCTGGCCCTCCTCCCGTACAGTGGCCAGGGCTGGAGCTGGTGGCTGTTGAAGGTGGAGGAGAACTTTGTTGGGAGTCTGGACTGGGAGACACTGAGCTGCAGGACAGAGGCCCTGACTCTCCCAGGTCAGGGGAGCGGGGAGGGGGTGTGTCTAAGTCAAATCAGAGGGTGGGAGCCCATCTGGACACCTCAGGTAGGTAACTGTCTGGGGTCCCAAGGTGAGCGTGCTCAGACCCATCCCCAGGCAGGTCGTAGGAGCCCAAGGCCAGGGCCAGGCTTGGCCGGCAGAGGTGGAGGCTCCGCCTCCCCTGGGCTCGGCCGCTGGGGGCCGGGGTGGGGTGTTTATTATCTGGCGTTCCCAGGCCCGCGCGGCTCACGTGGCCGTGGCTCGGGGCCTCCCGCGTCCCAGGGCCGCTCGGAGATAAGCGTGGTGCTCCCAGTGCGTGTCCAGCGCGGGCCGGGCTGGAGCTCCAGGTCCCCACCCCGCCCCTCGGGCCGGCCCGGCCCACTTGGCCCAACTTCCTCTCCATAAAAGGCGAGGTTTGGGAGCGCCCGGGGAGGGGGCGCTGGCCTCACAGGCCCGGCCGCCGCCGAGGTTTGCCTGGGCCGCCCCCCCCATGCCCCTCCCCCCAGGGAGCTGTCGCGGGCCTGAGCGCCCCGGGTTGGGAGGGGGGCATAGCCCAGCGCCCGGGTGTTCTAAATCCCTGCCTCTCTCCTCCCAGACCATCACCCCGAGCGCGCTCCCCACTCCAAACCGGACCCCCTGTACTCCCCGCATTTTGCGTTTCAACAAACGGAGGCCCACAGCGTGGCAGGGCCGGGGGCGGGGACTGAAGACCAGCAGGAAACCATACACGTGTCCCGAGGGTCGCGGTGCGACTCAGCTCCGCACAGACGCACAGGAATTCTATTCCGTGTGGGGCGTATGTGAGTTCTGACGCCCCTAGGATTGGGGTAACTGCTCCCAGACATACTTATGTTAGGCCCCTCGCATTGCCACTTAGCTCCCTGACCTGGGGCTCACAGCTTCAGTCTACCATCTGTTAAATGGGGAGATGATTTTCATCTCCCCGCAAACGTAAAGTACAACAGCCAGCCAGGGGCAGGTGAGGGGGAGGACCAAGGGGGAGCTGCTTCTTCCCTCCGGGGAGAGCCCGCGTCGGGCTGTGGTTCGCGGACCCAAACCCGCTCTCAAAGGACTGCTGTGAAGCCGAGAAATCTGGAGGCCGGGAGACAAACAGTGGGTGCTCAATAAATGCAGCTGCGCGCCCTTGGGAGTGTGTCATCTTTGTCCCGGCCCTGGGCTGGGAAGCAGGGCCTTTGGGTGTCATCGGGTGCCACCCCGCCGTGGTGCGATGTGACCTTGGCAGGGCTCCGCCCCTCCCCGGACCTCAGTTTCCCTCTCGGTAAATCTGGGAGGCTGGGCCTGGCCAGCTGGGGGGAGAGGATGGGCGGCCCTCGGGGAAGCGCCCGCAACCCCCCGCCGCCGCCCGGCCCCTCGCAGTCGTGCCCTCAGCCCCTTGGCCGGGGGTGGGTGGGGGGGCCCGGGAGGCCACGTCCGCTGCCGGCGAGTCCGCCATAAAAGGCAACCGGCGGCGGGGCGCGCGGCCAAACTTAGTCATCCGGCCCGCGGGCCGCCCGGCGCGCGCCGCGCTCAGCTTCCTCCCTGAACTTCCCGTGTGCCGAGGGGCCCGGGAGGGGTCCAGGTGCGGCTGCGCCTTTCGAAACGTACGCGCTTCTCAAAAGCGCCGGCAGCGGCTGGGCCCTGGGGTGGGACGCCCTCGGAGAGGCTGGCAGGCTTGGCCTGGGGGGTCCCGGGCTGGGGGCGCCCTCGGGGAGGCTGGGAGGCTTGGCTTGGGGGGACCCGGGCTGGGGAGCCGCCGCGGACGCCACCGCCCCGCCCCCAGCCAAGTCGGTCTGCGGCGCTTTAACCCCGGAGCTGCTGGACAGTCTGGCGCCGGGGCGGCCGGGCGCCTGGGCCCCCGCAGAGTGACCTCCAGAAGATGCCTGCGAGGGAGGCCGAGGTCACTGCCCAGATCAATCTAAGCGAAGCCCCGGGGAGAAAAGTGCAAGGCAGTCAGGTCGAGTTTGTAAAATGTAAAAACACTTTGTGAAACCACCAAAATACCGGCCCTCGGGAGCAGGGATAGATAAGAAGGGTATGGGATGAAATACGTGCAAAGTCAGGAGTAACTAGCCAGAAGCCGCAGGCTGTCTGGTTCAGGCCCCTTACAGCCAAAGCTAACTGAGGGTGACAGCAGTCAGGATGGTGGGGGGGAGGCTATGGGGGGCGGTGCGTGGGGAGCCATTCTGGGATGGAAAAGCCCTGTGTGCTAATTTGCGGTGACCCCACTGCAGTACACTCAGGACCCAGCTGTACACCCGAGGCTGGTGACCTCTACTGTAGGTAAATTACACCCCAATACAGACTGTAAAAAGGAACGCGCACCCAGGACACTCCCATTTATCGTTTAGGGACATGTAGGTAGGAACAAAGGCCATGGAAACAGATGGGAAGGGGCCACCACAGCTCCAGGGTGGAGGTGGGAGGGGGCAGAAGGGTGGGCATCCACTGCTTCTGATATCCTCTATTTCTTTGAGAAAACAGAACCGAAGAAAATATAGTGAAATAATTACCGGATCTGGGGGTGCATTATATTCCTCTCTATACCTTTCTGTACATTCGAAATATTTCACACTTTTCAAAAAGGAGGGGGGGGGAAGGGAGGGGGGAAAGGAGAGGGAAAAGCGCAGAGCCGGTAGTTGGACATGGTGGTCAACCTCTCTGACCCTGAGTTTCTTCTTCTGTACAGTGGGCCAATCAGTAATCCCTCTGGGGCAAGTATATTAGAACTATACGATGTGGGGCATGCAAAGTGTTGAATGTGAGCCCCAGGCACACAGTAGGTGCTCGACAAAGGGGGCAGGTGTGGGGCTCCCCCTTTCCTCAGCACCCCTGGGAGAAGTAAGGACTTGCTGGGGTGTGGGCCTAGGGTGGGAAGGTCTTTAGGCCATAGCTCCCTTAGGCTAATGGCCTGGCCTGGCCTGGCCTGGCTGGAAAGGCTTGTGTTTCTGACAAATGGGGCCAGCCAACCCCATGCCCTGCTGTCCTGTCCTGACTGTCCTGTCCCTGGGGCGAGGGTCACTCCAGGTGAGGCTCAGGGCCAGCATACTCAGCAGGACACGGGCCTTCAGGTCCCCTGGCCTCAGATTCCAGGTGGCCGGGGCCACAGGCAGCCTCCGTGGCGGTGAGGACACACTGGATGGTGGGTGCCAGACGGTGAGTCCTGGAGCCCTGCCCTGGGAGCATGGCGCAGAGGGCTCCAGAGGGCTGTGGGCAAGCCTAGCCAGCAGGGAGGAAGCGGGGAGGGCGTGGGGGTTTAGAAAGGGCATTTGGGAAGGAACAGGGAAGAGAAAGCAGAAGGAGAGTCTGCCTTTCCTCCCATGACTTAGGGGCACCCACCGGTGGGCACTGCATCCGGGTGCTCTGATGAAAGCCATCATGACCCTGACAGGGAAGGAAGACCCCCAAATGCAGTGAGGTTAAGTGACTGGGTCAAGGTGACCCAGCTGAGAAGGGCAGGTATGAACAAGAGAGAATTGACAGAAGCGTGGCCAGGGGACAACAGAGTAGGTAGTTGGCATGAAGCAGCCCGAGTGAAGGGGAGGCCCTGGGAGTAGGAAGGAGAGGTGGGGGCCCAAGGAAGGGGGGGTTGGGGGCGGTTGGGGGAGCAGAGAGGAGTAAGTGAATGACAGCCAGCTGGGGCAGGCCGGAGGGCAGGACCAGCGGGAAGACACTGCTCTCGGGTGCCCTCTAGTGGGGACATTTTCTTCCCTGGCCAGGTGGACCTGTGATGTCCCCACACAATGAATTAGGGACTGGCTGGATTCTCCCTGTATGGCCCAGACCTCCATAGGCACCCCCCTTCATGGCACCCCTTTCCCAACCCTCCCTCACCTCTGCAGGCCCTGCCTCCCCCAGGCCTTGCTGGACAAGAAGTGGCCATGGCAAAGTATCAGGCAAGAGGAGTGTCCTTAGCTGCCCCACGGCCCAGCCGTCATCCACCCACCAAACGCTCCAGCTGCAGCCTCCCAGCAACACTGTTGGGGCGGACATTTCTCTCCTCCTTTTCCAGATGAGGAAACTGAGGTCTAGAGGGTACCAGGCATGCCCACCTCTCATGCACACGAGTGCACGATGGAACTGGGCACCCTGAGTCTGTACACCTGGGTGGATACAGTTGAAGCTGAGAATCTGGGTTTCTCAGCCTCCCTGGCTGGCAAAGGCAGCCCCTCCTGCAGTATCTGGGGAATCCAACCTTCCCTGGCTGGAAGGTGCTTTAACACCCTCACCTGAAGGGAACCTCTTACAGGCTCTAGCTCCACCATCCCTGTGGCCTTCAGCCCCAGAACTAGGGTCAGATTTCAGCATGCCCCAGGGGCTCAGAGGTCAAAGTTGACCCGGAGGAAACAGCTTATACTCCAAGAGAGACAAATGTTGCTAATTTCCATCAACAGAAACCTGGGGCTCTATGGAGATGGACTCTACAGGTATTAGGCCCGTGGGGGTGACACTGGGGCACTGTGACACTGGATTGGGCTGGATTTACAGGCATGAATGTGCATCCCAGAGAGTCAGAATGTAATGTGTCAGCTGGTGCAACTGAAAGGGTCTCCAACAATTTGCTTGGTCTGTTGTCTGAAGGTGCATCCCATCAGTGGTCTACATTCAGTGAGGCAGATGTGCCAGAACTTCCCAGGCATAACTGAAGGAAGAATCAGAAGAGAGTGATTTGTCACGTGTGACCTGCATGTCTCTGAGAAATGTAGCAGCGAGGCAGCGCCAGCATCCCCAGGCACCAGCGGCCATGCTCTGTGGGCTGGCATTAGGGGGTGGTGCTGCACTGCCATGGGCTCCTGATCTCAGGGGGCTGATGGCACCCCGAACGGCAGAGGCTGAGCGGTGACCCTTAAGCTCTAGAGACAAGGTGAGCAAATTACACAGAGATGGAGCTATTTCCAGAAAGTTCTGGCCTGCAGGATTTTTTTTTTTTTCCTGCAGGAATTTCTGATGGAGGCTAATGGATCGTGGTGTTCTTAGGAATGAAGTAGATGGGCCACATACTAACGTATCACTTGAGCTATAAAATTGGAAAACTCCAGGTCTGGTGGACCAGAAATCCCACTGGAGTCCCCACAGTCTCGAGTTTCTAGGCTTGAGATATGTTATTTAATGCATTAATAAAGAAGTACTTTTATCAGTTACTGTATCACACATTTGTGCTTTCAAATTGTTGACAACTGCGATTGATAGTTTCCTTTTGTATATTCCTTTGTAATTCTATGCATTTTATTTTATGCACTTAAAGGCATGATTCTCATTGTCTGTGGATGGATGAATGCATAAACAAAATGGGAACATATATACAATAGAATATGATTTTGCCTTTTAGAGGGAAGGAAATTCTGACACATGGTACAAGGTGGATGAACCTTGAGGGCATTATGCTAAGTGAATAAGACAGCCACAAAAGGACAAATACTGTATGATTCCACTGACATGAAACAGCTAAAGTAGTCAAACAGAAAGAGAAAGTAGAAGGGTGTTTTACCAGGGGCTGGGGGCAGGGCGAGAAGGGGAATTCATTGGGTATAGAGTTTCAAGTTTGCAAAATGAAGAAGTTCTCAAGAGCTTTTTCACAATAGTGTGAATGTCTTAACTAAACTGTACAGTTAAAATGGGCTAAGAAGGCAAATTTTATGTGTTTACCACAACTTAAAAAATACAGAATACAATACACACAACTGAAAGTCTTAAATTTTCTTTTCTTAAAAGCATGATTCTGGGACTTCCCTGGTGGTCCAGTGGTTAAGACTCCACGCTACCAATGCAGGGGGCCCAGGTTCCATCCCGCATGCCGCAAAGAAGACCCCATGCAGCCAAATAAATATTTTTTTAAATTAAAAAAAAAAGCATGATTCTGAGAAGGGTCGCCCTAAGTATCTTCAGATGCTAAACGCAGCCACATGGGTCCACCCACAACACCCGAACTGTTAAGAGCCCCGGCGCCTCCTATTGGCCGAACCCAGCAGGAATTCCGGGTCGGCCAGGGATTCTGGGAATCGTAGTTTACAGACCTCAGCCGGAGCCTCGCTGAGAAGGGTGGGCTTGGAGCTGGGAGACAATAGCTCCGAGAACGACATCCGGGATGGCGGGGGATTCGCGGAATGCAAGCTCGGCGCACCCGTCCCCACGTTGACCAGGGCAGCCTCTTAAACGGTCAGATGAACACATACACCTGTCCACTTGCACCACGCAGCGCGTGGCGCTCCCGGTTTGCAGTTTGCACCTGCACATTTTTTCCAATACAAATGCCCACACGAACATCTGCGGGTCAGGCACGTAGACGCTCCCTCGCTCTTCCCTGACACATCCCCACGGGAGCAGAGGCCTTGGCAGTGACCATGGGGAGGATGCACAGGCTACAGATGCCCTGGGGAAGTGTGTGCCAGGCTGAGGGCACAGAGAGTGCAAAGGCCCTGAGGCGGGAGGTTGCGTGGCCACTTGCACTAGGGGAGAGCGTCAGGGGATGAAGTGGGGTTGGCCTCGTTGGCCACGTAGAGGCGTTTAAACAGGCTAGTGGCCGAGCCTCCCAGGTGAGCGTTGGGCCGCTGCCTAGTGAATTGAATGACGCTTATTGTTTTCACCGTGATTGCAGCTGCAGCCTCGGAAGTGACTCAGCGGAATTCCTGGGAGCTGGGTGTGGGCGGGAGGGATGCTCCAAATAGTCTGGGGAGGGGGCGGTGCCCGAGCAGAGGCCCCACCCCCAAGCTCTGGCTGACGGCGCGCACACCCACCCTGGAGTTCTCCACCCTATCCCTGTTGGCTCGGGCAAGCGCCAGCGGGAGCGGAGGAAAGCGGGGCGGCGGTGGGCGTACAGCCGGAGGATTCAGGGAGAGAGGGAGGGAGCGGGAAACCTGGCGCGGGGCGGGGACTTCTCCCATCCTCCTGGAACCTCCATCCTTGAGCCCGGATTTGGGTGGGGGTGGGGCAGACTGGAAGGAACTGGGGTGCGGTGGCGGCTGGCTCTCTTTTCAGCCCCCGGGGGGAGCCCAGGCCTTTGGCCGGGGGCTGGGGAGCAGAGTTGGCCCAGTCCGGACTCCTGAGTGAGTCAGCCAGATCAGGGCCTCTCTGGGACTAACTTCTTCCTCTAAATAAAGGGAATCGTTCAGTCAGCAGGCATTCGAGCTTAAAGTCGCTCGTGGCAGACTGGGCATTTCCGAGGGGGAGCCAGGACAGGCTTGAGTTAAGAAGGTCTGAGCACTGGACTGGGGCTGTGGCGCAAATATTCTAAGAATGAGCCTCAGTTTTCCAGTGCATAAAACGGGTGCCACAACCCCAAGAATGAGGCTTGCTGGAGTAAGCTGCGCGCGGTCCACCTAATTCAGGGCGACAGCTTGCTCTGGCCTTGCACCCCGGGGTGGCTGGACTGAGAAGGCGAATTAATAAGTACTGAATGGCCCAGCTCCAACTTGCCCTCTTTAGGGAAGACGTCCCCCACTACCAAGACAAAACACACGGCCTGTTCCCTCCTCGGGGCCGGAGAAGGGAGGACCCCGCCCAGGATCTGACCGCCCACAGGGACCCCACTGCCCTTTCCACCGCCCGATCGGGCTGCGGGGCGCCTGGCGGCCTCCAGGTGGCGCTGGAGACGCGCCTGCCAAGCCAAGCTGGGCGGGGCTGGACTTGTCCTTGAGAAGGGGCTGCTCGGGAAGCCACCCCAGATCCACTGAGAAGCCGTTTGGACACCCCCGCCCCCAGCCAAAAGTACTGCATTCAAAAAAATGCAAAATTAAGAGTCAATACATATATGTATTTATGTGACATATATGTATATATATGTCAAGTTATGACTGAACTCGCCTCATCTTTCTGAGTTGGGGGTCCAGAGCAGGGCCAGAGGTCTCTGTCCTGGCGGGGTGACAGGTGAGAAGTGGCTGGGGTGCTTATCAGAGCAGGGAGATTTAAATAGGGCCTTGAAAAGTGAGTAGAATGTGGAGCGGAGGGGAGAGGGAATTCTAGGCTGGAAGGTGGGACTGGTTCCAACAAGTGCAGAACAAAACAAGTTCATTTCTCAGGTAAGAGGGTGGAATTTGGCAAGTGGAGTAGATGGGGTGGGTGGTGTCCTAGCCTCGTCCAGCTTGGGACTGGCCACATTTTGTCTCAGCATGGTGTCCTTGCTCCACTGGCATTTCACTCTGGCATTGACAGATACTGAGAGGTCACTGTGGGCTGTGCCTAGCCTGGGGACACAGTAGGCCTGCCTGTCTGCTTCCAACCTAACATTATCCGAAGCTCCCCAGGGCCCTTGAGACAAAATCTGGGGCCTCAGCTTGAACCCGCATGCCAGTAGCAGCTGGACATTCCCTGGCAGATGGAGATCAGGAACGGCGTATGTGGGGCGCTGGACGAGTAGCACCTTCCAAGCTTCTTAGGTCAGAAAGGCATAAATAAGGAGGTCTCGGCACAGGTGCTAAGGTGGGCCGGGCAGTGACTCTGGCCTGGCAGCGATGGTGGGGGGTGAGCACTTGGGGAGAACCAGGCCTTGACCTCCCACCCCGCCCAGACTTGATCAAGGTCGGGAGATAGAAAGGCCCTGTTCTGGGAGGCAGGTGTCAAAGCATGATTTTTGAAAAGCTAAGATCGTGACTCTCACATAATTAGAACATGAACATTTGTGAGAGATTTAGTTCAACTCATTAATTAATGAGGGAACAGTAAGGCGGTAAAATTCACGCGAAGAGCATTTGTGGAACTGGGGTTTATACAGTCCATTAAAAGTGCTAGGATAAGATGCCTAAATTTGATTTCAAAAGCTGCCCAAACCTGACTCATGTCCTTTTGGGCAACCAAGAGTTAACCTTTGGTGTTATCTTTCATCTCAGACACAAATCCACAAGTTAACCTGTAACTTCAAGTTTGAGCCCTTACTTATTTTTTATTTATTTGTTAATATAAATTTATTTTTATTTTTGGCTGCATTGGGTCTTTGTTGCTGCGCACGGGCTTTCTCTAGTTGCGGCGAGTGGGGGCTACTCTTCGTTGCAGTGCGCGGGCTTCTCATTGCGGTGGCTTCTCTTGTTGCAGACCGCGGGCTGTAGGCGCGCAGGCTGCAGTAGTTGTGGCACATGGGCTCAGTAGTTGTGGCTCGTGGGCTTAGTTGCTTTGCGGCATGTGGGATCTTCCCGGACCAGGGCTTGAAGCTGTGCCCCTTGCATTGGCAGGCAGATTCTTAACCACTGCACCACCAAGGAAGCCCTTGCTGTTTACTTTTAAATAAAGGCTCAGGGCTTCCCGCGCACCTAGAGCTCACGCTCCGAAACAAGAGAAGCCACCACGATGAGAGGCCCGCACACCGCAACGAAGAGTAGCCCCTGCTCGCCGCAACTAGAGAAATCCCGTGCGCAATGAAGACCCAACACAGCCAAAAATAAATAAATAAAATTTATATATAAATAAAAAAGTACGGACTTCCCTGGTGGTGCAGTGGTTAAGAATCCGCCTGCCAATGCAGGGGACACCGGTTCGATCCCTGGTCCTGGAAGATCCCACATGCCGCGGAGCAGCTAAGCCCGTGTGCCACAACTACTGAGCCTGCGCTCTAGAGCCCACAAGCCACAACTACTGAGTCTGTATGCCACAACTACTGAAGTTCTCATGCTACAACTACTGAACCTGTGCTCTAGAGCCCGCAAGCCACAACTACTGAGCCTGCGTGCTGCAACTGCTGAAGCCCGTGTACGTAGAGCCCATGCTCCGCAACAAGAGAAGCCACTGCAGTGAGAAGCCCACATGCCGCAAAGAAGAGTAGCCCCCGCTCACCACAACTAGAGAAAGCCCACGCGCAGCAACAGACTCAATGCAGCCAAAAATAAATAAATAAAATAAATTTATATATTAGAAAAGTAAATAGCAAGGGGGACTTCCCTGGTGGTCCAGTGGCAAAGAATCCGCCTTACAATGCAGGGGACGCCAGGTTCGATCCCTGGTCAGGGAGCTGACTCAGCCCGTGCACCACAACTACTGAGCTCACGCATCTCAACTAGAGCCTGCCGCAAACTACAGAGCCCAAGCGCTCTGGAACCCTCGCGCCACGACTACAGAGCCCACGCACCTTGGAGCTTGTGCACCACAACTAGAGAAGAGAAAACAACCCGCAGGCTACAACTAGAGAGAAGCCCGCGTGCCACAACTAAGACCCGACGCAGCCAAAAATAAATAAATGAATAATAAATAAATCTTAAAAAACCAAAAAGTAAATAGCAAGGCAAACAGAAGTTTCCTAGAGAATTAGATAATCCTTAGGTGGGCTCCGTACACATAATGCAGTCCTTCTCTGGGCTTCATTTCTGGGTATTCATGTTGCAAGAAATGGAAAATACCAACGTACCTTGTCTAGAACAACAAATACTGGCTTCTGTAGCTGTCTAGAGGTAATGGGATGTGAGGTATGGTATGATCAGGGCTCTGGCTCGATTTCTGTCTCTCTAAGCACTGTCTTCACCATGGGTCAGCTCTGTGTACCGGGTGGCCAAATGCTTGCTGCAGGTCCAGGTGGCACATGCATAGGCCATAGTGACTTGGAGTAGAACAGCAGTGCTCTGGGCCAGGGTGCCAAGGTGCCAGGGTGCCAAGGTGCCAGGTGCCAGGGTGCCAAGCATGCCCCGAGGGCTCTCCAGATTGGGCAGGTTAGGTCACAGGCCCATCCCTGGAGCGATGATGACCTGGATGGGGAGGTGACCTGGATGGGGAGGTGAGAGTAGGGGTTGGCCCAAGGCTCAGGAGTTGAGAGGAGCAGAGAGTGGAATGAACACCTGGACTGTCCCTAAAAAGAAGGGGAGGGATGGATGTGGGGAAGGAGCCCAAGGAAGAACAATGGAGGGAAAAGAGGAGATTGACAAGGAAATCCCTTAGGCGGTTGCGGCTGGTGTAATCATCCAGGCTTGGGGACTGGCTGGCTGGCAGCGGGTGCAGTAGCTCAGGTGTGGAGGGCGGAAGGGGCTCTGGGTGAGGATGCAGCTGGAGG
The DNA here is from genome assembly GCF_964270905.1 of Leucopleurus acutus. Taxonomy (NCBI): domain Eukaryota; kingdom Metazoa; phylum Chordata; class Mammalia; order Artiodactyla; family Delphinidae; genus Leucopleurus; species Leucopleurus acutus. The sequence continues at coordinate 3,944,241 of NC_139158.1, forward strand.
ACCTTGGTGAGGGGGCTCCAACCCCAGGACTCCGGAAACCACACCCAGAACGAAGCCACTCAGGCCCTACCAGAAGCCTCCAAGCTCCCCAAACCTCCTACTGCTCTAACTGCCGCCTCCGCCAGCAGGAAACCAGGGGGGAGGGGAGGCTGCTCGCGGAAGGGGACGGGAAGGGCCGTCTCGGGACTCAGCCGGTTCGGGAAGTAATCGGGTAGCAGGAGTTGCAAAGGGAGGAGGGACCCGGGGGGCGCGGGATCCGCTGGGGCGGTCCGGGCGAGGCTCTGCAGGGCCTCGCGGACCCCGGGGCGCCCCCTTCCTAGCCGCGCCCAGAGTCAGGGGCTTCCCCATCGCGGGCGGGGCCTCTGCTCGCCCTGATCCCATTGCTGGATCCCAGGCCCCTTCCCCCCGTGGCACCCCTCTCCCCAGCCCCTCCTTCTCCCCTGGGGCACCCGACGGCCTCTGCAGTACCCCAAAGGAACCTCAACTACAGCAGGTAGCAGGAGCCCCGCCCACTCCCCCACAGGCCCCGCCCACGTCTCGGCCACAGCCCCGCCATTGGCTTCCCAGAGCTGGGGCCTCCCCGGATTGGTCCATCTCCGCTAGACCGCGCCCTCCCGCCCGCACAAAGAAAGGGGCCCGCTCAGCCCACCCCCACCGCAGACTGCAAGGAATTTTGGGGGGCTGGGTCCCAAGGTTGCCATCCCCGCTCTCGCCCCGACCGAGGCGGCCCGGTTGAGTCACAGCCTGGGGGTTGTAATAGTAACTGCGGTCGAGGTTGTTGTGAGCCCCAGATGCGCTGACTCAGGCCTTGGGGGGTTCCGCTTTGGGAAAACCCGGGTCTCCCTACCCAGACCTCGCGCCCCGCCCCCCCGCCCCGGCTCCATTCCCACCTAGGAACTTACCCTCTAGGCCCCGCCACTCTGTCACGCCGCTGTTTCCCCTCCCTGCCCTTCGTGCTGAGGTGGGGGGTGGGTGGACTCACCGATTTCGAGTTACTTGATTGTGAAGCTGTTACAGATGAGAAAACTGAGGCTCACAGAGGGTAGGTAGCCTGGGCCAAGTCACACAGCAGTCAGGAGTAGCCGAAAAAAAAATAATGAGGTGTGGGAAGAGGGGGGAGAGGGCTGTGGACGGTGTGATCATCGGTGCCTCCTCCCCCCCTTCCTCCCTGCACACCTGAGACTCAGCGGCTAAGTCAGGGAAGGGTCGCCTGCAGGCTGAGGGAGGGGATTGGATTTGATTTGATTCATTTACTGTTTATGGTCAGAACGTGAGCCATTTTAATGTAGTCGAGATTCTTTGTTCAGAATTTTATTTTATCAGTGATGTGCTCATCCCAAACAACAGCAGGATCCAGCAGATACATCATGAAGCCAGAAATGCAAATCACATATTTAGTTTTAAGGTTTCTTGTCTGGAGGAGGAGATTTGAGCAAGAAAACCTGGCAGTGGTGTCTAGAGAGCGTGTATAGGCTTTGTTCCCACCTCCACCTCCCAGACAACTGCCTCCTTGAAACTTTCCTTATCTGTAAAATGGGTTGGTAACAGCTGTGAGGATTAGATGAGACCCTGCCCGTGCCAGGCACACAGTAGGGGTGGACATGCAGCACTGTGAAGAGCCACGAGGGCAAGCTGGGGTGAGGGTCCAGGCTGCCCCGGGAAGCGTGGGTGTGAGGGGACCCTCGGGCCATGCCCGGGCAGGGGTGGTGTGAAGCGGGGGACGGGCATGGAGCTTCCCAGTGCCCAGCAAGGACCAGCAAGGGGTGTGGGTGGGCTTGAGGACCTCACGCTTCCCAGAAACACCTTAAACTGTTTCAAAGCTGGCGGCACTTCTGAAGTTTTGGGAGAGGGTGGGTGGGTGGCGGGAACACTGGCCAGGACCCCTGGATTCAAGCGTGAGGCGTGTGGTACATCTCCAGGTGAGGGGTCAGGGCTGTCCCCTTGTCCTCAGCCAGTCAGTGGCCCTGCCCTCCTGGAGGAAGCCCCCTCCTGCTCTCGCCACTTCCCGGGCTAATTGCTGGGGCCTCTCGATTCTCTCTCCTGAACATGAGAATCCAACCCCTCCTGCCACCTCCAGGGTCAATGCAGGGTACAGCCACCACCCTCTGCCACCTGGCTTCATGTCCCCAAGCCGGCCACCCAACTCCTGCACACCCCCCCATGGGAGCCCTCTCCACCCTGTGCATGGAAACCCACCTTGCTCTGCCCCAGCCAGTGGCTTTAGGACTCAGCTGTTCCAGAAGGGAAATGAAAGAAGGGGCAAAGGGGAGAGGAAGGAAGAGGTCTTCTCTGTTTCTCGCTTTATCTTGAAAACTCACGCCAAGCGTGCAGTTTTTAAAGAACGCAATTCCTTTCAGTTTAACGTGATGCAGGGTCCTCCCCACTCATCTTCGTGCTGTCCTGGGAGGAGGTCTGGGGCTTCCAGGGGCCAGTCCAGGGCAGAGACAGGTGGGGAAGCTGGAATGGCGGGGGTGGGGTGGGGTGGTGGTGGGGTGGAGTGGGGGAGCCTGGGGGAGTGTGGGGCAGGGCAGGGGCCTCGGGGAATCTCCTCTGCCCTTCCCTTCCTTCCAAGACAATGGGCTACCAGCTGAGGGAGATAAGGGGCTGGATGGGGGCCCAGTGGAATCACAGCCTCTGGCAGCTGCCTGGAGGAAGGGGGCTTCCCCAAGGATGGCCCCCCCCCCCCCCACAGCCTCCAGGGCCTCTGGTCCCCATTACTCTGCACCTTCGTGGAAGGGAGGCCCGAAGGCTGTGCCTGGTTGGTCACCAGAGCCCCCCTCCTGACTCAGGGACTCAGTCACTCAAGGACATCTTCCTTCCTCCCTCCCTCGCCCCCCGTGTCTATTTCTCTTTCTCTCTTTCTTCAAACACAAAGTGCACCTACCTTGAGTACAAGTATGTGTCTGTTGAGATGTGTCCAGCCGAGATGTCAGCCTGTGGAGCCCAGGATAGGCCTGTGGTGGGAGCGGGCCAGGTGCGGCTTGACGGAGTGTAGGTGGGCCAGATGGCTTAGTTTGGAGGGAAAGGAGAACCTAAAAATTTCTCAGTAACTTTTATATTGATTACATATTGAAATGATCATATTTGGGGCATACTCATGGGTTCAATAAGATATATTATTAAAATTGATTTCACTGGTTTATTTTTACCGTGTTAATGAGGCTGCTGGAACATTTAAAGTTACATCTGTGGCTGACACCGAACATTTCCAGCTCCTAGAAGCCCCCTGGAGACCCACCTGGCCAGCACCTCCCCGACTCGCTTTCACTGTTCTTGAACTTCCTAAAAGGAGTCACCCAGCACGCGCTCCTTCCCATCTGTGGGGTCATCGTGGTGGTGGAGTTGCTGCACCCTCATGGGGAATTTAACAAGCCAGACTCTGGACGGAGCACAGAGATGCTGTGGCCACCACGACAGCCGGGTCCTTACCTTGGAGCAGCCCACAAGTGGCGGGAATGATGCCGGGGTTCCCAGGGGCTGCAGAGGGAAAGGGGCACCTGAGCGAGGCCCACATCTGAACTGGACTGGGTTGAACTGTGACCCCCCTCAAATTCATTTCCCGTTGGAACCTCAGAATGTGACCTTAGGATAGGAAATAGGATCTTGGCAGGTGTCATTATTTAGGGATCTCGGATGAGAGCCTGGGTTGGGGGCGGCCCCTCCATCCATTGGCTGGTGTCTTTATAAGAGGAGAGGGAGATTGGGACCCAGAGAGACGCCAGGAAGGAGGTCTTGTGAAGGCAGAGGAAGAGATGGGGTGATTTGGCCACAAGCCAAGGAAGACCCGGGGCCACCAGAGCCCGAAAGAGGCAGGAAGGAGCCTTCCCTGGAGCCTCTGGAGGGAGCACGGCCCTGCCGACACCTTGACTTCCACCTCTGGACTCCAGAACTGTGGGAAAGTAAATTCCTGTTGTTTTAAGCCAACTGGTTTGTGGTGCTTTGCTATGGCAGCCCCAGGAAACCCATCCACGGGGACTTGGAGCACTCATCTGGGAACAGAGGGGACACTGAGGCACTGGGGGCACGCGAGTGAGGTCTCCTCACAGAGTGCAGGTTTGGGACCCCTCCCGGACTAGCTGGGCATCCCTGACCAAGTCACTGCACCTCTCTGAGCCCCACTGTCCTCCTTGAAGAGGCGCTGCTGAGAGTAGACGGAGACCCTCCTACCCAGGGCTGGGGGGCACCGCAGATGGTAGGGAGGGGCCTCCGTCCCTCTGCCCCCAGAGGTGCTCTGAGCCTGGCTCCTCAGTGACACTGATGCTGCAGGAATCAGCTCAACAGCGGCTCCACCGTCACTGTGCGCAGACCCTGGGGTGCCCGGAGACACTGGCTTCTAAGGCTTTCCTGTTAGGGTTTGCCTTGCACAGGTTTTATAAAAAAAATCCATAACTAGGCCAGAGACAAGGCAAGGGACACTGCAGCCCGCTGGCCACTGCACGATGCCTGCCAGGGCCCAGCCAGAGCTGCTGGGAGGGAACTGCCCCTTGCGGGCACTTCCCAGCCTCCACACCCCGTCTTGCCCTCCGCTGCCTTCCTGCTGGTCACCGCCTCGTGGGGTGAGGGCTAGAGGGCGGTGGGAGTCTGGGGACGGCAGCGGGGAGGCAGGAGGAACTGTGGGGTCCCAGCCAGTGTGATCTGAGCAGGCTTGTGACCCTCCCCCAGGTGCCTGTCTGGTCCTACTCATGCTGCCCCCTTCCAGCCCCTCAGATGGTGTCAAAGTTCTTGCCCCCAAAACAGAAACTGCTTTCTGAGCACGTCCTCTGGGCCCTGTTTGGTCCTCATGACCCTCGGGATGTGGGGCTCCGAGGCCCCCACGCCCCAGCATGCTGACTCACCCTCTTGTACACGGCACCGCCTGCCCATCTCAGCCCCGGGGCCTGCTCCTCCCATCTGTCTTCCCCAGGTGTCGACAGGAGCACGCCACACTCCCACTGAAACCTTCCATGGCTCCCCAGCACTCCCAGGATAAACCCTGAGCACAGGCCTGCAGGCTCCGGCCTCTCCACCACCCTGTCTCCCCCCACCCCGCCCCCGTGCACCTCAGACCAAACCCCAGGTGGTCCCTGAACTCCTCCTGCCCTGCAGGCTCCCGTGGACACATATCTTTTTCAGGACATTTCCCCACAGCCCTCTGAGGTGGGCAGTATGGTACCCATTTCACAGAGGACAACGCTGAGGCTCGAGAGAGAAAGGAAGACAGAGGATGAGCAAGGGCCTGCGCACCGGTGGCTGCAGCTGCCCACAGCCCTGCTCGGAGACCGCTGCCCCATCCGTGTGCCGACCTCTATTTCTCTGGCACCTTTGGTGAAAATCAAATGACTGGATAAGTCAATTGGGCTCAATCTTCTATTCCATCCACCTGCGTGTCGGTCCTGTTCCAGAACTTTGCCATCTTCCTTACTGCGGCGTCAGAGAAAGTCACAAGGTTAGGCAGCAGTAAGTTCTCTTTATTTGTTCCCCCCTCACTCAACCCCCGGCCACCACCGTTCCACCTTCTGTCTCTCTGCGCATGGCTCCTCCAGGGACCTCATATGAGCAGAATCCTACAGTATTTGTCCTTTCGTGTTCACTGAGCATACTGTCCTCAAGGTCCATTCCCGTTGTAGCAGGTCTCAGAATTTCATTCCTTTTTAAGGCTAGATGACATTTCATTGTATGATGGACCACAATTTCGTTTATCTACTCAGCTGTCGGTGGGACTTCCCTGGTGGTCCACTGGTTAAGACTCCACGCTTCCACTGCTGGGGGCATGGGTTCGATCCCTGGTCAGGGAACTAAGATCCCACAAGCCGCTCAGCGTGGCCAAAAAAAAAAAAAAAAGCTGTCAATGGTCACTTGGGTTCCTTCCACTTTCTGGCTACTGTGAATAAACGGTGCTGTGAACATGGGTGTGCAGGTACCTGTTCAGGTCCCTGCGTTCAGTTCTACGGGGCTTGCTTATACCCAGAAGTCGAATTGCTGGACCATATAGTCATTCTATGGGGTGTGGATTTGGGGAGAAGCACGTTGTCAGCTTGGCTAAGAGAAGTGAGGGAAGGTCTGCAGGAGGGCTCTGGGAAAGGTCTCTTCTATTTATAAAAACAGCCTTCCACAGAGAGCTGCTGGAGTTAGGGAGTCTGGAGTCTCTGAACTCAGATGAGAAAACAATCACATGCTGATCGTCACTGACTGAGTTCAGCATTTCCCTCCTTTAGGATTGTGAACAGCAAACCCCAGAAGGGCCTGTGGCTTTGCCACCAACACTGTCATCGAGGGTTTCAGAACATAGTACCTCTACTGCAGAAATTTCAGAATGTCGTTTGGACTCAAGTAGTGGTAGTTCTTAAATCCACCACTAGGTATTATTTAATGTATTAAAAGAAAGTCCATATTAGCACATCACAAGTAAACAATAGGTTGACAATTTGAATGTAATTGGCTTCCTTTGTAATGCTACGTATTCTGTCTTATGCATTTAAAAACATGATACTGAGAAGGGGTTTGTCAAAAGCCTAGTTTAGATGATGCTGGGGAGATGTGATGTCTGGAACCCTGGTAGCCATTTTGTGACTCTGAGGGGCTCAGCCTGAGAGTAAAGCTGACTCAGTAAGGATGGTAGAGAGAGGAGTAGGGGAAGTTCCAGGGTCCTTTCCCAGCTATTATCAGAATTACCCAACCCAGGAAACTCCCCTCTTCAGGGCTTCTTATTTCTTGCCATAACTACTGGACTTGTTATTGATATTTATCCAGTTGAGTCAAGTTTCTTTCCCTCTTTCTTTTTTTTGGCCACCCTGCAAGGCTTGCAGGATCTCAGTTCCTCGACCAGGGACTGAACCTGGGCCACGGTAGTGAAAGCCCGGAACCTAACCACAAGGCCACCAGGGAACTCCCAATTTTTTTGGTTGGTTGTTTGTGTGGTTTTTTTGCCGTTAAGATTTCATGACTGAAAGACAGTGTTTCCAAAGGGATCCATGAATGGCCTAGGGAACGATGGGTGAGGACAGAATCCTGCTGGCCTGCATAGAGCCTTTGTGTGAATTAGAAAGAGGTGCTCCTCTGGGTGGCTAAAAAGTGCCCTGGCTGGGGGCTGTGGCTTTTGGCAAGAATAAAAGCCTCTTTTCCTCCAGGCTGACACAGCCCCAAGCGGGGGCACAGGGCTTGTCTAAGGGGGCTTGAGTTGGCTCTCCCCCGACCCCAGCTGTACATGGAGGTCCTGGGAGGAGACCCCAGGTTGAAGAGAGCAGGTGGGCTTCATGGAGGGGCTGGACATGCATCGGGTGGGGTAGAGAGGGGCTGGCAGGACCCCTGAGTCAGGCACGTAGTGAAAGGTTCCCCTTCCCCGTATGAGCATTTGGAATCCCCCAGACAGCTGGCGCTCCCGAAATGCTATGCAGATTCCGCCCCAGGCTCTTTCGGGGAAGCAGCCAGAGTGTTGGTCGGAGGCCACGTGCCCACTTGTGGAACTGTCAGGGTCTGGAGTCGGGGAGGGTCCCCGGGCCGCGGAGGATTGAGCCAAGAAAGGCCTGGGCAGCAGGGAAGGTGAGGGAGGGTCTGGCATCCGGGCCGCACCACCCCTCCTGCCTCTGGGTCCCTCTGTCTTGCTTGGGGCTGCCTGGCTGCTGGGTGGGCCTCAGGGATGCACGTGTCAGGGGTTTGTTGCATGTTGCAGGGCCCGACATGGGTGCTTCAGCTGTGGCACTGGAGTTGGGGGTGGGGAGACACAGCCCTGGCCGCCGGGGAGGGGGGAGGGCAAAAGAGGCAAGTCACCAACAACTGGCCGAGGCACTGGACGCTTGTTGTCACATCTGTCAACTCGTGGGATATCCCTCCGAGCTCCAAACTCTGCTCTAGCCTCCCAGGGAGGGGCGGGGCGGGGCGGGGCGGCGCGGGCTGCCCAGGCTGCAGCAGAAGTGCCCGGACCGGCGCTTCTTACACGTAAGCGAAGCACAGTGAAGCAAAATGAAAGGTTCCTCGGTCACACCAGCCACGTTTCAAATGCTCCGCAGCCCCATGTGTGACCTGAGGCTCCCGTATTGGACAGAGCAGGTTCCAGAACACTTCCATCACTGCACAAAGAGGCCTGCCTTGACCCCTGGGACGCTCGGACCTGCGGGAACAGGGCCAGAGTTTCCCACACACACCCTGGGGGCCTCCCCAGAGGAGATGGGGGATGTTTGAGGTGGGTCTTTTGCACGAGCAGGGGTTTGCTGGTGGAGAACAGGGAGAGGAGGAGAGCGAGGCAGGAGAGATGGACAGAGGCTGGACCGCCAAGGGCTCTGGGCCCTGGGGAGCCTTGAAAGAGTTTTAAGCTGCGGGGCAGGCGGGGCCAGCTTTGCCGTGGAGGAAGCTGCCGGTATGCCCCAGTGGATGAGTTGGGGGTAACGGAGGAGGCGGGCGAGGCTGCCGTCCCTGTGGAGGTGCTCAGCACTCTTTCTCCCCGCCCAGGCGTCAGAAGTCAATCAGAATAGCGCTCAGAGCCTGCTGGGTGGGGGAAGAGCGGGCACCGTGCTCCTCGCAGGTGACCGTGATGCCCCTGGACTTACGGGCGTTACGTAGCAAGGGTTCCGTGCAGGCTCGGGGAGGGTGGATGAACACACCATTTGACACACGGGGCCTGAGGCCTGAGGCCAGAGGCCGGCCTGTGCTGTGGAGGTTCACGGGCACCGGTAGAGGGGCGGGGGGACCCCGAAGGTCGGCCGCAGGCCCTGAGGAGCAGGAGTGGGGTGGCGGCCAGGTGGGGCTTAGCCGAGGCCTGGCACGGCCAGGGAATCGGCCCTGCTCCTGGCAAGGATGCCTTGGCAGGAGAGGGCTTCTGCCCAGGGTGCTAATGCCCTCTTAATTAGCCAGGCACTTGCCAAGGAACTGCCACCACAGCCTCACTTTACAAAACACACTCGGGGCTCAGAGCTGGTCCAGCACCTGCCACACTGTCAGGTGGATGGCCAGGTGCGGCCTCTGAGCTGCCCGCTGAGGCCAATCCAGGCCTTCCCCTCGGGGCTTCCTGGTCCAGGACGACAGAAATAGAAATGCTTTGTAGGGACACGTTTTTGGTAACAGACACGGGGCAGGTCAGCCTCTGTACCTTTGCTCCAGCCAGCCTGGCTCTGCCCTGCTGAATTCCTATTCACCCAGCGTGGCCACCACTTCCTCCTGGGGGCCCTCCTGGACATCACGGTTAACTCTGGGGTCTCCCCCACCGCCCAGGACAGCTCACTACGTGGGCCACGCCGTGGGCACCCACAGGTTTGGTTCCTGACTTAGAAGGGTTACAATTTAGGGGCAGGAGGGGGTGTCACAGATCTCTTGGCAAATCTGAGAAGAGCCACAGACTGGGCCCCTGAGAGCTGTTATGTCCCTCCTAAAAGCTGGACCAGAGCCTCGCTGTTCTGTCCAGGCCACAGTTTCCCTACGTGTAACCTGGTGGCCCTGAACCCATATTGGCAGAGATGTTTCTGGAGATGGGGTGACAGCTGGTCCTGCCCTCCTTGGCTCTGACCCGACAGTGCTGGGGTGTGGCCCGTGGCCCTGGAAGGCACAGCTGTCCATCGGTTACTCCCACTTAGGGCACTCGTGAGGGATGCGAGGGATGCAGGGATGCAGGCCGTACCAGGCTGCCTCGAGGGGCCACAGGGGCAGAACAACAAAGACACCATTCACAGGCTCTGGGCCCCGAGGCCGGTCATCTATGGGGGCTGGGCCGTTGACATCTGTGCATCTGCAACGTGGATGGCTGTTCTGGCCTCTTACACATGCCTGGGACACACTTACCTCCTTTTGAGAGAAGGGAAAGTGAGCCTCAGAGAAGACGGGGAGCCCCCTGTTCACGGCTCTAAGTGATGCTGGCGGGAAACTCCCAGGATGTCACATCCTGTCCTTTTGCAGACGAGGAACTGAAGCTTCGAGGGGCCTCAAACCCTGGTCCCTGGACAACAGTCAAAACCAAGTGCAGGGCCCATGCCCTGAAAGCCGGCAGCCCTGGTCAGGTGTGACAGGAGGTTTCTAGCGTTGAGATCCTGGAAGGCAAAAGACAGGGTGTGAGACTGCAAAGCTGGTATGAAGGGGGAGCCCCAGCAAGGAGTGGGAGGTGCTGGGGGCGGGGCGGGGGACAATGGGAGACAGTCTAAGGCTTGATCTTGTCACTCCTAGCTGCGCGACTTGCTTACGTGCTTTTTTTCCCCAAGATTGATTGATGTTTCTTAAGTTGAGGTAAAGTTCACACAACATAAAAATTTAAAGCACACAATCCTGTGGCATTTAGTATATACATTCACAAGGTTGTGCAACCACCACCTCTACTTAGTTCTTTTTTTTTTAATTTTTAAAGTTTTTTGGTGGTGCTGCACAGCATGGCGGATCTTAGTTCCCCCACCAGGGATCGAACCCTCGCCCCGTGCAGTGGAAGCGTGGAGTCTTAGCCGCTGGACCGCCGGGGAAGTTCCTCTACTTAGTTCCGAAACACTGTCGTCCCCCCCCCGCCCCCCAAAGGAACTCCGTCCCCATTAAGCAGCCGCTCCCCGTTCCCCGGCCCCTGCAGGCACCAATCTCCTTTCTGTTTGGTTGTGTTTCTTCCGCCGCTCAGGCTCCTTCTCCTCATTCGTGAAGTGGGCATGACACCCGGTTGTCGGAAAGTTAAAGCATATAAAGCCCTCGGCACAGTGCCTGCAGCGCCTGTGATTGTGAGTGGTTTAATGCCCGCCTCCCAACTGGAGCCCAGCACCAGTGACCCCAGGAGCGGTGGGAGCTGGGGCCCGGGTCTCGGCGGCTGGGAGAAGTGGGGCTTGGGAAGATTTCCTCGAGGAGAAGCCATGGGGAGCCCGAGGTGCCGGAGACCCTGGGCAGCGCAGCTTTGCCCCAGCCCAGGTGAGAGGGCTCAGCTCCGGGACAGGCACAGGTCAGGGCCCAGCTAGTCCAGGCAGGCATCTGCCCCTGGGATCAAGCCTGGAACGTCAGGTCAATGTGACAGCCTAGTAGGAATCTGATGACCTTCCACATGCCAGAGAGAATGGGGTGGAAACAGCCCTGGGGATGGAGGGGGCGGGGGGCATTCACTGGGCCAAGTCGTCATGGGATGTAAGTAAGATGCAGAGCAAAAAAAAAAAAAAAAAAAAAAAGCCAAATTAACAAAACCCTCAGAAATAAAGCTATGCACTTCTCTATCTAAATATCTATCAATATCTCCTATCTATCATCTATCATCTACCTATCACCTCTCCATCTCTACCTACATAATACATTCCTGAATAAAGGTACAGAGAGGGCTGGCAGGATGAGGTCCAAACACAACGAAACAGCACACACAGGAGACAGGACTAAGGCACAGGCAAAGATGCAGGGTCAGAATGTCAGGATTCATTATTGTTATGAACATGTTCAGGCAGACATAAAAAACACAGTATGTTGTCTCTTCTCGTGCCGTCACTGCTGGCACAATCATTACATCCTATCTATTCCCCACCACCACTGCTGGCACAATCATTACATCCTATCTATTCCCCACCACAACTATCTTTTTTTGGGGGGAAGGGAGGACTGGGGTATTTTATTTTTTATTTTTAGTGTCCTTGTCCAAAACTTTTTATCATGGAAATGTCCAAACATTTATTAAAGTAGAGAGACTCGGGAATTCCCTGGCGGTCCCGTCGTTAGGACTCCGCACTTTCACTGCCAAGGGCCCGGGTGTGATCCCTGGTCAGGGCCACGAGGCATGGCCAAAAAATAAAAATAGAGAGACTCACGGAATGCAACCCCATGTGCCCACCACCCTGTCTGGAATGGTTTAAGGCAAAACCCAGGCATCATGTCATTTCATAGGGAGTTCTTTTTCATGGCTTGAGGGAACTTAGTTCCCTGACCAGGGATCAAACCCGGGCCCTCAGCAGTGAAAGCGCCAAGTCCTGACCACTGGCCCGCCAAGGAGGTTCCTTTAGGGAGTGTTTCTGACAGGTAAAGACATTTGTTTGTTGCTTTTACAAACACTGTGCCATTTTTATATCTACCTCTGAGTTGTCCATGAGGAACTCTGCATGTATTATTATTTCCATTTGACAGGTGAGGAAACTGAGGGTGAAGTAACCTGTCAAAGGTCCCATGGCAAGTGTGTGTCAGAGCCGGGAGCCAAGTCAAGGCCTCCTGACTCCAGCTTCTGCTCCTTGGCTTTTGTGCTGGGATGCATCCCAGGATGTCATTTCAGGAAGCCCCTGACCATCAGGGGTGGGTGGGCACAGGGAATTCTCCAAGCCTGCTGGACGGGGGAGGAGTCTGAGTCTTTGTGGCTCAGAATCCTCACTCGGGGAACTGGGTTCAGGCCTAGCTGAGCAGCCCTTCCTGGTGGCCTCATTTTCCTGCCCAGACCAGGCAGGAGGGCGCCCGGCGGCCAGCCTGGGAGCGGCTCAGGCCTGGCCCCAGCCAAGCACCTCCGTTCTCCCCGTGCCATGCCCTTGTTCCGGGCAGCTCAGGTGGCGCCTGGGTTCCCGTGGGGCCCAGGGACACAGCGTCCGTGTTCCTGTCCTTCCCCAGAGGGACCCAAGGTGGAGCCTGCAGACAGGACCATGTGACTGCACTGGACACAGAAGTGCCCAGTGTAACTGAGACTCGGGGAATGGAAGAGGCGGGAACATGGGTGCAGAGCAGGGAAGGAGTTTTGAAAATGCTCTTTTGCCAAACTGACCTAAGATTTTGTTCCTATATTGGCTTTTCGGCAATAATTAATCATAATAATAATTAAAAAAAAACTGAGATGCTTCCCTCTGCCCTCATCCAAAGATCTATGCTCATGAGACTCAGCCATCTGGTAGTGTTCCCTGTACTCAGGAGACCCCTCTTTCCCAGCAGCTGCTGTGAGCCAGGGCTCCCTCACCCCCCAATCTCCTCCCAACCTAGAACAAGGCAAATACATATCACCCATATTGGCTTTGGACAGAGGACAGAGTGAGCTCCCCATCACCAGAGGCATTCAAGCCAAGACTGGACAGCCTTAATTTTTTAGAAGTTGCCTGCTGGGTAAAGAGAAACATGAACACATGTTGGTTTGTGGTTGAGGGCATCCCTCTTGGGAGGAGGTTCTGGCCAAAGCAGGGCATCAATAGCAACAACCCAAGTGTCCATGGCAGCAGTTAAATAAATGGCACATTCATGCAGTGGAACATTACACAGCTGTGAAAGAGAACAAGGAAGGCACTCAGGTACTGAAGCAGAGACTGGGTTCAGATGCAAGTAAGAAAGCAGGATTGAAAATACTGTTTAAAGATGTAGGGATTTACACGAATACAGATGCAGGTTTGCTTGTCTTTGAAGTTCACGGAAAGGGAGACAATCTAACAGCAGGTATGGAGGTAGTGGGTGGGAATGGGGGGAGGGGGAGGACAAAAGCCTTTTTAGGGTTTGGGAGATTTGAACCAGGTGAATATATTGTCTGTTCAGAAAAACATTAAATATACTAATTTAGCTCCACGCCTATTGAAACGAACCTCAGCTCTTCATATACTCACCCCTACACTGCCCCTTGCCCCCAGTCTCAGGACTAACCTGATTTTCCCCAACACTTCAGGCTCTATGCTGTTCACTCGACCTGGACTGCCCTCATCTGTAGGGAAATCCAAGGTCCCCTTTCTATGTGCCCTCCCCCACACTGCTCCATTTGATTTTAATTTATTCAGCAAATCGGCACAAGGCTCACGCTCCTGGCCGACTGATCCTAAAGCTTTGTACTTCACCATCGCTCTGACTACGGGACTAGGGTCCTGGGGATTCCTGGTGACCCTGGGGGCTGGAGGGAGTCTGGCCCGTCCCCAGGACAGTTCCCAGGACCAGCTGGCATTTATGAGCACTGACCACGTGCCAGGCACTGTTTTTTAGGTGCCTGATGTGTGGAGTCACCAACTTGTCTCCGTTTGCCCAAGACCTTCCTGGTTTGAAAACCGAATGCCACGTCCCAGGAGCCCCCTCAGTCCCGTTCACAGCTCCTTCTGTCCTCTCAGCTTCTCTCCTGGGGCAGGTGCTATCATTATGCCCTTTTTAGAGATGGGAAAACCACGAACCAGGGATGTGCATTTGAGCCCAGGAAGCCCGATGCAGGAACCCTGGCTGCCACCATACCCAGCCGGGCTCACCAGTCTTTCTGTCAAAAGCATCACCTGGGAAGGCCTGGACCCGCTCCCACTCCTGGCCTGACTGAGAGGCAGGAGCCCCCAACCCCAGCTTCCTTCCTGGCCTCCATGCTGCTAAGTTGTAGGAGGGGGACTTGGGTCAGAATGGGGAGCTGCAGAGCCAGGAGGGAGATGCCATCCAGCCCCCATCCCAGCAGGCACGTCTCAGCAGTCTCCAGTCCTGCTGCCAGCATGGACCCCGCCCCCAACCTTCAGTTATTCAGCTCCCTCTCCTCTGAGCGTTGGTAGTTGGCCAGAGGGTTGGGGTCTCCCTTACTAGGGCTTTCTGGGGACTGGAATGGGTTCTGAGGGTGGCCAGGGACGGTGTCTGCTGAACTCCATGCCCTCAGGGACTCTCAGACAACCCTGAGATGGGGGATTTGAATCTCTTCTACAAAAGGTGAAACAGGCTCAGAGAGGTTAAGTGACTTGCCTACAGTCACACAGCCAGCGAGACCCTGGGTTTCAAGTCTATTAGATGACCTCAAAAAGAGACACTTGATTTCTCATCTCTCCAGAGGTGAGCTTTGTGGGAGGGGATGCTGTGGGCAGTGCCTGCCTGGGGCTCAAGGACCTGCCAGTAAACCCATTTGACCCAAATGATGGTAAAGTAACACAAAATTACCCTGAAAGATAAAAATCCCTGGAGGAGGTTGCCTGGGGGGAGCCACAGGCACAGACCAACCAGCCCAGGAGCTAGTTCAGTGCCCTCTGCCTTTGGCCTCGAGACCTTGTGGGCAGCCTGTGGTCATGCTGGCATTCCAGGGGCCTGCTTGGCATGTGGGGAATGTCCCAGCAAAAGTCTTGGCCTTTGGAGATGCTCAGAAAAGGGAAGTGTTCCTCTACAGGGGCAGGGGTGGGCATCTGTAGGGAATATCCACATTGACGGAGGAGGATGGAGAGCTGAGGTCCTAAAGGAGGGCTGTAGCCAGCGTCGCCCCTTCCTGTGTGCCAGGCTCTGCGTCCAACGCAGTGGGGACCTGGGGGTGGGTATCAAGTGGGAGGCACGGTGGCCCCTGGGGCTGGAGACCTGGGTTCTGCCCCTCGGGGCTGTACTGCCTGAGCCGGAGCACGTCTCTGACCTGCTCAGTAAAAGGGCACGCTTCTCACTCTATGCCTGGAGAACCTCACCAGAACCCTGTGGCTTCTGCATCCTCAGAGTGGACACACTGCCACTTGTCTCAGCCACTACCACGGAGACCTATTTGGGCCAGCCCGGCTGGGTGCCTGGGCCACAGGGAAGGGTCTGGGTGGCTTTCAGGGCAGTGTCCTGGGAGGGAAGCCTCGGGGAACCCCAGCCCCCGCTCTGGAGGCTGCAAGGCCTGGGTTGGGTGAGTTGGGGTCTGCAGGCCCCTCCCCAGCTCCTGGCCTGCCCCCCACTCTTCCGCCCACAGGCCCTTGGAGGGTCCCCTCTCAGCTCCTTCAAGGCTCTGCTCTAAAGCCACCTCCTCTGAGGAGCCTCCAGGCCGCTCCGCCCTAGTACTGATGTGCTCTGTGGTCTTGCGGTCTCTATCACAACCTCAAACCTGGCTCGGTCTTCCTCCCGGCTGGGCTTGGGGTGCTGGGCCTCCGAGGGGTCCCGTGCTCTGGGTGAGTCCTCAAGCTGCGGTGCTGCGAGGGCGAGGCCTTGGCATTGGCGGGGAGGGGGCGGCGGCCCGAAGAGGGGGGACTGCAGAGGCCGGCCGAGCAGGGAACGCGGCGAGCCCAGCCCCCACCCGCGCCCCTCCGGGACCCTGCGCGACTCAGCTCGCTCCCTGGGCCCCGGTGCCCCCTCCTCGGCGAGCCCCGGGGCGGGGCGGGGGCGGGACCTCGCGACGCTGACGTCACCCCGCCTATAAAGAAGCTCGGGCGCCACGGGCCGGCTTTGTAAAGCGCTGCTGAGGGTGAGCGCACGGCCGCGGCAACTGAACAAAGGAGCAGGGCGCCGCCGCTGGGACCCGCCACCGACCTCCCGGGCCGCGCCGGCCTCCCGCCCGCCGCCACCATGACCGCCAACGGCACGGCCGAGGCCCTGCAGATCCAGTTCGGTCTCATTAACTGCAGCAACAAGTACCTGACGGCCGAGACGTTCGGGTTCAAGGTGAATGCGTCGGCCAGCAGCCTGAAGAAGAAGCAGATCTGGACGCTGGAACAGCCGCCCGACGAGGCGGGCAGCGTAGCCGTGTGCCTGCGCAGCCACCTGGGCCGCTACCTGGCGGCGGACAAGGATGGCAACGTGACCTGCGAACACGAGGTGCCCAGTGCCGATTGCCGCTTTCTCATCGTGGCGCACGACGACGGCCGCTGGTCGCTGCAGTCTGAGGCGCACCGGCGCTACTTTGGCGGCACCGAGGACCGCCTGTCGTGCTTCGCTCAGACCGTGTCGCCGGCCGAGAAGTGGAGCGTGCACATCGCCATGCACCCCCAGGTCACCATCTACAGCCTGGCCCGCAAGCGCTACGCGCACCTGAGCGCGCGGCCGGCCGACGAGATCGCAGTGGACCGCGACGTGCCCTGGGGCGTCGACTCGCTCATCACGCTGGCCTTCCAGGACCAGCGCTACAGCTTGCAGACGGCCGACCACCGCTTCCTGCGCCACGACGGGCGCCTAGTGGCGCACCCCGAGCCCGCCACCGGCTACACGCTCGAGTTCCGCTCCGGCAAGGTGGCCTTCCGCGACTGCGAAGGCCGCTACCTGGCGCCGTCGGGGCCCAGCGGCACGCTCAAGGCGGGCAAGGCCACCAAGGTGGGCAAGGACGAGCTCTTCGCCCTGGAACAGAGCTGCGCCCAGGTCGTGCTGCAGGCGGCCAACGAGAGGAACGTGTCCACGCGCCAGGGTGAGTGGGGACGCCGTCCCCCGCCTCTCTGGGCCATGCACAAAGCGAACCCCACCCCAGTCCCCGCAGCCTCCCGCCCTTTCTCGCCCGCGGCGCCGCTGCAATCCTGAGCGACGCCCGGTGCGCCCCCGCTGGGCGCGCGGGCCACCCCACCCCGCCGCGGGACCTGCGCTCCGATCCCCAGGAAAGGGCGAGGGGTGGGGCTTTGCCCATCCTTGGGTGCCGCTGCATAACCCCCACTCCGCCTTGAGGTTGGGGCTCCTAGGCCGCGATTAGACGCCACCCCTTGTGCCACCCTCCGAACCCTCGGCCTGATCTGGGTCCTCCCTACGCGCGCAGATCCCTCCCTCGCATCCGTGGGCCTAGCCCGTGGGGAGGGGACGCCCCTCGCCTGTTTCCTCGTGCCCCTCCCCCCGGCAGTGGGCCTTTGGCTCCAGGGCGGAGACTAGGGGTCGCAACAGGCGCGGGGCGCGGCCCCGCTCCATGAAGGCCGCCTTTCGCGGGCGGGATGGGGGTAGCCTTTGATCTCCGCAGGGTGCGCTTCCACCTCCCCTCCCTCCGGGCCTGTCTCCACCTCCGCTGGCTGCTGGGAGGGGTTGGTCTCTGCTGGAGGGGGGTGCCCAGAGTGTCTGCCCTTCCCCCCCCCCCAGCCCCTCCTCCCGCGTCCGCCCCGCGCTCGAGGCCGCGGCCTTTGTGAGCAGGGGGGCGGGCTCGTCGACAAGGCCCTCCCTCGCCCCCTTTGTCCTGCTCCGTCTCTGCAGATGGGAAAACCAGATGCGGCCGGGCGGGGGAAGGAATCTACTTTCTGCGGGTTCCCCCCTGCTGAGGACCCCCCGCGCCGCCCCTAGGCCCAGTGCCCCGTCCGAAGCCGCCCCAGAAGGCGGCCTCTCTGCTCGCGCCCCAGCCCCGGGACGGCGTGGCGTGGATGGCGCCCCGCCAGGCACCCCGCCCCGCGCCCGCGCGCGTCTCCTGGCCGGTACCCTCTGCTCTGCGGGAGCCAGAGAGCGGTCTCAGCCTGAGCCCGAAGACCCCAGCCCGGCACCCTCGGGAAGCCCCCCCTACCCTCGGTTGAACCCACCCCCAAGACTCCCGCCTGGAACAACTGGCGGCAACTCGATGCGTCCTCTCCCGGGGCCTCCCGCTGGCCTGGCGATTTCCTACTGGCCTGCGCGCCAGAAGTGAACCCTCCTCTTTCCCTTCTTAGATTCTCCCCGTAGGCGGCTTCTCTTCCTTCTGGCGCCCTCGCCCCTCCTTTGGGGGAACCTGTGGGTGTCTGGCTCCCCCAGCCGGGAAGTTGGACCCCAGCCTCTGGAGATAGCTGGATGGGAGCCCAGTCATTGCCCAGCCCCCCCTCCCCTTCCTTCTGACAGCCACCCTCCTGACCCGGCTCTGCCAAGGAGGTTGCAGCCCGGTGGCAGTTTCCTACCTGAGTGTGCTGATTGAAGTGGGTGGTATTTCCTCCATCCTGCAGATGGGCAGGTTTAGGCCCAGAGAGGAGCAGCCATGTGCCCAAGATCACACAGCAAGTAAGCAGCGTGAAGAACTGGGTTTGACTCCAGAACGAGCTCTTATCTGGACCCCCTGATGCCTCCCAGCCTCTGGGGCACAGGTCCTCCCCTTTCCAGTCTCACACAGTACGAGGTGGGGCAGGACTCCCCACCTATTCAGCAAACACTGAGCCCCTATCAAGTGAGACATGCTGAGGCCTGAGTGGTGAGCACATGGGCCTCTCCTGGATCCTTCCCTGCTGGGCCCAATGTTCTCGTTGGGACATGAGGAACATCCCAGAGGTGTCAAGCAAAGGTCTGGGGGTCCAGGAAGTACATGAGGGTCCCAGATTAGATGGGGGAGGTCCCTTTCTGAGGAGGACACTTGACCTGACCTGAGGATGAATAGAAGGTAGCATGTATCAGGTGTGTGGAACAGTGTTGCAGGTACAGGGAACAGCTTGTGCAAAGGCCCCGAGGCAGGAAGGAGCAGAAAGCCCAGGGTGGCTGAACAGAAGCTTGTGACGCTGGTAGATGGGACTGGAACAGCCGGCAGGGCCACAGGACCTAGGTTGGGTGCTCAGCAATGCAGGCGTGCTCCATGCTTGCTGGGCTGCATCTAGCACCTGCCCTGGGGAAGGTGTGGCAGGAACGCGTGGCCCTGGCCCTAGCCCTTGGCGCCAGAAAGGAGCAGAGAGATCCTGGGGGTGTTTCTGGCAGGCACTGGTGAGCCTGGGCAGGTGCCCTCTCCTTTCTAGTAAAGCTCGTTGGTGGCGTCATGGTGTGATTCAAGCTGATGGGGCAGGAGGAGACGGAAATTGCACCAGGAGAGCTGCTGGCTCATCTGTGCGTTTAAAGGGAAGGGAGATTTGGGAGCAAAGATTGGAGCTACATTGGCCTCAGATTTTGGGGTCCTCATCTCGTTCTGATGTTGGCTGACCTCGGGTCTTCTTTGTGGGGTAGAGGATGACCAGAGGACCTGGAGCCGGCATGGGCTTGGGGGGTGTGTCTGCAGAGGCCATTTTGGACAGGCCTGCGTGGCAAGGAGGCTTCAGCTGTGCTTCCGACACATGTTGGGAAACGCCAGCCAGGAAGGAGGAGCATCCTGGGTTTAGCTGGCTGGGGGAAGTGAATCATCATCCCCGTAGGCCTGCACAGGCCGGGCCTGGCGGGGGGGGGGGGGGGGTGCTCCCTGCTGAAGCTGCAGCCTGCTCTCTGGCCTCAGTTTCCCCATTTGTAAAGGGCTCGCCCAGGGCTGCCCTGGGCACATTCTTTTCGGCCAGACTGTATTTCTGGGAGGAGGCCATCACAGCCTACATTAGAGGCAGGGTCGGCCACAGGGAGTGGGGGTCCCAAGAGCTGATGTGGCCAGGCAGATGGCACATGTCTATCCCAGGTCCTGGGAAGTGCTGTAGCTGTGACCACACAGGTGGGGACATGGCTTGGGCAGGGATGGAGGATGTCAGGGCCACTGAGTGAGCAGTACTCATGCTACTTTGGAGCCTCACCTGCCCTGGGCTCCAGCCAGACCCTGGGCAGAGCCTCACCCCATTTCCCACCTGGTCTCACAGCCTCTTTGCATCTGGCCAGCTGTGCCCTGGGGACTCCATGCTCAGGAAGTGCCCAGTCCCAGCCGCTCAAAGGTGAGGCTGGCTGGCTGAGAAAGGGCTGGTCAAGCTGGGCTTTGCAGGATGTGTAAGAGGTCTCCTGATGAGGCAGGGCATTTCAGGCCCAGGGAACAGCTTGTGTAAGGACGGAGTAGGGATTTAAAGTGGTCAGGTAGTGGCAAGAGCTGACTGGGAAGAGGGGAGGTGAGGTGAGGCCACAGATGCTTCTGGGCCCCCTCCCTTAAACTGAATGGGGGTGGTGGAGAGTGCCTGATTTGAACAAGCCAGGGGAATATGTGGACTGCTAAGGCTGAGGGGGATGGGGATCATGAAGTGTGTTGGCAGGGAGGGGGTGTTCCCTCCAAGCCCCTGTACAGGATGGCTCAGAGGCTCGAGATGGGGAAAGCCACGATGTGGGGGGACACGCCGGGGCCCGGTGTCTCAGTTGTGCTCTCTGGAGCGGGTCGGGGGATGTGCCCATGGGCTCTATTGAGCCCCCGCATCTCCTGCCTCCTCAGGGCTCCTGTGGGCCTGTGACTCAGGTTTTTTGTGCTGCTGTTGATGAAAAGAAAAATCCCAAAGAAAACCCTGTTCCCATAGTAACCGAGCTCTAATTAGAGACTCCAAGGCCCCACTCCAAGTGGGGCCTTTCCCATCTGGGCAGGGCCTTGGAGCCAGGAGTTACCCCACTGGAATGGGGAGGGGATACTCTTCCCACCCCTTCCTATCGCGGGCGGAAGACCTGGTGTCTACTTGGCACTGGGCTGCTAAATCCTTTCCATCTCAGACCGGGCCCTTTTGACAGGCAGAGAGGGAAACTGAGGCTGCGTGGGGGGAGGCACTCAAGGGCGCCTGGCCCCAGCTTTGCATACCTTGCGGGCTGGCCTAGGCCTGTTTATCAAACCAGTTCCGGGACTGGACACACCCAGGCGGGACGGGGTCTGAGTGGCTGAGCAGGTGGTGGTGGTGGTCGTGTGGCCCTGAGGAGGTACCCGCCGCTGCAGAGCCTCCCTTTGTTCCTGGAAATAACTCTGGAATTGCTGGGAGGAGTCAAGCCCAGGGCTGTCCGCAGGAGCGCAGGGCTGGCTAAGCTCTCAGGAACCAAAGCCTCATTGAAAAGGAGCCCCTGCACTTGCTGTGTTTGTCCTCGGGCAGGCTGGCGAGCGCCTTGTTCGCTGGCAAGCCTCTGTTATGTCAGGTAGGCTGGTCAGTGCTAGAGATCTGACTGCCACTCGGGGCCCTTCCCTGCCCCCTTTGCCCCTCTTTCTGGGGAGCCCTGTCTGTCTTTTCTGCTGCTGAGGTGTGTCCGGTGGGGCTCCTCCTCGTCTGTTCTTTCCTTCCCGTCAGCCGGCCTGCCACGTGTTGGGCAGGTGGTACCATGTGGCTGGGCAGGCTGGGGGTGGCAGCTCTGCAGCAGCGGGTGGGGCAGGCCTGCTGGGCGAGGTCTGAGCAGGGATGGAGCCCAGCCCCACATTGTGCTCCTGGTGTGGCCTTGAGGATGGTCATCCTCTGGGTGGCTCGGGCACCCAGAAGGCCTGGCCCCTGCTGATCCTCGCCCCGTGCTTCACTGGGGCGTGAGGGGGGATCGAGCTCACCTCTACCCCCGGGGCCTCAGTAGTCAGCAGATCCCTGACACTGTGGCTAAGGGGACCCAGGGGGCCTGGAGGGTCAAGCCCAAGCGTTGTGAGGGTCTGCTTCAGAGTGACGCGTGGAGGCCACATCCACCAGTCCACAGAGGGGAGGGAGGGTTGGGGGAGAGGGCGTGGCAGGAGGCCTGAGTTTGCCCATCTCTCCTCCTGAGAGCCCTGGACCCCTAGCTTTCTCTCTGGGTGACCTTGGGCAAGGGCACCACCTCTCTGCCTCATTCTCCTTTGTTGATGGGGTGGCGCTGACATGGGACACGAGACCCGGTTAGCATGGGGCTGACACCTTTCAGGCCCTCTGGGTGGTGGCTGGAGAACTAAGAATGGGTCCTGGGGGAGGGCCTGGGGGTGCTCAGACCCCAGGCTCTGCCACCCGCCAGCCTCATCTCATCTGAAAGGACACCTGCCGCCCGCCACTGATCCCGGCTTCATAAAGGCCTCAAGGCCCAACTCACCCTGCTGCTGAGGCCCTTAGGCTCCATGGCGCTTGGGGATGTGAACTTGTTGGGACCAAAGATCCCACTTCAGGTTTTATCTGGAGGAGTCCATACGGATGTGCAAAACGACATGGCTGCAGCTTGTGGGAGCAAGACCCCGGAAGCCACCCCCTTCACAGACGACTTAGGGACACGGAAACGTGTAAAGGTGTTAGGCAGATCATTTGCAAATCGAGGTCTGTAGCATGCATGCACTTGAAGGTCAAGAAAATGCATATGTGAGCGCACAGGGAAAAGGCTAGGAGTGTGTGGTCGCCCGCCGTTCACGGTGGCGTTCTGGGGGTGTGGTGGGCATGGGGGTGTGTGTGAATTCGCTTTTATGAGTTTTCTAAATTCCCTGAAGGGAACGTGTGCTATGACTCTCTTGACACGTATACAGAAGCAGGAAGGATATCATGAACTACTACCATATACCGACTCCCCCAGCTGCAATATTCTGCCACACTAGCTCCCTGTCCCTTTATTCATTGCTTCTGGTTGTACTTAATGCAAATCCCTGACATCAGGGCATTTCATCTCAAAATGTTTGTGTGTATCTCTAAAAAACAAGGCCATTTTCTTACTTAATGACAACATGATTAACAATAATTAACCCATGCTCTCTACTCCTGGACCATGTTGAGAGTCTCCCAGTTGGTTCTACAATATCTTTTTTTTTTTTTAACAATATCTTTTTGCATTTGGTTTGTTGGAAGGTATTACTTCTGTAATCAGAGAATGTGATGTGTAAATGGACCTAGCTGGCCTTGGCCCTTGACTTGTCCTGCCTGGGATCCTGGGTTCCGCCCTCTGACGTGAAGGCCGAGGGGTCTGAGCCGCACTGTGGGGTCTCAGCAGCCCCCTGCTGTGTTGGTGTGTGCGGGCAGGGCTGAGGGTCAGCCAGCACTGGGGGGGCGTGGGGGTCCCTGTACTAGCTGGAGGCTCTCCCAGCAGGTATGGACCTGTCGGCCAATCAGGATGAAGAGACCGACCAAGAGACTTTCCAGCTGGAGATCGACCGCGACACCAAAAAGTGCGCCTTCCGCACCCACTCGGGCAAGTACTGGACGCTGACGGCCACCGGGGGTGTGCAGTCCACTGCCTCCACCAAGTGAGTGCCCCGCTGCCCGCCTGTCACTGCCCGCGCTCGCCCAGGCTGGCCTTCCTGTGGGGCGGCCTTGCCTGACCCTGTCCCGCCACCCCCAGGGATGCCAGCTGCTACTTTGACATTGAGTGGCGTGATCGGAGGATCATACTGCGCGCATCCAATGGCAAGTTTGTGACGGCCAAGAAGAATGGCCAGCTGGCTGCCTCGGTGGAGACAGCAGGTAGCCACCTGGGGGCGTACCTCAAGCCCTTGTTCCCTGGAGGGTCTAACTGTATGCCATGGTCACTTACGAACCCCACCCGAAGCCTGCCCTGTGCTGGGCATCCTCCCAAACTGGCACCACCCTGCCTCACCCTAGGGCTGGCATGCTGTGTGACCCCAGACTCCCGCTCTCCCTCTCTGAGCCACACCCTGGGTGTCCACGCCCAACCCCACGAGGCTCACTTCTCTTCCACCTCCTGGGACAGGGGACTCGGAGCTCTTCCTCATGAAGCTGATCAACCGCCCCATCATTGTGTTCCGCGGGGAGCACGGCTTCATCGGCTGCCGCAAGGTCACAGGCACCCTGGACGCCAACCGCTCCAACTACGACGTCTTCCAGCTGGAGTTCAGAGACGGCGCCTACAACATCAAAGGCAGGTTCTCCTGTGGGCAGTGCCGGGTGGGGCCCCCTGGGCTCAGGGGGCCAATGTTGGACACAGAGAGCAAACCCCTGCCCCACTTGAGCCTGGCTTTGGGGCTCGGCTTGGCCACCCTGTGATGTGGCCTGGGCCAGGCCCCATCTGGACACCAGAGGCTCTAGGCTGGGGGGGGGGTAGCCCCTTTCCCTCTTGTCTGTACAGGAGGGAGATGTCCGGCCCACCCCAGATAGAGCTAGAGAGGGAGACGGGATTCTGGAAAGGCTGGGCGGGGGAGGGGTCACACACGAGTTATGGGACCAAAATTCTGGTGGGAGGCGGGGGAAGGGACTCCAGTCCAGCATGGGCCCGAGGCTTGCGTGGATGTAACAGACCCCACCCCCATTCTGGAAGCCGTGACTGGAGGGTGGGGAGCAGAGCCCAGGCAGGGCCTGACGGGGCCTCCCCTTGCTCCTGCTCCAGACTCCACAGGCAAGTACTGGATGGTGGGCAACGACTCCTCTGTCACCAGCAGCAGCGACAGCCCTGTGGACTTCTTCTTCGAGTTCTGTGACTACAACAAGGTGGCCATCAAGGTGGGCGGGCACTACCTGAAGGGGGACCACGCGGGGGTCCTAAAGGCCTGCGCTGACACTATCGACCCCACCACGCTGTGGGAGTACTAGGGCCCCGCCGCCAGCATCCCCCTCCCCACCCTGCCCAACCCGCCCTGCTAACTCTCTTCTCCAGGTGGGCTCTGCTGTGGGTGGCGAGCCCCTTGCCTTTCAAACTGGAAACCCAGAGCAAATGGTGCCCTCACCTGTTGTCCCACGTGGCCTCCCCTGGGCAGGTCAGAGGCTGTGACCTGGTCCTTGGAGGGATTTCACATCCCTCTGCTCTCTCTTCTCTGCCCTGGGCGAGGCTGGAACTTCTTTCTTCTGACCTCAGACAACTCTGAGCCTTATTTCCCCGAAGAGGCCGAGGAAGAGTGGGGGGCTGGGAGGCCTTCCCGAGCTCAGCTCCTGGGAGTGGCGGGGTGTAACTGGAATCTCCTGTCCCCTCCTGAACCTCCCCCTCCCCCATTTCCCGGAAGCCAAGCTCTTGCCCCAGGCCTGTTGGTGGCCCCCCTGGGGCGCCATCCCTGTGTTGTCAGGAGGACAGCTGGTGGACAGGACGGGGCTGGCTCCAGGCCCCTGTGAGTGGAGCAGGCTTGGTTTGGTGGCCGCCCGGGCCTGGCCACTGCACACACATCCTGCTGTGGTCCGGGGGTCCTGCTCCTGTCTCTTTTCTTTCACTCTGGCCTGACTGGAAGCAGAAAATGACCAAATCAGTAACTTTTTTTTTTCAGTGAAATGTTATTGCTGGAGGAGCCCCAGCCAGGCAAGCCTGGTTGTAGCCATGGGTGGTCTTCAAGAGGTCTTGGTGGGGGGGTAGTCTTGAGACAGCATCTCTGGGCCTCAGCGCCCTCCGCCCACTAGTGGTGGGGTAGGTGGGGTGCCTCCCCGAATCCAGAACCTGCCTCCACCTTCCCGGGGGCTCTCACCGGCCCCTTCCCTCCCATGTGCCTGGGCCCCAGGCCTGTGTCCCCACCTGGTGGTGCTGGGCCCTTCACCGCCTCAGCCAGGGCCCCTGGTGTGATCGGTGCTCCTCTTCTGACTGGACTCCCGGGTCTCGGCAGGATGAAGCTGGGCGTCGCCCTCAGCCGGGAGCCCCGTGGAAGCCCCCTGGTCCCTGGCTTCTAGCCCCGCCCCTGCCAGTTCCCTTCCCCTCTGGTTAGTGTCCACCATGCATCTCACTCTGGGTGTCTTGGTCTTTTATTTTTTGTAAGTGTCATTTGTATAACTCTAAATGCCCATGATAGTAGCTTCAGACTGGAAAGAGCAAAATAAAGTTAACGCAAGTCTGCACCCCTGGGGTTGGTGTGTGTGTGTGTTGGGGGTGAAGGCAGGTGGCAGGGGTGGGCCTGGGAACCCTCCTGCTGCAGGTTTCCGGGTTAGAGGTCAGGCCCACACAAACCAGCAGAGCGGACTTCCTCCTGCCTTGGCACGTGTGCCTTGACGAGCTTGGAGGTGCGGGGCCCGGGTGCCCCCTTTCCATACTGCAAGGGGCCTTGTGTGCATCCGTCCACACGCCAACACAGCAGGCTTGGGCCCCTTGGGACCTGGATGTGCTGTCTGGGCGCCCTTGGAGGACAGGCCCGGGTAGAGGTGGGCACAGGCCCTGGGAGAAGTCGGCTGGATGAGCTAAGCTTGGAGTCCAGGGAGGACACCTTCATGAGAACAGGACCCCTAGGCCCAGCTTGGGGAGGAGGGGAGGCACTTCTCTTATTTGGCAGATAAGAAGCTGAGGAAGTTTCCAACCTCGAGGGGGGACCTGGGTCCTGAGCCCACCCTGTGGTCGTGGCCCCTGGCAGACCTCCAGGTGGTCAGCCCTGCAGGGACTCCAGAGAGGCAGACGCTGGGTTGGGCCCTTCTATGCAGTATCATGTTACCCAGAGCATACCTGTTCCCATCTTACAGAGGAGGAGACTGAGGTTCAGAGTAGCGAGGCAGAGCTTTGAGGGTGGAACGGGGTGCCCCATGGGTGTCCAGTAAGTAGGCGGTGATTGAAGATGGACTTGGGCGTGTGGCCGTCTTGCGGGGGCAGCGGGACCAGAGGGGCCTGAGCTGTCAGCAGAAGCGCTGATTGGCTGCTGATGACGAAACTGGGATGCCTGCGCTGTGATTGGTGGTCCCTGGGGGCGGGAGTCTCGAGATTGACAAGCACAGATGGCGGCTACAAAGGGACGTCGGGCTCAGCGGGGTCCAGGCGGCCAACCCTCCACCACTGTTAAAGCCAGGCTGGAAGCCAGAAAAGTCTCAGTGACGTGGAAGGGAACAGATGAGTCCTCCGGAGCCAAGCTCCTCCAGACTGCAGGGATGGGGATGCACTGGAAGGGGCTCAGGGAGGGGTCCCCAGTTGGGCAGTTGAGCGAGGTTGAGCGAGGTGGTTCCCTGCGGTGCCCGGGGTGGGCGCCTGCCCAGGAGCAGGAATGACCTGTCCTGGAATGATGCAGGCACCCCTCGCCGCATCCTCCCAGCCAGGCCCAGGCACTGATTCTGAATTCCACGCGTTCTGCAAAAATGGGCGCAGAGCAAGTGGCTGCGCGTTACAGGGGCTTATTCCCCCGCCCCACACACACCCCGCGAATGAGGCGCAAAGGCTGGTGGGGGAGGTGATCACACCTAGGGAGGAGGGGGGCCTAACCCAATACTAGGGACAGGAAAGGCAACCAGGGCAAGGGAACCGCACGAGCAAAGGTCAGGTGGGAGGAACCTTGGGGCGGGGCCTGGTCGGGTCCCGGATGAAGAGTGGATTTGAGTGAGGCCATTGTCTCTAGGCCCACGTGGAGGCGACAGGCGTTACCGGAAGGCGGCAGACACTCCCGGGGGCGCAAATGGAGCACCGTGGGGACCACTAGATTCACTCCTGCGCACGCACTGGGACTCCCCGTGTCCTGGTCGAAAGGTGCCCCCCGTCAGAATTGGCTCTGGGGCCCCCAGGGCGCAGATTCCAGAGCAAAGGATGCGGTTCTTCCTCAGCGATTCCCAGTTCACAGGGGTCACTGTGTGATCCTGCACACACGCACACGAGCTTGTGTACATGCATGGGTGAGTGCACACAGGAACACAGGCATGTACAGGAGCCCAGTGCACACACAACACGCATGCACATAGAGACATACGTGGACGCAGGCACAGGCACACGGACCAGCCCACAGGAACAAAGACCTTACGGTTTGCTCACCAGCCTGCATTGACTCAGCCCACAGGCTTCCAACCACTGTGCCTGGGGACTCCATTCCCCTCAGTTTTCCCAGACCCTGACTGCAGCTCCTCTCACCTCCAGCTGGGTCAGGGGCCAGTGGGCCCCACAGTTCTGAGGCTGGGTTCCCCCCAAGCCTGCCATGGAGGGCCAGCAAGAGTCGAGGCTCCCACTGCTCAGATGGGGACATCAAGGCCTAGAGAAATGCCCAGTGAGTCTGGGCAGCTGCAGCCAGTGCTCCAAGCTACTCGTTGGGGTTAATTGTGAGCCTAAAAGATCATGTCAGAAGGAAAAACATTCAATTAAACTTGTAAGGAAGAAACAAGGAAGGAGAGGCAGCCCTTCTTCCCTTCCGTGGCTCTTTTCCCTGTTGGGGGCAGGACTGCCAGAGGCCGGGCAGATGGGGGCAGCTGCGGTCCCCAGGATGTAACCTGGCCAGAGTAAACTGGGATCTCCACAGGTTGGTCCTTTAGGTCCGTCTTGGGGTGGGACCCCAAGCCCTGCTGGGGGCTCCAGCCCCAGCAGGACACAGGTGGTCCCCCCTGGTGGGGGGAAGCCTCTGAACTTCCTAGGTGCATCTCCACAGGACACGTCAAGCCCCCTGCCCTCCCCAGCTCAGGCTCCATCCCTGTTCATTTCTGGGGAGCCCTCAGTGGAGGATATCCCAGACCTGGCTGGGCCCTGCTTCCCCCAGGGCCTCTGCCAGAATTGAGAAGTATGAGAGGTGACCTCCAGTGACCTTGGGGCTCATAGCTCACACTGAAGTGTAAGGTAGGTGAGGCTACAGAGGGACCCCCGCCACTCTGGACTTCCTGGGGACCCTCTGGCCTCAGTTTCCCTCATCTGAGTGATGGACAGCTGGTTCCCTGGGCTTCAAGACTGTCAGATGGGGGAGGGGCTCTGAGACCTCCGGGGCAGCGAAAGGAGAAGGGAACAGATGGGGTCTCCCCAGGCAGAAGGAGGCCTGCAGAAGGGGCTCAGGCCTGGGAAGGGTAGGCTGGAGCTGAGCATTTGGCCTGAAGCCCCAGCCCTTTAGTGGGGCCCCTGAACTTAACCAGGAGGAGGCTGATTCTCCGTGAGGAGATGGGGGGAAGAGAAATTGCTCTCCTCTCCCCGCCCACTCCCCCCAGTCCAGGCCTGACCCCCAGAAGGGGAAGGGAAACCCACCTTCCAGGAACCTGGAACTGGGCAAGCTGCTCTGGAAAGTTTACTATTACTATCATTATTGTTACTTTAAGAATTAAGAGAGGGACTTCCCTGGTGGCACAGTGCTTAAGAATCTGCCTGCCAATGCAGGGGACACGGGTTCAAGCCCTAGTCCGGGAAGATCCCACATGCCGCAGAGCAGCTAAGCCAGTGTGCCACAACTACTGAGACTGCACTCTAGAGCCCACGAGCCACAACTACTGAAGCCCTCGCGCCTAGAGCCTGTGCTCTGCAACAAGAGAAGCCACCACAATGGGAAGCCCGCGCACTGCAATGAAGAGTAGTCCACACTCACCGCAACTAGAGGAAGCCCGCGCACAGCAAAGAAAACCCAATGCAGTCAAAAAAAAATAAATAAGGGCTTCCCTGGTGGCGCAGTGGTTGAGAGTCCGCCTGCCGATGCAGGGGACATGGGTTCATGCCCCGGTCCGAGAAGATCCCACATGCTGCGGAGTTGCTTGGCCTGTGAGCCATGGCCACTGAGCCTGCGCGTCCGGAGCCTGTGCTCTGCAACGGGAGAGGCCACAACAGTGAGAGGCCCACGTACCGCAAAAAATAAATAAATTTATTTAAAAAAAAAAAAAGAATTAAGAGAATAGGGACTTCCCTGGTGGTCCAGCAGTTAAGACTCCTTACTCCCAATGCAGGGGCCGGGTTGGATCCCTGGTCAGGGAACTAGATCCTGCATGCCACAACTAAAGATCCCGTGTGCGGCAACTAAGACCCGGCGCAGCCAAATAAATAAATAAATATTAAAAAAAAAGAATTAAGAGAATAAATACCTAGAGTATAAAGTCAAAGGGTGCCCCAGCCCCAGTCCTCCCCCCAGAGGTAACACTGAAGTTACTTATACTCTTCCAGAAAATCATTTTTTTTTTTTTTTTTTGTGGTACGCGGGCCTCTCACTGTTGTGGCCTCTCCCGCTGCGGAGCACAGGCTCCGGATGCGCAGGCTCAGTGGCCATGGCTCACGGGCCCAGCTGCTCTGTGGCACGTGGGATCTTCCTGGACCGGGGCACGAACCTGTGTCCCCTGCATCGGCAGGCGGACTCTCAACCACTGTGCCACCAGGGCAGCCCCCAGAAAATCTTATTTAAGGAATATAGCCCTTACTATGTGCCAGGTACAAAGCCCTTCATTACCTCACTTAGTCCTTATGATGGGCTGAATTGTGTCCCCACCAAATTCATATGATGAGGTCCTAACTCCCAGTACCTCAGAATGTGACTGTTTGTGGAGGTCAGGTATTTAAAGAGGTGATTAAAATTAAATGAGGTCATTGGGGTGGGCCCTACTCCAATATGACTGGTATCCTTATAAGAGGAGGGGATTAGGGACTTCCCTGGTGGCGCAGGGGTTAAGAATCCACCTGCCAATGCAGGGGACACCGGTTCGAGCCCTGGTCTGGGAAGATCCTACATGCCGCGGAGCATCTAAGCCTGTGCGCCGCAACAACTGAGCCTGAACTCTAGAGCCAGTGTGCCACAACTACTGAGCCTGTGCCCATGCCCCACAACAAGAGAAGCCACCGCAATGAGAAGACTGCGCACCGCAAGGAAGAGTAGCACCCACTGGCCGCAACGAGAGAAAAGTCTGCGTGCAGCAACGAAGACCCAACGCAGCCAAAAAAAAAAAAAGAGGAGGGGATTAGAACACAGACAGGCACAGAGGGATGACCATGTGAGGACAGGGGGAGAAAACAGCTGTCTGCAAGCCAAGGAGAGAGGCCCAGGAGACATCAACTCTGCTGATACCTTGATCTCAGACTTCTGGCTTCCAGAACTGTGAGCTAATATATGTTTTTGTTTAAGCCGCCCAGCCTGCGGTACTTTGTAATGGTGGCCCCAGGAAATTAATACAGACCTTATAACAGCCCCGCATGGTAGGTAGTGTTGTTGTTCCACTTACTGGTGCAGAAATTGAGGCACAGAGAGGTTAAGTAACTTGCTCAAGGTCACACACCCAGTTCGTGGTGCAACTGGAATTTTTATATAAAAACCTAACAGGTGAAAATGCAAATCAAAGTCAAAATGAGATACCACCTCACACCTGTCAGAATGGCTATTCTCCAAATGACAAAAAATAACAAGTGTTGGAGAGGAATTTTAGGGAAAAGGGAAGCCTCATGCACTGTTGGTGAGAATGTAAATTGGTGCAGCCACTATGGAAAACAGTATGGAGGGTCCTCAAAAAACTAAAAATAGAACTACCATATGATCCAGCAATCCCACTCCTGGGTATTTACCCGAAGATCACTAAATCAAGGGGCTTCCCTGATGGTGCAGTGGTTGGGAATCAGCCTGCCAGTGCAGGGGTCACAGGTTCGAGCCCTGGTCCAGGAAGATTCCCACATGCCGCGGAACAACTGGGCCCGTGAGCCACAGCTACTGAGCCCACGTGCCATAACTACTGAAGCCCGCATGCCTAGAGCCTGTGCTCCGCACCAAGAGAGGACACTGCAATGAGAGGCCAGTACACCACACCGAAGAGTAGCTCCCGCTCGCCACAACTAGAGAAAGCCCGCGTGCAGCAACAAAGACCCAACGCAACCAAAAATAAATAAATAAATTTATTTTTAAAAAACCCACTAATTCGAAAAGATACATCTACCTCAATGTTCATAGCAGCATTATTTATAATAGTCAAGATATAAAGACAGGGCTTCCCTGGTGGCACAGTGGTCGAGAGTCCGCCTGCCGATGCAGGGGACACGGTTCGTGCCCCGGTCCGGGAAGATCCCACATGCCACGGAGCGGCTGGGCCCGTGAGCCATGGCCGCTGAGCCTGCGCGTCCGGAGCCTGTGCTCCGCAGCGGGAGAGGCCACAACAGTGAGAGGCCCGCGTACCACCAAAAAGAAAAAAAAAAAAAGATATAAAGACAACCTAAGTGCCCATCAATAGATGAATGGATAAAAATGGATAAAGAAGATGTGATACACACACACACACACACACACACACACACACACACAATGGAATACTGCTCAGCCATAAAAAAGAATGAAATCTTGCCATTTGCGACAATGAGGCTGGGCCTAGAGGTATTATGCTAAGTGAAATAAGTCAAAGACGAATACCATACGATTTCACTTATATGTGGAATCTAAAAAACAAAACAAATGAGCAAACATAACAAAACAAACAGACTCAGACACAGGGAACAAACAGGTGGTTGCCAGAAGGGCGGGATTGCGGGGATGAGTGAAATAGGTGAAGGGGATTTAGAGGTACAAGCTTCCAGTTACAAAATAAGTATCACCAGAATGAAATGTACAGCATAGGGAATATAGTCAATAATATTGTAATAACTTTGTATGGTGACAGATGGTAACCAGACTTGTGGTGATCATTTTGTAACGTATATAGTACATTAGAGTAATGTATACTATGTATATTCTAATGTACACTATGTTGTACACCTGAAACCAACACAACGTTGTAAGTCAATTATGCTTCAATAAAAAAATCAACAAACATAACAGGACTTCCCTGGAGATCCAGTGGTTAAGACTCCGCACTTCCACTGCAGGGGACGCGGGTTTGATCCCTGGTTGGGGAAGATCCCACGTGCCGCACAGCATGGCCAAAAAAAAAAAAAAAAAAAAATCAACAAACATGACAAGTATGTACCGGCACACAGGCACTCAAAGTCATCAGTTCTCCCAGAAACAGATGGATACAAGCGTTCAGGCCAAGTGACTACTTTGGAGGTGACCCGGGGACAGGGAGAGGAGGCGAGAAGGAAGGCAATGGCAGGGCAGCACCGTGGGCACCGGGCCCTGAACCCCTCTGGGTGGTTCAGGAGATCAGGACAACACACTGCAGAGCCTTCCCTGAGGAGCAGGGACGCAGGCCTGTCACCACCAAACCTCTCCATCATGGTGGGCTGCTTTCCAGAGCGCTAAGCTGTACTCTGGACTTCCCCTGTGTGGACAGGACGGATGCGTGCCTGCACCTGGGGGACTGCTGGGCGGGGGGGCAGAGGGTGGCGCGGGGGTTCGAAGGCAGCACCTCTGCTGCAGAGGGGGAGCCGAGGGGTTATATGAGGGGCACCGACATGGCTGCTACGGCCTATGTTGTCATGCACTTATTATCATGACCCCCGTTGTATTTATTTTATTCCAATTAACTAATTAAATAACTTTTACTTGTGGTAAAATACACTAGCACAAAAGCTGCCATCTTAACCATTTCTAATGGTTCAGCGATGTTAGGAGTATCCACATTGTTGTGCCATCACCTAATTGCCACCGTAATCTCCAGAACTCTTCATCTTGTAAAACTGACACTGTCCCCTCCCCCAGCCCCTGGCACCCACCCTTACACTGTCTGCCTCTGTGAATGTGATACTGTAGGGACCTCATCCAAGTGGAATCATACAGTATTTGCCCTTTTGTGAGTGGCTTATTTCACTCAGCATAATGGCCTCAAAGTTCATCCATGCTGTAGCAGGTGCCAGCATCTCCTTCCTTTTTAAGGCTGAATACTATTCCATTGTACTGGTACGCCCCATCTGTCAGTGGACATTTGGGTTGCTTCCATCTATGGGCTATTGTGAATAATGCTGCTATGAACATAGGTGTACAAGACCCTGCTTTCAATTCTTTTTTTTTCTCTTTGGCTGCACGGCATGGCATGTGAGATCTTAGTTCCCCGACCAGGGATCGAACCCATGCCCCCTGCAGAGGAAGTGTGGATTCTTAGCCACTGGACTACCAGGGAAGTCCCCCTGCTTTCTTTTTTCTTTTTTAATTTTTAAATTATTTATTTATTTATTTTTGGCTGCATTGGGTCTTCGTTGCTGCTTGCAGTCTTTCTCTAGTTGCAGAGAGTGGGGGCTACTCCTCGTTGTGGTACGCAGGCTTCTCGTTGCGGTGGCTTCTCTTGTTGCGGAGCATGGGCTCTAGTTGCATGGGCTCTAGTAGTTGTGGCGCACGGGCTTAGTTGCTCCGCGGCATGTGGGATCCTCCCAGACCAGGGATCAAACCCGTGTCCCCTGCATTGGCAGGCGGACTCCTAACCACAGCGCCACCAGGGAAGCCCTGCTTTCAATTCTTTTGGGCATAGACCCAGAAGTGGAATTGCTGGTTCATGTGGCCATTCTAATTTTAATGTTTTGAGGAACTGCCATAATGTTTTCCATAGCAGCTGCACCATTTTACATTCCCAGCAATGGTGCACGAGGGTTTTATTTTATTTTTTGACACACGCAGCATCGTATGCGTCCACTGCTCCGTCCGTTCACTTGTCACCTAACACATGCCGGTTTTCCTTATCTGCCCAGACAGACCTCACTCTGTCTTCTCACGCTCAGCCCTGTGACATCCTGTCTTATCTACCTCGTCCCCTGCTCACGGACGTTCACATCCTTTCTCATCTGTCATGACTGGCACAAACATGGCTGAATGGAACAACGTGGGTAGGAGCCTTTTTACAAGTCTCTGGGGTAAATTCCTGGAAGGATTAAAATTCTTGGGTCACTTGACATTTTGATAGATGTAGTCTGATGGCCTCCCCAAAAGACGCTCCCCCCGGCCCCTGCCCAGCTGTGGGTGTTTCTTTACGCTTTTCCCAACGTGGATGGAATCACTCTTGAAGCTTCTTGCCAAGCTGAGAGGTGAGAAGCCGGGTCCTACGTGTGTTGGTGTGTGCCATCAGCACCGTGCTCGGGTTAGTCTGCTAACTGGGAACACAGGGTGTCTGGCCCAGGGGGCTCCTGACTGCTGGGCTTCCTCCTTTCCCAAAGCACCACTGGCAGATTTGAGGGGTGTAAATAAAAACCTCATACATCTCCCAGGGCTCCAGATAAAGTCTCATCAAAGAGCTGGTAACCAGGACTTCCCTGGTGGTGCAGTGGTTAAGAATCCGCCTGCCAATGCAGGGGACACGGGTTCGAGCCCTGGTCTGGGAAGATCCCACATGCCTCCGAGCAACTAAACCCATGCGCCACAACTACTGAGCCTGCACTCTAGAGCCTGCAAGCCACAACTACTGAGCCCATGTGCCACAACTACTGAAGCCTGCATGCCTAGAGCCAGTGCCCTGCAACAAGAATAGTCACTGAATAAGAAGTCAGTGCACCACAACTAAGAGTAGCCCCCGCTCGCTGCAACTAGAGAAAGCCCGTGCGCAGCAACAAAGACCCAACACAGCCAAAAATAAAAATAAAATAAATTTATTTAAAAAAAAAAGAAAAAAAGAAAAAGAGCTGGTAATCAAGGAGGTCCTGGGTCCCTGCAGCTCCAGATGTGCCCAAGGGGGCTCCAAGGTGGCTGATGGTCAGCCAGTCCCCTCACTCACGTGGGCCAAGGTCCTCCCCACAGAGGCTGTCCTCTTTGAGGGTGTAGGCTGTGCCCTGTCTAGCTCCCTTCCCCTTCTGTTTATTTTTTTCACTCTTTTTTTTTGTGTGTTTCTTTGTTTTGGATAGTTTCTATTGCTGTCTTCAAGTTCAGTAACCTTTTTTTTTTTTTCCCCCCTGTAGCATCTAATCTGTTATTAATTCCACACAGGGTATTTTTTTAAAAATATAAAACATTGTATACTTTCATCTTTAGAAGTTTAATTTGGGTGGGTTTCCTCCCACCCTTCTTTTTTTTTTATCATGCTCATGTCTTCTTTTGCCTTCTTGAGGGAATCGATTTACATCTATCTATAACAGCTGTTTTAATGTCCTTGTCTACTAACTGTATCTTCTTGCTTCTAGTGATTGATTTTCTTCCATCCTTAATATGGGTTGTATTTTCCTGCTTCATTGCCTGCCTTGTAATTTTTGATCCGATGACAGATATTTAGATTTTCATGTTGTTGTATGCTGGATTTCTTTTCTCTCTTTTTAAAAATATTTTAATTAATTAATTTTTGGCTGTGTTGGGTCTTAGTTGTGGCAGTCAGGCTTCTCTCTAGTTGTGGCATGTGGGCTACCTAGTTGTGGCATGCAGGCTCTCTAGTTGTGACATGGGCTTAGTGGCCCTGTGGCATGTGGGATCTTAGTTCCCTGACCAGGGGTCGAACCCGCGTCCCCTGCGTTGGAAGGTGGATTCTTAACCGCTGGACCACCAGGGAAGTCCGAATTTCTTTTCTTTGTGTTTCTTTTAATGTCTGTTAGCTTCATATGTTTTTGCTCTGGGTTGAAGTTAAAGTACTTGGAACAGCTTGATCGTTTGGAGGCTTGCTTTTAAGTTTGGGGCCAAAGCAGCCCTCCAGCCTTTCATGCCCACTATGGCAGCGACATCTTTCTGAGAATTCTAGTCCTGATCCATGCACTTAGATTCTTTGCTCTGCTGTAGGGAACATGAACTATTCCCAGTGCTGTGTGGCCTTCGTGGGTCTTTTAGTCTGCTTCTTTCTGCTGGTTATTTCCTGGCCTGGCACCGGGTCCTCACATGCATTAACTCGTCAATTGTCAGCTGAAGACAGAGGAGGCCCCTCTGCAGACCCCTAGAGCAGATCTCCCCTCTTTTCTGCTCTTTTGCTCTGCGGATTCTCGGTCTCACCAAATTCTCAACTCTGGGAGTCCACCGGTCTCCGCCAGGGCTTCCTGTTCCTGTGCTGCAGCCTGGACAACTCTCCAGAAAGGAGGCTGGGAAATTGTAGAGTTCACCTCATTTGTTTCTCTTGTCTCAGGGGTCACTGACTTTGCTCCTGTTGTCCACTGTCTGAAGACTATTGTTTCATATATTTTGTCTGATTTTTTAGTTATTTACGGGGGAAGGGTGAATCCAGTCATCCTTGTTACTCCACATGGCCAGAAGTGGTATTTCTCCCCTCCCTCCCTCCTCCTTCCTCTTTCTTCTCCTTCTCCTTTTTGTTAAATAACATCTTTATTGTGTGATAATTCACATACCATAAATTCATCACCTCAAAACGAAAGACTGTAGGGACTTCCCTGGCGGTCCAGTGGTTAAGTCTCTTCGCTCCAAATGCAGAGGGAACGCACTCTTTTTTTTTTGGCACGCACTCTTTAGCTGTCACCCCCTATCCCTCCATGGCCCCCTCCAACCCTAAGCAACCACTAATCTACTTTTTGTCTATATAGGTTTGCTGATTCATATAAATGAAATCACACAATCTGCAGCCTTTTGTGTTTGGCTTCTTTCACTTAGCATAATGTTGTCAAGATTCATCCACATTGTCGGAAGTGTCAGGACTTCTTTCTTGTACGGCCAAATGATATCCCATTGTATGGAGAGACCCCATTTTGTTTATCCATTCATCAGATGATGGACATTTGGATTGTTTCCACTTTTTGGCTATTTATGAATAATGCTAAATTATCATTGTATTAAACACATTCTAGGGAAACATCTCTGTAGATTTATAACCCCAGCTCTTGATATCTGCACCATCAGGACACCTGTAAAATCCCAGCCCATTAGAGCAGGGAGGGCTTTTCAGGCTACCCAGCCAACCCCTCCACTTCACAGATGGGGGAATGGATGCTCCAGCTGGCAGGTGACTTGCCCACCATACCAGCAGTGGAAGGAACACTCACCCACATTTTCGGATCCTAAAAACAATGAAGGTAACATTTGTGTGGCTCCTGTGGGTCGGGCTGCATCTTCACATACACTATCTCATTTGATGCCCTACATCCCCCTTCTGAGGTGGGTCTTTTTATCCTCATTTCACAGATCTCTTCTTCCAACAGTTATTGCCTGAGCACCCCAGACCCTGAACTGGTGCTGGAGATGTTGAGCTGGGCAGAATGGTGCTCCTGGGATTTCAGGGAGGCAGGCACTGTGGAAAATATTCCAAAGGTAGGGAATCAATCAAAGATGGTTAGTGCCTCATGAGGATAGAGGTCAGGGGACTGGGCTGTGTATCAGAGGCAGGAAATGGCAGAGCTGGGTAGGAACGCCCAGCTTTAAGGTCGCTCTAGGCTTTCTTTTTGGCCTTACTCCCCATCAGAAGGGAGAGAAAGGATATGTCTGTGGGGGAGGTGTCAGCTTCCCCGAGGTCTGAGGCTGTGAGCAGGCTTGGCCCCCAGGGCGCCTGGGACAGGGGCAGCCGGGCCTCCAGCAGGTCGCCGAGATGTGCCTCTGCCTGCCCAGTGCCCTTCCCTTGAGCTATGGGCATGTCTCCGTCTTATAGAGACATTGACCCTTATAACTCATGCGTTTCAGCATGCGAGGTGAAGCTGCCTTTGAAGACTGGGCAAGGACGCCTGGTGGAGGTGATTCAGAGCCCTAACTCTGGGCTGTGTTCATTTTATAATCATAGCTTCGCTTTTGTTCCAATTTGGTTTCTCTGTTTGTTTTTATATCATATGTATTTTTGGTAAGTGGCCTTAAACGCGATAGAAATGAGTAAAGAGGGGGAGGGGGAGAGAGAGAGACAGAGAGGACCAGACTTGGGTCCAATAGAGAAAGGAGGGACAGAGCCATTTAAGAAGGCTGCGGCCACAGTCCCCCCCAGGCGCCTCTTCCAGCCGTGAGAGGCGAGCCGCGCACAGGGGGGGGGGCACAGGCTTGGTTTGGGGCACGCTGGGCGCTGCGCGAGGTGGTTTGTGTGCGCTGGCCCCGGGGAGCCCTTGACAGCCCCCGCCCGTCGTGCTGGGGGGAAGCTCGGGCCGCTAGGGGCGAGGGGCCCTGGGAGGCCATCTACGGGGCTGCAGTCTCAGACAAACCGCAGCAGGGCTCAAAGCTGCCCGCGGCGGTTTCTAGCCATTGCGCTCTCTTGCTCGGGGTGGTTTCCTGCTGCCGAGGCCGCGGAGGAGCGGGTGGAGCAGCGGCGGGGGAAGGCGGCCGCTGGCTCCGGGGCGGGAGAAGCTCGGTTGGGCCCTGGTGGGGGCTTGGAGGGGAGGGGAGGAGGGACAGCACCGGGTCTGCTACCCGACGCCCAGTAACCAGAGGGCCGGAGAGAGGGCTCGGCGGGGCAGGAGGCTACTCCCCCTGTCGCCGCACCCAACCTACTGACAAGCCCTAGGCGATGAAGAGGAGCCAGGTTGGGGTCTTTCCCCACCCTCTTGGCTGCAGGCACCTCCTCTAGGCCACCTCCCCAGCCCATGGGAGCCTCCTGCTGCGTCTTCTGTTCCCGGGGTCTGGTGTTTTAGTGACATGTTTTTTGTCACCACTGCTGCGGAGCCTGACAGCCCAAGCCCACCCAGTTGAGTGGCGCCTTCCTGAGGCCCAGCCTAAGCCTGTACCATTTAGTGGCGCGTGCACAGGTGCCCAGTGTGCAGGGCGTGGGGCATGGTCTCAGTGCCGCAAGGATTTTATCTTTTATACAGCAGGTTATTAGTCATCAATTTTTTTTTTTTTTTTTTTTTTTTTGCGGTACGCGGGCCTCTCACTGTTGTGGCCTCTCCCGCTGCGGAGCACAGGCTCCGGACACGCAGGCTCAGCGGCCATGGCTCACGGGCCCAGTCGCTCCGCGGCATGTGGGAATCTCCCGGACCAGGGCACGAACCCCTGTCCCCTGCATCGGCAGGCAGACTCTCAACCACTGCGCCACCAGGGAAGCCCCTAGTCATCAATTTT
The DNA here is from genome assembly GCF_964270905.1 of Leucopleurus acutus. Lineage (NCBI taxonomy): Eukaryota > Metazoa > Chordata > Mammalia > Artiodactyla > Delphinidae > Leucopleurus > Leucopleurus acutus. The sequence goes on from NC_139158.1 coordinate 3,983,605, forward strand.
ATACACATCAGTGTACACATGTCAATCCCAATCGCCCAATTCATCACACCACCACCTCTACACACACACACACACACACACACACACACACACACACCCCACCCCCGCCCGGCTTTACCCCCTTGGTGACCACACGTTTGTTCTCTACATCTGTGTCTTAATTTCTGCCCTGCACACCGGTTCATCTGTACCATTTTCTAGGTTCCACATATATGCGTTAATATACGGTATTTGTTTTTCTCTTTCTGATTTACTTCACTCTGTATGACAGTCTCTAGATCCATCCACGTCTCAACAAATGCCACGAGGGTTTTAACTGGCACCTTCTAAGGCAAAGCCAAGCCAAGCCAGTGATCAGTCCTTGCCAAAAATGTGCTGATGAAGGGAGAGGAACTGGTTCTCCAACATAATCCTAAGAGGGATGACACAGATGGGGATTTAGATGTGACCATTTCCCACCAGGGGTCATGGGAACAAAGGGCCAGCAGGCTGGGGAGGGTTGGCTGTGCACCAGCCTTCAGGAAAGAGATTTTAATAAGCCCAAAGAGAATGCTAACAGAGCCTGCAGCAAGAGGTTATAAAACAAGGAGCTAATTAAAAATCATGTTTCAGAAGCACTTGCTCATACGTACCTTGTTACTGCTCAAGATAGACTGAAAATCTGCACATCTGGCTTACTGGTTTTGTGAAATACACCATATATATCACAGAAAAAAAATACACTGGAAGGAAACACATCAAAATATTATTAGTAGTTACCTTTGGGTAACAAAGCACTTCTTTTTTTTTCTCAATACTTTTTTTTTTGCGGTACGCGGGCCTCTCACCGTTGTGACCTCTCCCGTCGTGGAGCACAGGCTCCGGACGCGCAGGTGCAGCGGCCATGGCTCACGGGCCCAGCCGCCCCGCGGCATGTGGGATCTTCCCGGACCGGGGTATGAACCCGTGTCCCCTGCATCGGCAGGCGGACCCCCAACCACTGCGCCACCAGGGAAGCCCAGCATTTCTTCTTTATACTTTTCTGTGTTTTCAATTTTTTTTTCCATTTAAAAACATTTACAATTGGCAAATATATTAAAAAAAGACACTTTTTTAAGGATGGAAAAAATAAAAGTTTGGACATTACAATGACAAATGCTCCTGACCTAAAAGCAGTTTTACCTAAAGAAAGAGGTGAAAATCGAAGTGATGTCTCCATGAGGTCAGATTACAGAGGGCATGACTTAGGACAGCAGGGTGGACCATGGTCACAAAGATGTGCCAATGAGGGGCGAGAGCACAGCCAGAGGCTCTCACCTGTGGTGGGTTGACACAGCTTTGCAGGAGAGGAATCTGGCAAAGCTACTGAAATATACCTGGAGAAAAGGGAGCCCTCCTACATTGTTAGCAGGAATGTAAATTGGTGCAGCTACTATGGAAAACAGTACGGAGGTTCCTTAAAAAACTTAAAATAGAGTTACCATATGATCCAGCAATCCCAGTCCTGGGGTTATATCTAGAAAAGGCAAAAACTCTAATTCGAAAAGATACATGCACCCCAACATTCTTAGCAGCATCATTTACAATAGCCAAGACATGGAAGCAACCTGAGTGTCCATCGACAGATGAATGGATAAGGAAGATGTGGTACATATATACAATGGATACTACTCAGCCATAAAAAAGAATGAAATAATGCCACTTGCAGCAACATGGATGGACCTAGAGATTATCATACTAAGTGAAGTAAGTCAGACAGAAGGACAATCATATGATATCACTTATATGTGGAATCTAAAAAATAGTACAAATGAACTTATTTATGAAACAGAAACAGACTCACAGACACAGAAAACAAACTTATGGTTACCAAAGGGGAAGGCGGTGGGGGATAAACTGGGAGTATGGGATTAACAGATGCGTGCTACCATATATAAAATAGATAAACAAGAAGGATTTACTGTATAGCACAGGTAACTATGTTCAATAGCTTGTAAAAAAAGTATAACGGAAAAAATTTTTAAAAATCTAGATATATATACGTATAACCAGATCACTTTGCTGTACACCTGAAACTAACACAATATGGTAAATCAACTATACTTTTCAAAAAAAAAAAAATACACACACACCCCATTCTTTGATTCACAACTCCACTGCTGGAAATTTATCTATTGCAACATCAAAGGGAATGTTCACTGAGGTGTTGTGTGTGGTGGCAAGACTTTGCAAGCATCCAAATTTTCTTTAATGGGGCAATGGTTGGCAAATACATACAAAGAAATATCATGGAAGGCATAAAAGGCACAAATTAGAGCTATATTGACCCACAGACCTGGAGGGTACTCCATGACTGCAAAGAGAGAAAAGTGAGTTTCAGCCAAAAGTATGAAACCACTTTTGTAACAACAAAGGCCCAGAGCCCTGATAAGCAGGTGCATGTTGAAATGTGCTGGAGGGCGAGTGGGGTAAAGAGGGAGGAATGTGACTCTGGTTACTTGAATGGAGGATGGGAAAAAAAGATGGTAGTAGATTGCGGGCCAAAAACATTACTTATCTACTGATGGAAACTGTAGAATAGTCTATGATATTGCTGCAAATACGTAAATATGGAACATGTACAGGAACAAGAACTAGATGGCATGGGTAAATTTAAAAACACACCGATTTAGAAGCTGGTAATGCAGGTAACTTTTGTCTTGGGTTTACTTCAGTACACCTTTTTCAGATGTGCAATTAAAAAAAAAAAATGTCACTCAGTAAAAAGTTGCAAGTGGAGAAGAGGATAGCGTGCTTTCTCAACATCTGAGCCCGAGCGTGCTGTGATCCACCCGTGCCCAGGGTACCCTCCAGGCCTGGCAGGTGGCAGGAAGTGTGTGGAAGGGGGTGTACCTGCAGCTTCACTGCCTAGGGGCTCCCTGTTCTCAGGACTGGCCTCCTGAGTGTGGTTTCTCCCTTTTGCATCCACCTCCAGGGCCGAGTCAGTGGCTTGCTGCAGGGGCCTGGAAGAGGGGCTGACCATACTTTCTTGAAGGGGATTCTGTACTGAAAAACAAATAAAAAACCCCCTTTGTGCCCAACCCGACCTGGGCAGCCACCCAGGCAGGGTTAGCATAATGGATCACCTGGTCTTCCTCCTGTGCAGGCCCAGCCCCTCGGGGCTCCTTTGGGATCAGATCCTGCAGCTCTCCAGCAGCATCCCGACCTCCGCTCTGGGGGAGCAGTGTTACATGAAGTGTTATCACTCCCCTGGAATCCGCTGGCTTTCAGTCTGAGCAGCCCCTGTAACTCTGTGGGGTCGTGGGGCCTGCCTGGTCAGGCCGTGTGGAGAAACTAAACCAGAGAGCAGTCTGCACAAACATTTATTTACAAAAAACCAAGTTACATATGGTACAGGCTTTTTACATAACACAGTAGTTTAAACAATTATTTTATGTATTTTTACTACCAGAAGGTAAAGAATTTAGTAAACTAATCGTTTTTGCTATTTTTATACAAAGTGACAGGTCATGCACATTTTTTTTAAGTTTTAAAATCTTTTGCTAAGTGCAAGTACTAGATTCCTCTCTCCAGTTTTAAGGCAAGAAGGGGACTGTTGCTGGGCAGTCTCTCGCTCCAGGGAGCAGGCAAGGCAGCCCAGAGGGGAAGGTGCCAGGCTGCCTCCGGGACTGCTCTGTCCCCCAGACAGGGGCTGATCTCTGGGGGTGTCCTGTCGTTTGCACCTTGCAGCCACCGACTGGTGTGTCTGATGGTTATGGCGCCCTCTCTCCCCAACCCCATCACTAGTACAGACTGCTTCTCCAAGACACGAGGCACCTACAGGGTCATTTTGCAGACATGAGGGGGCTCACGCTTGGGTCAGAACTTGAGGCAAAAGTGGCTGTGCTACATCTGCAGACCTGCGAGCCACTCCACAGCCTGGCTCAAGGAGGAACGTTAGAAATCAGGCGCCCTCGGCTCAGAAAGGCAGGAGTGGTTCCCTAGCTGCCTTGTGTGGCTAAAAACAACCAGAACTCATCTCAAAAGACAAGTCTTCAGTTTGGCCTTGGGGGAATTATTCTGGTCTCCCTCCTGTGCGGCAACCTTTGGACCTTTGCATGCCAGGTCCTAGGGCAGTTCCTGGACCGCAGTGTCAAGGGCATGCAACACCAGCCCAAGGTCTGTCCTTGCTGCTGCCCCAGGACCTTCGTGGAGCCACGTACCCTGGGCTGCTGGGCAAAGATGGAAGCTGGTTCCTTCGTTAGATGATGAATCGGGTCAGAGACCCAGAAGGTTCTGGTGGGCTGGGGTGAGCACTGTCACCGGTGGGGCAGGTTGACAGCACCTGGGGTCACCCTCCCCATCCGGTGGGACATCTGTTGGCAGTTCACTGCCCTCAGGGACCCTCCCTTGGGGAAGCACGGGGAACATGCTTTAAAGGTACTTGAAGAAATACTGTTGCTGTGCCCCGAGGGCAGGGGCAGGAAGCCCAGTAGGGAAAGGCTCCTGGCAGCAGAGACTCAGTGTAGCCTCTCTTCATGCGCCCCCCACCCCAAGCCCAGGGGGCCACCTATCCGCAAACCCCAAACCCAGAGGAAAGACAGCAGTAACAGGCAACCTGGCACATCACCTCTCCATTTTAATCTCTGAAAAACATCTGAGAGGCTGATGGCAACGGGTGACCAGACAGTGATGCCTGGTCCCGGGTGTGTCCCCTCCTCTCTGAGGTCTGTGTGTGTGAACTTTGGGGAACCCCATAGCCATCAGAGCTTCAGCAAGAGGAAGGGAGGCCAACACAGGGAGCCAGGCAGGTTCATTCCCCACTGAGGCCTCTGCTCTGCACATGGGCTGGAGCATGAAGTACTGCAGAGCGGGTGGCCGGGGTGAGGCTCAAACACCTGGCTGGGGCTGGACAGCAAAAGGCAACTGGGAACATGGCGGGGACTCACCTGACCTCAGGAAAGGGTAGCTGCCGAGCGCAACCTGGGTCATGTACCTGCTGGGGAAAGCCAGCGCCACCATACCTTAGGGGAGAACCTGTTCATTACCTGGGTGGTGGCAAACACGGCTCCCTGGGAGAGCCACCAGGCCTCTGTCACAGCTACTTCAAAAGGATCTTGTGGTTGGCAAAAATTTCAGGACCATCCCACCCTCCTCAACTGCCAGGCGCGGGGCAACAGGTTTCTTTGACTTTGCAGAGACCGAGGGAGAGAAACTCTAGTAGAGGCCACAGAAAACTGGGAAGGTTCAAAGTGAGTAAACGGCAAATGTTTCTTTAGGTAAACTACAAACATCCCATTGCATGAAATGGCTCTCTGTGGTCTCATCCAAGAGGATCAAGAGGGGAGGCGAGACCCTGGAACAATCACTGTGGTGGCGGCCTGGGGTACTGCACTTGGACACGGTCCACAGCCACCCCAACCTGAGCGGCGCTCCCAGGTCTGTGGACATCGCTCTGCCACTTAGACCAACCGGCTCAGGGCAGTGGGGTGCACCTCACTCTAGGTGGGCTTCGGAGCGAAGGGGGTAGAAGAACCAGGCCTCCACGACACGGTCCCAAGCTCTCAGCTCTCTCGAAACCGCACTACTTGTTACTTCACTTTATTATGGATCACACTGCTACGGTAAGGAAGGCTTACGTGGTTTTTAACTGAGAGACTTCTGTTGTCTGCCAGGGGGAGGGGATGGAGGCAAACATTTTCCTTCATCTATTTCTGCAGGGACGTGAGTGATAGAGACGGGCTACCTTGTGGCCCAGGGCCACCACGTTGGCTGCTAGGACGGCAGAACTCTTCAGGAAGAGGGTTTTGCTGCCCCCTTATCTCTGGCCCAATCCTGTTACGGGCACCCAGAGGGTACTAGCCTGCTGATCACTCTTCAAGGAGCAGTGGCCCTTCCCAGGAAGAAATCCAGCCTATCCATTCAACAGGCAAGTCCGTCATCCCTACTTAGCAGGCATGGGCACAGCCATCAGCCTTGGGGGCAAAGGAGCATCTATCCAGCCTCCAGCCTGCACAGGATGTTTGGCGGGGCTCCCGGGAGGGGTGGGGCCTGGGTGTCAGAAGCGATGCCGTGGCTGGGGGCCAAAGTGCATAGGCAGGTTGTGCTCCAGCGGCATGTGGACAGGGGCGAAGTCGTAATTGACTCGTACATTGGGCAGAGGGGGCACATAGGGTGCTGGGATGGGGCCCATGTTGAGGGGGAAGTTGTTGAACATGGGCCGGACAGGAGGCAGGGGGAAGGCTGGGTGCACAAAGGCGTAGGGGGGGATCTGTGGCTGGTGCAGGTTCTGTGGGACAGGCCTCGGCAGGGCTTCGATCCTCTGGACTTTCTCTGGAGGCTTCTCCAAGGGGGGCCCAATGCGTTTGAAGGTATTCTCTGAAAAGAAGATGGGATTTAGTAGAGAAAACAGTTAAATCCCACTGTGCTCGGATCTGGCTTGGGACCAGAGCTGCATATCCTGATCCTGGTCCCAGGGGCCCTGAGCTGTAGGCTGACAGCCTGGAGCATGAGGGCAGACCGGGAACCTCCAACTTTCAGCATCATTCTTCCCTGTGGACACAGGAGGGGTGGCCAGGCCAGAATAAGGCCAATTAAAGCCCAAAACGTAGCATGCACGCATGGGTGCATAGCCCCCTAACCAGCCATCACCAAGGACAAAACCATACTTCCCACCGAGTGTCACACTCCGCAAGGATCACCTTGGAAGGAGGCAGACTGATCCAGCTCAGAACAGGTGGAGCTTCTGTGAGAGAATTTCCTTTAGAGCCAGGGCGTGGATGGCCACTTACAGAAACTCCATTTCATTCCTCTGTAACCTCAGAGGGGCCTACTGTCGTTTTAAGTCTGCTTTCGCTTCCATTTGCTTCCTAAGCTCCAACTCACCCCTTGGGACCTCCTGGCCATCAAGGAGCTGCTGAAACTGTGTCTATGCTTTCAGGGCCTTTCCCAGAGGGAGCTGGATATGTGGGTGAGGTATGTAAGTGGGCACCTAAGGGACAGCACTCCCCGGTGGTCCCTGGCTGGGTGGAGTGCCAGGATCCCGATGCAAGCCGGCAGTGGGGTCCCCTCGTCCCCTGTGCACATGGAGTGAGTGAGCACAGGGCCTGTCTTGGGGAGCACTTGCCTCCATTCTTTCTTTTCTGTTCCTCTTCGGCCTCCTTCTGGATTTCCTCAATTAGCTTCTCATCATCTTCCTAGGAGAAAGGAAAGAAGATGACAAGCTTGCTCTCAGCCAGCTCCATGCAGCGCGGGAGGCCGGCTTGCTGCCGATCAGCAATGGGGCTAAGCCAGAAACCTGCTGCTGACCAGCGAGGTCGTGGGCTTGCATACCACCCACTCCCAGTTCCCCGAGAATCTTCTTCCTTCATCATTGGACGGTGTTCCCATGAGGAAGCCCATCTGAAAGGCTGGGACCAAGGAGCGGGTCTGTGCACCGCAGGTGGCTGTCTGGGGGCTGGGCTGAGAGAGCCTGCTCTGTTCACTCAGCTGTAAGGTAAGAACTTCCCACAGCTCGGAGAGGGCAGACTGATAACCCAAGGGTTTGGTATGGGGGTGAGCTGGAGTGGGCAGGGCCTGAAGAGTTTCAGATCTTGAGTCTACAAACTCTGAGCAAGACGCGCTCTCTGTAGGGCCCGGAAGTCTTGCTGGCTCCCCGAACTGAGCTGGACAAAAGACTATGCAGGCCTGCTGAGCCCTGAAGCTGGCCTTTAGCTCCTAGACAGTGGTGGGCTGTAGAAGGAGCAGCATCCCGCCAGCAGAACAGTGGCCTGGGCCACAGGGAAGGGCACAGCAGTCTAAGAACAACTCCCCTGTAGACCTCCCCATCTCCCCTTCTCAAACTCAGGCTTGGTAGGTTGGTAGGCCTGCTTCGCTAATAGGCAATTCAGACTTGGATTATCCCAGCCTGGGGACAGAGCCAAGTAGGCGCTCTGGGTACAGGCAGATGTGTGGGCTTCACCAGGGAAACTCAGGGGTCTGTGCCACATACAGTTCCCCCATCTCCACCTGCCCCAGGCACAGTGAACTGGGCTGCTGGCCCGGGACAGACAACCTGAACCATGCCTGTTCTGTGTAATGTCCTGGGGGTTCAACCCACTTCTCAGCGGCCCTGCAAAACGGCTGGGGACTGAAAGGACACTCACTGGATTGAAAACACCACCAATACGGTGCATGTCTTTGCTGCCAGCCGCAGGGCTGCTGCTGAACCAGCATGGCCACGGAGGGCATGGGACTTAAGTCTACCCGCCACGAGCTGGGGCTCGACAAAGAGCAGAGTTGACACTGCAGCCACGACCTGAGCGTGGCAAGTGCACTGATCAAACTGAGAGACAGGCAGGAGTGTCCTGTTTCCTGGGGTCTTGCAGTAGCTTCTCCAGGAGTTAAGGGCAGTCAAACTGGGAAGAAGTAAGGAGAAGGGCAGTGGTGCCCAGTGTGGGGTGGGGAAGCAAGTTTCAGGACTTCCAGAAGCCTGCTAGAAACGTGTGTTGCCCCAGACGACGCATCAGGCGAGGCCTCTCCACGTGTGGTCTGGGCTGGAACACTGCCAGTGATAACTCTGGAGTTTTCATGCTGATTGGATGCTCTGGACTGGCTGACGTCCCCCGTGGCACTTCTGGGAGGTGAATGGAGGGCCACAGAAGGGAGTGCATGAGCTGGAAAGAACCCCTGGAAAACCTTGGACCAGGGGAGAGCACAGCAGCCTCAGCGTGGAGCTGGGCAATGGGCAGTCTGCATGCAATGGGCAGTTACTAATGTCATAACCAAGATGGTAACTTGTGATTTCAGACAGTTATGGCCCCTCCCTGATTCTGGAGTCATGAGTGTCGCTCACTCATTGTGTACTGGACACCTACTCTATAAAAACCCTAAGACATGCTCATCCAGCCTCTTTGTGAACACTCCAAATGAGGAAACTTACTACTCTACAGAGTAATCCCTAAGCCAATCAACACTAAGGGCTCCAGTAATGCAGCAGGCTTTGGTGGAGGCAGTCTGAAGCTCTCCATGTGAATGTCAAGATAAATTCTACCACTATCGAGATTAGGAGCTGGCAAACATCTTTATTTTGGTGCCAGTGGCAAGCCTAGGAAAAAAGGTTAAAAAAAAAAAAGAAGAGTAATCTAGAAAAATGGAAAGTAGGAGAGTTGTTGCTCTGCACTGCTGAGTGACCTGGGCAAATTCCTGAACATGAGTCTGGGCATCTCATCTGTAAAATGGGCTGTTGTAAGGACCGTATGAGCTCAATTGTATAAAGGACCCAGCACAAAGCAAGTACTCCTCATTAAACACAAGAAAGTTGTGAAAATGGCAGGAATAAAGATTTCAGAAAGATGAAGTTTCAAGAGAAAGTGGTAAAGATTGGGAGATGCCCTAACATTTCTCTCAGCGGCTTCTTTATGGTATGAGTGAGGTTTCCTGCCTCTGGTCATTTATTAATTATAACTATTAGTACTACATCACCATCACCCTCACCCCACCCCCACTATCTCATCCCTCTTCTATCACATCACTTAAATGTGGTCATGCCCATCAGTACCCAGAGGGACACCTAAGGCCTCTGATGGCACAGGAAGGCACCTTAGAAACCAGCCATTCTAACTTCCTTCTACCACAGAAAGTAAGGTCCCAGAGCAGGTAAGTTGTTCAAAGTTATGGTTAGTTGGCGGTGGACTAGGCAGTGTCACTCAAATACCTTTCCTGGAGAAAATCCACAGAAAACTACTTTGAAGGTTCCCTGTCCCTGTCGTTCGATTTGAAAATGTGGAGGGTATATGTATGCTTTCATTCAAGAATATGTATCGTGTGTCCAGTATGCATCAGGACCTGAACTGGATGTACAGCTAAGAATAAGGCAGACCTGGTCCCTTCCCTCATGGAGCTTCTATTTTTGTGCTGTGATCACAATTCCAGCTGGCATTCCACTGTGGAATCCTACATGGGCCTAAAGAGTAATTTCACGGCATTAAAGACTAACCCCTGACCCCCACCCCCTCTTTCCCCTCTGACTGTCTTGTGACATTTCTGTCAGAATAAATGCAGAATGAGGGATACTTTCTGAGTAAAAGATTCCAGGTCTCTTATAGCACTGTTAAGGGTATGGATGAACAGGGCATCTGACCGATTTTTATCAATACTAAGTTTCCTGTGATAAATCCAAACGCTCCTGGTAAAAGTTCGCCCCTGAATAAATGCAATGTAAGAATTCCCTTAGGCGGGTCTGAGGCACTTGCACAGGCAAGTGTGAGTTGAGCGTCCTGATACGGATCTGCCAGCTCTCTGGAGGACAGAGCAGCCAGGTCCACGAGCTGGCAGAAACTCCCAGGCCGCCACTGAGAGCTCTTCCGGGGTTGGGGGGCGGGAGAAGCCTTAGAGCCTTGAGTTCTTCACCTTTTGAAGAGAGCCACCTGGAGCCTCTTCCCTTCCTTCCTTTGCTCTGATCACTCTCCTGATTTGTTAAGTGGACTCAGGACTATTTGTCCTTAAGCTCTGGCTTTCCCTGGTTAGGCAGTGCTCTTACGGTCTAAATCGTCTGTATTTCACAAGAAAATGTCAGCACTCAACTATTTTGAGCAGTGATTGTTACCATAAAGAATGAGCGAATTGTTAGTTACACCTAGAATATGGGTTAAGTGTTTCAGATTTCAACTTTCTCCAACTGGTTGGAGTCACAGGACACTGTATTTCGAAACTAAGAACTAAAACACTTTTCAATATATTTTTCTGAAGATAAAAATTACATTTTCAGCCAAATATGTTAGACTCTAAGGGGGAAGGACTTTTTCTTCATCTGGGGTAGAATTTCCTTCCATAAGCAGTTTCCCTCGAGTATTTAAAATTCCTCAAGTCAAGAGTGAAGGCATGGGCTTCCCTAGTGGCGCAGTGGTTAAGAATCCGCCTGCCAATGCAGGGGACACGAGTTCGAGCCCTGGTCTGGGAAGATCCCACATGCCGCGGAGCAACTAAGCCCACGTGCCACAACTACTGAGCCTGTGTGCCGCACCTACTGAGCCCGCGTGCTACAACTACTGAAGCCTGAGCACCTAGAGCCCGTGCTCTGCAACAAGAGAAGCCACCACAATGAGAAGCCTGCACACCATAACGAAGAGTAGCCCCCGCTCACTGCAACTAGAGAAAGCCTGCGCGCAGCAACGAAGACCCAATGCAGCCAAAAATAAATAAATAAAAAATTAAAATAAATAAAATTTAAAAAAAAATTAAAAAAAAGTGAAGGCAGAAGGGCTTCCCTGGTGGCGCAGTGGTTGAGAGTCCGCCTGCCGATGCAGGGGACGTGGGTTCGTGCCCCGGTCTGGGAAGATCCCACATGCCGCGGAGTGGCTGGGCCCGTGAACCATGGCCGCTGAGCCTGCGCGTCCGGAGCCTGTGCTCCGCAACGGGAGAGGCCACAACAGTGAGAGGCCCGTGTACCGCAAAAAAAAAAAAAAAAAAAAAGTGAAGGCAGACTGAACTGTACACTTTAAAAATGGCAAATTTTACTTTACCACAATTTAAAAAGTTAATAATGTTAAAAAAAAAAGAGTGAAGGTAGGTTTAGGGTTGATTTTGAGATAACACGTGAGGACTGGTCCCTCATCAGAACACTTCTTGGGTTGGATACGTGATACATGGGGATATTAAGGCTTTTCTAGAGGTGAGTTCCCTTGGGAAACATTCTAGGCATCCCAAGTGTCATCATTCACGGTGAATAAGAACACCTGTGAAAAAGTCTTGCCATTCTGCAAATCTAGGACACACCTAACCTGCTGGAAACAGGGAACAATAGGAGGAAAAAAGATGACGAGAGGGCCAGGGGTGTGTGGGCTGGATCACAGAATTAACTGTCCTCCAGCCCCCCTGCAGGGCCTGAGTCACTTACAGGAAATCCCGGCATGCTGGAGCAGCCCCCACCGTAGTGAATTTTATCTTAAAGCAACACTGGCTTTCTAACAGGCAGGCAGCTGGTGTGACGGGACTCCAGCTTTGGGGTTCCACAGACCTTGGCCTGGGGACCCCTCTACCCAACACGACTTAACCTGGAGCCTAATCATTTCCATAGCAGGTTTACTGTGAGAAGCAAATGATCTCACTTTTTACAAAGTGCCAAGCACAGTGATAGTAATAATGGCTTACTGTGTGCCAGCTCCTGTTCTAAGCACCTCACATAGATTTCATAACAACTCCAGGAGTTAGGTACTATTAATTAATCCCCATATTACAAATGAGGAAACTGAGGTTTTTTAAAAATATTTTTTCTGATCAGGGATCGAACCCACGCCCCCCTGCATTGGAAGCACGGAGTCTTAACCACTGGACCGCCAGGGAAGTCCCACACATAGTAAGGTTTGAATCCAGGCCTTCTCAAAGCCTGAGCTCTCAAGCACTTAAACCACTAGTTTCTGAATAGAAGCTTCTGGAACAGTATGACTGGAGGGGCCCAGAGTACTCTGCCTGCCCTGAGAACTGTCAGAGGTGACTATTTTTAGGCCCTGCTTTGTTCTAGAAAGAGTGTATCTTGCTCTCTTTGAAATATAAGAGTTCCTTCTCTTTGGGATGGGCAGAACTCTGAAATCTCCTTTCTCCACTGAATAAAAGAAGGGAATAGGGCAAAATAAAACACCTCTACTCAAGGAGATGAACAGCCAGCAGTACAGCAGAGAAGGGGACACTTCCCTGGAAAATTCCCATTTTCCTGGGGTCAGCTCACCCAGAAGTACATGTGCCATCACTTGGAACATCAGGTCTCTGACTGGCCTCCCCAGCACTTGGCCTTTGAGACAAAGCCAGCAGAACCTTCTCACCCAGAGTGGGAGCCGGGAGCTCGGGGAGAAACCAGAAGCCTAAGGTGCAGGCCAGGCTCTGTCACTGAGGCCACAGGACTTAACTGGCCCATGGTAACTGAGTCGCCTATCGCTCCTGACCTGGGCGCTGTTCCAGGCCATCTCCAGATGTCCTTGCCTTGTTGACATGTTTTCTCATGAGGCTACCAAGTTACCTGTATACCTTGGAGTCCCATGGAATTTTCTCCTTCTTCCACAAAAAGCCAGAGTTTTGATTCTCACACACATTAAAGCAACCTTGGGAAAAAGAGTTAAACAAAACACAAATAAAAAGGTAATTCCGGGCTTCCCTGGTGGACCAGTGGTTGAGAATCTGCCTGTTAATGCAGGGGACACGGGTTCGAGCCCTGGTCTGGAAGGATCCCACATGCCGCAGAGCAACTAGGCCCGTGAGCCACAACTACTGAGCCTGCGCGTCTGGAGCCTGTGCTCCGCAACAAGAGAGGCCACGATAATGAGAGGCCCGCGCACCGCGATGAAGAGTGGCCCCTGCTTGCCACAACTAGAGAAAGCCCTTGAACAGAAATGAAGACCCACCACAGCAAAAATAAATAAATTAATTAATGAACTCCTACCCCCAATATCTTTTTTTAATTTATTATTTATAAATTTATTTTATTTATTTATTTTTGGCTGTGTTGGGTCTTCACTGCTGTGCGCGGGCTTTCTCTAGTTGTGTCAAGCAGGGGCTACTCTTTGGTGCGGTGCGCGGGCTTCTCATTGCGGTGGATTTTCTTGTTGCGGAGCACGGGCTTCAGTAGTTGTGGCACATGGGCTCAGTAGTTGTGGCTCGCGGGCTCTAGAGCGCAGGCTCAGTAGCTGTGGCACACGGGCTTAGTTGCTCCGCGGCATGTGGGATCCTCCAGGACCAGGGCTCGAACCCGTGTCCCCTGCATTGGCAGGCGGATTCTTAACCACTGCGCCACCGGGGAAGCCCAACATCTTAAAAAAAAAAAAAAAGGTAATTCCTGGGACTTCCCTGGTGGTGCAGTGGTTAAGAATCCGCCTGCCAATGCAGGGGACACGGGTTCGAGCCCTGGTCCTGGAGGATCCCACATGCCGCGGAGCAACTAAGCCCGTGTGCCACAGCTACTGAGCCTGCGCTCTAGAGCCCGCGAGCCACAACTACTGAAGCCTGCACGCCTAGAACCCGTGCTCCACGACAAGAGAAGCCACCTCAATGAGAAGCCCGCACATTGCAACGAAGAGTAGCCCCCGTTCGCCGCAACCAGAGAAAGCCCACGGGGCAGCAACGAAGACCCAACACAGCCAAAAATAAATAAATTTAAAAAAATTAAAAAAAGAAAGAAAAAAGAAAGGTAATTCCTCACCAGAAATAACTCCTAGGAAGATTTTGGCCTAATTTCCATTGGTTGTTTTTGTATCCACATCTCACTTTCAAAATCCCTGAGGTTCCCTTCTAGAAGGCCACACTCTGCACACTCAGGTCCCCACTTCCCTGTGTGCAATGCGCTCGTTCACACACGCCTGCTCTCCAAGTGTCTCTCCCAGCCACAAGGGGCTGGCAGCATTCTACCCACGAGGAAACAGGCTCTGACAAGGCAGTTATGTGTTGAAGGTCACCAAGTAGATGATGAAGAGTGAAATCAGAACCAGGGCAGGGCCAGGCTGCTTCTTCTGGGCTTACAGCCCCCAGGGGAGCCTGGGCAGCTCTGGACTCTGCAGGCAATCAGAGGCCAAAGGCCTTGGGAGCAAGCTATTAGGGGCCCCTCTGACTGCTCTGACCCCAACAAAGTTGGAGGCTAAACCAAGCCCATTTGAGACCTGAGCTCCCCTTCATATCCTGCCTGCCTTGGTCCGTGGGTAACTGAGGGAGGAAGACAACTCTGTCCGGACTCACTGCAATGGACACCTCGACAGGCCCTAGTGAATGTCCACCAAGGGCAACATGCCCACCCCAGCATTCCTCTCCTTGGCCTTTGGCTCGGGGTTTAAGATGGACCCAGTAGGCCTTTTCTGCCCTCTTTCTGGCCCCTCCTCATCTTGGTGAAAACCTTGAAACAGATCCACAGAATATGCATGTAAGCAAGTCTCAGACTGAGCATAAGGAAACGCCAGGCTAGAGTAGAAGTGAACCCCACAGACCACCACTGAATGTAATGAGAACTGGGATAGGAACATGTGTAGCACCCACAGTGGGCCAGTGCACCCCAAATGCAGTGCTGAGGACAAAGGATCACAGCAGAGAGTGACATGGAGTCTCGCAGCCCAGCAGATCTGGAAGAATGCTTTATATAAAGAAATGAGGGGTTGCATCTTAACAGTGAGAGGATTTTATTTCCTTTCCCTGAATTCCTCTGAGCTCAGCAAGATACAGAAATGCTGGCCTAACACAGAAGACTCTGACACGCTTGCTTCACATGGAGGTGGGTAGGGAGTGAGGCACGGCAAGAGCATGAGGGGGATGGCAGGGGCCCGGCTTCTCCGAAACACCGACTCAGCACGCCAGCTGCCGGCAGGAAGTGAGGGAGAATTCACCAGAGAGGTTTTAATGAAGAAAAATAACCCCAAACCCCAACTCCTTAAAACGTGTCCCTCAACAGTGAAGTCCCACAGCTCTGCCTATGGAGCAGGGTCTGGATGGGAGAAAAAGAAGGAAGAGAAACTGCAAGTGGTCAAAGGGAAAAAGAGAAGGTTTCCACCAATCAGATATTGACAACAATCGCCAACCACAGGCTGAAGGTTCCGAAAATAAATGTCTGAGTACTTAGCACACGGCTTGTTCTTGCGAGGCTTTTAAACATCCTTTTGAGCCCGTTTTCTTCAACATTTCTGGACGCCAGAGCTGCCAGCCTGCTTGCCTGCTGCCAGCCTCCGGTGACCATGAAGGGAGGGTGATGACTTTTCTTCTCCATTTAACTTTTCCTCCCTGTAAAAAGGTGACTGAGAAGTGCAAGTCAACTGCTGCTTCCCTCCTGCAATTTTGGGGGTGGGGCCGGGGCTGGGATCCAGGTCATGTATGGCCACAGCTGTTGTTAATAAACTTGCAATGATTTCATAAAAGGCTTCCAAAGAGCTGAGGATTTAGTTTCAAATTATTCCCAGATTGGCTGCAGATCGCCGAGCAACACCAGACCCTAACCCCCCCAGCGCCAGCTGTCCCCCTGCAACAGGAAATTGGGGGGAGGAGGGTGCAGCACGGCCCGGAGTGGCACATGCTGTGCAGCTGGGGTCTGGAATGGCCAGGGAGGGGGTGCGGAGGTGGTCTGGATAATGTGTTGGGGAGGAGCAAAGACTGGACGGCTCTCTGCTGGTTTCTGCAACTATCTCCTCGGGTCACAGGGGCCTGGAACGCAAACACCTTTCTGTCTAGAGCTCCCGCCAGGGACCTGGAGGCAGCATGGGGTGTGGCCATGTTGGGACTCCTGTCAGGGTCAAGCACTCAGCCTGGGGCCTGCTGGCATCTGCTGAACATGACACATGCCAACATGCCATGTTTACTGGACTGAGCCATACTGTGGCCCTCCTTGGTACAATCCTCTAGTGACATCTAAACCTGACTGGGGACACTGTCAAGGCCCCTTTCTACCATCTGCAGCTTGCTCAATGGGGAAGGGTCCAGCGAGGGCCTATCCCTCTACGGAGGCCTGCGTGACTCACTGGGTGCAGGGGCCCTGCGGGCAGCTATCGGCAAGCTCCCGTACTTGTGACCTCTTGTTCCAGACAGAGAGTGGAGACTTGGGGAGTGGAAGGAGCTAACGGCTGGCTGAAGACCTGGATTTGTACCCTGGTTTTACCAAGTGACCTGAATCTTGTTTTCTTCATCTGCAGAATGTGAAAGTGGTCCCGCTTCCATGTTGTAACAGAAACAACGGTGTTTAAAACAGTGACTTGAAATAAAATGCTAAGGCCAACTGTGGAAGTTAAGTGATGGGGCAACATGGGTGTTCACTTTACCATCTTCTTCACAGAAGGTAAATTTTAAAAGTTAAGGAAAAAACCCTGAAACTGAAAATTAGTTCCCGAGCTAAACTCTGGAATATCTTTCTGAAGATACTCCCTAAAATGATCTCCACCTTTCCCTCCTCAACCCTGTATCTGAAATACTTTTATTTCCTCTTCCTTTCCCAGGCCACTCAAACAAGGGTCTCAAAGGTGCCCAGTGCCCTCCGTGCCCCTGACCCATCAGGAAGACAGACACTGGTCCAGGCTGGGTGGTGCTGGAGCCAACTAAGGGGAGAAAGCAGAAAGCAGCTTTGTTTAAGATGCTCAGAGAACAGAAGACCTGAGATCAACACATGCCACGTTTTTTTTTTTTTTTTTTAATTTGGCATGCAGGATCTTAGTTCCCAGACCAGGGATTGAACCTGTGCCCTCAGCAGTGAAAGCGCAGAGCTCTAACCACTGGACAGCCATGGAATTCCCCATGCCACCTTTTACTGACCACAATCTTCTGCAAGTTTCTTCATTTGTAAAACTGGGATGATACATTGGCCTTAGAGGACTGTCAAAGAATTAAATATATTAACACATATTAATGTCAGGTTCAATCCACTGCAGGCTTGAGAAAAATAAATAATTCTCTTAACCAAACGGCTAGACGACAATGGTACCAAATTGTAAACTGGCTGTTAAAGCCCTAGGGTTTTATTTGAACTGAACATGCTTCAAATTCTTATATTTAAAAAACAAAGAAGTTGTAGAAAACAATTCTGTGCAGTTTCTGGTAGCCAAAACCCAAGATAAATACTGACTTTGTTTTGTATTAAAGAGAAAATGCTCTTACGAATTTTGCCCCACTTCTAGAATCCGGACTGCCAGATGACTGCTCTGAACATGGCTTCTAACAGTTAAGATGTAACTTGTTAACCCCCTTAAGTTACCACTCACGGACAAGAAAAAAGTCAGCACATACGGGTCCAGTAAAGTCCCGGGGTAACCATTCCCCCACTGCAAAATGATGTTTGTTCATTTATGTGTTGTGATTTGGCTGTGCATTCTGACCCCTAAGCTAGAAAACTGTGGTTTGTTGTGACTGGTTTGCTTCTGGTTTTTTTTTTCCTTCTTAAAAAGACATCTTGTTTTTACAAGACTCTTGGTTGAATGTTTTGAGCTTATTTCTGACAACTAACAGATAACTGACAGCTTTCTAATATGCAGTTAGTTCAGTTCCCAAGCAATCTCTAGTCATTAAGGATGAAAACTCAACTTCTCTCCAAACCATGAAGGGATAACTCCCTCATGGACAAATGAGAGATTCTTCCTGGCCTTGCCGGTTAATTAAGCCAGAGAAAAGGCTGGATGACAGGGCATGCTTTGTTTCCCTGAACTTCTGAATGGCTTTGTGTTCCCAGAAGCCCCAACAGATGCTGGGTTGGAATTCAATCGGTCTCCTGGTGAGAATCAAGGAAACGGGGCTGATCCCGGTTTTGATGGGAACGGGACAAATGGAACAAAATCTCTGGCTGTGGCTACCAGAGGAAATCGGAGGGATTTGTATTTGCCTGACCTTCCTTTCGAACTTTATTTTGAGCAAGTACAGAACCTTTCTCAGGGTAGAAGACGACAATTCAACATGAAAATGAGGGGCAGCTGCATGCTATGGCACCGGAACAAGGTAACAGAACACGAGAAACGTTTATAATCAATTCCATGTGTGGGAAGAAAAGGGAGGTGGCAGGAGAAGAACAAGAGAGAGCAGAAAGGAAAATGGGGCTGAGAAGAAACCAGACTGCCTGCCGCACACCCTGCCACACGTGGTAACTCCCACGCTGCTCTCTGCTTCTAGAGAGGAAAGTAGGCTGAGGAATGCTTCTTAGGAGCGCCGCTGAAGAAATGGACCCTATTTCTTCACCAAGTTCCTAGAGATGCTCAGGCCCCCAGTTTGCTCGCTGGATGGGACTGAGGAACCGAGTCTGTGGAACTGCCAGGGCCTGGGAAGTTTTGTCACAAAATGCAGTGTGGGTTACCTTGGAGAGCACTTCCCACTGTGGGCCACACCTCCCTCCACTCAACCAGCAACAGAAGGATGACTGTTTATTCCAAAGTCGCCCCTTTCTTTCAATTATTTCCTCAGTGGTAGGAGGGCAGGCTCGCTAAGGGTTTTACTGGGTCACGGAGCTGTGGGATAAGAGCAATTTCTGGGTCCCTCAGCCCAGTTTTCCACGCAGGAGGAGACTGTTCCTGACATGCAGATGCCGGGTTTTCACAGAGGACTCAGTGCTTAACAAAACTGTGGGGGGTTCTGAGGATTAGGATTAGGCCACCAGCTTGGCCTGCTGTGGCTTTCAACAGGGGCCAGCCTGTGACCCTGACACCTTTTCTTATCAGGCATATTGGAGGTGTTCTATATGAGGGATAAAGATTGGTGGCTAACAAGACTTTTATCTTTGACTTATAAAGCTTTTTAGATTTGGATTAATGATCAATCTTTAAAAATTGGGAGATTTCACATTAAAATACAGATTTCCAACCTCTCTGGAAAATCTGAAGCCGTGGTAACTCTGAGCACAGTTCCATCTAGCAACAGACTATGGGGGCTTAGGCCAAGTCACTCGTGTACTCAGGGCCTGCAACAGCTCCCAGCACACTCAGTGAGACCCACGGCCTGCTTCTGTGCCCACCTCTCTCACCTCCCTCCCCTCGTTCACCACCTGCAAGCCACACCAGCCTTCTTTCTGTTCCACGAATAGGCCGAATCTGTTTTATTTCTTTGGCCGGCCTTGCTCCTCCTTTGCATGCAGGTTTCGCTGTACATGCTGCCTCTCAGAGAGGCCTGCAGAGATGACTCCCCCCTCCGGCTCCTGTCATTCTCCACTGCATCATTCTTACTGCTCCTACACAGTACCAACCACATGAAGTACCTCTGTTTTAAACTTAATAGACTGTAAACTCCAAGAAAACTAGTCCTGGCAACACTGAATAGTTACAAACAAAGAATGGATGAATCTATAATTTCTCCAGTGATTTGAATGATATTTTTGTCACACATTAAATTCTTATGGGACTGTTCCTGGTCTCTACCTTGTCCCCTTGATCTATCTGTCTATTCTTGCATTAGTCTGCGTGATTTTTTTTTTTTTTTTTTTTTTTTTTTGCGGTACGCGGGCCTCTCACTGCTGCGGCCTCTCCCGTTGCGGAGCACAGGCTCTGGACGCGCAGGCTCAGTGGCCATGGCTCACGGGCCCAGCCGCTCCGCGGCATGTGGGATCTTCCCGGACCGGGGCACGAACCCGTGTCCCCTGCATCGGCAGGCGGACTCTCAACCACTGCACCACCAGGGAAGCCCAAGTCTACGTGATTTTGATTTGTGCAGCTTCACAGTAAAAATTAGTCTCACTTTCAAAATTACAGGTAATTTTTCAAGAAAAAAAAATCCGACTGAATTTAAACGGGAATTGCAGTAAACTTGTAGATTACTTTGGACATAAGTAATCTCTCTGTAATACCAAGTCTCCCCTTTGAGGGACAAGGCACTTCTCCACTATCCAGGTCATCCTCACTTGCCCCAGTGAAAGCTGACTCGTCAGTGGCTATCCCCAGGCCTCCGCGGGCTATGATGCAGCTTCCTTGCTAGCTCCAAGTTGGCAGGGTATCTATCCACTGTTATGCTCAATTGTTTTTTGGTAGAACAAGTCTTCTCACATACTACATTGCCATCCTTACAGAGCAACTTACAACTGATTGATAGTAATACTAGCAAACTTAAAAATCATTGGGACTTCCCTGGTGGCACAGTGGTTAAGAATCTGTCTGCCAATGCAGGGGACACGGGTTTGGGCCCTGGTCCGGAAGATCCCACATGCCGCAGAGCAACTAAGCCCATGTGCCACAACTACTGAGCCTGTGCTCTAGAGCCTGCAACCCAAAACTACTGAGCCCGCGTGCCAAGAGCCCGTGCTCCGCAACAAGAGAAGCCACCGCAATGAGAAGCCTGTGTACTGCAACAAAGAGTAGCCCCTGCTCGCTGCATCTAGATAGCTTGAGCACAGCAATGAAGACCCAACAAGCCAATAAATAAATAAATGAAACTTATTGTTATTATATACATTAAAAAAAAATCAAAGCATATTTCTCCACATGTTCGAGTCTCTTCACGTCCTTCAATACGGTTTTATAGTTTTCTTCATACTTCTTGTTAAAGTTCATTTCCTGGGTATTTCACGATTTATATAGCTACTGTGAATGGCATTCTGTATATCTATTTTGTATCTAGCTATCTTTCACTGCTTCTGATGCCTTTTCAGTTGATTATTTTGTCTTTTCTCAGGTTTAAAACAGTAGGTTTACCTTTTTTTTTCCTCTTTTTTTGGGGGGGCTGTGCTAGGTCTTCGTTGCTGCGCGCGGGCTTTCTCTAGCTGTGGTGAGTGGGGGCTACTCTTCGTTGCAGAGTGTGGGCTTCTCATTGCGGTGGCTTTTCTTTTTGTGGAGCATGGGCTCTAGGCGCGTGGGCTTCAGCAGTTGCAGCGTGTGGGCTCAGCAGCTGCGGCTCATGGGCTCTGGAGTGCAGGCTCAGTAGTTGTGGCACATGGGCTTAGCTGCTCCGTGGCATGTGGGATCTTCCCAGACCAGGGATAGAACCTGTGTCTCCTGCACTGGCAGGCGGATTCTTAACCACTGCACCACCAGGGAAGTCCTGCTTTTCTTCTTTACATATAAAAGTGCTTAGGGGCTTCCCTGGTGGCGCAATGGTTGGGAGTCCGCCTGCCGATGCAGGGGATGCGGGTTCGTGCCCCGGCCCGGGAGGGTCCCACGTGCCGCGGAGCAGCTGGGCCCGTGGGCCATGGCCACTGAGCCTGCGCATCCGGAGCCGGGAGAGGCCACAACAGTGAGAGGCCCGCGTACCGCAAAAAAAAAAAAAGTGCTTAGAACTTTTTATTGGACACACAGTGGGTGTCCAATAAGCATTAGTGATCATCTTCTCCAATATCTATATTTTTCATCTTATTCTCTCAGCTAACTGCATTGAATAGCACAAATAATGGTGATAGTCTTATATATGACTTTTGGGGAATGTTTCTATGTATTTCATTATTAAATAATGCTAATGACTGTTTTGAAACATGGGGCTTATAAAATATATTAAGTATCCTTCTAACACTACTGTTAAAGCTTAAATCAAGAACGGATACAGTCATCCCTAGATATCCACAGGGGGTTGGTTCCAGGACCCCCATGGACACCAAAACCAGTGTTGCTCAAGTCCCTTATATAAAATAGTGTAGTATTTGCACATAACCTATGCACATCCTCGCGCATACTTTAAATAATCTCTAGATTACTTATAATACCCAATACAATGTAAATGCTATGTAAATAGTTGCTGGTGTGTGGCAAATTCAAGTTTTGCTTTTTGGAACTTTCTGGAAATTTTTTTCCCTGAATATTTTCAGTACATGGTTGGTTGAATCCACAGATGTAGCACCTGCAGATACAGAGGGCTGACTGTATTTGTCTTCTTTTTTTTTTTTTGGATTTTATTGTTTTGTATTTATTTTTGTTTCACACACACTGTATTTAATTTTATAAGAGATGAACAGACTGACACCAAGCATTGTAAATGGATGACCACAACAAAAGCAACAATGATTGCAGTTACCAAACACAAAACACACTCACACTATGTCATAATATTGACATTCAGTCCAGGAATCCTCCACTGTAACAGCTCCTTTACTCTGCAGTGAAAATTGGTTTGTATATTTTTTGCCCCTGAGTCCTTGTGGGATTTTTTTTTCTTTTTATTCCAACAGAAAGTCACAAAAATTACAGTCACCCTCATCAGTGTATTTGTCTTTATCACCTAAAGATATCATATGGTAAGTTATATTAACAGAGTTCTTAATACTGAGCCATCCTTGCACATCTGGAACAATCTCACTCGGTCATGGTTTCTATTTGCTGATATTTTATTTAAAGAATTTTAGACCTATATTCGTAAGTGAGATAAATCTGTAGATTTCTTTTTCAGGGTTACCTCTGAGAGGTTTTGGTATCAGCATTATGCTGGCTTTATACAAATATATGTACAACATTCGTTTACTTCTCTATCCTCGCAAGTATTTCAAATGGCACAGAAAAGTCTTACTCCCTAAAGGATTAAAGGAATCTGCTCATGAACTGTTGCGGACGCTGCTTTCTGAGGAGTAGCTGTTGAGCCACTTTCTCAATTTTTGTGTGTAGCTATCCATGCAGCTCCCTATCTTTTCAGGATTCAAAATGTGTTATGTATGTATAAAATCTCTCTTTGTCATATTATGTTATAGATACTTTTTCCCTACAAAGCAACATGTAGCCATGCATTCACTTACAGTGGGGTCGGTCCAGAGGGAGCATCTTGAACACTCCTGGCAAGGGGCTCCTGGGGAGCGAGGATGCTGGCAGAAGTGGTCATATCCATTGATAGATACTCGACAGAGGTAGCACATTTGGGCACCGCAGCGGCAAGACATGCGGTTGCAGCCTTCTGATTTGATGAGGCCGGTCCCACACTTATGGCATTTCCTAATGCGGGCTGCAGTCATCTTTTCTTCACTAAAAAAAAGAAAACAGGATTGGAGATAGCACGGAAGATAAAAAAGAAAGAAAAATATTATGGCCCTTAAAGTCTTCCTTTCTTTCCACAGATGATGATTGCTTGGCTCTTTTGGTGGCATTCGAAGGGTGACAAGAGCCTATGTTTTGGGCTTCCCTGGTGGTGCAGTGGTTGGGAATCCGCCTGCCAATGCAGGGGACACGAATTTGAGCCCTGGTCCGGGAAGATCCCACATGCTGCAGAGTAGCTAGGCCCGTGTGCAACAACTGTGCCTGTACTCTACAGCCCGCGAGCCACAACTACTGAGCCTGCATGCTGCAACTACTGAAGCTTGTGCGCCTGCAGCCCATGCTCTGTAACGAGAAAGGCCACTGCGGTGAGAGGCCTACGCACTGCAATGCAGGGTGGCCCCCAATCGCCGCAACTAGAGAGCCCTCGCGCAGCAACGAAGACCCAACTCAGTCAAACAAACAAACAAACAAAAAAAGGAGCCTACATTTTGGAGTCTCAGAACTGCTTCAGTTTT
Source organism: Leucopleurus acutus (assembly GCF_964270905.1). Taxonomy (NCBI): domain Eukaryota; kingdom Metazoa; phylum Chordata; class Mammalia; order Artiodactyla; family Delphinidae; genus Leucopleurus; species Leucopleurus acutus. Next base: position 4,007,420 of record NC_139158.1, read on the forward strand.
TCAGTTGTATGACCTTGGGTAAATTATTTAACTGCCTCGAGACCCAGTTTCCTCATTTTTAAATTGGGAGAACCGAACTTTCTCATAGTGTTTTACAAAATTAATTAATTAATTAATTTTAACATCTCATAGTGTTTTGAGGATTACAGATAAGATACAGGGTACCCTGGCACCTAGTATTTAGAAAATGATTATTCTATTCGTTATAGGAGTCCCTATAGGCTTAAAATGGAGAGAAAAAACTCTGTGTCTTCCTAAACAATGGTTTTTATATACACAAAGCTGGATAATGGAGAGCCAGTAAACCTTAGTTACATACACATCTTAGGTTTTTAAATACATACTTGACATAGGGCTGGGGTAGACACAGCTGGGGGCGATCCAATGCCACCTATGACTTCTTCCTGTTGGCAAAGCTCACTCCTATGACAAACTGGCATGTTGGAATAATACCTTCTCAGACTCCCTTGCAGCTAGGGGATGGGCACACATATGACTCAATCCTGGCCAGTGGGAAGCTTGTAGGGAGGCAACTTGTTTCCAGAAGCATTTTTAACTGATATCTGGAGTCACAATGACAGGTCTTGGCTTGTTTTCAAGAGCTGGCACTTCTGAATTAGTTACTTCTAATGGTGCTGTTCATAACTCTGCAATAACACTTGCCACCTTTGCCTATTATTGCTTATGTGTGTCTTCCTCTGCTGTGTTGAGTTCCTTAAAGTATAAGGCAGAGGCTATGAAGCTTGTACCCAGCTGGCATGAAGAAGTATCATCTTGATGGGAAGGAGTCAAAAGGTATTCCTGCTGAGACCAAGAAGAGCATGAATAGCCTTGAAGGACTCATCCCATTGCTCGAGAACTTCTCTCCTCTCCGAGTACAAACACAGTGTGTAACCAGGTAATTGCTTCATTGTAAAGAATGTAATAATGTGGGGATGAGTTCTGATCTGCACTCTCCCTCCTAAAGCTGAGGGAATGCAGCTTTCTTCCTTCCACTGCTCCCAGTTTTTCTGCTAATTAGTAAGAGTAGCCAGATGAGCCTGTGGTCAGGCAAGTGGTTTTTTTTTTTTTTCTTTTTTAAATATACATTTAGGACTTCCCTGGTGGCACAGTGGTTAAGAATCCACCTGCCAACGCAGGGGACAAGGGTTTGAGCCCTGGTCTGGGAAGATCCCACATGCCACAGAGCAACTAAGCCCGTGCGCCACAACTACAGAGCCTGTGCTCTAGAGCCTGCGAGCCACAACTACTGAGCCTGTGAGCCACAACTACTGAAGCCCGTGCGCCTAGAGCCCGTGCTCTGCAACGAGAAGCCACCGCAATGAGAAGCCCGTGCACTGCAATGAAGAGCAACCCCTGCTTGCCGCAACTAGAGAAAGCCCGCCCACAGCAACGAAAACCCAACACAGCCAACATAAATAAATAATAAAATAAAAGATATTAAAAAAATTATATATATAAAAAAATACATTTATTTATTTATTTTTGGCTGCGTCGGGTCTTTGTTGCTGCACACGGGCTTTCTCCAGCTGCTGTGTGCAGGCTTCTCATTGCAGTGGCTTCTCTTGTTGTGGAGCATGGGCTCTAGGCATGTGGGCTTCAGTAGTTGTGGCATGTGGGCTCAGTAGTTGTGGCTCACAGGCTCTAGAGTGCAGGCTTAGTAGTTGTGGCGCACAGGTTTAGCTGCTCCATGGCATGTGGGATGTTCCCGAACCAGGGCTCGAACCCATATCCCCTGCATTGGCAGGCGGATTCTTAACCACTGCGACACCAGGGAAGTCCAGGCAAGTGGTTTTAATTACTGATATTTAGAAGACTGTTGTAGAATGCTCCTCAGAAGCCAGATCATATGTGTTTAAAAACAGAAAAATACATTAGGAAATTGGCTGCTATTCATTTCATTTAGGTCTAAGCTTTGAACGGCCCAAAATGAAGGCAGGCAGAACTTTGGCCTGAAAAGAATTTAAACCCAGTTCAAGTTACAGAAGAACAAATGAGTTCTAAGTTTTGCTGAACAGGAAACAAGGTCAAGGAGACAAAGTTTTAAAAAAGTAAATTTATTATTGTCAACATTGTACACATGTTCATGATTTCAGTTAGCTCAGCAACTGTGAAGACAGTTCTCAATGTTCCATGTTAAGACTCACAAGGTTCTGGGACTTCCCTGGTGGTCCAGTGGGTGAGACTCCATGCTCCCAATGAAGGGGGCCCAGGTTCAATCCCTGGTCGGGGAACTAGATTCCCCCATGCATGCCACAACTAAGAGTTCGCATGCCACAACTAAGAGTCCTCATACTGCAACTAAGAAGCCCACATGCCACAACTGAAGATCCTGTATGCCGCAACTAAACGTGCCACAACGAAGATCCCATGTGCCACAACTGAGACCCGGTGCAGCCAAAATAAATAAATATTCAAAATTATTATTATTTTAAAATAAAGTTCTTGTCTTTTATTTTTTATTATTTTATTTATTTATCCCCCCCCCCCACCGTCGCTTTTTCAGCTGCACCGGGTCTTAGTTGAGGCATATGGGATCTTTGTTGAGGCATGCGGGATCTTTCATTACGGCACGTGGTCTCTTCGTTGCAGTGCTCAGGCTGCTCTCTAGTTGTGGCGTGTGGGTTGCAGGGCGTGTGGGCTCCAGAGCGCGTGGGCTCTGCAGTTTATGGCACGTGGGGTCTCTCATTGAGGCGTGTGAGTTCAATAGTTGTGGCATGCAGGCTTAGTTGCCCTGCAGCATGTGGGATCTTAGTTCCCTGACCAGGGATTGAACTTGTGTCCCCTGCATTGGAAGGCTGATTCTTTACCCCTGGACCACCAGGGAAGTCCCCAAAATTACTATTAAAAAAACAAACAAGACTCACAACGTTCTGATGAAAAAGTCTCCAATGAAAAGCTGTGACCAAAATACAATTACAATTTTCTATGGCACAAACTTTCTGTGTACACGCACCCTGGAGACTGAGGTGTGGCCTTAAGCCATTGCACTCTGCCTGGGGGCTGGCTCATGTCTTCCCTGGGCAGCTGCTTAGACTGTAGTGTGGGAGAGGAGTGGCTAAAGAGAATCAAGATTATATAGTCCTTTCCAGGAAGAGGGTGCATTTGCTTGCTCTGTTCCACCAAGCTGTCAGTCGCCAATGTGAAATAATACTGGGTGTGGTGGGGGAGAAATGGATGGAGGAGGGGGCTTCCCTGGTGGCGCAGTGGTTGAGAGTCCGTCTGCCGATGCGGGGGATGCGGGTTTGTGCCCCGGTCCGGGAGGATCCCACGTGCCGCGGAGCGTCTAGGCCCATGAGCCATGCCCGCTGAGCCTGCGCGTCCGGAGCGGGAGAGGCCACGGCAGTGAGAGGCCCGCGTGCCGCAAAAAAAAAAAAAAAAAAAAAGGATGGAGGAATATGAAAAACACATACAACTCAGCATGGTTATAATGTTCAAATAGCTACTCAACACTGCAAGGATATCTATTCAAGTCCTTTGTTTTTGCAAAAGAACAGAACTAGATAGGGCCAGAATGGCCCTGTACCATAAAAGGACTGCTATTATGGGATGTGGTGACCACCTATCCAGTAATGTGAAAGTGCAAAATGGGACTGGGGAGAAATCATAGTTGATTTTTTTGGGAGGAGGGTGATTTGGCAAGAAGATTCTAAACTAGGCAGGAAGCAAACAGCCCTACAGGATGTGATCATTCACAGGAAAGGAAGAGAAGCCTGGGCTGCAGCTGTGTGGACTGACCTTGTGTTCAAACAGGAAGGCTCACTGCCCTCCTCTACATAACCAATCAAGATCCTACGATTCCATGATTATTTGTTCTCACCACTATTTAATTATGTTGGAAACTCCTTTTGGGAGCTGTCCTTATTTCTTGTAGCATACACTATTCAAAATCGTAAATGGCTTTCCACTGTGAGCATGTGTATGCACTTTTGTGGTGATAATGTGCACATAAAATTTACCATTTTATCTATTTTAAAGTGTACAATTCAGGGACATTTAGTATATTCCCAATGTTGTGCACCCATCACCATTACCTAGTTCCAGAACATCTTCATCACCCCCAAAGGAAACTGCACCTATTAAGCACTCACTCTCCCCAATCCCATTTCCCCTGCAACTGCTCATCTGCTTTCTGTCTCTAACGGTTTTGTCTATTCTGTACACAGGCAAATATCCATAAGCCTATGAATACTTTATATAAATGGAATCATACAAGATGTGGCCTTTTGAAAGTGGTTTCTTTCACTTAGCATGTTTTGAAGGCTCATCCACAGTGTAGCCAAATATCTTCATTCCCTTTCCACGGCTGAATAATATTCCACTCTATGGATATACTACACTCTGTTTACCATTCATCAGCTGGTGGACATTTGGGTTGTTTCTTCCATTTGGCTATTGCAAACAGTGCTTCTAACGAACATTCTTGTACAAGTTTTGCTGGAATACCTGCCCCATCTTATACCACTTATTATGCTGTATCTTATGATTTAGCAATAAACTGCTTATGATTCCCTGTGTGTACCCTGTGCCTACAAAAAGTGATACCAGATTCCTGTGAGCATCTTTGAGAGTGGCACCACCATCAAGGGGTGCTGATTCTCAATAAATCTCCTTTTACTTCTCTGTCTGGACTGTATAGAGGAATGGGTCTTGGAGAACACTGCATTACTATAAGCCTAATCAGGTGCTGACTCTAATTGCAGCTGCTGTTCCAGATGTCATTTCTTACCAGAGCAAATAAACATAACCTCTGGCAACTGGTATGCAGCCAATGATCTGGAAAATGCTTTTATTTTCTGACCAATAAGCCAAGAACACCAGAAGCAGTTGGCAAGGACCTTGATCATCTGTCAACCAACAGACAATCCACTGGACCACTATTCTAATGACATGCAAATAGAACCCAGTTAACAGGAAGTAGCAGGTACTTTACGATACATTAATATGGTGTATGTATGCCAGAAGGCGGGAGATAGATCTCTTGAAAATACAGAGATCTCTAATCTCTATGAATCTCTGGTGGCCTGGAGCTCATGTGCATATATATCAGGCTATTCCTTCCAAAGCTACGCACACATTGCTGTTATATTGTATCCCCTACCACAAAGAAAGAAGTCAGACATTTGGGAGGCCTTTCTGGATTTTGGAATTAACATATATCACATCTGGATACATGGTTCTGATCCATTTACTACTGATACAAAAGGCCAGGTTTAAGTAGGGTCTAAACCAAGAGAAGCCTTCCAGCTGCTATTGGACCCAGTGGTGTTCCAAGTGTCTACGGCAGACCAACATGCTGAACAGAGCTTGTAGCAGGAACTGACAGGAGAGTCAGAAAGGGGGCTGTGCTTCAAAAAGTAACCAACTCTGGGAATTCCCTGGTGGTCCAAAGGTTAGGACGTGGCACTTTCACTGCGGAGGCGGGTTCAATCCCTGGTTGGGGAACTAAGATCCTGAAATCTGTACAGTGTGGCCAAAAAAAAAAAAAAAAAAGTAACCAAGTCTTCTCCTTCTGAGAAACATCTCTGGGTCTGTGACCGAGTCTTGGAGTAGTCTAAATGCCTGATCAAGAACCAGTTTATAGGGTTTCCCTGGTGGCGCAGTGGTTGAGAGTCTGCCTGCCGATGCAGGGGACACGGGTTCGTGCCCCGGTCTGGGAAGATCCCACATGCCGCGGAGTGGCTGGGCCGTGAGCCATGGCCGCTGAGCCTGCGCGTCCGGAGCCTGTGCTCCGCAACGGGAGAGGCCACAACAGTGAGAGGCCCACATACTGCAAAAAAAAAGAAAGAAAGAAAGAAAAAAGAACCAGTTTATAGAGCTGGGCAATACTCCATTACCAACTGCAAGTAGAGTACATATGACCAGGCTTGAGCAGGCCCTGAATACAAGAAGTTGTCTGTTTATGTGCTTTGTCACATTTATAAATCAGGGCTTCCTGCTTAAAAAAGAAAACAACAACAACAAAGAGCTAATGCTTATTATAGATATAGACTTATCACGTGGCAAGAACCATTCTGGGTATTTTAATCTTCATAACAACCCTACAAGTAGATATGATTATGCTCTATACTTTACAGATAAGGAAATTTAGGCACAGAAAGATTTAAAAATTTGCCTAAGGTTCTTAACTACAGCTATCCAGGGTGAGCACTCAATAAATCTGTACTGACTTCATGAATAAGACATCCTTCTTCAAGGCAAAACAAAGGCTCAAACAGCAACAACAGAAATCATCCGTTCCTCCCAACTCAAACTAGATATGACATGTCCACAATAACAAGAACAGATTTGGGGGGAGCTGGCTCGTAAACCGGCTGAAAGACAATTCCAAATGAGAAGTTTAAAGTGTTTTAGGCAATAGCACAACTGCTAGAATACTGCCAGACAAGATGATGACTTTGAAAAAAGAACATTTTTTGACATGTTCATCACTCAAGGCCATGCCACTGGTCAGGGTGGTGGTCACTCTAAAATATAAAGGCTGGCTGACAGGGATAAGCCTGGATGTGATGAAGCAGTACCAGATTTTTCTAGTTGGCGTGGTATTTGTGATTACTATGTATGTGGCTGAATTAGTTTTCTTTTGTTTACTGTAACCTTAATCACATCTGCAAAGCCCTTTGCCATGTGAGATGAAAAACAAAACAAAACAAACCACAGGTTCTGGGGATTAGGCCATGGCTTATCTTTGGAGGCCATTTTCTCTTCTCTAACATAGTCTGCCCTCTGGCTTCCAAAGACTGATATCCATCCCACATGCAAACTACAGTGACCTCATCTCAAGGACCCCAAAGATCTCATCCAGTATAACATCAACTCAAATTTCATCATCTAAATTAGGTATAGATGAGACTCTGGGTATGATCCACTATGGGACACACTTCCTCTCCATTTGTGGGCCTGGGAAACTAAAGAAACAAATTATCTGCTCCTAAAATACAATGATGGGACAGGCCTAGGACAGCATTTATAGATATTCTGGTTCAAAGGGGGAGAAAATGGAAGGAAAAAAGGAGCCACCATTCCTAATAAATTTAGAAATCCAGCTGGGCAAACTCCCTTATATTTCAGCTCTGAGCACAATCCTCTGTGGCTCACAGCTCTGTTCATGGCTTGAAGAGGAATAATCCTTACTTTTTCAAGAAAGGTAGCATATGTTTGCAGCTGAGTAGTTTTTAATCAGCCTGTTTGCTGCTTATAGAATTTTGGGGGTCTGACAGACTTCTTTCATTTTGTACTGTCTCTTTCAGTCCAACCTGGCAGTGTTTCTACTGATATAAAATTCTCAAGAATCTTGTGGGTCTCCCATGTATGTCACAGGGATTCATTCCATTAAGACATGAAGCTCAGGGGCTTCCCTGGTGGCACAGTGGTTAAGAATCCGCCTGCCAATGCAGGCGACACAGGTTTGATCCCTGGTCCGGGAAGATCCCACATGCTGTGGCGCAACTAAGCCCATGCTCCACAACTACTGAGGCCGCACTCTAGAGCCCACAAGCCACAACTACTGAGGCCCAAGTGTCTAGAGCCCGTGCTCCACAACAAGAGAAGCCAATGCAGTAAGAAGCCCACGCACTGCAACGAAGAGTAGCCCCTGCTCCCCGCAGCTAGAGAAAGCCCGTGCACAGCAACGAAGACCCAACACAGCCAATAATAAATAAATAAATAAATTTATTAAAAAAAAAAAGACATGAAGCTCATTCACAGATATTTCCTTGATAATCCCATCTCTACTTTTGGCTTCTGCTTAGATGGCTGAGGGATAATGCCCGAGTTTCCTAGAGGCTCCCTGGTTACACTGAGGGGATCTGTGAGTCACTCTCTCAGGCTCTTCAAAGAGCCTTTGTGTAACTGAACACTCTGACATTCTCAAGGCAGCCTTGGTTTTTTTCTCTAGAGCATGCTTTTCCTGACAGTCAATCTCTTAATTTTAGGGTCTTTTATCATCTGGAGAGTATGAGATTTTCAGAAACAATCAAGCCTGTTCCTTAAAAAAAAAAAATTTATTTATTTATTTATTTATTATTTTTGGCTGTGTTGGGTCTTCGTTGCTGTGTGCAGGCCTTCTCTAGTTGCGGCGAGCAGGGGATACTCTTCGTTGCAATGCGCGGGCTTCCCATTGCGGTGGCTTCTCTTGTTGCAGAGCAGAGGCTCCAGGCATGCGGGCTTCAGTAGCTGTGGCACGCGGCTCAACAGTTGTGGCTCGTGGGCTCTAGAGTGCAGGCTCAGTAGTTGTGGTGCACGGGCTTAGTTGCTCCATGGCATGTGGGATCTTTCTGGACCAGGGCTCGAACCCTTGCCCCTTGCACCAGCAGGTGGATTCTTGACCACTGCGCCACCAGAGAAGTCCCGCCTGTTCCTTTTTGTTAACAGCTCTCCTCTCAGTCTCTCTTTCCACTTGCATTTTCTACTCTTCAATACTGTGCTTGGGGGACTTCCCTGGTGGTCCAGTGGGTAAGACTCTGTGCTCCCAATGCAGGGGGCCTGGGTTCAATGCCTGGTTGGGGAACTAGATCCCCCATGCATGCCTCAACTAAGAGTCCGCATGCTGCAAATAAAGATCCTACATGCCAAAACTAAGACCCAGCAGAGCCAAAAAAAAAAAAAAAAAATACTGTGCTTGGAAACTTCAGTTAAATGTCATTTCACCATTTACAAGTTCTACTTTCTTCGTAATTGCTGGACACAAGTCAGCTAAGCTTTCTGCCATTATATAACAAGGATTCCCTTTCCTCCAGTTTTCAATAACATGTTCTCCATTTCCTTCTGAGTCCTCTCCAGCACTGCCTTTCGTGTCCATATTTCTACTAACAGTCTGTTCATGGTGATTTAAGTGTTCTCTAAGGTAATTTAGGCTTTGCCCATAATGGTCCTCACTTACTTCTGAGCCCTCAATGGTGGTTTCTAATGTCTGTATTTCTACTAATGGTCTGTTCAAGGCAATCTATGTATTTTTCTATCATGCTTCTCAAAATCCTTCCAGTTTCTACCCATTGCCCAATTCCAAACCCATTTCTACATTTCAAGGTATCTGTTACAGCAGCATTCCACTTCTGGTTCCAAAATTTATTTTCTATTGCTGCTATAACAAATTACCACAAACTTATTAGCTAAATGTAACACAAATTTATTATTTTATAGTTTTATAGGTCAGAAGTCCAGCATGGATCTCATCAGACTAAAATCAAGGTGCTGGTGGGCTATGTTACCTACTGGAGGTTCTAGGAGACAATCTGTTTGCTGCTCATCTGGAATGTCAGGGGATTCAGTTCTTTGAGGTTGTGGGACTTGAAGTCCCCATTGTCTTGGCAGCTATAAGCAGAAGGTTATTCTCTGCTTCTGGAAGCGCTCACGTCCCCTGGCTCACGGCCTTCTTCCTCCACCTTCACAGAGAGCAACAGGGGGTAAAACTCTTCCGTGTGTCTCTGACTCTTTGTCCGTCATTCCACCTTTGTCTGATCAGAGAAAAGCTCCCTCTGCTTTTAAGAAGTCATGTGATTAGACTGGATTTACCTGCATAATTCACGATAATCTTCCCTATTTCAAGTTCCATAACCTGAATCACATTTGGAAAGTCCCTACTGCCATGTAAGGAAATATATCCAAAGATTTATAGGTTCCAGAGATTAGGACATGGGACATCTTTGGGGAACATTATTCTGCCTACCAAACCTGTGGCAAACAGCAGAGTCATGGAGCCATTTGCCTAGGTTCAAATTCCTGCTACGCCAATTACTACCTGTGTGACCATGTTTACTTGGGCTCTCTGTGTGTCAGCTGTGTCATCTGTAAAATGAGGATAATAGTACCTATCTGTGGTGGAGACCTGGAGACTGTTAACTGCCCCAAATAGCCATTTCCCACTTTATTTTCTTGGTCACAAAACCCACTCCTTACCCTTCAAATTTAAGCTGGAGAAAAACTCGGCCAGCTAGAAACTATATATGGTATCTGCCTTGGAGCCAGGTTGTGGCCATATGACTCAGTTTAGACCAACAGGGTATGAGCAGAAATAATATATATAATTTCTGCTTCACTTAAAACTCAGAAGCTGCCTGCCTGGCAACTTGTCTCTGTCTCTCTCCTTTTCTACGGGCTGGAGTGCAAATGTGGCTGCAACCTAGTCACAATTATGCAGATAAGAACACCACCTTAGTGAAGCAATGAGATCAAGAAACCTAGGTCTTTGAATGACCTCATGGGACAGATCTGCCCCACCTGCCAGGCAGGGCTGGACTATCATATGAGAGAGAAATAGACTTCTGTATTACATAAATCAATGTATTTAATAGCTGTAAAGTGCCCAGACACATAAGGAGTGCTATACAGTGATGTTCTTCTTACTGACTGCATTATTTTGAATTCTGGAGGTTGTACTTCTACTTAATGTCTCAGGCCACCAGTCTCCTACAGAAAACAGATAAGCAACAGTAGTGCAATGTGACTTAATTAAAATGTGTAATAAGGGACTCCCCTGGTGGTGCAGTGGATGAGAATCCGCCTGCCAATGCCGGGGACACATGCTCAATCCCTGGCCCAGGAGGATACTACATGCCATGGAGCAACTAAGCCCGTGCGCCACAACTACTGAGCTTGTGCTCTCGAGCCCGTGAACCACAACTACTGAAGCCCACAAGCCACAACTACTGAAGCCCGCACGCCTAGAGCCCGTGCTCGGTAACAGAAGCCACTGCAATGAGAAGCCCGCGTACCGCAACGAAGAGTAGCCCCTGCTCGCTGCAACTAGAGAAAAGCCTGCGCACAGCAATGAAGACTCAACGCGGCCAAAAATAAGTTAATTAAAATGTGTAATAACACATTTTATTTAAATAGTAAAGAGAAGAGGAACCGAAAGTTATTGAATTCATATGTGCCAGGCATTTACTATGTTACATTTGACCGAGAAATAGTTCTAAGAGGCTGCAGAGATGAGGAAACAGAGGCTCAGGAGTTAGGTCCCTTCCTTGAGATCATTCTAGCCTGGGGTAGCTTCAGAGCTTATTTTTCCCACAATATTCACTGCCCCCTCTGCCCAAAAGGCAGGTTAATGGGGGAGTTGCAAATCAGTCAATAAGCCCCCCTGAATCATGTTACTCACATAGATGTTCGGTACTTGATGTCATCTTTTTCAGCCAGTTCTTCACAAGTGAGACCGTTGTGCTCTTTCCAGAGTCCCTGACACTTCCTACAGGTTTCCTGGGGATAAAGGAGAGACACAAAGACAGCTCTTGGTGAGTAGACCCCATATACGTCTCTGTTGAACAATCGGGAATGCGAAACACGCTTCATTTGGCTTGATTCTTTCAGAGGATCTCTCTCCTTTTCAGCAGGGATATTTCTAAAGACATCTCAATAGAAGATGTAAGAATCATTGTAAGAAAGCATGGGGAAATTTTTCTCTCCTTGGATCAAAAGAAAGTGTCGCTCCCATCACCCAAGGTTTATAAGGTTTTCTAAAATGCCAGGAGTCACCTGAAAAAACTACAGAAGATAAATTTATGTGATCTTGGTTTTTTAAAGATAAAATACTGTGAGCTGCTTGAGGTCTGGTGCTGACCAGCGTTCCAGTGTTGGTCTGGCATAGACCACTTGTGTTGAATTGAAGTGAAGAACAGTCTAGATTAGGATCACTAGGGGTCCTTAAGGGAGACATTCCCTCAGTCATCCCTCACTCATAAACATGGATATCATCCTCCATAGCTTAACTTCATTTATAAACATAAATTCAAAATAATTACTAATTTTTATTCTAGGACTCTTCACAGTTTATAAAATATTTTCACATGTGCCAGAAACCATCTCACATCAGTAACAGGAATTTAAAGAAACATTAATGCAATTTAATTTCCATAAATAGAAACCACAACCCTAATAAGTACAATGAAGGAAGAAATGGTGGTGTCAGCTTTGTTTGGCCTGGGGCGACAGTGAAGGCTTGAGGACGTGGAGCCTGAGATCAGAAAGACGAGTCAAAGAAAGCAGAAAGAGAATAGCATTCCAGACAGAGGAACAGTAAGAGAAAGACTCTGGTAGATGAAACTGGCCGAGTTTGGTTCCTGTAGCTGGACTGCAGGCAGTGAAAATAGGCCTCGTGAGGCCCGCTGGAGCCCGTCCATGTGAGGTTTTGTAGGATGTGATTATCAGTTTGACCTTTATCCTAAGAGTGGTAGGGAAGCATCGAAAGGTGTCAAGCATGGAAGTAACATGAGCAGGTTTGTGATTTTAAAAGATGATTCTGACTGGAGAACAGAGCACAGGGAGAAAAGAGTGGAAGTGTAAGACACTAGGAAGCTATTAAAGGCATTCAGGAGAGAGACTATGGAGGCCCTGGTCAGGTAGGTGAGGACATGAAGGAAAGTTGACTGATTTAAGAGAAATTTAGGAAGTAAAACTGGCTGGCTTGGTGACGGCCTGGCTCTGGGAATGAGGAGAGGGAGGTATCACCCTGATGCCTTGGTTTCTGGTTTGTGCAACCCAAGATAATAGTGACATGGATGGAGCTTGGGAACAGTGGAAAAGGCCTGGCTTGGGAGGAGGGAGGGCAGGTGTTAAGATCCCGAGTTTGATCTTGGCAGTAATGACACAGGGGGACCTGTGGGACACCCAGTGGAGATGTCAGGCAGGGAGCTGGGGGTACATGTTTAGTATCTGGAAGTACCTGGGGTAGAGCTCGCCAGGAGATGTGCTAGATTATATCTTCACATCAATTCTAGAAACATCTCCTACCTCTGTATTCTCCACTTCCTACTGAACTTTCTGTAATATATACTGCTAAGATGACTCTAACAAGGTGCAGAGTAGTATACATAGTAAAGATGCTACCACTTCTACATCAAAAAAGGTGGTGGTGGGAGAATATAGTGATATATAAAATCAACCTGAAAGGATACCCAAGTAATTGGTAGTACTAATTGTCCCGAGTGGCTGGAAAGTGGGGTGAGACTTCTTACTGTAAGCTCTTTGTATCTTTTGTATCTTGTACTACACCTAATTAAAATATAAAATTTTAAAAGAGAAAGAGAAATAAAATGGACTGCTTGAGGAACTGAGAACCTGAATAACTCTCATAAAAAGGCTTCAATCAATGGCATGGGGTGGGGTGGGGTTAGAGATGAGCTGATCAGAGATTCTCTATTAAATGCTGTTGCTTCCAAGGGATATGCTGCTCTCTGGTCCACTACCTACATCTCTGTCAGTAAAGAGAAGCTAAATCAGTACTGACTTCATTACTACACACCCAAATGTAAAGCAGCGTAAAACCCATTTAAAAAAAAAAAACCATTTTTAAAAGACCTTGTGCGTGACTATTCTGGGAAACTGGAGGATAAACAACAGCTGGAGAATAAATGAGCTAGTATCTATATCCTAACCTTCAAAACAATGCTAACCTAGCCACCCACCAGGAATAACATCTTGGAAACAATGCATGGCATTTAGAGAGTGCTTTCCAGCATTCCTGGTGATCCAGTTATTAATTCATGGGACCTTCTTCATAAGGGAAGAACCCATTTTCTAGGTGAGGCACAGGTCCATGACAGCAAGATGACCTGGCCAAGCTGAGTCAGCTGTGAGTGGTCACCACGAAGCCACTGCTTATTTCCAATGTCACAGCGGCTCTCCTGTAGGTCCATGTGTGGTTTTTCAGGCATGTACTTCTCATTGAAGGGCTGAGGGGTCCCAGAGAATAAAAATGAAATGTCTTTTGAAGAGACTAGCTAGTTAGACATTGAAACCCACAATTAAAAGAAGGCAAGCAAATAGCAGGCTGGGTGAATTTTACATTTGGACCTTTCTGTGTGTTGTTTCTTTACAACGCACCCTCTCTTCTAAACACAGCGTATACGTCACTAAGCTGTAATTCTCTCCTCTCAAGTACAGCTAGGCTTTGTTCCTAAATGCAACAAATGCTTAAACAATATTAGGCAGAAGAAATGTTCTTCAATGTTTCTAACGTGAAGATAATCAATTCTTCAAAGTAAGGTTAATGAAAGTCCCAAGGACCATTTTGGAAGGTGGAGTACAACGCTAACAAGTAACTTCAAAACATGAAGGACATGCATATCCTGGCTGTCAGATCTAATTGGAGAGGCTTCCCATCGCCTGTGTGCATTTTCAGATCAGGAGGAAACAGATGAATTCATCATCGGCCCAAATACAACAGAGAAGGCAGCTCCTTCCTTCTTGATGAGGAAGGCATGCACACACTGGTTAACTCAGCAGCTACCAGTCCATGTTCCTCATGACATCAGAGAGATTTCTGGTTAAGTTCTACGTTGCCCTTTAGTGCGCAAGATGCATCAAGGTGTTTTGACTATTCATTAAGGTCTTAACTTTGTACTCTAAAGAAAGTACTCGACAGCTTCTCTTCATCCATTTTCTGCTGCTTAAATAATGTTTACTGGGTAAGGCAGAAGATCAAGTTTGGTTTCAGATGACCCTGTCAGGGAGCGGACATTTCTTCAAAGAAACAGCTTCCTAAAAGACTAGCAGACAGTGTCCAGGTCATCATCTACGCAGAGCAGGGCTTCCTGCTGCTGGCAAAGAACCCGAGAGATGAGACCAAGGGTCCAAGTCACCAGACTCTGCACTTCTTGCTCGCCATCCCTCCAGGCCTGCTCTGAAGTTTCTTGGTTCCCTGTGCATCCTGCATCTTTCCTGCTTGACTTCCAGCCTTGTCTCAGAAGCGGAACACAGTAGAAACTGCTCACTTATTTCTGAATGGTTCCTCCAGTGAAACTTCCAGACTCACTACCCAGGGGAGAGAAGTCTGCTGGCCTAAGATATGGGGTATGGGGCTGTGGCCAATTCATATCAAATCTCTGAAATTCCAGCTCTCTGCTTTGCCATCTCAGGTACTCAAAAACTGGTGGGGCCGTAAATCCTCACACCTCTTAAGTAAAAGATGAGGCCCGGGCACCTGACCATTCACAAGTGCTTAGCATAATCCAGAAGCCACAGGGCTATGGGCATTCAGGCCACATGTGTCTTCCAGCTGTCAAAGTCACTGGTTCTCCCCACCTCAAGACCCAAATGACATACGGATGCTAGCCAAAGCCGGAAAGAGTTCGATTTTAAGACAGGAAAACAGACAATGAGATGGATGCTGGAACCCCTGGGAATCAATAAAGCTTGGCAAAGTCAAAGCTCAGGCAGAATCAGTGGGCTTTCCTTCCTTTCACTAAGGGAATTTGAGGATTTCTATTTTCTCTACTGCAAGGATGGCAAGGATGCCAAGGAAGTCAGATATGTGAGCAAACCAAGTAGAGCACAGTGGAGGTTAAGTATAATAGTGTACACATGTACGTGCGCATGCGCACACACGAGCACACAAGAGACAGCAAAGGGGGTGGGGCTAAGTCAGACAAGGATTCTTTGAGGAGTTGGTGTCTTCATGGGACTGAATAAAACCAGTATCGTGAGGACTTCCCTGGTGATCCAGTGGTAGAGAATCCGCCTTACAATGCAGGTTCGATCCCTGGTCAGCAAACTGAGATCCCAGATGCTGCGGGGCAACTAAGCCTGCGCGACACAACTACTGAGCTTGTGCGCCTCAACTAGAGAGAAGCCTGCACGCCGCAAAGAAGGTCCCTCGTGCTCCAACGAAGACCCGATGCAGCCAAAACAAACAAAAATTAAAATACAACAGTATCGTGAGTGATGAGAACATCCAGGCAATCAATAAAGTACTCCTCACATCTGGACTGACATCTCTTAGGGAAGTGCCTTTCCCAGCTACAACAGCCATTAAAGTACGTAAAATGTAGAACAAGGGAATTCTCTGGAGGTCCAGTGGTCAGGACTCTGTGCTTTCACTGCTGAGGGCGTGGGTTTAATCCCTGGTCTGGGAACTAAGTTCCCACAAGCCACACGGCATGGCCAAAAAGGAAGTAGAACCAGACTCTCAATCAAACATTTCAACAATGAAACATATTCAAAGTGTTAATATCTTAATGAACACAAAAGGTTTTCATATTATTAAATAGAATTGTTTTGTTTTGGGCTTCCCTGGTGGCGCAGTGGTTGGGAGTCTGCCTGCCGATGCAGGGGACACGGGTTCGTGCCCTGGTCCGGGAGGATCCCACATGCCGCGGAGCGGCTGGGCCCGTGAGCCATGGCCGCTGAGCCTGCGCGTCCGGAGCCTGTGCTCCGCAACGGGAGAGGCCACAACAGTGAGAGGCCCGTGTACTGCAAAAAAAAAAAAAATTGTTTTTTAAATAAAATTATTTAAAAGTATTTATTTCATCCTACCCTTTACAATTTTCTGTATTTATGTATATTTTGCAATGTATGTTACAACAGTAGTACAGACACATAATTTATAAATAAACAAATACATACTTTGGGGGAATTCTGCTGTACACATTTTTTTCCAATACAGAGAGCAATCGCAAAGTTGTGCCATCCACTACCCTAGCTATCAGAAAGTCATGGAAGGGATCCAGACGTGGCAGCAACCTGCCTGGGCTTGTGTTTCCAAATGCACTGATGGACTGAAAAGGCTGAGACTAGAGGCAAGAGGACAGTTAGGCAGCAACTGAAGAGTCTATGGGACTGGGTTGGGGAAAACATGGACTTGGATCAAGTGATGAAGGAGGAGGAGCAGATCTGAGTGAGGGTGGGAGGCAGAGGTGAGAACAGAAGTTTAATTTTAAACGAGCTTATTTATTCACTCTCAATATTTGCTGAATTTTTATCATTGGTTGAGGGCTGTATGAGATGCTGGGGATACAGCATTAAGAAAGTTAGACTCAGTGTCTAACTTCTTGCAGCTTATGTTCTGCTGAAGAAAACAGACATTAGACAAACTGGATATACAGCTACAACTGTGACAGGAACATTCAGAGGAAAAGCACTGGGTGCTGTAGAAGAGCGGAGTTAAATTAGCCCAGCGATCAGGAAAGGCTTTGTGAGGATGTGATGTTGAAACTGAGCCCTGAGGGATGAGCAGAGTTAGCCAGATACGGGGGAAGGGTGTTCCAGGCAGAGGGGAGAGGATGTGTGAAGGCTTTGGCACAGGTGAGGGCCTGTCTCATTCAAGGAGCACAGAGGGAGTTGGTATTGGCTGGAGCCCAAGGGGGAGAGCTGAGAGTAGACAGTGGTGAATCCTGGTGCAGCTGCTGAGGCTGGAGGGAGGCGTTTGGAAAGCCAGGCTAAATAGGTGGGAAGTGCAATGATCTAATTCACATTTTCAAAAGATCACTCTGGCGGCTGATGGCTTGCTAGGTTGTAGGACCTTGCAGTGACCCCTTCACTGAACTAGGGTCTGGTAAATAACTTTTAGGGGAACAAGCCCTAGAGTCTGGATTCAGTTCTTGGGCAAACTTCCTCCATAGCCCTCCACAAATAAGGCCACAACCTGCCTCCTGAACCAAGCTGTGCCAATGCTGAGCCTGGCAGAGGTGAGGCTGACCTGTGACCAGCAAACGGCAACATACCTATCTTTTCTTGTTAGGAATAAGAGGACCACTTTTCCTACATGATTTCAGAAAGGGACTTCATTATTATTTTAAAAAGGAGATTGTTGGGCTTCCCTGGTGGCGCAGTGGTTGAGAGTCCGCCTGCCGATGCAGGGGACACGGGTTCGTGCCCCGGTCCGGGAAGATCCCACATGCCGCGGAGCGGCTGGGCCCGTGAGCCATGGCCGCTGAGCCTGCGCGTCCGGAGCCTGTGCTCCACAACGGGAGAGGCCACAACAGTGAGAGGCCCGCGTACAGCAAGGAAAAAAAAACAAAAAAACAAAAAAGGAGATTGTTTTTTTCAGTTTTGGCTCTTTAGATGAGTTTCTCATTGAAATGTCATCTATATGGTATGGAACATCTTTAACAAGAGTCTTGAACTCAGACATCTCACCCGAGACCCTGGTTCAAGGTTTCAGACCTATACACCTTTTGGTACAGGCTGTTTACACACACATTTCACTTAGTCTTCACAGCAATTCTACAAGGGAAGTACTGGCCATTATCCACCCCCCCCTTTTTTTTTAAGTAAATGAGAAAGGAAGGCTCAGAGAGGCAAATTAACTTGTTTAAGGTCACAGAGCTATGGACTCAAGTCTGCTCAAATCCATTTACACTCCCCACTCTATTCTCACTGATTCCAGCACGGTGTCTGTGAGCAAGAACAGGTCATTGTTTACTGGAAGCCCTGAGGTTACAATGGGCATCTTGTGTAAGGAGACCACAGACGAAAGCTCAGTGAGGTCACATAGAACCAAGCGTCAGGGTAGCAAAGGTGTGGACACCGAGCTGCAGCTGTGCAGGATGCCTGCTTCCCTGCGTTTCCTGGAGAGCTGGGAATGACCCATTAAGAGGCAGGATGGACTGGGATTAAACACGAGGACACCTTTTATTAATGATAATGATAGGAACCTGCTAATCACAAAGTAATCCTGGACTGGACACACGTGAGGAAGTAGCTGTTCCTGTCGCTTTCAGCCAGTTGCATGTCTGGCGGGGCACTGACGGAAGTGCGTTTTTAGATTCCCATTAGATGTACAAACGTGAGTATTCCACACCAGAACCAAATATCAGTTACCTGGTCCTTCCCTCAACCAGCCCCTGGAACTTTACTTGTAAATAATGGCCGCTCACTTCCCCAAAGGTGGCCAGGATTAGGATACATGAAGACTTGCTAGTGAGAATGCTTGAGATGATTTACCATCACCAACCCTGTGATTCAGTGCAGACAATTTCTGCACTGAAAGGAGTAAGGACACCTTCACTTTCCCTCCCTCGCCCCCTTCAACAAATACCTCCTGAGCGCTGCCACGAGGACCAGGCACTGTTCTCAGCAAATGATCACTGAACAAATGAAATCCCTGCCCTCCCCGAGTCTACATTCTGGGAGTGCTGGAGTGGGTGGATCGCCAAACAGATAAACGTCTAGTCTGTAGGAAGACAAGGAGCACCCAGGGGAACTAAAACAAGGTGAGGGGCAAAGAGGTGTGAAGGACAGCCCTGCGCAGAGGTGGCGTGTCAGCTCAAACCTGAAGGGTATCTGGTAGAGGAGTGGGAGCAGGATGGAGGATGGTCAAGTGAGCCAGGAGAGAAGAAGCAGAGAAGCTCAGAGAAACAGCCGTCCCAGGTCTCACGTCCGTCCTGAGCCAGCACCCAAGGCCAGCATTGTTGGCCTCCTGCCAGTGCCACACGCTCAACACCCTCAACCTCGCAAAGCTCTGCCTAGGTGTCCTTTCTCTGCTGGCAACAACTAGTCATCAGCTCTCATTTCAAGTACCGGGGGCTCTGGAAAACCCAAATGACACGGGCAAAAGTTGGCACTCTTCCTCTGGACTCTTGGAGCCCTTGGCTCCAACTCTATCACAGTAGCACTTTTAATAGTGTCTTGTAATTATCTGGTTACATCACATCTCCAAGGAGCCAAGCACTCCTTGCAGGCACAGACTATGCCCTGCTGATCACTACAGACAGGCTTGGAATGGAGGGTTCAATTCATCTATTCAAAAAATGTTATCTTTTGAGTGCCTGTTATGTGCCACATGGGGATACACTGGTGAGTAAGCCAGCAAAATTCCTGACTGAAAGGAGCTTACAATGTTCTACACTGTGTCTCAGCTATCTTTGGGTTTCTAGGGCCTTACACTAGGTCTGAGACAAGCAAGGGGCTGAAGGTATGAAAAATTACAGAGAGATGAAGGCTGGCAAGACAAAGCACATTCCTCTCCATACAGAGTTACAAATACAACCCCACCCCTACTCCTGGGACGTATGCATTTTACGTGGGAAAAAGGCATATGAAACCTCTTAGTAAACTGAACCCCTTCCCAAAAGAACATTAGTTCCTCCCTATCATATCTTTTTCTTTATAGCTATATAAAATATAATGATGATTTTATGAGAAAATCAAGCTATATGTAAGACAATTTCAAGTTAATTCTTTAGAGTTTATGCCTTAAGGATACGGGCGACGCCTTTTCCACTGTGGTTCCTTTCTTTGCTCCCTAATCACCTTCCCCAACCTAATGCATAAAACTTACAGATCAGTTATTACCAAGAAGCTAATGGCCAAATGCCTGCAGATGGTGCTTGAGAAAGCACTGCATATATTTCAAATAAGACATTGCTGATTTTCTCCTATAGCTCCAATATGTGGAAACTGATCTCTCTTCATTTCCAATGAAAGGAGCTTCACCAACTATACTGCTTGTGCGAGCCTCTACTTTAGAGAGATTAAGACTCAAAAATCGCGGTCAAGACTTCCCTGGTGGTGCAGTGGTTAAGAATCCGCCTGCCAATGCAGGGGACAGGGGCTTGAGACCTGGTCCGGGAAGATTCCCCATGCGGTGGAGCAACTAAGCCCATGCGCCACAATTACTGAGCCCGCACTCTAGAGCCCACGAGCCACAACTGCTGAGCCTGTGTGCCACAACTACTGAAGCCTGCGCACCTGGAGCCCGTGCTCCACAACAAGAGAAGCCACCACAGTGAGAAGCCCACACACCACAACGAAGAGTAGCCCCCGCTCGCTGCAACTAGAGAAAGCCTGCGCAGCAACGAAGATCCAACACGGCCAAAAATAAATAAATAAATTTATAAATTAAAAAAAATCACAGTCAGCCTGGCTCTTTCCTTCTCCCACCCAGGGGCTCTGGAAGGTCAGTTACCACCTGAGGTCAGATCACAGGTTCCTCCTGCCCACCCCTCACCCCAACAAGACCAGTCCACTCTGCCTGGGCCCACTTTTCTTTTTTTCTTAATCACTATTTTTTTTAAATTTAATTTTATTTATTTTTAACACAGCAGATTCTTATTAGTCAATCCCTTTTATACATATTAGTGTATATATGTCAATCCCAATCTCCCAATTCATCACACCCCAACCCCCACCACTTTCCCCCCATGGTGTCCATATGTTTGTTCTCTACATCTGTGTCTCAGTTTCTGCCCTGCAAACTGCTTCATCTGTACCATTTTTCTAGGTTCCACGTATATGTGTTAATATACGATATTTGTTTTTCTCTTTCTGACTTACCTCACTCTGTATGACAGTCTCTAGGTCCATCCACATCTCTACAAATGACCCAATTTCGTTCCTTTTTATTGCTGAGTAATATTCCATTGTATATATGTACCACATCTTCTTTATCCATTCGTCTGTCGACGGGCATTTAGGTTGCTTCCATGACCTGGCTATTGTAAATAGTGCTGCAATGAACACTGGGGTGCATGTGTCTTTTTGAATTATGGTTTTCTCTGGGTATATGATGCCTGGGCCCACTTTTCTTAAAAGACAAACAAAATTTGAACATTAATTCTTTAAATGGTGTCTTGTAATTATTGGATTACATCATGCCTCTACCAGAAGCCAAGCTCTCCTTGCAGGGGGTTTCTCTCTTTCCTCAAAGTAAATAATCACTCTGAGGCAGAAGAACCTTTTGATTTCTGAATGTAGAAATTCAAATCTGGGTGTGACCCAGCAACAGCTCTGGGCAACATTACTGTGGAATGGGCTTCTTTGGGGAAGATTCCATACTGTTCTTATTTTTTGATGGTCACACACACAAACTATGGAGATTTAAAAAAATGTGTGCACTGGATGCGCACCCTACCATTTCTATGCATAGAAGCAGAGTTTGAAAAAAGAAATCTCCAAATCTTACTCCTACAGATTAGGAAGAAGTCGAGCACTCCCTTCCTTTGGATCCACCAGGATTAGGTGACAAATCAGAATAGGTGGTTTATAAATTTGGTTTCTGTGCTAATGCTGCCCTCTAGGGATAGAAAGCTATAAAGGTACGGACACTTAAAGAGATTTACGCCGCCTGGTAAAAGGGTAATGCTTGAGAAATACTGACTGCGAAAAGCCCATTACATCAGGGCCACAGCTGCCTGCTCTTTACTATACTATAGGGACCAGGACTTCTAAGATAAAAAGTGGGGGGTAAATGTTTCCTGAAATAAATGTAAGTTCAAATACTGATAACGTTCTCTAGAATGTCCACTTAACAGAACCAATGGGACAATATAAGCAACACCCGGGGCAATGCCAGGAGGTGGACATTAATATAATCTGATTACTGCTCTGGGCACTGGGGAATAAAATGGACAAATACAAATCCCCTATCTTCAGAGAATTTACTGGGGATGGAGGGAAGGTCACACCATATGTCAAATAAGTAAAATACACAGTGAGATAAGATTATAGGTGCTTAGGAGAAAAAACACAGGGAGGAAGAATGTTAGCATTGGGTTGCAGAAAGGGAAATTATTCATAATTTTAAAGTGGGTGGTTGGGGAAGGCCTCTCTGAGAAGGTGTATTTAAGCAAAGACTTAGGAAAGCAAGTAAGCTTTGTGATGTCTGGGGGAAAGAATTCCAGGCCATGGAAACAGCAAGAAGGGAGGTGGAAAGGCCAGTAAGCTGTAAGGAGGGCAGGGTGTCTGGGGCCTGGGAGGTAATGATAAGGACTTTGGCCTGTACCCAGAGTAAACAGGTTAAAGAGGATTCCCTCTACAAGGACTTGAGTGAGTTAAGTCCCAAAGAACCCCCATCTGCTGGCTCCCCTTTCCTGGCGAGTTCTCAGGTCTCTGAGCCACACCTCCACCTGGGCCCTGGGCCTCTCCTCCCTTGTGCTGCGCTCACAGCCTTGAAAGGGCGGGAGGGCAGAGGTTGTGACTAAGCCCTGTCCAAAGGGGTTTGCTCATGGCGGACGCTCAACACAGTGCAAGTCTGTGGAACCAGCTACTTACAGCTATGATTTTTAAACTATGGACTACAAACCACTGGTGGGTTATGAAATCATTTCAGTAGATTACGATAAAAAAAAACCTAGAACGGAAAAGAAGATACTAGAGTGCATCCACATGTCAGGCATTTGTTTTTTGTAAAACTATTGTTTTCGTTATACATATATGTGTTTACGCATGTGTTGGTTCTATGGTAAAATATATTCCTACTATAGGTCACAGTTAAAACAGTCTGAAAACCATCAACTTAGGATTCATTCATTTATTCAAGAACCAAAAAGTTTCTCTAAAGGATCAGAGAGGCTCTTTCTTCCAGGGACCAGCTGTGAGGAATTGAAAAATGGACCCATCTCCAGTTTACCCTAGAGGTAATGCTTTTAGTGAGGAACAATGCATGAGAATCAGGTAGAACAACAGTCTTCAGGAGGGCTCAGGAGCAAAGCAATGTATTATGAAGTGGCGGATCTAATAAAAGGTCACTTCGACTGTCAAAAATAAACATTGTTAGAACTTGGACAGAAACAAGTCCAGTGCTCACTCCAAGGGCTACTCCTGGGGGACTTCCCTGGTGGCGCAGTGGTTGAGAGTCCGCCTGCCAATGCAGGGGGCACAGGTTTGAGCCCTGGTCCAGGAAGATCCCACATGCCGTGGAGCAACTAAGCCCGTGCGCCACAACTACTGAAGCCTGTGCGCCTAGAGCCCGTGCTCCGCAACGAGAAGCCATTGCAATGAGAAGCCTGTGCACTGCAATGAAGAGTAGCCCCCGCTAGCTGCAACTATAGAAAGCCCATGCGTAACAACGAAGACCCAACACAGCCAAAAATAAATAAATAAATTAAAAAAAAAGGGCAACTCCTGGGCTTCCTGGAGCTTCTGGGAATCCTGGCCTGGAAGGAAGAGCCAGCAAAGCCAGCTCTTCCCTGCTCTCACTCCACTGTCAACATGCCCTGGAAGGGAGGCTCCAGATTTCAGGAAAACCAAAAGATGTACCTCCCACAATACGCTTCGAGACCTCCTCTGTATTTCATGGTGTTAGCTAGCTGGGCAGGGGTGCTGAGGGGCAGACAGACAATAAAGGCCACTTGGAGAGAGGTGGCCCTCTGCCTCAGTGTTAAACCGGGAAATGCTACGTATTTCTTGCGGGAGACAGACAAGTGGCAGAAGGGCTCAGGGAGCAAGTCTACAAATCAAACAGGGGAGGCACGGCCAAGGAGAAGAGTGCTACAGCCTAAGAGCAGCCTCACAACCTGAGAGACAGAGGGACATCACCTGAGCTACCTGAGGTTAGAAAAAGAAGGAAGGAAGGATTTGTTAGCCTGACTCCACATGCTCTAAAGAAGAGGTAACTGCACCAGCCAGCTCAAGTATCTCTGGCCTTGTCACAGCTACCATCCTGCAGCCGTGACAAACAGCCATGAGATGACTGGACCTGTCCCCTGCCTTGCGCTCCCTCTTAGATGTGCCTTTGGGGACAGACAGCATGTGCTGGAAGGCCGACCTAAGTGTCTATGTGGCAGTTACATCTGGGACTCTAGCTGCATTCTGTTTTCTCTTTTAATCTTGTGCGGATTTGGCTTGGGTCAGTGTAAAATTCAGCTTCTGGATCAGTAGTGTCAGACAAAACCCTTGACCCTGGCACTCACTTTCTGTGTGCACAAAAATCCCTGGGGTTGCTAATAAAAGATGCAGATTCTAACGCTGTGGTGCTGGGCGGGCCCAGGAACCTGCACATAGAGCAGCTTCTTGGGACACTGCTACAGCTGGCTTACAGATTATGCTTTGAGAAACCTTGCCCAGATCCCCGCACTGCCTCCTCACGAGGTCTGGCCTTGATGGCTTTCCTCTAGGATAGTCATGACTTACTCTTCAAGGGTAAATAAATGGTAATTAATGTCCCTCACCTAATAGGCTGCCCAGTTTCCTGGACATTCCTGAGTAGACAGCATGCACACTTTTGTTGTTTTTTTCTTCTTTGACAAAGTTAGAAAAAAAGGTCTTTTGAACATACTGTTCACTTGTATTTTAGCCTGGTGTGATGATGCACTGTAAGCCAGAAAAGTAGAGAAACCAGGCCCCACCACACAGGCCTGTGAGAAGGAGTGGAGACCACCTTAGTTAGCAGCCCTCCCCAGTGGCAGGTCCGGCAACAGGCTGGGAGATTTATGCAGCTGGGGTTCCAATAGGCTGCCCAGGTAGAGGAGGAGCCATGAGGTCTGAGCACAGGAGGAAGGAGGAAGCAGAGACCTCAATCACAGGTAGTTCAGTGGAAGTGCTGATTCTAAGGTAGAGTGCAGTTTCAGGGGGCATTCTGTACAGCTGGCAGTGGTACCAGCACCCAGGGTCAGGACTTAGGGTTCAAAATACCCCTTGGTGGACGTTGGATAGGACAGCTCACAGAGGTCTCTGACCTAGGCTTTCCACCTTATGAGCAAAGGTTTCCAAAGAGGGAGACCCTGTAGGCCACTCATGGTGGCCTATTTCCGCAGGAGGCAGCCTGGCTGCTCCCCGAGCCTGTACCTCCACCTCCTTCCCACCCCCACAAATGGTTTATGCCCTACCAGAAGAGCCCAAGAGGTGAATATAGTTATAATAAAATGAGAAAACATCCCCAAAGAGGTCTGGACTAACAGTTGTGCTGCACAGGTCAGTAAGGCTCTCTGGGACAGGGAAGGCGTAGAAACTTCCTCAAATGTTAAAGCTAATAGAAGAAAATGTAGGCAAATATCTGTGTGTTCTTTGGTTAGGAAAGGATTTCTTAAACAATTCCCCAAAGCACCCACTACAAAGGTGAAGCAACTGAACTGAGTAGTTTTATCCTAAGGAGGACACCATAGACCAGGGTTAACAGATGTGTGACTGACTAGAAGATATCTGGAGCACTTAAAACTGAAACAAGATTAATGTCTAGAATGTACAGGGAACTGGCAAAAATTGGGAAGTAAAAAAAAAAAAAGAAATATGATAGAAAAATGGGTTAAAGATATGAGAGGGGAGATGTGCAACTTTAAAAGTTACCAAAGACAAATGGCCAACAGACACATGAAAAGATGCTCAACATCGCCAATTATTAGAGAAATGCAGATCAAAACTACTATGAGGTACCACCTCACACCAGTCAGAATGACCATCATCAGAAAGTCTATAAATAAACTTTGGAGAGGGTGTAGAGAAAAGGAAACCCTCCTACACTGTTGGTGGGATGGTAAATTGGTGCAGTCACTAAGGAGAACAGGATGGAGGTTTCTTAAAAAACTAAAAATAGAGTTTCCATATGATCTAGCAATGCTACTCCTGGGCATATACCCAGAAAAAACAAAAACTCTAATTTGAGAGGATACCCGCACCCCAATGTTCACAGCAGCACTATTTACAATAGCCAAGACATAGAAGCAAACTAAATGTTCACTGACAGATGAATGGATAAAGAAGATGTGGTGTATATACAATGGAATACTACTCAGCCATAAAAACGAAATAATGCCATTTGCAGCAACATGGATGGACCTAGAGACTTCCATACTAAGTGAAGTTAAGTCAGACAGAGAAAGACAAATATTATATGATGTTGCTTTTATGTGGAATCTAAAAAAATGATACAAATGAACTTATTTACCAAACACAAATAGACTCTCAGACATAGAAAACGAACTTATGGTTACCAAAGGCGGAAGGAGGTAGGAGGGATAAATTTGGGATTAACAGACACACACTACTATACATAAAACAGATAAACAATAAGGACCTACTGTATAGCACAGGAAACTATATTAAATATCTTATAACAACATATAATGGAAAAGAATCTGAAGAAGAATACACACACACACAACTGAATCACTTTGCTATACACCTGAAACATTATGAATCAACTATACTTCCATAAAAAAAAATAAAAAACAGTTACCAGAAAAATGTATATGAAAACACTTTATACTAAGCAGACTGGCAACAGTCAGAAAGTCAATCCACGTGAGGTGCTGGTGAGGCTGTGTGTCAAAGGGAACCGCTGAGTACAGCAGGAGAGTGTCAACTGCCTGGCCACCTCCACCTAGGGTTGCTTCCCCAGGCCCATAAGGATGCATTCAGGGGTCTAGGATGGTAGAGAGGTGCTACGGTACACAGGAGAATGGATAACAAGATGCTATGCAGGCAAGGAGAAACATTCACAAAAAGCAGTGCAGAAAAGACCTCAAAAACAGTATGAAAAAAAGAACAGAATGAGATCTACAGCACATATCATTTATGTAAATGAAAATCATACAGGCATAGAACTCTATTTTCTCAAGATACACACATATCCAAGGACATATACTGAATATTTAAAATGGGTGTCTAAGGGGGAGGAGATAGGAGTAGGGATTGGAGATGGAGAAAACCCAGTAAAACAAGAGGGGTCTTCTGCAGCTGGTTCTGATGGTGCGCTCGTAGGTGGAGAGTGTGACTGATTTAGATTTAGATTCGTGGACTTGGGGTTCCAGTCCTCACCCCAAGACTAAAACACACCATTCATACTTCCTGGGCTCAAACTGCTATTACTGCCCCCACCCTCCCTAGGATTTAAAAGCAGCTGTAGAAGGACTGGATTAACCTTCATATTTGCAAATCAAAAAGCAAAGCACGATGATCAGGGTGTAAGCACAGAGTGTGGGTGTATTCTGGGGTGTATCTTTCACTAATACTTTTATTTTGGTTAGGTCTGGGGATTTATTTCATCGACTTGGTCTAAATATGACTGAGTTTTAGAATACTTTAGAAAAAACCTTGAATAATAAAAAATCAAAATAATAAGAATAGCACATACTCAGAAAGATGTGTCCTGATAAGTGTAAGAGGACCCTGTAGAATCTGTGATCCTAGGGTACATGTGGTTCTGTATTTCTTGGACAGCTTTACAGACACCAGGACTTTTCACTTGGGATGAAATTCTTAGAGTGAAGAGGACACAATTCAATCTTTTCTTGGTGACTCACAGTTATGGTC
Source organism: Leucopleurus acutus (assembly GCF_964270905.1). Lineage (NCBI taxonomy): Eukaryota > Metazoa > Chordata > Mammalia > Artiodactyla > Delphinidae > Leucopleurus > Leucopleurus acutus. The sequence goes on from NC_139158.1 coordinate 4,035,101, forward strand.
TCGGTGTATGCCAGCCACTCTGAGCCATAAGGAGTCTACCAAGTCTGTCCCTACCCAGAATGTCCCCGGACTGCTGGGCCTTTGCAGTCCTCATGTTTGTTTCAGATAGACAGTTTTTTCCTTGCTTTCAGGAGGCGCCCTTTTTTGCTACTGTTTCTATGACTGCCCAGCATGCTCCTTCTTTCTCCCCATCTATTGTTAAGGAGTTGAAAACTAGATAACTAAGTGTTTTAGAACTGGATCTCAAATAAAAATAGACTGATCTGAGGGCAAATCTCTAGGCTCACCTTGGAGGACAAAGCATCACAGACTGTGATGGTAACTATTCTGGATGCTTCAAAGCCTTTTCTGATTAGCTCCTGCCACTATTTCAGTGTGGAAGATGAAAAAAGGCAGCTGTGGAAAATTCTCAAAAATGGCAATGACTACAAAATCTGCCCTGGCTTGACCTTACAGCCCTTTCCCAGCCAGATTATCTTCGCCTGCTGGGCCAGCACTGTATGGGGAGTGGTACCCTGCCTCAGCAGACAAGTCCGAGGGGGCTGTGGGGGTACTAGGTCAATCCCCTGACTCTGTGTTCAGTTTCCCTGAGGGTGGAGCTTCCAGCCTATGCAGAGCACCATGCAGACCCAACAACAGTCTTTAGATGCTAGGGTGGAGGAGACAGGTGCCATGTCTTCTCATTTTACTAGACGACAAGCCTCTCTGACGAGGACATATTCAGTCAGTTCTCATTAACGGGCTTTCTCACGAAATCCAACCCATGAGGTTAGTGCAGTTGGAGACCAGGTATGTGGTATGTTACTGCCTTTTTCGATCTGGTGCCTAGGTCTCATCAGACTCATCTTAAATTTTTAGGATTCACGGTTTATGAGATGTTGTCAGTGTACTTTTATGAAACCCTTGTCAAGAAAACAAGACTTGAAAAGGAAGACATCACAGAGACACAGTATCTGGAACTGTAACAGCAAATGCCATGTTTAATAATGGGATTAATCAAGTGAAGCCTGGATTTATCTGTATTCCCTCATTTGATGAACTAGAAGATGGGGACATTATTGTAATCATGTTTGTTTTCTCCCCAGGACTCAAGGAGAAGGGAGTTCTTTTTGAAGAAAACATGACAGATTTAGATTTTATGTGGTGGATTTGGGGAACTGTTTGGCGGTGTGGTTTGAACTTGTTAGGCTAAGAGCTCAGGGAGGGGTGGGGCTGGAGTCCAGATGTATGAGGCTCTGGCATGCAGAAGGCATTTAAGACAGCTTGGATGAGGTCACCCAGGGCGAGTGGGGACAAACGCAAAGGGGCACAGGTCAGAGCCCCAGGGTGCTCCAGGGTTGGCATGCAGGGCAGAGAGGAAGAGATAGGAAGCTTCTGAGTAGTGGGGGTCATTAAGGCACTAGATTAGGTTTCTAAAATGGAAAGATGACAAATGAAAGAGAGCGGGTAAAACTGCTATGCCTTAGGGACTGGCAATCTCTCTTTCGGGCTACTTAATAACATCACACCCATCTCTCTCTGCCTGAGTATCGAGGCACATCCTACTTGCATTTCTCTCTGGTGATGTCTTTCACTGTTCACTACAGAATTTCTGGCATTCTGTAGTCCTACAGTGATAGGAATCCAAAGCCCTGCTAGTGTCAGGCTTCCTGGAACCAAGCACTGGCTCAAGTTTGAGCCCATTCAGCCACTAGGTAACACTCAGATAATTCTTGGCTCAAATTTCGTTTATTATTGATGGGTTAGAATTGCATCATTCATGAAACATAAGATCACAAGTTGGTAGCAACTTCCTGGAACTAAAAACTTCAGTTTTAATTTACAGAAAAAGGAACTCTTAGGTGGATATCCAATTGGAGTGTACCAATACTATCTTTCCAATACTAGTACCAATACTATCTTTAGCTGGGCTTAAGGCAAGGTATTCAGGCCTTAGAGTATACATACAGGAAGAAAGATCCTCCATAGAGTTGTTAAAACTGGTAGTTACAGTTCATATGACCATTTTTGATACTGAAACTGGTAATGATTTCTGGAAAACTTGGGAGGAGAACATGTTCCTGAAGGAGCGGTAGGGGGTGTGGTAGGAAATAGCCAATGAGAGCATTAAAGCAGAACAGGGAGGAAAACAATTCTTCTCATTACTTCCCTTCAGTGGCTGCCTTTTCCCCGCACTCCTGTGACAGGCCCTACTTGTCTGCATTTTTTCATCTTCTCGCTCGCCTCCCTGTTGACCCCTCTATCCCACTCTTTCTCCAATGACGTTCATTTCCCCTTTCAGAAATGGACTTTCATAAGGAAGTAGAGGTCACATGTGAGCCTTTCCCTTGTGGAGTCTGTTGTCCTGTTCCCTTGAACGTGGCCCGCACTCACTCTTTTTTGGACCCCTCAGGACAACACAATCTCTCTAGTTTCCTTTTTCTTCCTCTTCCCTGAGACAGACAAACAGACTTGCTCTGTTAGAAGGATTTTATGGCTCACCATGCTGGGTGGACAGATTGGAGAAAAAAATGACATATAGGAAGTTCGTTTTCAGAAATTCCCTTAAAAAAAAAAGTGCTGGTTTCTGGGATGTGGTTTCAGGTACACTTCTGTGCTGGTAACTGGTAAATCCCATTGGATTTCCTTCCACTTTTACTTTTAAAGTTCACACGCCCTCCCCACCTGCTGACCCAACCCAATGAAAGGAATAAAGACAACACAATGTAGCAGAAGGCTTGGAGAAAAAGAGGAAGTATTTGCTGTTATTTACTGCTACGGGCAGTCTCTTCTCAAAGAGTTACCACTTTCAGATCTCCCTGTAGTAGTATAAGCATTAAATGAGAAAAGGTGTCACCTCTGGTAGGGTGCCTGGAACTGAGAGGTTTTTTTTTTTTCTTTCACATCTTTATTGGAGTATAAATGCTTTACAATGTTGTGTTAATTTCTGCTGTACAACAAAGTGAATCAGCTGTATGTATACATATATCCCCATATCCCCTCCCTCTTGAGCCTCCCTCCCACCCTCCCTATCCCACCCCTCTGGATCGTCACAAAGCACCGAGGTGATCTCCCTGTGCTATGCAGCTGCTTCCCACTAGCCATCCATTTTACATTTGGTAGTGTATATATGTCAATGTTACTCACTTCATCCCAGCTTCCCCCCTCCCCGTGTCCTCAAGTCCATTCTGTAGGTCTGCATCTTTATTCCTGCTGTGCCACTAGGTTCATCAGTACCGCTTTTTAAAATTCCATATATATGGTATTTGTTTTTCTCTTTCTGACATACCTCACCCTGCATGACATATTCTAGGTCCATCCACCTCACTACAAATAACTCAATTTCGTTCCTTTTTATGCTGAGTAATGGTCCAATGTATATATGTGCCACATCTTCTTTATCCATTCATCTGTCGATGGACAGTAGGTTGCTTCCATGTCCTGGCTACTGTAAATAGAGCTGCAATGAACACTGTGGTACATGTCTCTTTTTGAATTATGGTTTTCTCAGGGTATATGCCCAGTAGTGGGACTGCTAGGTCATATGGCAGTTCTATTTTTAGTTTTTTAAAGAACATCCATACTGCTCTCCATAGTGGATTTATCAATGCACATTCCCACCAACAGTGCAGGAGGTTCCCTTTTCTCCATGCCCTCTCCAGCATTTACTGTTTCTAGATTTTTTGATGATGGCCATTCTGACCAGTGTGAGGTGATACCTCATTGTGGGTTTTTTTGGTTTTTTTTGCTGTACGCGGGCCTCTCACTGTTGTGGCCTCTCCCGTTGAGGAGCACAGGCTCCGGACGCGCAGGCTCAGTGGCCATGGCTCACGGGCCCAGCCGCTCTGCGACATGTGGGATCTTCCTGGACCGGGGCACGAACCCGTGTCCCCTGCATCGGCAGGCGGACTCTCAACCACTGCCCAGGGAAGCCCCTCATTGTGGTTTTGATTTGCATTTCTCTAATGATTAGTGATGTTGAGCATCTTTTCATGTATTTGTTGGCCATCAGTATGTCTTCTTTGGAGAAATGTCTATTTAGGTCTTCTGCCCATTTCTGGACTGGGTTGTTTGCTTTTGTGATACTGAGCTGCATGAGCTGCTTGTATGTTTTGCAGATTAATCCTTTGTCAGTTGCTTCATTTGCAAATATTTTCTCCCATTCTGAGGGTTGTCTTTTAGTGCTGTTTATGGTTTCCTCTGCTGTGCAAAAGCTTTTAAGTTTCATTAGGTCCCATTTATTTTTGTTTTTATTTCCTTACTCTAGGAGGTGCGTCAAAAAGAATCTTGCTGTGGTTTATGTCATAGAGTGTTCTGCCTATGTTTTCCTCTAACAGTTTTATAGTGTCTGGCCTTGCATTTAGGTCTTTAATCCATTTTGAGTTTGTTTTTGTGTATGGTGTTAGGGTGTGCTCTCATTTCATTCTTTTACATGTAGCTGTCCATTTTTCCCAGCGCCACTTATTGAAGAGGCTGTCTTTTCTCCATTGTATATTCTTCAGAGGCTCTCCCTTTGAATGCTGACCTCACTAGCAGGGACTCAGCTTCTCTGCTGCTCCTCTCACCCCCTGCCATTTGTGTTTCTAACTCCCCAGCAATTAGAGAGAGCACCAGCAACAGCCTGATGTTCCTCAGGGCTTGTTTCCTACATTTGCACACAGTGCAGTGTGGGTATGTCTGTCTTTTCTTTTTCTTTTGCTCATAAGGTTTGCAGGGCAGATTCTATGCTGATATCCACTTAAAATATCGACTAAGTGCCCATCGGGGGCCAAGCAGACTGCCGGGTATAGTCAGCAGTGCTTGAAATTATCAAACTGTGTGCTCTCTTTATGCTTCACACATTGGCAATGTTTTCAACAGAGGGCCTAATCCTTCCACCGTGGACCCTGGCAATACTCTGCCTGGGTTACGCCTGACCACAAAGCTCTTTTCTTCAGAGTTCAGGGCCTTCCTTCCTCACTGTCCAGGGAGTGGACGGCCATCTATAAACATCTAATTTGCCCACAGGCACACAGTCAGCTCCTGGAAAAGGGATGGCAATAAAGGGGACTACATACTCGCAAAGGTTTTCAGAATGATTTTCCTGCGAAGAACCCAGAATTCTCCCAAATTCTGTACATGTTTTTTGTGTTTTTTTTGCGGTACGCAGGCTTCTCACTGTTGTGGCCTCTCCCGTTGCGGAGCACAGGCTCCAGACGCGCAGGCTCAGCGGCCATGGCTCACGGGCCCAGCCGCTCTGCGGCATGTGGGATCTTCCCGGACCAGGGCACGAACCCGTGTCCCATGCATCGGCAGGCGGACTCTCAACCACTGAGCCACCAGGGAAGCCCCCAAATTCTGTACATCTTAAGGAGATAGAATCCTCACTGTCTTCCCAGAAAGGAAAGAGCAAACAATGGTAAAAAATTGAAAGGGTGCAGTCATTTCTGATCTTTACTGGTACTTTCACGTTCCCTCCTTCTGTTCTGCTATCAATGGGAGGGACAATAAGGGCTGTTTAATTCTTATGAAGCAGGTTAAGAAAACCACGAGTGACATGGATTGCTGATGTGTTGCCAATGACAGTCCCTTTCCTTTGGTGTTGGAAGGAACGTTTTCTCCTCGAACTTCGCTGGAGGTAGAGTTATACCCGCTTCACAAGTGCCGTTTATACAGCAGGCTTGCAGGGAGGGAGCGGCTGCCTAGCTAGTAGTTTTTCATATCCTCATTAACAAACAAACAAACAAACCCCCTCCTCAGAGTAAACAGCAATGGTGAGCTTTCAATCTTTCCCTCCTTGCTCCTTAAGTGTGACAAAAAGGAAAGCCTCTCTTGGGCTCAAGCAATATGACTGAATAGAAGGGTCACAAAAGGGAGGAAAAACTGTCAACTTGACACAGGGGCATGATAAAAAATGCAAGTGGAAGGATCCCAACCCGAAAGGCACAGAAACAGGAACACAGAGACCTGTCTCGATACAGAAACGCTTCGTGCTGTCACCCTCCTAATGCCTCACTCCCTCCATGCTCCCACTTCACATGCTTTGGCAACTCCAGTTATGCTGTAAGTTTTCATATATTTTTGTTATAGGAAACAGTAAAACACTATGTATTTGGTTAGTACGCTATCCATCTGATGTCTTCGGATACTATCATCCTTATACCCCTACTGAACTCACATGCCCACATGGCTCTTTATCCAATTTTTTTTCCTTCCCTCCCTCCCTCCCTCCCTTTCTTTATGCAGGCTGTGCTGGGTCTTAGTTGCGGCACATGGGATCTTTTAGTTGTGGCATGCAGACTCTTAGTTGTGGCACACATGCAGGATCTAGTTCTCCGACCAGGGATCAAACCTGGGCCCCCTGCATTGGGTGTGCGGAGACTTACCCACTGGACCACCAGGGAAGTCACTCTTTATCCAACTGAAAACTAGTCCTTTCCCTTAGGAATACGAGCAGTTTAATCAATGATTTTTAGTTCTGTGGGACATAATAGTATAAAGAACATCAGAGAGCATTCAGGGGATGGTTACCTAGTTACTGCTCCTCAGAGGACGAGCAGCACTGTCTTTCCCTGGGAGCTTGTTAGAACTGCAGAACATCAGGCTCCGCTCTAGACTTACTAAGCAGATTTGCATTTTGACAAGATCACTGAGTGATTCTAATACACAGTAAAGTTTGAGAAGCCCTGGCCTCTTCTTACACAGGTCTTGGTTTTGCTGATCTTTCTGATACCTCTATTCAGACAAGAAAAAAATCGGGTAATATGGGTTCTTTAGTAGATCAGTTTTCACTACTGGCAATTTTTAGGCAAGTTGACTATATTCATTCTCCATTCTTTTCAGCATGGCTAAGGGGACAGGCAGAGTTTACTCAATGCTCGTGAAATCATCACTCCATCTTGCTTCAAGGGAAAGGCCATCAACATATTTAACAGTAGGGGACAAAGAGGTATGAGAGAGTGAGGTGACAGGAGGGAGCAATAGTGAAATCTACAATTCTTTATGCTTGTAAATCAAGGTCTAAAATTTGTTATCAAATTTGCCAAATATTGTTGTTGAAAACGAGATGGTGAACAATGCATTTTGGAAAGCACCTTGCAAACAAACAATGCCGGCGCAGGGTCTTCAAGACTGTATATAAACCATCTGCACTGAGCACATACTCGCCTGCCCGTAAAGGCTGCTTGCTGATGCAGGGAAGGACCCAGCTATGCGGGGAAGCAGGGCTCGCCTGATGCCACGTCGAGGAAGCTGCCAAGAAGAGACATTCAGAACCAGGTGAGGGTGCTGAGCTGACTGCTGATGAAGACAAATGGTCTTTTATTTTCTTGTTTGCTTATTCTTGGACTTAAATTTTCAGTACAGTTAGTCACTCAAGTATAAAACAAACCTTAGCATACCACTATCTCAAACACTATTTGATCAGAGAGAAACTAATCAATGGTGCGTCCTCACCATTTGACCCTAAAGCATGCTTAACCACCACCCACTAATGCTAAACCACTTTTTCATTAGTTTTCTTCATGTTCAAACACCCAAAGGTGACCTTTGGAAGCAAAAGTGCAACTAAGGTGTTGTAAATGGGTCTCGTAACACAATATGTTGCAAATGTGACTTCCCTCTCATCTCTTTTAAGCTGTCTTTCAGCCTTTATCCGTGGCCCCAATTCTCTGTTCCAGTTATATGGTGTACCGAGGGGGAACTTGTAGTGTTTGGCCATATAAGGAGCCTGTCCACAACCTTCCTTGAAGGCAAGATAAGCCCAGCCCAGGAAGGTAGAGCTGAAGGTCTACTCAATAGGAACCATGTCACTCACACCCCCCTTCCATGTCCCCTCCCCTAGAAGGGCCTAGTGATTTTGTGAACACCCGACCCTGCAGAGAGCTGCCAGAGTGGTAGCCTACTCTGGTGTTGCCAGTATCTTTGTTTTTCATTCTTAATTCCTTCCTTACAGCAACTACTCAAAACAACAGATGGACAATAGGACAAAACTTCACCAGAAGCCATTTGCCTTTTGTCAGGCTCCCCAAGCTCGGCTCCACTCGGGCTCAGCAGCAATTGCCCTAGGTGCCTGGACGAAGGCTGGACAACCTGGAAATACACGGGGACACATCTGCTAAAGCTCTAACAGATTTGTCTCTGGCTCAGCTGTAAGCTCGATTATAACCACCCCTGATTTCTGTGGCTTTCTCACCTGAATCAGGCTACAAAAGACACTGGGTTTTTTGGGCGGCCATTATGGACTGAATTGTGCTCCCTCCTAAATTCAGATGTTGAAGTCCTAACCCCCAGTAGCTCAGAATGTGAATCTGTTTAGAGACAGGGCCTTTAAAGGGGTGATTAGGTTGAAATGAGGCTCTTAGGGTAGACCCTAAGCCAACCTGACTGGTGTCCTTATAGAAGAAGGGTATCTGGACACATAGAGAGACACCAGAGATTTGTGTTCACAGTGGAAAGGCCCTGTGAGGACACAGTGAGGAGGTGGCCATCTGCAAGCCAAGGAGAGAGGCCTAAGAAGAAATCAAACTTGCCAACACCTTGATCTTGGACTTCCAGCCTCCAGAACTGTGAGAAAGTAAATGTCTGTTGTTTAAGCTGCCAATCTGTGGTATTCTGTTATGGCGGCCCTAGCAAATTAATAGGGTGGCCTTCAATGGTGATCAAACACTAGATGGTGGTGGATCTAGAGAGGTCCTGACCCTCTGTGCACACACTGCTGCCCTTTGACCTTCTTCATTCATGCTGAAACTCTAAGTTATGATTTTTGGGGGACAGATGGGAACAGGCTGTGGAGACTGTGACTAAGTCCCCGAAAACCGAGAGTGCCACTGATCTATTTTCCATTCAGATGAACACGTGGCTTCCTGGAAGTGGGGCCTCTAAGTACATGCTGACTTTGGGGGAATAATAATTTTTTTCTTTGGCCATGCCGTGTGGCTTGTGGGATTCTCAGTTCCCCGACCAGGGACTGAACCCAGGCCCCTGCAGTGAAAGTGCCAAGTCCCAACCACTGGACCAGGGAATTCCCAATAATCCTGTAGTTATACCAGTTACTTCTACCTTTACTAATGGTAATCCTCAGAATATACCACCCCCCTCAACGCAATGTGGTGCTTAGAGTATGAAGAGATAGTTTATGCTACTGACCAATTTCAACAGGAATCGGACTCAATATATCTTCTGGGAATAAAAAGAGGTTTCCAGAATTCACAAAATACATGTTGAATTAAATTTGCATCCGTCTCCCTGCATTCTCTTGCCAGTACACAACAACAAATAGTTATGATACTAAAGTGTGATTAAATCGATTTCAACAAATATTTATCAAGCAAGCTAGACACTGTATTAGCAAGTGGAAATAAAACCATGAACAAGACTCTGTCTCTGACTTTCAGGAGGAGATCACAGCAGACCAGGAACTGCAATCTCAAAACGCCCATATGGGTGGCAGGTAATGCAAGCTGCTAGAAAATAACCAATCGTGGTGGCCAATCAAAAGCGAGATTCAGTTTGCCTAAGCTTTAAATTTAAGAGAAGCCAGAAATCTGAAATTTTACATAAAATCTGATTTCATATATTGGTAGCTAACTAAAAAAATAGTTTATAATGTTGGTGAGGACTAAATGAAAATGGCTATGAGCTGCATCAGGGGTGTGTGTGTGTGTGCACACACACGCGTGCGCTGGGGGTAGGGTTTTCTGCACTTTACAGACCAGATTTAGGACCGGGCACAGCTGAGGGATGAGCACTGGCACCAAGGAAACATTCACAACCTTGGCTCTAGGTTTAGGCTTGTTTGTTCAGCCAGCTACTGAACTGCTGCCACTCACCAGCTGGTCTGGCTGTCTCCACCCTGCCCCCACCATTTTTACAAAGGTATATGTGGTTTTCCTTAACCATCAAGAGACTGCTCCCTCTGCACCTTTCTCCCCAGGCCCCCACACCCCCCCAAGACAAGTACAAGAGTTCATGGTTACTGCTGCTCGGAAAAGGCCTCTGTGAAAAGAGCTGTCTTCTCATAAAGCAGAGATCATCAGGGAGTGGTGGTGTCTACTCCTCGTGACTGACTAACTTGTTCCTCCAAACAAATGCTTATGCCAGGTCCTGAATAGGTGCTGGCTAAGAGGTGGACCCTACAGTGTTTCTGTTCAGGTATCGGCTACTGTAGAGTGGGACAAGAGAGAAGGGTCACGTAGAGTGGGACAAGAGAGAAGGGTCACATGGTGTTCTAGCTGTTCAGGGGAGGGGTGGGGCCTGGGAAGGCTGCACAAAGGAGAGAGTCTGGCTGAGGTTCAAAGGTTCAGGAAGAGTCACCCAGGAGAGGGTGGAGGGTGTAACAAGTACAAAGAGCAGAGATGTGAGAGAGCTGGTCTAGTGAGGAAACTCAAGTCGTGTGGGGCTGGAACATGATGCTGGGAGAAGGAAGATGTGCAGGAGAGGAGTCTGATGAGGCCAACTAGATCCCGGGCCAGATGTGTAAGGCCTCCTAAGGTGCATCCTAAGAGCCATGGGGGCTATGGAGGGTGTTAAACAGGAGACAACGTGGCCAAGTTTGTTCTGTAGGAGATCACTCCAGTGCAGGTATGGAGCATGAAACTGGAAGTGGAAGCCTTGTGAGGAGGCTGCTGTGATCCGGGCGAGCAGCGCAGGGCAGAGGAGAGATCTGGAGAGAACTTGGCGACAGGTTGCAAGGAGAGGTGGGAGAGTGGAGGAGAAGGGAGCTGCGGAGAGCAGGAGGTCTAGGATGGAAGGTGAGAAGCTGAGGCGCTTTGTGCTTGAGGTTCTCTCTCTGGATCCTATCGCTTGACCTCCGGGGATCCCCTGGTCGTAAAATCTACAGGAGTGCTGAGATTTCCTAAGCCTTGGCCTAAGAAGCTGCAATTTATAGGTTTGTTCTGTCTTTACAAGAGACATGGGGTGGTATCTATCAGCCTCTCTACCCACTCTCATGGTGGGACGGGGACACGCATGCACAGTGTGGGTATCCGCTCTGCACCAACTGGACTCCCTGAGACCAGCTTACTGAACAATCTGATGCTGAGACAGATGTATTCTCTCCAACACCAAACCCCACCTGTGGGCAGTACTACATCTGGCACCAGCCCTACCTGAGAGGGGGAAGCAGGTTAAATAGTCAGTGGTTACTGAGATTCTTCTGTGGAGCCCCAAAGTATAAAACAGGGCCTCTGCCTGCCTACCTACCTACCTACCTATTTACCTGCCAATTTATCTATTTAATTAATGTGGATCCACAAAGCAGTGTGGACTGGAGAGGGCTTTGTGGAGACAGCAGGACAAGAGGTGAAGAGAATGGTCCAGGTGAAGGCACGTGCATGAGCAGAGGCAGGCACGTGGAGGACCTGGTCTGGTCTGTGAGAAATCAGGAGGCAGAGGCCAGATTTCTTTCTTTTGAAAGAGTGTCAAAGGCCTGGGCTCTAGAAGCCACTGCAGGTTCTAACTGGGTGATGTGAAGGAACAGCAAGGCTGACAACATTATAGGGCATACTGGAGGGAGGAAAAGAGAGTCAGGAGACTGAGTGCAGGAGGCCACAGCTACAGTCCAGAGTGCAAGTCCGACCAGGTGAAGTGGGGAGATAAGACATTCTGAAGAAATTCTTCCATATGGCTAGATTTAGACGAAAAAACCCAAACAACCCTAAGTCATCATAGGCTATGAGAAAAATCTGCCAGTCAAGGAATCCTTGGGAAGAGTGTTCAAAGAAATGCTGACACCCACTTGTAGGAGCGCAAAGAAGGGAGCCTTTAAAGCAATGTGGAGGTAAAACAGTTAATGTTTGTATATGTTAGCTTCATATGGAACAGAGCAGAACTCCCGCAATTTAATTGAAAGGTTAAAATTTGATTTTAAAATAATAGCGTGGAGGGGGCTTCCCTGGTGGCGCGGTGGTTGAGAATCTGCCTGCTAATGCAGGAGACACGGGTTCGAGTCCTGGTCTGGGAAGATCCCACATGCCGCAGAGCAGCTAGGCCCGTGAGCCACAACTACTGAGCCTGCGAGTCTGGAGCTTGTGCTCCGTGACAAGGGAGGCCGAGATAGTGAGAGGACGCGCACCGCGATGAAGAATGGCCCCCGCTTGCCACAACGAAAGAAAGCCCTCGCACAGAAACGAAGACCCAACACAGCAAAAATAAATAAATCAGTTAATAAAATAATAGCGTGGAAAGAAGAAGTATCAACTCTCAAAGACTCAGATATGGCATCGTTTATTAAATACCTGCTATATACTACTTACTGTACTGGGTGCTTCACACCCATCATCTTGTCAGTCCCTAACCCCCTGCACAGAGGCAAGTGAGTCACAGACAAGAATCTAAGGCTCCTGCAAGGGAAGTGACTTTTCTGGGCTGTATCTCCGTGGATGGAGGAGAGAGGCAGGACCACACAGATCATGAAGCTCATAGCACCACCTCTATCTGAAAGAAATGCTTTTTTCCCCAGCTTCATACCTTTAAAATTTATGCAAATTTTAACACAAAACGAAGCTGGCAGTGAAAGTGTTGACAGCAGGTGCAAAAAATGAGTATGACTCTGAAACAAGGTAAGCCATGTCAGAACCGCTGCTGGGGAAATCACCCAGCAGCACTTGCAGCAGAGCCAGTGAGCTGCTTCCCTGCAGCCTCTGTCCACATGGCATTTCTGTGTGGAACAAAGTGGCGCGGTCTGCTCCAGACCTACTGCTTCGGTCCTGTCTGCCTGTCTGCAGGGCTGCCACAGCTTTGATGGCACTCTTGGAACACAAACAGCACCCCAGACACCCTGAGAGGGCACAAAAGGGGGACAGGTGCACAATTAGAAAGAGTAGGCTTGTGCTGGAAAAAGCCAGTCTCATCTAAGCCCTTATTCTTGCAGAAGAATGGCACTTCGGGCCTAACAACTGGTAAAGAAATAAAGGACTCACAAACAGTACAATATGAGAACCATGACAGACAGAAAGGCCACTGGCCTTCCTTGGGCCTCAGGTTCAAAGTACTTCCCCTCCAGCCATTGTCCCCTGCTATTATTTCAAGGCTGACCTTGGGCCTATGACCAGGTGTGCACCCAGCTGGGGTGCTCCAAAATGGGACC